>NC_142589.1:89679894-90279894 GCF_965207765.1 Zootoca vivipara | reverse complement strand
ACAGAGGATGAGATGGTTGGACAGTGTTCTCAAAGCTACCAACATGAGTCTGACCAAACTGCGGGAGGCGGTGCAAGACAGGAGTGCCTGGCGTGCTATGGTCCATGGGGTCACGAAAAGTCAGACACGACTAAACGACTAAACAACAACAAACAACAACAACACCTCAAAAGGAATAGCCAGGCTGGCCAGGTAATTCAATCAGCAAGCATTATCTTGACAGACAGGAGACAAGCCATACTCAAATTTCTGTTGTGGACCACCTCTTTCTGTGACATATGAATGATGCTTTTTGGGTGGTCTTTAGTGAAGCGGGTTGGGCAATTTCAAGTGTCTTTAAAGGTTCTTGCACACCTTTGCTCTGGGTCCTCACCACCTTGTAGTGGGGTGCGGGCTCTGTTGCAACAGAAAAATAAAGACCTGCCTTGCTTTCAATGGATCCTGCCTCTATCCATTCTTTTCTGACCAATCACGGACTTCAGGAACACTTAGACACCTGATGGGGAATTGGGATGTAGAAACCAACCCCACATTTTTCTATAGCAAGCGGGTGACTGCAGCCCATCTGAAGTGTCAGCACAACCTCTCTCTCCCTATTCCCTTCTCAAAAGCCACCATCCCAAGCCCTCTCTTCCCTATTTCTTTTCATACTTCCATCTCCCCATCCTACTCCTACATATGGTAGTCTCTGCCAAGTCCCATCTCCCAAGCCCCTCACTTCCCATTTCTTTCTCAAGTTCCAACTCCTGCTCCTCATATTCTCTGCCCAGGCCTCTCCCTTGCCTTTCTTCAGCCTCCAGCCCCCCCCCTCCATACCTCCTCCTCTAAACCCCCCTGCCCCAGCACTGCTGGATTTCCACCACCATTCCAAACATGTGCCCCTCCCCTTCAAAGTAAGGGGAGGCAAACAATTCCCTCCTTCCCGCAATAGCCCTTTCATACACTAGACCAGCCCTCCTCCCACAACTTTTCTTACTACAGTGGTACCTCGGGTTACAGATGCTTCAGGTTACAGACTCCACTAACCCAGAAATAGTACCTCGGGTTATGAACTTTGCTTCAGGATGAGAACAGAAATCGTGCGGCGGCAGGGCGGTGGCAGCAGGAGTCCCCATTAGCTAAAGTGGTATCTCAGGTTAAGAAGAGTTTCAGGTTAAGAACGAACCTCCAGAACGAATTAAGTTCTTAACCCGAGGTAGCACTCTAATCAGCCTCCTAAGGTGCCACAAAACTCTTTTTTTTAAAAAAACAAAACTCGAGCAGATCCATTTCAATCAATGAAAATGCACCATGTTAGGCCCATCAATCTCAACTGAGCAACCCTAAGAAAGATAAAAACTTGTAATTTGAACACCATCCAATGGGAACCGGGCCATGGTTGCAATCTGTCTTGGGGGCGGGAGGAGTAGGTGCAACTGTTGGGGTTGTTCCCCACTCCATTCTCTGTGGTGGTGGGAAGTCGTTCAGCCCTCCAGATTTGGGATAAACTGCAACTCCCATCACCACTGGGCAGTTGGATGGGCCCAGGAGCTGCTGGGAGTTGGAGTCCAACAACTTTTCCCTGCTATGTACTATGCATTTGAGTCTAGACCAGTGTTTCCCAAAATTGGGTCTCCTGCTGTTTCTTTCAGCCTACAATTCCAATCATCCCTGACCACTGGTCTTGCTAGCTAGGAATGATGGGAGTTGTAGTCCAAAAACAGAACACTGTTGTTGTTTTGGTAGCGATGGTGAATTTGTTTCACATTTACTGAGTTGTTGATTTCTGCCCCCTTTGGGACTTCTTGTAAACAGCCCCTCCCCCACACCTGTTTTGCATTTTGATAAGCAGATGATGTTTGTTGTAATCCGCTTTGGGCACAGCTAACAACGGTACGGGAAGGCGGCTTATAAATCAATCAACCAAGCAGCTTCCTTTGGTAAGTGCCCCCTCCCTCCTTGGAAAAAAACACCAATACACCTCGGAGCCCCCCGAGCCCCTCCCCCTGCTTCGAAGATGCAAACTCCACCCCTTTGAACCCTGGGCTAACCGCTCCCCTTTGGAACCCGGGGCAAGCTCCTCCCTCTTCGAACACGGGGGCAAGCCCCTCCTCCTCCGGGTAGGGGCGGGGCTTCTCCGCCCCACTCCCTGCCAGGCGCCCCCCCCCGCACTATCGTCATCCACTCCTTCCCCCGCTCCTCTCACCTTTGAATAGATAGTCGTACTCGTCGTCGCGGGTTCCCATGGCGACGCCGCTCCCGCTCGCTTCTTCTTCTTCTCCTTCTTCTCCCTCGCGCCCTCGGCGGGTTCCTCCCCGGTTTCCGTCCCGCTCGCGGAAGGCGGGCGGAGGAGGAGGAGGAGGAGGAGGAAGGGGCCGGACTAGGCCAGGCCAAAGCCGGGCCGACTCCCTCTCCCCTGACAGGCACCGAGGCAGGCGGAGGGCGGGGTCCGCTCTGAGAGGGGCGGGCGGGGGAGGCGGGCGAGGAAAGGGAGGAGCCTAAATAAAAAAAAAGAGAGAGGGAGAGAGATAGAGAGACAGGCAGCCGTCTGCGCTTATCAAGAGGCAAGACAGGCAGCCCGCCTTCGGAGGCGGGCCTCAGCGGCGCCCCTCGCACACCGCCGCAGCCAATGAAAGCCGGGGGAAAGGAAGGGTGCGGGCCAGTGAGAGAGGGAGGGAGGCGGGATGTCATGGTTGGCGGTTGGGGTTTCGCTCTGAGGTTTTTTGTTTTTTTGGCGGGGTTTCAGGGATGAGGGTTCAAAAAAACAAACCACACCTGGGGGGAGGGGCTTTGCTGGCCCTCTGAGGGGAAATGGCGCCTCCAGATTTTCCTCACAGCTTCTGCCTTTTTCTTTTTGGATATATGTGTACGTGTGTATAAAATATTTCGATATATATATATATACACACACATACATATACACACACACATACATACACACACCCCACAGATTTTTTAAAGTTTGGCCTCATTGAGGGGCAGTATTTCAATATGAAAATGAGAATACTCCTAAACAATTTTTTGAGGGGAAAAAGGCACTGTCATACATATTTTGTGTGTGTGTGTGTGTGTATTTATTATATATATGGATATATATATTATTCATAAATATATATAAAGCATACATATATATATATATATATATATATATATATATATATATATATAATTTTTACTTATATCCATTTATGTGTTTACACACACACGCTCATATGCTTTTTATGGACTAGATGGCTCTGGAGGCCCCTTCCAGCTCTATGATCCTGTGATTCTATATGTACACACACAGATACACAGGCAGGTTCTTCCATCCAAATGCTCATTGCGAGAAAATTCACTAATCCAAACATGAGGAATCCGTACCCGAACTTCGCTTATACAGTACACTATGCAGATTCAAATATCTAAACAGCTGGACCTGTTGCAAGGTTTCAGAGGGTTTTTTCCTGGGGTGGTTGTGTTTTGTTTTGTTTTGTTTTGGGTTTTGTTTTTGTTTTTTCATTTTTGAGTCAAAATTCCGAGGTCAGGAACACATTAGAAATTTCTCCATAGGAATCAATGGCAGTCATGGACTCGTTATGCAAGCTCTCGCCTAGCAAACGATTTCCTGAGATTGCCTTGCGTTCCCATCCACAAGCACCACACCATGCAAGTGTTTCCTGCCAGCTTTTCTGACTAAACAAAGCAGATTAAAGCATACTTTGAAACACTTAAGTAAATAAACCATTAAAAGAATGCTTTATGATAGTTGAATCATTAAAATAAAAATAAAAAATCTATATATGGGTGATGCACAGCATATAATAAAAAAAACAACACTTAAAAAACGAAGATACCCATAAAATGCCATTTTGGAAAGAAACGGTTGACGCAAAACAGAAAATGAAAACCATACCAAGGGTATTTAATCACAGCCTAAAATACCCCAGGGGTTGATCATGTGTTTTGTGAGGAATAAAATAAAAAGCCATAACCAGTCACTGAAATGTAATTGGCTAATTCAAGAAGACTCTGTGCTGGACAACAGGACATTAGGCCACAACCACACCAATGCATTTAAAGCGCATGTCTTCCCAATAATAATCCTGGGATATTGTAGTTTGCCCCTGACAGAGTTACAATTCCAAACATATTGTTTCGCTGCCTGACGCCCCCATGGGATTGCGCTACCCAAGACAGCTGCTTCGGACAGGCCCTGCAACCATCCTTAGCAAACTACAGTTCCCAGAATTCTTTGGGGAGAAGCTATGTGATTTGAATCTGGGTACAGTGTGGGTGGTATGAAAATAGGCACATTCGGCACACATGTCTCTCCCCCCCCCCCAAGAATCCCGGGAACTGTAGTTTGCTAAGGGGCCTGTTCATTGTGAGCACAATCTGAAGGACAGATCCTGCTATCGTTTTATGGATGATTTGTTCATTGTGTTATACAATTTATGCTGTTATTGTGATGTTCTATTACGTTATTGGCATTTGTTGTATGTGAGCCGCATTGCGACTCACGTGAGTGAAAAGCGGCATAGAAATATAAGACATTACATTAAAACGAAACAATCCAACTGCCAGAAATCCAGATTCCAACTGCCTGCTACCCAGAGCATCATATGCGCCCGGAAAACAATGAGGGCTGGAAGCTTTTGTTCACTTTTATTGCTAGCGGTGCAGCGATAAAACTGCTAGCACATTTGCAAAAGCTTAAACAGTCCAGTACGGTTTCAAATTGATACCTTTCAAATGTCCTTTTCCCCAATTCTAACAATTGCTTATGCATAGAATTGTAGAGCTGGAAGGGACCCCACAATTTCCCCACCTCTGGCGCATCCCTACTGTACTCCTCTAGGGCAGGAATGGGGAATATAAGCCATAGCCAGGGATCGTGAGAGTCACAGCCCAGCAAATCCACAAGTTCTCCCACGCCAGGATGTTGACGATTGAACCCAGGACTTTCTGCATGCAAAGCTGAGTTGCAGCTCTTCCTGCATTGGGAATTGACCAAAGCAATGTTATAAGAATTTTCAAGACTCAGATATAGAATAAATATTCATGAATGCATACATATCTAAATGCATACATATCTTATATGAACCATGTGTCTGAAATAGCATGGGAGAGCAATCCTGAAGCCATTTTGACTCTCCCAATGACCTCAAATATTCCTCTGCAGTAAGGG
This sequence comes from Zootoca vivipara, assembly GCF_965207765.1. Classification (NCBI taxonomy): domain Eukaryota; kingdom Metazoa; phylum Chordata; class Lepidosauria; order Squamata; family Lacertidae; genus Zootoca; species Zootoca vivipara. The sequence goes on along the minus strand of NC_142589.1, from coordinate 90,274,745 downwards.
AGGCAAATGGGGAAAGCTTTCCCATCGTCTTTTTGCTTTTGCAAATCTTGTCTTAAGGGCGTATTTGTGTATGGATAGCGTGAGCCCGTGACCTGCACGTATTAACCATCACAAAAGAATGGCCAGGCTGCCCAGGTAATGCAATCAGTGACCATTGTCAGGTATCGTGGCAGGCAGGATTTCAGCTGTAGACCGCCATCTTCTGTGATGTATGTATGATGCTTTGGGGTGGTGGTCTTGGGCTACAGGGTGGGCAATATCAAAAGTCTAGTAGTATAAGGGTTTGCGCACCATTGTTCAGGGTTCTCCTCCCTCCTGCATGTGGGGAGTGGAGACCCTGTTGCAACAGTTAATAAAGATGAGGCTTACTAGCTGCTTTGCTTTTCAATATACTGTACTCTGGTTGGCCTCTGTTATTTTCTCCTACCGATAAGGACTTAGGGACTCTGTACGGGCTCCGGGATACCCCATAAGGGAAAGGGAGCAGTTTTTCTTATAACAGCAAGATTAATCTCTAGCACAGCCTGCAAGCCCGGAATAAGCAGTTATGATACTAAGTGGTGGTGCTAATTCACACACACCACTTAAAAGCACTTTGGAGCTTTGGACTTTGCAACCTACAGATTGGTGCACTGCCAGGCAGCTGTCTAAGCAGAAGGGGGCACACGGCCTATGTAGCTGGCAATGCTTATAAATGGCCCTGACCATTTTGCAAGAGGGCAGCAAAGATACATGGTATACTGTACAGTGGTACCTTGGTTCTCAAATGCCTTGGTACTCAAACAATTTGGAACCCAAACACTGCAAACCTGGAAGTAAGTGTTCCGGTTTGTGAACATTTTTCGGAACATGCTCCATTTTGAGTGTTACCCTTCTGTTTTGAGTGTTACGCTTCTGATTTGAGTGCCACACTTCTGTTTTGAGTGCCACGCTTCCGTTTTGAGTGTTACACTGAGGTCTGTCTGTTTTTGCTATTTACATTGGTACCTCATGTTGCGAACGGGATCCGTTCCGGCGGCCCGTTCACAACATGAAAAGGCCGCAACATGAAGAGCTGCATCTGCTCACGCGCATGACACAATGCGGCGCTTCTGCGCATGCACACAGATCACGGACACACCAAACCCAGAAGTAACCCATTCCGGGACTTCTGGGTTCGGCACGTCCGTAACCTGAAAAGACACAACCCGAAGCGGACATATCCTGAGGTATGACTGTATTTTGCGTCTTTGCAGCTTTTCTTTTTGTTTCTGTGACTGTGCGGAAACCATTTCAACTACTGATTGATTGTGAGACTGCAGTACATTGTTTATTGCTTTCATTTTATGGATCAATGGTCTCCTTAGATAGTAAAATCCATGTTAAATTGCTGTTTTAGGAGTTGTTTTTAAAAGTCTGGAACGGATTAATCTGTTTTGCATTACTTTCTATGGGAAAGTGTGCCTCGGTTTTGGAACACTTTGGTTTTGGAACGGACTTCCGGAAGGGATTAAGTTTGAGAACCAAGATATCACTGTATATGGCTGCAGTCCCTCTGGTCTTAAAGCTGAACATCAACAATACAGTGGTACCTCGGGTTACATAGGCTTCAGGTTACAGATTCCGCTAACCCAGAAATAGTACCTCAGGTTAAGAACTTTGCTTCAGGATGAGAACAGAAATCGTGCGGCGGCAGCGGCGTGGCGGCAGCAGGAGGCCCCATTAGCTAAAGTGGTATCTCAGGTTAAGAACAGTTTCAGGTGAAGAACAGACCTCCAAAAAAAGAAAGAAAGAAAGAACGGACCTCTAGAACGAATTAAGTTCTTAACCCGAGGTACCACTGTATTTTGCAAAATGGATACCCTTAACAGAGATGTTCTTTCTCAATGCCACCAGGAGGAGCTCTAGAACCTTTTCATTGACAGTTTCCAGAGATTGTACGTACAGTACAGCAGAGTTCCTTTAGCAATTCTTTTACAAAGAAAAACAACACTATTTCCTCTCTCTCACTAGAAAGTCATTCCTGTGTGAGTGTCTGGAGGTGGTTGGAGGATGGATGGCGGCTAACAGATTGAGGTTGAATCCTGACAAGACAGACGTACTTTTTCTGGGAGACCAGGGGGCGGGTGAGTGTGAGGGATTCCCTGGTCCTGAATGGGGCAACTGTGCCGCTGAAGGACCAGGTGCACAGCCTGGGAGTCATTTTGGACAACCACCTGACTTTTAGAAGATATCTGAAGACAGCCCTGTTTAGGGAAGTTTTTAATGTTTGATATTTTATCGTATTTTTAATATTCTGTTCTGAGCCACCCAGAGTGGCTGGGGAAACCCAGCCAGATGGGCAGGGTATAAATAATAATAACATCACCATCATCTTCATCATTTGCAGCAGGTTGCATTCAATGTGAGTCCTGTTCAGCATAGACTCATTGAAATTAATGAACCTGACCAACAGGTCCATTCATTTCAATGGGTGTGCTTTGAGTAGGACTAACGTTTGGCTATCAGCTGTGTCTTTATGAGCTCCAGCTAGAAGCAGGATTTGCAGCTTTTGAAGACCAGCCCACTTCCATACACCAGAGCCCTACACAGATAATTATTACAAAGCGGAAATTATTGGGAGTGGGGAGGGAGAGAATTCAGCGGCAAAGTGCTTCTGAGCATGTGGATAGAACCAGCTTCTGCTTCTAAGATGTGGTGCTTCTGAGTATCAGCAACAAAATCAGCAAATCATTGGAGGCCAATGATTCAAAGAAGCAAACTGCAGAGCTCAGGCCTCGCTGGTCTCAGCAAGTGTTCCTAGGAGGCCTTGAACCTATGAAGCGATTGGAAGGACTGAAGGTCCCCACTTCTCCTTCCCTCCTGGGTCCCCCCCCCCCAGTCTCAAATGGTGTCTGTGCACAGCTGCTCTCTGTTCTGCTCTTTTCATTTCTCTACACATTCTTGGAGATCAAGGGGGAAGGGAGCTGGCCACAGCAGGAGGGGCTGACCCCCTGGATTATCCAACAGCCTCTTGATCCCCCCCCACTCCTTTCTGGCCTCTGCTTCAGCCTCCAAGTCTGAACTGCTCTCTGCCACAGACTCTTCCTGCTCACTAAACCCTGTCACCTCTCCATCTTCCAAATACTTCCTCCTCCCATTCTGCTCCCTCTGTCCATTCATTGTCTTATTAGAAATTGAAAAACCAGTTGAAGGGAAGGAGGGAAGTCACGAGCTCAGCGGAGCAAATGTACAGTGGTACCTCTACTTACGAATTTAATGCGTTCCGAACACACATTTGTAAGTCGAATCCCACAGGAATGCATTGGGAGAAAAAATTCTTAAGTCGAAGCAACCCTATCTAAAAATTCGTAAGTAGAAAAAATCCTATCTAAACCGCATCCAAGATGGCGGACGGAGCTCCGTTCGTAAGTAGAAACATTCGTAAGTAGAGGTACCACTGTATTTGAAAGGTTGTTATATTTTGTGTTTTAAAAAAGAAAAACAATAAAAATTATAAAGAAAAAGAAAAAGGCTCAGGAGCAAAGCCTACACAAATCCAACCTGAGATGGTTGGATGGTGCCTTGTACGCCTCCTTCGGGCAATTCCTGCCGCCAAGCTGGTTCCAAATGTCTTGCTCTTTCCTTTGGACCACATCAGCGAGGCAGAGATGTCCTGTCTTCTGGGCAGGGTTGCGCCCTAGGGAGGTCGCTTAGGTGCTGCTATCACAGTAGTTTGGACTTCATCCCAGGCTAGCTCCGTTGTCTCTTGAAACAGGCAGATGCCAACAAAGATCCACCCCCCCTCCTCTTAGGAGCTTGGGGTGCCATACATGGTTCTTTGTCTCCCCCCATATTTTATCCTCACAGCAACCCTGTGAGGTAGGCAGAGACGTCACCCACTGAGCTTCCTTGACTTCCCCAATGACCTCAGATATTCCTCTGCAGTCGGGGAGGCAAATGGGGAAAGCCTTCCCAATTGTCTTTTCACTTGCAAATCCTGTCTTAAGGGCGTATTTGTGTTATGAATAGGGCGAGCCTGTGACCTGGATTCAGGAACTAAAGTATTAACCATCACAAAAGAATGGCCAGGCTGCCCAGGTAATGCATTCAGTGACCATTATCAGGTCTCCTGACAGGCAGGATTTCTGCTGTAGACCACCTCCTTCTGTGATGTATGTATAATGCTTTTGGGGGGGGGGGCGCGGTTCTTGGGCTCCACAGTGGGCAATTTCAAACATCTATTATAAGGGCTTGCGCACCATTGTTCGGGGTTCTCCTCCCTCCTGCGCGTGGTGAGTGGGGACCCTGTTGCAACAGTTCCTTGAATAAAGATCAGGCTTACTAGCCGCTTTGCTTCTCAATATTCTCTGGTTAGCCTCTGTTATTTTCTCCTACTGATAGGGAACCCACTTAAGGATTCTATACGTTACCTCCATAGGCCAATGGCCAATTGTGATTGGATTCGCAGCCCACAGCCCCCAAAGTGGAAAAGTCCGGTGATTTCCTCCTAAGACATAAAGCCCAATAGTGCTCCTCCTTTGAGGAGATTCCAATGCAGACTTTGAGAGAAGAGAGGAGGCCAGGATGACATTTCCCAGCAACTCAGAGGGTCTTTATCTGCTTTTTATCAGCTTCGTGTTTTGTATTCTTCTCTAGCAAACAAACTCTGTTAGAAGTGCAACTTGGGAGTTTTCCCACCGCTGCCTTGAATCCAAAAATAACTGCTAGACGTACCGTTTTTAGCTGTTGTTTTTTTAAAACAAACTGTTTCTGGACTCCCAATTCCCACCCCCAACTTAAAGGAATTTTGGTGTGTGTGTGTGTGTGTGTCACTTTAATTGATTATACAGATCCGAGCTAAAGTAAAGAGTTGTTTTTTTTAGTTTCACAGAATCCTAGAATTGTAGAGCTGGAAGGGTCCCCCGGGGGTCATCCAGTCCAACCCCCTGCAATACAGGAACTAAAGCATCCAGGACAGATGGCCATCCAACCTCTGCTTAAAAACCTCCAAGGAAGGAGAGACGACCCATCACCACCCACAGGGCAAACCCACTGCATTGTGCGGCAAGGAATTGCAACACGACCAGTTCACAGGTTTTATTAAAAAGACATTTCACTGACCAAAGAGTCACACATTTAAAGTATAAAAAGAGACAGAGAGAGAGAAATTAAGAGCAGAAATCAACTCTCCCCCACCCTCCCACATCTTACTGGTGCCTCTTCCAAGGCAACGTTTATAAGTTATAACCACATCACTCACCAATGCTTCGTTTTAAAACCACAATAAAAAAAGAAAGACCAGGATAAAAGCACTCTTAAAAACAACACACCAACTAGCACAACTGCTAATATGTACAAGAATAAGCAGCTAAACACTGGAGCAAAACTTGAGTCAATATGACTTAAAAAAAACGGACGAGGAAGGAATGGGGAAGGGGCGGTTGGACACAACAGCAACCGGGGAGGCGTGAAGGTGCAGTTTGCAACAGGACCAATGTCTCCTCCTTGGGTGAGGGAGGAGGTGCCGCCCTGCCCAACTTTCTCCCCCAACCAGCGTCAGCCCAATGCCCTTCGCAGTGGCTCCATCCTTCCAAACCCTGTGCCAATCAGTGAAGGACGGACCCAAGCACAATTTGCCACGAGGGACGCCTGGGGAGGGTGGTCCGATTTTAGGACACCCCAAGGCTCAATCACAACTACATATTTAATCAGCCAAGGATATGCCGTTGGTACGCACAATCTGAACAATCACCAGCGAGCCAATCCTTGCTTTGTCCCCCTCCCAAAAAATAAACCCTTAAAAAAGAAAATATCCAGCCTGTCGCCAGGACTAGTAACCATTTAAATTTCCCAGAATGCCCCAGAGAGATGCTACCGCAGGGGGCATTGTGGGAAATGAGAGTGGCAGCAGAGAGTCCTGCTGGCTACTGCCATGGAGAGGGAGAAGCCCCTTGGGGGGGGACCCTTTGTCCAGGGCAACCCCCCTCCTTCTGTTGGTACCAAAATGTTTTGGGACATTCCACGGGAGAAGGCGGCCTTCCTCATTTCGAGGCGTAAGGGAGTGGGTATAAAGACATGTGGGCAGCACAAATCTCTGCCGGAGCTAGCAAGAAGCCCAATTTTATCACACGATGGCACTAGAGAAGACCAGATGCCCAAGATCTCATCCCAGCTGGCCTTCAAGCTAACACCAGACCTCAAAGATGCTGAACTGCCATTTCTTGCCAGCGCCCAGCATGCCCATGAGGTGACTCCTGATACCCGTTCCTTTCCCACCCACCCAAGCGGTCCCCTGTGCCGCTCTCCCAACGCGAAGATGACAGTCGTTGCTTTGCCCACCCCAACACAAACTCTTGCAAAAGGAAGGCTTTCAACTGGAAGCCGACAGAGACCCCCCACAAATCGTCCCGGACAGGAGCGACGGGCTGAAGCTGTATCTCGGCGGCACGGCAGGAATACGGAGGGCCACCCAGACTCTCTCCTGCGATCTCCTGGGCATTTTAGGGTGCCGGGCCCATCTCCGCAGGCCGGATCTTCATCGTGGTGGACTTCAGAGGGTAATACCGCCCTCTCCAAGTCTTCCAAAAGATGCCTTGCTTTCTCTCGTGCCTCTGGCGCGGGATAGAGCGGAAGTATTTTCCGTTGAGGTTCACGTGGCCACAACTGCTGAACCACCAGCCTCCTTTGGAGCAAAAAGAAACAGAAAGGGCAGGCATCAGCCAAGGGCCTCTCAACAAAACAATGGATTTTAATTACTTGGGAAATGATTTGAAAATGGCAATTCTTGAGCTCCAATCCTGAGCAGCACTGCAGCGAGGGAATACGTCCCATTGAACACAGCGGGGCTTGCTTGCTTCCATGGCAAACATGTTTACGTTTGTGCTGCTAAAAGAATTTGGTGCTCGGAGTGCGATGGCATGAATCTATTCCCAGGTGTCAAAAAGGACTATTTATGTATGCTGCAACAGCAGCCCATGTTTTGCTAGCCCCAAAATGGAAAGCGAGCGAGGTCCCAACTAAAAAAGAATAGCAGCTTAAACCAGGTATAGGCAAACCCGGCCCTCCAGATGTTTTGGGACTACAACTCCCATCTTCCCTGGCCACTGGTCCTGTTAGCTAAGGATGATGGGAGTTGTAGTCCCAAAACATCTGGAGGGCCGAGTTTGCCTATGCCTGTTTTAAGGTGGTTTAAATTGATATTTTAAAATGTTAAAGAGAAAATTGAATAAAAATTATAGAAAAGGAAAAAATAAAAATAAAATAAAAATCAGGACTGACCTGAGAGGTGCTTGGCGCAGTTGGCATCGCCCTTGAGGTCATGGTCCTGATCCCGCGTGGAAAAGGGCAGCTGTGGGAAGTCGCCCATGGCATTCTCCAGCTGCCCGAGGATGGGGCCCAGGAGGCTGAGAGTGTAAGCTGTGTCTTCTCCCCCCAGGCTGAAAAGGAACTGGATCCTCTCTGAGCTGCCCTCCCAGTCCTGAAGTTCGATCGAGAGGTGGAACCGGCCATCTTTCGTGATCTGGTAGACCTTTTCCAAGCCCAGCCAAAAGTCGCCTGAAAGAGAACGGCCAAAGAAACAAACAAACAAAAAGAAAAAAGATCCCGTCAGGGCCCATCACGCTATTTAACAACAGAAGATATACAGCCGTACCTCGGAAGTCGGACAGAATCCATTCCGGAAGTCCGTTCGACTTCCAAAACGTTCGGAAACCAAGGCACGGCTTCCGATGGGCTGCGGGAAGCTCCTGCAACCAATCGGAAGCTGCGCTGGACGTTCAGGTTCCAAAGAACGTTCGCAAACCGGAACAATCACTTCCCGGTTTGCGGCGTTTGGGAGCCAAAACATCCGAGTTCTGGGGTGTTCGGGGTCTAAGGTACGTCACTGTACACAAGAGACAGGTCTCGACCTCTAGGAGCTTACAATGTCACTTCAGATTATGGGTTCCGAGAAAAGCAAATTAGCCATTAGAGGGCAGGATCTGAGACAAGGGGGACCCAGCGCCACTCAGGGATGAGACTCCCTGGCCACAAATTTTTCAACCTAGCCTACCTCACAGGGCTGTTGTGTGACACATACGGTACCCAGTGATAACATATGTAAGAGCGATTACAGTTGTCAAAGTTAACGAGAGACCTATCCACTCAAAGCTGACAAAAATACTCTGTAAAGAATGAAGGTTTACTGTTTCTCTCACCCACCCCTTCTCCTTCTCTATTCTCCTTCCTCCTCAAACCCACATTGCTTACGACAAACATGTCTCATCATCATCACCATCATTTTATTATTTATATCCCCCCACCCATCTGGCTGGGTTGACTGTAAATAACAGACAGGTGAAACTCAGAAAATTACAATATTGTCGAAAAGTGCATTTATTTCATTTAATGCAATTTAAAAGGTGAAACCAATATATGAGCTAGATGCATGACATGCAAAGCAAGATATGTCAAGCCTTTATTTGTTGTAATTGTAATTATTTGTCGTTAGACGGGTCAATTATAAATGGAATGTAATTAATGAAATGTAATAGCCGTGTTTATTATGGTATGATTGTAAATATTTGTTTTACTACTGTGGAATTTTCAAAAGAAAGCATTTGTAAAAATTAAAATAAAAATAAAAAAATAACAAGTTGCATTACTGAAATAAATGCACTTTTCGACGATATTCTAATTTCCCGAGTTTCACCTGTATATGAAAGGCTCTACGATTTGAAAATAGGCACCAAAAATGTTGTCCGTGGCACCCCTCACCACTCTTCAAAGCACCCCAGGGTGCCACGGCACAACAGTTGAAAACCACTGGTTCTAACGTAACCTTAACCATGAAACCTATAATTACATTTGAGAAACAGAAATAATGCATTTAAAAAACAACAACAACCCAATCCAGCATGTAGCGAAGTCTTTCCTTTTGCGGTGCTGTGCAGTGCAAGTGTTTTTTCAGAGCCCTGATCCTACGCAAGAGCAGGTAGCAATTGTAAAAAAATAAAAATAAAATAAAGGTGGGGGTGGGGAGGGAGGAGAGAAGCAAGCGGCAGAGACCTACCGCTCATATTCCCAAATCCATTTCTATAAGCTTCCCACAGCTGGTCAAAATCAACAGAGCCATCCAGGCGTCTCTGAATCACCGTCCAGCCTCCACCATCTGCAAAATAAAATGGAGGGAAATTTTCAAGCAGCCTGCAGACATCTGGCTTGTGCCCCCTGCCCCCCAAAATACACCCACACAAACACACAAAAGCTTTGATCTGTAAGCTTTTCCATATGATTTTTGTGTGTGCAACACGTTTTAGTACCTTGAACACACACACACACACAGTGAACTAGGACTGGGGAGACAGGCCCTTTAGCTGCAAAAACGTTTCGCCTCCCAGTTTGAGAAATGCGGGGAAACCGAGTCACGGCCCTCACAACCCAACCAAGGCACTACCCTTACCCCTCCAGACCAATCAGTGATCTCCAGGCTCCAGGTGATACCTGAACCCAAAGACATCCAACCAGCAAACCGGCAGGAATGGGCCATAGAATCATAAAATTGTAGAGTTGGAAGTTGAACCCCCTGCAATGCAGGAATCTTTTGTCCAACGTGCGGCTCGAACCCACAACCATGAGATTAAGAGTCTCACGCTCCACCAACGGAGCTATCCCAGGATTTCGATTTGTCAACTTCAGTTTCTCATTTTCCCAATCTGAAATTCGCTCCTTCAGTTTTGCAATTTCTTTCTTTTTTTTTAAAGTTGTGAAAATTCATTGCCATCCGAGTGCAATTTTTTCCTGATACTGCCAGGGGTCAGCAACCTTTTTCAGCAAGGTCCCTCAGACCTTGCGGGGGGCAAGACTATTTTTTTTTTCATTTTAAAAAAATGAACGAATTCCTATGCCCCACAAATAACCCAGAGATGCATTTTAAATAAAAGGACATATTCTACCCATGTAAAAACACGCCGATTCCAGGACCATCCGCAGGCCGGATTTAGAAGGCGATTGGGCTGGATCTGGCCCCTGGGCCTTAGTTTGCCTACCCATGTGATACAGAGATGTTTGTATGCAACTTTGCCTGATAAACACATTTTTTTTGCAGGGCAATTTTCCTAACGTGGCACACTGTGTGTGTGTGTGTGTGTGTGTGTGTGTGTGTGTGTGTGTGTGTGCTATTTTCATTCACATATGCACTGACATGCACACTTCTACCCAAGCACATTAATTTTTGGACACAATACTTGGCTGGAGAATCTAACTAGAAAACTCAGAGCGGGGCAGATTTTTGGAGGGCTGTGTTACGGTTCGCAGGCTGTTTTGTCAAGTGAGAACCAGGTTAAAGGTAAAGGTAAAGACGCCCCTGACCATCAGGTCCAATCGTGTCCTACTCTGGGGTTGCGGCGCTCATCTCGCTCTATAGGCCGAGGGAGCCGGCGTTTGTCCGCAGACAGCTTCCAGGTCATGTGGCCAGCATGACTAAGCCACTTCTGGTGAACCAGAGCAGCGCACGGAAACGCCGTTTACCTTCCCGCCGGAGCGGTCCCTATTTATCTACTTGCACTTTGATGTGCTTTCGAACTGCTAGGTGGGCAGGAGCTGGGACCAAACAATGGGAGCTCACCCTGTTGCAGGGATTCGAACCGCCGACCTTCTGATCAGCAAGCAAACTATATCAAATTTCTCTCCCGCTTCTATACACGTCACATTTTTACCTGGAGTCATGTCACAGAAGACTTCAAAAACCTGGGATCCAGGGGGCTGGATCTGGAAAACACCACTGGTTTGTTCTCCTTCCAGAAACAGCTGGTGACAGCTTGCTGGGAACTCTGCAGATTGAAGAAGCAAAAGCCATGTTAGTATCCTGGAACAAGCATTAATTTGATCGACCTTATTAAAGGGCTACATTGGCTCCCAGTATGTTTTTCAGGCAACCATTCAAAGTGTTGGTGCTGACCTTGAAAGCCCTCAATGGCCTCGGCCCAGTATACCTGAAGGAGTGTCTCCACCCCCATCGTTCTGCCCGGTCACTGAGGTCCAGCACCGAGGGCCTTCTGGCGGTTCCCTCGCTGTGAGAAGCCAAGTTACAGGGAACCAGGCAAGAGGGCCTTTTCGGTAGTGGCACCCGCCCTGTGGAACGCCCTCCCACCAGATGTAAAGGAAATAAACAACTACCTGACATTTAGAAGACATCTGAAAGCAGCCCTATTTAGGGAAGCTTTTAATATTTGATGAATTATTGCATTTTAATATTTTGCTGGAAGCCCCCAGATGGGAGAGGTATAAATAAATAAATAAATAAATAAATAATAATAATAATTATTATTATTATTATTATTATTATTATTATTATTATTAACTGCACAGCTATTTTCTTTCTCCTTCTTCCAAATTTCTGTTTTAAATCTATGTATAATGTCGCTTTGCCGTCTCTCGCATTCCTGCGTCATTGTGTTTTATAGATTGCAAAATGTGAAGCGGTTTAGAAATACTTCTGAATAAATAAAGACCTAATAGCTGGCTGTGTTGAGGTTCACAGATGTTTGCCATGCCTGCAGGTAAAAAGGACCACTGGTAGACTATTAACTTGCAGATGAATCTAATGTTTAAAGAGGAGGAGGAGGAGGAGGAGGAGGAGGAGGAACGAGGAATAGGGAGAGCAGGCGGGAACCGCAACAGGACCCTGTGCGATGCGGCCACCACGTGAACACGGAACGCCACTCGGACTTCGCCCAAGCCACTCTCGGCCAAATGTCAGCCTGACATTAACAACTGCAGGGCCAGAGTTCCAGACAGCAGCTGGCAGGCGGCAAAAGCACGGTGGGGGGGGGGAACTGTGTTGCCAAAGCTCACCCCTCCCAAGAGAAGCCACAGCTGAAGCCTGCCGGAAACTGCTCCCCATGCAGCTTGGAATTCTGTTAGTCCGGATCCCAGATGTGCTGCGCTTGCAGCTAAACAGCAAATAGTGGGGGGGGGGAGAAATGTTCTGCACATGGTCAGGGGCGGCCACGATGTCATGTCGCAGGGCTCGGGTCTTGCTGCCGTGATTACTAGCCACACAAAAATGCGGGTACTGGAGGGTATACAGTCGAACCTTGGTTCTTGGACAGAATGCAATCTGTTTGTCTCCCGTAACTTTTCTAAAACCAAGGTGTGACTTCCGATTGGCTGCAGAAGCGTCCTGCAGCCAATCGGAAGCCACGCCGGATGCTCAACTTCCGAAAATCGTTTGAAAACCAGGACACTCGCATCCGGGTTTCGATCGTTTGGGAGTCAAGGGGTTTGAGATCCAAGGTACGACTGTACCTCTAAAAAGGAGGTGCTGGGAGGGGGAGGAAAACCAGTAAATCACCACAGCTTTTCACGGGAGGCATCAGAAGAAAGAAATTGTGGAATATGCAGCTTCCCCGTACGAGGAACAAACCTGTAACCTTGGCATTGTCAGCGCCATGCTCTAACCCAGGCGTCAACAATGTTTTCTGGCCATGGGCCGGAGCATTCCCACGGACTATCGTCTGTGGGCTGGACATGCGCAGAAGCGATTTCCGTCGCTGCACTGCCCATGTCCAGGGCACCGGAAATGGCTTCTGCACATGTCCGCAGCGCCGGAAATGGCTTCTGCGGCTGCACAGACGCAATTCCCAGCCTCAGTGCAGGCACTTTTTCCGGGGCCACTCGGCAAGTCTCCGCGCCACGCTGGTTTAGCGCAGCGCATGGGGGACTTGCCGAGTGGGTGGCTCGGTGACCAGGCGGCTCGTGGGCCAGATAAATGGCCTCCGTGGTCCGTATCCAGCCCACGGGCTGGAGGTTGCCGATGTATGCTCCAACCACTGAGCTACCCAAGCTATGATTCCTCCAAATAGAATTATTTTTATTACGTTCCCAGAATTTCACATTTTACAGTATCTCCAAATCATAATATCTTTGTTTCGGAGATTGACCTCCCGCCAACATCTCCGCAGTGCTGTTATTCAAACCCTTTTCTACTGCATATCAATCTCTTATCCATCACATCCATTCTATCATTTTCCTTCCGCTGCTCATATCTCGAATCTCAAACTCCTTTCACTGTACAGTCAAGCCTCGGTTGTCAAACATAATCCGCTCCGGAAGCCCATTCAGCTTCCGAAATGTTTGACAACCGAGGCACGGCTTTCGATTGGCTGCAGGAGCTTCCATCACTCAAGCAAAAGCCGCGCCGAACGTTCGGCATCAGGAAAACCAGAACACTTACTTCCAGGTTTTTGGCGTTCGGGAGCCGAAACGTTCCGAAGTCGTACCTTGGTTTTTGAACAGCTTAGTTCTCCAACATTTTGGCTCCCGAATGTTCTGGTTTGCGAACTATTTTTGGAAGCCAAATGTCCAATGGGGCTTCTGCAGCCAATCAGAAACTGCATTTTGGTTTCCAAACATTTTGGAAGTTGAATGGTTTCCAAACATTTTGGAAGTTGAATGGTTTCCAAACATTCTGGAAGCTTCCTGCAGCCAATCAGAAACGGCATTTGGGTTTCCAAACATTTTGGAAGTTGAATGGATTCCGTTCGACTTCCAAGGTACGGCTGTAGTCCACAAAAAGCCTCTGCTCTTCTCTAAAAATAAAAATGGAACAGTCTCCCTTGGGAGGTTGTGGACTCTCCTTCCTTGAAGGTTTTTAAGCAGAGGTTGGATGGCCATCTGTCAGGGCTGCTTTAGCCAAGATTCCTGCATTGCAGGGGGTTGGACTAGATGACCCTGGGGGGTCCCTTCCAACTCTACAATTCCAGGGTTCCTTCTCTCTGCACCACCCCTGAGCTGTGCCAAGCGCCGAGCCCCTCGCAGGCGGCTGGACTCTGCCCAGGGACGGGTGCCATCTGCCAGCGAGTCAGGGTTTCGAGTGCCCCGTGTCAAAAGTCCAGTTGGGAGACGCATCCGGCACGCGAGGAGGCGAAGGGCAGAGATGTGGCAGGGCGTGAAGGGACTTTGCTCTGGCTAAAAACAGCTGCAGGGGGGAGGACCTCCCTCCCCGCTCTCCCAAAGACAAAGGAAGCCTCTGTCCTGGCTCAAAGGCGCTGCATCTTCTGGGCTCAGCAGCCCCCACCCCCCACCCCGCCTTGGATAAATTTAGCTGGGATTCTCAAAACAGCTGCCAGCAGCAGGAGATCAGGAAGAGGGCGGGGATACCAGGTTGGGAAGTCGGGGAAAGAGGGAGTTCCTGCGAGTAAACATGAACTTTCCCCCAGTTTCTCGGCGGGGAGGGAGGTGCATATTAACGCACAGCCAGGAAAGATGCTTGCATCAGACGGCCTGGCGGAGGCTGTACCACGTAGGATATTGGAAACGGCTTCTACTTGCAGAGAAAGGCCGTGGGGTGGAATCAATCATGGGGTGCAGAAAGGAGAGAAGGGGCAAGCCTTCGAAAAAGCAGCAGAGGCTTTGCGGAGCCCGCCCCAAACAAAATCACGTCGCTAGTTCTCAAGAAACGAGCCAGATGCCTTCAGCTTTGCCATTTGGCTTTTAGAGTTGTTTTTTTATATGGGGGGGGGGGAATGCAGAGGAATAGATTCTGGCAAAAACACCCCAAGAAAGCAACGAGCTGCAGAACTCCCCCCTTTCCCCTCCAATCCCATAGATCAGCGTATTTTCACGTTGCCTCCTTTGTGCAACCTTGCGGACATGAGTTAGGTCAGGGGCCAGCAAACCTTTTCAACAGGGGGCCGGTCCACTGTCCCTCAGACCTTCTGGGGGGCCAGACTAGATTTTTTTGGGGGGGGGGGAAAATGAACAAATTACTATGCCCCACAAATAACCCAGAGAAGCATTTTAAATAAAAGCCTACATTCTACTCATGTAAAAACAGACTGGTTCACGGACGATCCACGGGCCGGATTTAGAAGGCGATTGGGCCGGATCCGGCCCCCAGGCCTTAGTTTAGGGCAGGCATCCCCAATCTTCGGCCCTCCAGATGTTTTGGACTACTATTCCCAGCATCCCTGACCACTGGTCCTGTTAGCTAGGGATCATGGGAGTTGTAGGCCCATAATCTGGAGGGCCGCAGGTTGGGGGTGCCTGGTTTAGGGCTTTAAGAGTCGGCACTGACACTTTGAATTGTGCTTGGAAACGTCCTGGGAGCCAACGGAGGTCTTTCAGGACCGGTGTTATGTGGTCTCGGCGGCCGCTCCCAGTCCCCAGTCTAGCTGCCACATTCTGGATTAGTTGCAGTTTCTGGGTCACCTTCAAAGGTAGCCGCACGTAGAGCGCACGGCAGTAGTCCAAGTGTGCAAAGGCGACGGCACGGCTAAGCCTCATGCGATGCTGCCCTGCACGTCTCCAGCGGAGGAGAGATGCAAAGCAGCAATTTCCCCGAGCGTCCCACCAGATTCCCCTGAGTCACAGCTAGCGTTGAGTCACGGACTCTCCGGGTAGCGGGCAGACGTGCTTTTTGTTTTTTTGCAGGCTGACCGCAGCACGTTCCAGGAAAAAGCCTCTGACACACACAAAGCCATCTCTCTTCCCAGCTGCAGAGCCGCCCCTGCCGCCCCCCCCCCCCAGATATTAGATCAGCATGTGCAGAGGGGGGTGCGGGAGAGAGAGCTAAGTAGGGGAAAGGGCATCTCAGCCTGGGAACTGCCGGGAAAAAAAGACTGGAGCCCTGAAGGAAAGGCTTTCAACTTTCACCCATTTCCCCCCACCTCCCTCCCCCCCCCAGCTCAGGACACAACATCGCACATGGCCGTAATAAGCTGGGTCTTTCCACTCCTTGCATAGCATAACAGCTGCCATCCGGGCCTTTCTCCTGCGCTCCCCAAGGAGCATCACCCTGGAGCGCGCGGGGGGGGGGGATTCAACAGGTGCCTCTTTGAGAAGGAAGACATACCAGGCAAGATATGCCAGGGTGTGGGGAGACCCCCACTGGGGCATATGCCCTTTGTTGAAGCCCTTGTAGCTCAGCGGCAGAGTTTTTATTAGTACAGTGGTACCTCTACTTACAAATTTAATGTGTTCCGAACGCACATTTGTAAGTTGAAAAAATTTGTAAGTCAAATCCCATAGGAATGCATTGGGAGAAAAAAATTGTAAGTAGAAGCAACCCTATCTAAAAATTCATAAGTAGAAAAAAACCAAGATGGCGGACGGAGCTCCGTTCGTAAGTAGAAACATTCGTAAGTAGAGGTACCACTGTATTATTTTACTAGTATTATAAACGCCATCTCCAACTCCTCAAAAGATTCCATCAACGGTGTCTCTGACAATTTTTTATACATCACTTGGAAAGACAGGCAAACTAATGCCAGTGTACTGGAAGAAGCAAAGATCACCAGTATCTAAGCAATGATTCTTCAACATTCGTTGCACTGGTCATGTTGTGCGGATGCCTGATGATCGTCTTCCAAAGCAACTACTCTATTCCGAACTTAAAGATGGAAAGTGTAATGCTGGTGGTCAACAAAAGAAGTTTAAAGACACCCTCAAGGCAAATCTTAAAAAATGTAGTATAAACACCGACAACTGGGAAACACTGGCCTGCGAGCGCTACAATTGGAGAACAGCCTTTACCAAAGATTTTGTGGGCTTTCAAGACACTTGAACTCAGGACAAAAGGGAGAAACGTGCTAATGGAAGGCACGCCTGGTAAACCCTCACCATGATGAACTCCTGCCCGAAAACCTATGTCCCCACTGTGGAAGGACGTGTGGATCCAAAACTGGCCTCCGCAGTCACTTACGGACTCATTGTTAAAACCGTGTTTATGGACGACGGTCTTACTCGGTTATGAGGGATCGCCAAAGAAGAAGTATTATTAGAATTATTATTTTTAAAAAAGGTAAAGGACCCCTGACAGTTAAGTCCAGTCACGAACGACTCTGGGGTTGTGGCGCTCATCTCGCTTTACTGGCTGAGGGAGCCGGCCTTTGTCCACAGACAGTTTTTCTGGGTCATGTGGCCAGCATGACAAAGCCGCTTCTGGCAAACCAGAGCAGCGCATGAAAACGCCGTTTACCTTCCCGCCGGAGCGGTACCTATTTATCTACTTGCACTTTGACGTGCTTTCGAACTGCTAGGTGGGCAGGAGCTGGGACCGAGCAACGGGAGCTCACCCCGTCATGGGGAATCGAACCACCGACCTTCTGATCGCCAAGCCCTGGGCTCTGTGGTTTAACTCACAGCGCCACCCGCGTCCTTAAGCAAACTTAGTTGGTCTCTAAGGTGCTACTGGAAATTTATTTCATATACGTAACCAACATGGCTACGTATCTGAATCTCAAATAAAGTGTCTGTTTTTCTCAGGGAATGCTTCCTAATTTTGAAGGCTGAAGGACTGGCTTCCTGTGGAGTGGGTGTCCCTTAACATTTTTGGTAACAATTGCCTATGGGGCTGATCCTCCGAGCTGGATGGGCCAGTGGCCGGACCCTGGCTAAGGCAGCTTCCTCTGTTCCTAGCAGAGGAAGATGGAAATGAAAGATGAAGTCTGGGGATCTTGGAGGGAGGCAGCACGGCCCCCTGGACTCTTGGAGGCAACTCCCTGCAGAACTGCTCCTGCAGCAAAGAGGCAAGCCCAGCCTTGCTCAGCCACCGAGGTTTCCACCGCCCTGGTACAGCCAAATTATTTTGGAATCCCAGCACCGCAGGGGGAGCGTTGCCTTTCCCCTACTTGGAGGGATGCCAGCCCAAGTGCGCAGCCACGGTATTCTCTCCCCCCCCCCCGCCCACTTCCTGCCCCAGACTCTCTTCCACATCTCTCTTTCTTCCTCAATTAACCTCGTCGCTCCTGGGAATGCCTAGCAAAGATTTCACCTCTTGCACACTTGGCTGAGAGCCAGAGAGAGAGGGGGGGGAAGGGAGGGAGGCCTGGTTGGGAGCCGAGAAGCCGTCTCGAATTTCCCAGCTCGAATTCCCCGTAGCGGGTGTCGCGATTGCTCCAACACGGCTGCGACCCACATCGAATGCCGTGCCGAAGCAGAGAGAGAGGCATGTCGGAATGGGGGAACCGCTGGTGCCTCCAATGTCTGGGGCAACAAAAGTCCCATTGTCCAACGGCTTGGGCCCGATGGGAACGGGGAGCCCAGTAATATCCCAGTAGCCGCAAGCTCCCCGTCCCTGCTCTCCCCACTGCATGCGAGAGGTGCAGGGGCACCTCCGTTGAGAAGAGGCATTCCTTCTTCAGAGCAGGGGAGACACATCTTCTTAGATCAGGGATGGAACCATAGAATCGTAGGGCTGGAAGGGACCTTGAGGGTCATCAAGTCCAACCCCCTGCAATGCAGGACTCCTGTCTACAGCTATCCCTGGGTGGGCTTGAACCACCAACCTAAAGCATCCAGGACAAATGGCCATCCAACCTCTGCTTCCAAAGGGGGATGGGACAGATGCTGCACCAAAGGGGGATGGGACAGATGTTCCTGACAGATGTTGTTGCACCAACAGTAAATGAGCCTAGCCGAACTCTGCATTCATCATCTGAGGCCCTCCTTCGTGTGCCCCCTCTGTGAGAGGTCCGGAGGGTGACAACACGACAACAGGGCCTTTTCTGCAGTGGCTCCCTGTTTGTGGAATGCTCTCCCCAGGGAGGTTCGCCTGGCGTCGTCATTATACACCTTTAGGCGCCAGGCAAAAAGGTTCCTCTTTAACCAGTGGCTGCGAGAAGCCAAGTTACAGGGAACCAGGCAGAGGGCCTTCTCGGTAGTGGCACCCACCCTGTGGAATGCCCTCTCACGAGATGTCAAAGAGAACAACATCTACCCGACTTTTAGAAGACATCTGAAGGCAGCCCTGTTTAGGGAAGCTTTTAATGTTTAACAGACTATTGTATTTTAATATTTTGTTGGAAGCCGCCCAGAGTGATAAAATAAATAAATAAATAAATAAATAAATAATAATAATTAAATGACATCCAGTGCCCTTTTAAAATGCGTATGGGGAGAGGAGGTTATTGAGTTGCTCTTGTTTTTATTTGGATTATGTATTCTGTGATTTTTATCTTGTGATTTCATGTCGTGACCACCCAGAGACCTGCGGGTATAGGGCAGTGTGTAAATTTAAATAGCAGCAAGCTATAACTGCCTGGGTCAGGTACATTTTCCTTGACAGGATATATTGTACAAACAGAAGGAGGCACCTCGGCTCGGAGCAAGTTTTTGTAATGTGTATAACACAACTTTTTCACAAGGCTGGTATTAATTAAGCTGCAGTGGTGTGTTATCCAATTTCCACAGAACCTAAAAGCCACTTCAGAATTGCTGCTCAAGATGTACCACATTTTCCCATCTATAAGACGCCCCCATGTATAAGACTATTTGGGGGGGGGCTCAGATTTAATAAAATGGAGTGTGGGAGATCATACATGCCAAGTCCCGGACTGCAGAATCCAGGACCGGCAGCCGCGTGACACCGGAAGTTACGTAGACGCAACTTCCGGTGTCACTTTGCCCATCTATGGGCACAAAAAATGGCCGCCGCCGGCTTCGGAAGCCACATCTACGCATGTCCGGAAGTGCATAGATGCAACTTCCGGTGTCGCTCTGCCCATCTATGGGCACAAAAAATGGCCGCCGCTGACACCGGAAGTCGCGTCTACGCACTTCCGGACATGCGTAGATGCGACTTTTGAAGCCGGCGCCGGCCATTTTCGGTGTCCATAGATGGGCAAATCAGGAAATAAAATGGCCGCTGGCAGGAGAATATAAGGGAAAGTAACGGGAGACGAAGTGATACGGGGGACCGCCGGGAAAAGGTAAGAAAAAACGGGGGTTTCCCAGGGAAAACGGGGTACTTGGCAGGTATGTGGGAGATGTATCCATGTATAAGATGCCCACTAATTTTTGACATTATTTTTTGGGGGGGCGGGAACCTAGTCTTATACAGTGGTGCCTCGACTTATGAATTTCATCCGTTCCGAAGGCACCTTCGTAAGTTGAAAAATTCGTAAGTCGAAAAATTCGGTTGTCGAGTCGTTCGTAAGTCGAGGTACCACTGTACATGGAAAAATACAGTATTTGGGAAGAGGAGCTGCAGAGATTTGTTCCGCTTAGAAAATCACTACTGTAATTGTCCACACACAGCCATGGGGAATGAAAGCACTCTCACTTGTGCTTGTACCAATGCTCTGACTTGATGCAAGGCAATTTTCTATGCCTTGGTTGAAAAAAAGCGCCTGATTTGGGATCTTTAAAGAGCATTGTCTTCAGATCCTCAGGGCCACGTTTTAACTTGTAAGACACCACACATTCATGTCTCCAGATGACCACATTCCTCAGCTGCTGAGTCCAGACAATGGGCTACAGTCTGGATCAGGGCTCTGGCGCATCTCGAACTAGGGGCTCTTATCATGACCAGGCCCAACTCTTGCCCCTGGGCTCCACCACCACCACCACCCCTCTGTCGACAAGAAGTCCCCAATCTCTGTTTGCATCTTAAAAACGAACGAAACTGCCCCTTGCTGGGGTCTAGCCCAGAGCCCTGCTTCCCAAAGTGGTTGGGCTTCCAGGGAGGCCAAAAGCCAGCTGCATCCCACCTGGCAGCTGGTATTTCCAAGGTAGACTGCTTCCAAATGTGGAAGCTCAATCTTGCTGGCATGGCTGGATTGGAAGGCAGATTATTTCACCTCTAGAAACCCAGCCCTAGCCCACAGCTCAGCACTGGAGAATCTGCTCTGGCTAGCCGGACGAGAAGGCAGGGCTCACAAAGACCCCAGTTTGAAACCTTGATCAGTGTCCAGTGTATCCCAAACTAAGGTCTCCAGCTGTATTTTTGGACTACAATTCCCATAATCCCTGACCACCGGCCCTGCGAGCTGGGGGTGATGGGAGTTGTAGTCCCCAAAACAGCTGGAGACCCAAGTTTGAGAAACACTGGTTTAAACAATGCTGAGCTAGAGACCTGGTACGAGGCAATTCCCCATGTTCAACCAGCCCCCTCTGCCTCCAAAAGATTCCGCTTCTAAGCAAAGGAAATATTTAAGTAAAGGGATTCCGCCCCCCCCCCGCCATCAGATATGTGTGGGGCAAGGTGTGGGACTCACTCGACATCACCGGGGACTTTGGCCGGGGACTTTGGCTGTGGTTGCCGGATCGGTCCACATTTCGCTGAACACTCGCTTTCCATTTCGGACCCTGCGTTTCGTTCTCTCGGACGTGCAAAGGAATCAGCATGTTGACCTGTGGGTTGGGAGAGGGCAGAAGAAAAGAAAAGAGAGAATGAGAGGGCAATATAATTTACCTTCCAGAGAGCAAGAGGAAAGTGAAAAAGCCTTTTCTTTGGGAAATTTTGGGGACAGAACTACCTAAACTGTGTAGAAATTTATTCATGTATGCTACTACAGCGGCAAGAATGTTACTTGCCCCCAAACGGAAAGAAGCAGAAGTCCCAGCAAAGGAAGAATGGATACAAAAAATTACGGAATATGCAGAAACGGCGAAACTTGCCGGAAGAATAAGAAATCGAGATAAACTTTTTATAAAGAGTGGAAATGGGTTCATTGAATATTTACAGATCAATTGTAAACAGATAAGAACATTATCAGGATTGATGTAATAACCTGCAGTTTTGTAAGAGATTTACAGTAGATAAATGAGAAAGTTAAATGAACTTGGATATGCAAAGGTATTAAAAATAAATTTAAGGAACCGCAGAAAGAGGGGGAAGGAAGTCAAAATTTGGAAATGTTAAATTGATTGTAAAGCTAATGAGATGTATGAGTTTGAAAAGTATAAATAAAAAACAAGAAAGAAAGAAAGAAAGAAAGAAAGAAAGAAAGAAAGAAAGAAAGAAAGAAAGAAAGAAAGAAAGTGCAGAAGCGGGGAGATAGAAACGGCGTCCTTATATCAAGGGATCTTTTGGCGATGGGACTGGCAAATTATCTGCCAGACACAGTGCCGAATTTACGTACAAGCTAAACAAGCTATAGCTTAGGGCCCCACTCTCTTGCCCCCCCCCCAAAAAAAAATATAAAGGAAAAAACCTGGATGTACATTTCCAAAATATAAGATAAAAACAAATAAAATAAAACCTACATACAGCAACAGTGTTTGGGTTGTGTAGGCTCCTAGGATGTAAGTCATGGGCCCCGCCTGCTAGCCTGCTCCCTAAAATATCCCTGGTTTGCTCCTTTCTATATATAGGGTGCCTACATTCTGCATGGACTGGTTGAATGGCCACATGGGCAAATGGCTTGAGATACTTATGAGGTCCATCAATTACCATATAGCAGGCATCCCCAAACATTGGCTCTCCAGATGTTTTGGACTACAATTCCCATCTTTCCCGACCACTGGACCTGTTAGCTAGGGATCATGAGAGTTGTAGGCCAAAACATCTGGAGGGCCACAGTTTGGGGATGCCTGCCATATAGCATATATTCAACACAAAAAAGCAGCGACCATTTGGTTGTTGACAAAGGACAGCTGGACATAGAAAGGGCCCCATTACCTTCAGTAGCTTAGGGCCTCCTCAAACCTAAATCCAGCCCCAGCCAGACAGTGCTAGAAACAGCGAAGCATTTTCTAAACCTGTTGCACCAAGGCAGCTGGGCCTGTGCAGAAGAGACCAAAACGGGATCCGAACCCTCCGCTACCCCAATATGGAGCCTGACCTCTCCATGACTAGACTTGCACTTGCCATCGTTTCTGGAAAACCATCAGGAACACTTACATAACTACGAGCTGTTTTGCAGCAGTCGGAGAACAAAACATCTTGCAAATCAGGTTTGTAGTTGTTTTTGCAAGGAAGACGGAACGCTTAGCGGCCCAATTTGTATGGGATTTCCCTCCCACACACACACACAGAGCAAAGGCAATTCTGTGTTGACCAGATCCCTGCCTCGTGCCTTGACATGTGGCTTGTGACGGAGGGTGGAAACTTTTCCTCTACAATTCCCGCATCCCCTTGCATAGATTTTTGCAGCTCCAGAAAAACACAGTTACAATGAACGTCCTTTCCTTCAGGTTTAGGGCCGGATTGAGGTTTGATGAGGCCCTAAGCTACTGAAGGTAATGGGGCCCTTTCTACAGCTGTCCTTTGTCAACAACAAATTGGTGCGCAGCCTGGGAGTCATTTTGGACTCACAGCTGTCCATGGAGGTGCAGGTTAATTCTGTGTCAAGGGCGACTGTCTACCAGCTCCATCTGGTACACAGGATGAGACCCTCCCTGCCTGCAGACTGTCTTGCCAGAGTGGTGCATGCTCTGGTTATCTCCCACTTGGACTACTGCCATGCACTCTACGTGGGGCTACCTTTGAAGGTGACCCAGAAGCTACAACTAATCCAGAATGTGGCAGCTAGACTGGGGACTGGGAGCGGCTGACGAGACCATATAGCACCAGTCCTGAAAGACCTTCATTGGCTCCCAGGTCGTTTCCGAGCACAATTCAAAGTGTTGGTGCTGACCTTTAAAGCCCTAAACGGCCTCGGCCCAGTAGAGCGCCTGAAGGAGCGTCTCCACCCTGGACACCAGCATCCAGCTCTGCGGACCTTCTGGCAGTTCCCTCACTGCAATAAGTGGGAACCAGGCAGAGGGCCTTCTCAGTAGTGGCACCCGCCCTGTGGAAACGCCCTCCCATCAGATGTCAGGGAGATACCGTATTTTTCCATGTATAAGACTAGGTTTTTTCCCTTAAGAAATAATGTCAAAAGTTAGAGGGCATCTTATACATGGATACGGTAGTGCCATGGGTGGACTGGCGATTGGTTGTTGCCACAAAAAATAGGGGGCGTCTTATACATGGGGTCGTCTTATAGACGGAAAAAATATGAGTAACTATACAATCTTTAGAAGACATCTGAAGCCAACCCGGAATAGGGGAGTTTTTTTTAATGTTTCACGCTTTATTATGCTTTTTTGTTTGTTGGAAGCTGCCCAGTGGCTGGTGCACAAATAATAAAATTATGAGTAGTATCTATAATCACTACATGGACTGACTGGGAAGAAGCAGTTTTGCAGATTAGTGTGAAATATGTTGGTATCAAGAACCATCTTTTTTTTTCTTAAACCCTTCCCATATTTGATACTGCCATTATCACAGCACTTAAATGTGCAAAGAGTGCCTTTAAGCATGAGAAAAGTGCCTCTCTCAGGTATGCCTGACAATGTATTTTTTTTTTGGACTGCCAAGTTAAAAGCTTTTGTTTA
Source organism: Zootoca vivipara (assembly GCF_965207765.1). Classification (NCBI taxonomy): domain Eukaryota; kingdom Metazoa; phylum Chordata; class Lepidosauria; order Squamata; family Lacertidae; genus Zootoca; species Zootoca vivipara. The sequence continues at coordinate 90,250,703 of NC_142589.1, read as the reverse complement.
TTTGCCCAGATATTTTAGACAGCAACATTTTTTAGCTGGCTGCATTACTTTATTCCTCTTAAATTTATTACGCCTTATGCTATAATGTTCATTATACAGTGGTGCCTCGCTTAACAAATGCCCTGCTTAACAAAATTTCCGCTTAACGAAAGGTTTTTTCTAGCGGAGGTTGCCTCGCTAGACGAATTCGTTTTACAAAAAATTCGTCTAGCGAATCGCGGTTTCCCATAGGAATGCATTGAAATTCAATTAATGCGTTCTTATGCGCAAATTTTTTTTAAAAAAAAATTCAATGCATTCCTATGGGATTCACTAGACGAATTTTTCGTTATAAGAAAAGACCCATGGAACGAATTAAATTCGTCTAGCGAGGCACCACTCTCTCTCTCTCTCTCTCTCTCTCTCTATATATATATATATATTCTGCTGTGGAACCCATTTGGAGATAAAGAGCGGTTTATATTTCCCTGCCCTCCCCCCTCACAAAAAAACGAATTCAGTCTGCAGGTACCGTAGGTGCTTTTAGGCACGTGCAAAGTACATCTCTGAACCAGAATTTCGAACTGTAGGCCATACCTTGCTCTGAAGACTTTTGATCTGCAAGTTCTGTTTATCCATTCTGTACTGCTGCTGCTTAATCTTATGGAACAGCTCCTCAATCTTCAGGTTCTGACGACTCATCAAATTCTGAAATTTGGAAACAAAGGCACACATTCAGCAGACTGGCCCTAGCCGTCCGGCGCTGTCCGTTCAGAGTCAAAGAAGGGAATAGGAAAATGAATATTCTAGCGTTAAGAATGGCCCCCTCCCTGCCTGTTCATGGCTTTAAATGAGTCGGATTGGGGAGGGGGGGCTGTATACTCAATATGGGCCAGAGTCCTTCTGCTATGGGACAGCTCTAGAAATTAAGCCGGTAGATAAATATGGGGAAAGCAAAATTGTCGCTCAGAGAAGGATCTGAAATGTTTTCCTTGATTTTTTGATGCGATGTTTTAATGCAGGGGTCGGCAAGGTTTACCGGCCATGGGCCAGATCACTCCCATGGAGATTGTCTGTGGACCGGACTGGCGCATCGCAATGCCGGGAATCACTTCTGCGCATGCCCAGACGCCGAAAATCGTGCCTGTGCAGAAGTGATTGTCAACGTCTGGACATGTGCAGATGCAATTTCCGGCACCCCTCGGTGAGTCCCCGCACCACGGTGGGCTGGTTTAGCGCAGCACGTGGGGGACTCGTTGAGCAGGCCGCTTGGATCGGTGGCAGCTCATGGGCCAGTAAAACGGTCTTCGTGGGCCGCATCCGGGCCATGGGCCGCACATTGCCGACCCCTGTTTTAATGCGTTGTAAACCACGTTGAGCGTTTTTCTCTTTAAAATATAAAAGTATAGAAATGAAATTAACAACAACAACAACAATATTAAACTCCATTGGGGAGACGGGGAATGGCGCCTAGACAGGTTTAAGAAAGATATATCTAGATATAGATGAGTTTCTAGCACTGCCCTGCAGAAGTTATCCGACTCCAACTCGTATTAGCCCCAGTCAACACGGCCAACGGTCAAGGATGACAGTGGAAGCCTAGGAATGTCCCACACCTCTGCGTTTTACACACCCTGCACTTTTGAAATAGGCAGTTGCTTCGCCCTCACAACAACCTTGCAAAGCGGGTCACTCGCAATCCCTAGAGCAGAGCTTGTCTCGCAGAAGTGCCGGGAACCAATGAAAGCTCTGAAGCCTCCCCCCCCCCCCCCGGCAAATTAAGGCTCCACACTTGAAATGCCACTTTGGGCTTTGTTTGCAGAACAACAGGAATTCTTGCAAAGGCGGGAGAAGCCCATCCCACTCAAGGCCAATCAATATTTAGCGCTCGTATCAATAGGGCATTGTGAACAAAAGCATGGGCAGTTGCACGCTCTGTTTAAAAGGGAACCAACATTGAAATAAACCTTGGAACCTCCCAGGGTTACTCTTAATACAGGTGAAACTCGGAAAATTAGAATATCGTCGAAAAGTGCCTTTATTTCAGTAATGCAACTTATTATTTTTTTATTTTAATTTTAATTTTTACAAATGCTTTCTTTTGGAAATTCCACAATAAAACAAATAGTTACAATAATACAAAAATAAACATTGCTATTACATTTCATTAATTACATTCCATTTATAATTGACAAATAATTACAATGACAACAAATAAAGGTTCGACATATCTTGCTTTGCATGCCATGCAACTATCTCATATATTGGTTTCACCTTTTAAGTTGGATTACTGAAATAAATGCCCTTTTCGACGACATTCTAATTTTCCGAGTTCCATCTGTTAACCACCTTTGCAAACGGCTAGCGTTTGGCTCGCGAGCCACACTCGGATTTTCTTTGCTGCAATTGCAAACGGCGCAACTTGATAAGGGATGTAGACACATATTCGTTGGATAACAAGTAAATTACTACATGTTTTATAAATTCTTGCGAGTGGAGCCTACGGGTGTGTGATTGCAACAACTGCATATTCCTCCCCTGCTTACCCGTTTCCACCTAAACATCTTCTTTCTCCATTGTCTCCCCTTAGCCACATACTAAGATCGTAAGGTTCCAGGGTCTCTCTGAGGATTGCATATACTTTTCTCTGTCTCCCTCTGTCAAGTTTTTGTCCTCCCTCGCTCAAGCTTTATATTGCATGCTGCTGGGAGGAGGGACCTATCATGCACTCACTAAAGCATTAGACACACTGATTAATTAATAAGCAATACCACTCCAAATGATGCCAATAGAGAAAACCCAGCATAGGCAAAAATCTTTATGAACGGGAAACTTTCTTAAGGGAGAGAAAACCCAGAGGATAGATAGCACCCTCCTTTCGGGACAGGCTCTCACCTCTCCAACCTCTTGCCAGTTCCCTAAAGCAGTAGTTTTCAGCCAGCATGCCATAGCACCCTGGGGTGCCTTAAATGATGGGTGTTGCAGCAGCCCTGGATAAAAAACCTCCGCAGGCAAATGGTGCCTCTGGGGCAGGCCAGGGGGTTCTTCCCAGGCCCCTGTGGGGCAGTGTGAGGAGGCACCTCTCTTTGGGGCAGGGGGAGCAGCTCAGAGACCAGGGGCAGCAGCAGCGGCTACCCAGAAGACTCCCAAGGAGAAGAGAGAGGAGAGGAGGCCGAGGGAGCACTCCTCAACTTAGGGGGGTGTTCGAAAAAGGGTGAGAAGCTGCCAGCTCTGCAGGCAAGGGAGGACATAAATGGGCTCCTGCGCCCCACAGGGGAGCTGCAGAAAGAATGTAATTGGGTCAAGGGAGCTGTGGACTCAAAAAAGGTTGAAAACCTCTGCCCTAAGGAAATACTGTCCTATCTCAACCTTTGCTAGCCCTCCAGGCTATTGTATCTGGTGCCCACACAGACGTCCAACAAAGCTCTTCTGCAAAGAGGCACTAATGCCAATTTATGGGGTGCCCCAGTTTCTCCCTGCATGACCTATTCCTTTTATTAATCAAACGATTTACATTTCACAGCCCTTCGCACGGCTTAGAAAAAGTCTCAATTGAGATATTCGTATGGTACCCGAAAAGTAACAAGAAAGCATTTGAGGCTAGATAAAGCCCATAATATTTGAACGCCAAGACAAAAAGCCAGGTTTCTCTCTCCTCCCCACTCAGTCTCTATTTCCTAGAGGGCAGCTACCTCCATCCTTCAGGGGGGGCGACCCCAGGTAACTTTTTGAACAGTGTTTTTTTTCTGGGGGTACTCAAGGGCACCTTGTTAAAAGTGTGGCGGTTACTGCAAGAACTTCAAGGGTGAGTGAGTTCCAGCACCTTATTTTCTAGAAGAAAAGCACTGTGAACAGGTAAGGGCTGTTATCTCTATAGCTCTCAGGTAAAGGGCACCCCTGAGCCTGTGCAGAGTGCTTTTGCTCCAGCCCCTTTCGGATTCAGAATGCCTCTTCTCTCCGCTCCTTTTCCCTCTGGGGCAGCACCCCGGGACTCTCACCTGCAGGTCGCCCAGCTCTGCCGCTTGTCCGCTCCCTCGAGGGCTGCCGCTGGCGTTCTCGGCGCCCACCTGGCGCAGCAGCTGCCCATCGAGGCGCTCCAGGCGCTCCCGCACCGCCTCCTCGTGCGCCGCCAGGTCGCCGGCGAGTGCGCCGAGCCGGCTAGAGAGGTCGTCCAGGCGCCCGTCGAGGAGGCGCTGCGCTCGCCCCAGCTGCTGCCGCTGCTCGTCGGCGGAGCGCTCCAGGCTGCCGAGCGAGGCGTTGTGCGCGCTCAGGCGGCCGCCCATCTCGCGCAGCTGCCCACGGGTGCGCTCGACGTGCTCCCGCAAGCCGTGGCCCAGCTGCAGGAGCCCGTGCGCCAAGACGTTCACCTCGTCCCAAGAGGCTGCCTTGGAGGCGCGCTCCTTCCTGGAAGAACCGGCAGCAGGAGGAGGAGGCGGAGCGGCGGCGGCGGCCGCCAGCCCCGCCGCGCTCAGCACCAGCAGCGCCCACGAACGCATCGCCCCAGCAGACAATGAACTTGGTCAGAGCACAGCGCGCAACAGTCGCCACCTCGCCAAGAGCGCACGGTTTGGAGAGGCCGCGCCGGACGCGCCTCCTTTTATAGACGCCGCCCCGCGCCGCCCGCGCGCACATGGCCTCGGCAGCTTCGCCTTGCGCACCCCCCCCCCCGCCCTCCAGTCCCGGCGCTCCTCCTTTCTTTTGCAGAAAGACGGATCCTGGGAGCGCAGGGTGGGGCCCGGAAGCGCTGGCAGCTTCCCAGAGCTGTTGTTATCGCATGGCTGCTAACTTGTCACGTTGGGCAAGTTTGTTTTTCCGAGGAACGGACAGAACTATCTCTTCGCGTCGCGGAGAGGATTTTGTGTTTCTTTCGGTAGCCGCGACCCACGCGTAGCAGTGCCGGGTTACCAAACAGGCAGAGGCAGAGCAGGCTGCTTTTAGGGGCCCCGCGACAACGTATCAACATAACATTGATTTGATCTTGAAATCGGTTTATTAAAATTGTGGGTTGGTAGCATCCAAAACGTATTAGGAGATAATTTGCAAGGGGCCTCCCTTAGATGTCGACTGCCTAGGGGCATCGAAAGAGCTTGATCCGGCACTGACGCCAAAGCATTCTAGAACCAAGGGTGCCAACTTGAATACAATATTGGGGGGCATGTAAGCTGCACCCCGCAAAATTGATGACAAGAGGCACACACACACACCCCATTTGAATGGCAATGTCTATCAATTTTGGGGAGGCAGCCGCAGCCCCCTCAAATATTTTATAGAGGGGAGGGACCTTGGCCTCCTACATCATCTGGTTAGAGTGGGGCTGATAACGCCAAGGTTGCAGGTTCAATCCCCGTATGGGGCAGCTGCATTGCAGGGGGTTGAGATAGATGATCCGTAGGACCCTTTTCGGCTCTATGATGCTATGATTTGAGTTGGCTCCCATGTTGCGGTGCCACTTTCCAGTTGCTTGAAGTGGGATGGTGTCTTGGGCACACCCTGCCTCTTCCACACAGAGCATTTACTCTGTTGCTGAGTTACTTCTTCTTGAAGCAATGATTCTTCAACATCAATGTCGTTGGACTGGTCATGTTGTTTGGATGCCTAGCAATAGCCTGCCCAAGTAACTACAGTGGTCCCTCGGAAGTCGAACAGAATCCGTTCCGGAAGTCCGTTCGACTTAAAAAATGTTCGGAAACAAAGGCACGGCTTCCGATTGGCTGCAGGAAGCACCTGCAGCCAATCGGAAGCCCCGCCAGACATTCAGGTTCCAAAGAATGTTCACAAACCGAACATTCACTTCCAGGTTTGCAGCGTTTGGGAGCCCAAACGTCCGAGGACCAAGGTGTTCGGTATCCAAGGTTACGACTGTATTCTATTCCGAACTTTAAAATGGAAAGCGTAATGCTGGTGGTCAACAAAAGAGGTCTTAAGACTCTCTCTCAGGCAAATCTTTAGTATAAACACCAACAATTGGGAAACACTGGCCTGCAAACGCTCCAATTGGAGAACAGACTTTCCCAAAGGTGTCGTGGGCTTTGAAGACTTGCAGACTCAGGACAAAAGGGAGAAACGTGCTAAGAGGAAGGCACACTTTGCAAACCCTCACCGGGATCAACTCTCGCCCGGAAACCAATGTCCCCACTGTGGAAGGACGTGTGGATCCAGAATTGGCCTCCACGGTCACTTATGGACTCACGGTTAAGACTGTGCTCATGGAAGACAATCTTACTCGGCTACGAGGGATCACTGAAGAAGAAGAAGACTTAGCCTTGGTATGCGTTATCTCACAGAAGACATTAAAACAATCCTATGTGCTGTTAATCATTCCCATAATGGATATGAGGGGCTTAGGCACGGAATGGGGGTTTGCCAATATTCCAGGAGAGAACTGCAGCAGCAAGAACAAACAAGAGTCCTGTGGCACTGCAAAGGCTAGCACGTGTCATTGGGGCGCGGGCTTTTGATACCGAGAGCTGAAGCAGCAATAAATGTGTCAGCCCTTAAGATACAGCGAGGCTCCTCCTTGTTGTCATGCTTTCTGAATCTCGGTGAGAACCGAAACACAGCCGCCCTTCGGAAAGGGCACGTCTCCAAAGATTGCACTCCAGTTCTCCAGCCAAGTAAAATGTGCAGATATTAATATTGTGTGCATTACCCAAGCGGGTGCCTTTTTGTGTGCTTTACCTGGCTGCAGAACTGCCCTGCGGAATTTGGAGAAGTGGAAATTTCAAAGTGGGGGGCGGGCAGCGTTTTGGTTTGAATTGCTGTTAGCTGGGTAAGTTTGCTTTTGAAGGCAAACTGAATCATAGAATCAGAGTTGGAAGAGACCACAAGGGCCATCCAGTCCAACCCCCTGCCAAGCAGGAAACACCATCAAAGCATTCCTGACATATGCCTGTCTAGCCTCTGCTTAAAGGTCTCCAAAGAAGGAGACTCCACCACACTCCTTGGTAGCAAATTCCACTGCCGAACAGCTCTTACTGTCAGGAAGTTCTTCCTAATGTTTAGGTGGAATCTTCTTTCTTGTAGCTTGAATCCATTGCTCCGTGTCCGCTTCTCTGGAGCAGCAGAAAACAACCTCCCTCCCTCCTCTATATGACATCCTTTTATATATTTGAACATGGCTATCATATCACCCCTTAACCTTCTCTTCTCCAGGCTAAACATACCCAGCTCCCTATGCCGTTCCTCATAAGGCATCGTTTCCAGGCCTTTGACCATTTTGGTTGCCCTCTTCTGGACACGTTCCAGCTTGTCAGTATCCTTCTTGAACTGTGGTGCCCAGAACTGGACACAGTATTCCAGGTGAGGTCTGACCAGAGCAGAATACAGTGGTACTATTACTTCTCTAGATCTAGATGCTATACTCCTACTGATGCAGCCCAGAATTGCATCTTACAAATCAAATTGCCACCTTGTAGTAGCCAGTGTTCGAAATTAGCCAGGCGCATTTTGCAAGTGGCACAGGTCCAATTGCGACCACATGGAGATCTCTGGGCGCCAGGTTGGCGACTGACATCTCCATCTGTCTGGCCCTTTGAGCTTTCTTAAGCAGGTCAGCAGAAGAGCTTATTTATCACATTTATAACCCACCGTTTTCTCCAAGGAGTCAACCCCCTCCTCAGTTTATCCCTACAACAACCCTGCCAGGAAGGCTAAGAGGCTATGACTGACTCCAAGGTCACCCCGTGAGCTTCATGAAGGAGTGGGGATTTGAGCCAGTTCCTAGTCCGACACTCTAACCACTACACACCACTGTCTTCTTAGAGTACTTCTGTGATGGGGCAGCTATACGTATAAATTTAAGTACTGGTAGGTGAATGGAAGTGAGAGCTGGACCATAAAGAAGGCTGATCGCCGAAGAATTGATGCTTTTGAATTATGGTGCTGGAGGAGACTCTTGAGAGTCCCATGGACTGCAAGAAGATCAAACCTATCCATTCTGAAGGAAATCAGCCCTGAGTGCTCACTGGAAGGACAGATCATGAACCTGAGGCTCCAATACTTTGGCCACCTCATGAGAAGAGAAGAATCCTTGGAAAAGACCCTGATGTTGGGAAAGATTGAGGGCACAAGGAGAAGGGGACGACAGAGGACGAGATGGTTGGACAGTGTTCTCCAAGCTACGAACATGAGTTTGACCAAACTGCGGGAGGCAGTGCAAGACAGGAGTGCCTGGTGTGCTCTGGTCCATGGGGTCACGAAGAGTCGGACACGACTAAACGACTAAACAACAACAAGGTGAATAAAAATGAGGAAAGCAAAATGTCCCTTAGAGAAGGAGTTGAAATATGTTCCTTGAAGCTTGAATTTTGTTTTGTTCTGGAAGGTTTTATTTGGTGTTTTGATGTGTCCTAAAACCACTTTGAGGGTTTTCCTCTTTTTTTTGTTGTTGAAAAAAAAAAGGGCGCCTATACGTTCCCACAGCTGCAGTTCCCAGCCTCTCGTCCTGGACGCCGTTTTTCCAGCTGCAGTGGCACACGGCTGCTTTGATTTCAGAGACAGGTTATCCGGTGCAATCTGCTGGTTGAATGTGATCCCCTCGTTCTGTCCTGTTCTCCTCCTCTTCCCACACTTGACCTTCGGAGCCGCAGGGGGGAAGAGGGAGTCAGTGTGTAAAAGTTCAGGACAGAACAAACTTGAATGGATTGCGGTGACCCATTGAGGTGGGTTGGGGTGTGGGCGGTTCACGTCATCCAGGAAGAGAACAATGTTGTGGATTTGTAAGGTTTCTGGCCTGCGTAAGGAGCAGAAAGGCAGAGCTGGTTTTCCGGGGGGGGGGGGTGGGTGTCAAGTCACCCCATTAGCTACATTCCACTAGTTTTACAATCGATTTAACGTTTCTGAATTTGACTTCCTCCTTCCCTCTTTCATAGAATCATAGAATGATAGAGTTGGAAGAGACCACAAGGGCCATCCAGTCCAACCCCCTGCCAAGCAGGAAACACCATCAAGCATTCTTGACATATGCCTGTCAAGCCTCTGCTTAAAGACCTCCAAAGAAGGAGACTCCACCACACTCCTTGGTAGCAAATTCCACTGCCGAACAGCTCTTACTGTCAGGAAGTTCTTCCTAATGTTTAGGTGGAATCTTCTTTCTTGTAGTTTGAATCCATTGCTCCGTGTCCGCTTCTCTGGAGCAGCAGAAAACAACCTTTCTCCCTCCTCCATATTTCTGCGGTTCCTTCAATTCATTTTTTCTATCTTCTGCATATCCAAGTTGATTTAACTTCCTCGTTTATTTATCTGCTGTACAATAATCCCGCTAATGTTTTTTATCTGTTTGCAATTTATCTGCAAATATTCAGTAAACCATTTCCATTCTTTTATGAGAGGTTTGTTATCTTGATTTCCTATTCTTCCGGTAAGTTTCGCCATTTCTGCATATTCCATGGGGGTTTTTTTTGTATCCGTTCTTCCTTTAGTGGAACTTTTGCTTTTTTCCACTTTTGGCTACTGGCCCATGTAGTCCAGCCTCTTTTAAGAAAAAAGAAAAACAACAACAACTTGCAAACTGCCGTGGACATGTGGCGAATTCAGGACTGGGGGAAATGCAAAGCTGAGATCAGTGGAAATGGATGGATCTGACCATCTGCATTTGCATCTTTTCTGGTGCAAGTGTCTCGACCAAAAGTAAGCCAGGAAATATTCTCTGAGCAAATCCCTTCTCTCTCTCTCCCCCCCCCCCCGGGTACCCAGGGGACGTTTCTCACCAGAAACCTTGTGGGACAGCTTGGGTTTTCCCCTGCTTCCTTCATCTTAGCATCACTGGGTCCTCGTGTCTGTGGTTACACTGACGAACTGTTGTGGAGATCTGAAGAACTGAATTTAAGATTGGGGGGAGGGAATGAGATTGCCAGTTGCGGGAAGCCGCAGGAAGGCTCTTGTGCTCGGGTCTTGCTTGTGGGCTGTATATCGAGGCATCTGGTTGGTCACCGTGAGAACAGGAGGCAGGACTGGATGGGACCCCCCTTTGACCTGGTTCTTAAGCTCTTAAAAACTTAGAGCAAGGGTCGGCAACCTGTGGCCCGCGGGCCGCTTGCAGCCCACGGGGGCAGTTTAACCAGCCTACGTGTCCCCCCACCGAACCGAGCTGCCCGCTTGGCGAGTCCCTGTGCACTGTGCTAAACTGGTGTGGTGTGGTGGTGGGAAGCACATCTGCACATGCCCAGATGCTGAAAATCGCGTCTGCATGCCCAGACGCCGGAAATTGCATCTGCGCATGCCCAGACGCCAGAAATCGCGTGCCCGCGATCCGGCCCACGGAGAGATCTCCGTGGGACTTGGCTGGCCCAGGCAGGTAAAACCTTGCTGACTTCTGACTAAAAGAAACCAAAAACTGACAGAGTAGTCCATGGGTAGGCAAACTAAGGCCCGGGGGCCAGATCCGGCTCATTTGCCTTCTAAATCCGGCCCGCGGACAATCCGGGAATCAGCATATTTTTACGTGACTAGAATGTGTCCTTTTATTTAAAATGCATCTCTGGGTTATTTGTGGGGCCTGCCTGGTGTTTTTTACATGAGTAGAATGTGTCCTTTTATTTAAAATGCATCTCTGGGTTATTTGTGGGGCATGGGAATTCATTCATTTTTGTCCCCTTCAAAATATAGTCTGTCCCCCCCCCCCCAAGGTCTGAGGGACAGTGGACTGGCCCGCTGCTGAAAAAGTTTGCTGACCCCTGGGTCCATACGACTGGCTTGTTGCAACAGCTCTACTGCCGATAAGTCTGCTTTTTTAAGAAAAGAAGAAGTGGTTTGTTGTTGTTTTTAAACAGCTTCTATAAATCTGGGACTGTCCCTGGAAAATAGGGAAACTTGGAGCGTCTGAGACAGTCTAAAAAGACTGTTGAATTAGCCAAAGAGGGGGGAAAGGACTGGCTTCCCCTGGTGTCTAAAGATATGTAATGAAGGCGCCAAGAGAGCCCCTTTTGGCGAGAGCATACCACAGATAGGGAGCCACTGCAGAGAAGGCCCCGTTCTCATGTTGCCACACTCCAGACCTCTTGCGGAGGAGGCACACAAAGAAGGGCCTCAGAGGGTGATCTCAGGGTCCAGGTAGCCGTTCCATCCCTTTTCTTCTATCTCCAGGCACGGGTGGGGAGAGACCCCTCCCTGAAACCCTGGGGAGCAGCTGCCAGTCAGTGCGGGCGATACTGGGCCAGGTGGGGGAGCGTTCTAATGCCCTCAGTGCAATTCAGATTCCCCGCGGCCCTAACTGCGCCGTCTCTCGCGGGCGGCGCAGGCGGGAAGCTGTGGTTCTTTGCACTGGCCGGAGGGCCCATGTGGTTCTAATTGCAAGCGCAGGCTCGCTTTGTTGCTCAAAGAAAGAGAGGGCTCATATTCGGAGACCCCCAACTGCCAATCGCGCGGCGCCTGCCGGAGAGAGACCTCAGATTTCCTTTGCTTGCGGCTGCCGGCGACCTTTCACACAGTAACCTCCGAAGGAAGGAGGGAGTGTGGGAGGAATAAAGGATGTGCGAAAGCCCCGATTGCATCAAAGCCATGCAGGCAGTGCCAAGAACAAAGGGAGAGCCGTTCGGGGAGCGAAGCGAGGCCTCCCTTCCTTCCCGGTTCTCCTCCTGCAGTGCTCATTTCCCTCCCTTGCCCGCTTTGACCCTCACAACCACCCTGCGAGGTAGCACCGGAAAAGTGACAGGCAGCAGCAGCAGACCCTCCAAGTGTCCCTATTTTCCAGGGACAGCCCCGGATTCCCAGAAGCCTTCCCGGTTTCCCAATGGATCCTGGAACGTCCCGCTTTTCCTTAGGATGTCCCTATTTTCATCGGAGAATCGCTGGAGGGGACGGAGTTATGAGACCCACCGTGACAAGGACATAACATACAACCTTTATAAGACATCTGAAGGCAGCCCTGTATAGGGAAGTTTTAATTTTTTTAAAAAAATGTTCTACAGTATTGTTATTTTTATATGTTGGAAGCCACCCAGAGTGGCTGAGGCAACCCAGTCAGATGGGTGGGATATAAAAAAATGAAATTATTATTATTATTATTGACATCCCTATTTTCATCGGGTAAATGTTGTAGGGTGTCCCGTGGGGTGTTATTGTTTTGTTTGTTATTGTACATTTTTGTGTTTTTATGTTGTAAACTGTCTTGTGATCCTTCGATGAAGGGTTGTATATAATAATAATAATAATAATAATAATAATAATAATAATAATAGCCTATTTGCTACTGGGCCAAGGTTCTTGTGTTAATTCACTAATAAAATAATAATAATAATAATAATAATAATAATAATAAATTAATAATAATAATAATAAGCTGGGACTTTCTCTGCACAAAACAAGTGCTCCATCACTGAGTTCGTACCCTTCTCCCAAGTTCTTTTGCCTATTTGCTACTGGGCCAAGGTTCTTGTGTTAATTCACTAAATAAATAATAATAATAATAATAATAATAATAATAATAATAATAATAATAATAATAATAATAATAATGGCCTGTCCACCTGACTACATTGCCCCAGCCACTCTGGGCTGCTTCCAACATATATGAAAATAAAAAAAAACTCTTTAGGGAAGTTTTTAATGACTGATGTTTTAATGTATTTTTAATCTTTTGTTGGAAGCCGCCCAGAGTAGCTGGGGAAGTCTAACCAGATGAGCACGGTATAAATATTATTCTTATTTCCCTGTACAGGGCTGCCTTCAGAAAAGCCATAAAGAGCTATGCTCCACCTCAGTCACTGTGATGCTCTGATGGGCACTTTGGGTGGTTCCCCACGCCCCGCAGTTTCAGCCGGCCAGAACCCAGAGCCGTCTTTCCCATTGGCACGTCATGCCAGGGCGCTGGCCTCTCAGGGGTGCCCCAGTGAGTAGGGGAGCTGTGCGGCTTTGCCAGCGGCTTCCCCTTTCCCTCCTGCACGCCCGCTCAGTGTGCCCCATCAGCCATATGGCTGGCGGGCGTGCAGCTTGCCTCCCAAGCCTCCGCGGGAGGAGAGTGATCCGCGCAGAGGCTCGGGAAAAGGTTGGCAACTCTGGGAAATGGGGGGTGGGGCACCGGAGGGATCTATGCACCATGGCGCCGGATATGCTTAAGATGGCCCTGACAGAACCTTTCATGTGGTGGGGACCGGGCCCTGCCCTGTGGAACTCCCTGCCACTACAGGCTTGGCAGGAATCATCTCTGCCTGGGCGTCTCCTGAAAACTCTGCACGCCTCCAACCCAAACATATACCACTTTATCAGACCTGGATTCCCCCAAAGAATGCTGCCGCCGTTAAGGGTGCCGAGGGCCACAGAGGTACAATTCCTGGACCTCTTAGCAAACTACAGTTCCCAGAATTATTATTATTATTACGTTATTTGTTCAGAGTCTTTGTACTTCAGCCGGGAAGTCTATCTGAGCAGCTCATGTACAGGCAATCAAAACAAGACATTCCCTGCCTTCAGGCTTCAGAACACACAAACCACAGCACACAAGGGGAAAGGGAGAGGGAGGGAAGAGGGGGAAAAAAAACCAAACTTCGACACCAGTTCTTTAAGAGTTGCTTCTATAATGATCAGTAGGAGGTGCTTTTCGGCAAGGCTGATGGAGGGAGCCTTGCTGCTTTCCATCTCTCCTGCACAGTCATATCCCCCAACGTTTCTCCAGTGAAAATAGGGACGATATCAATAAGATATCAATAAGATATCAATAATGATATCTTTATTACATATCCCCCGCCCATCTGACTGGGTTGCCCCAGCCATGAAAAAGGTTTATAGACGATTGTTAAAATGCTTGAATAATGGTGGACCTATGATCTAACATGGGACCCAGGTGGCGCTGTGGTTAAACCACTGAGCCTAGGGCTTGCTGATCAGAAGGTTGGCGGTTCGAATCCCTGTTGACGGGGTGAGCTCCCGTTGCTTGGTCCCAGCTCCTGCCAACCTAGCAGTTTGAAAGCATGTCAAAATGCAAGTAGATAAATAGGAACCGCTACAGCGGGAAGGTAAACGGCGTTTCCATGTGCTGCTCTGGTTTGCCAGAAGCGGCTTTGTCATGCTGGCCACATGACCTGGAAGCTATACGCCGGCTCCCTCGGCCATTAATGCGAGATGAGCGCGCAACCCCAGAGTCGGTCACGACTGGACCTAATGGTCAGGGGTCCCTTTACCTTTATTCAATAATAATATATTTATTACATATACCCCACCCATCTGACTGCGTTGCCCAGTCATGAAAAAGGTTTATAGACGATTGTTAAAATGCTTGAATAATGGTGGACCTATGATCTAATGTATAAAGAATGTTAAACTGCGCAATGTAAAATGCGACTTAAAAAAAAAAGCAGAAGAAGGTAGAGTGGAAGTCAAATTTTGTATTTGTATTTTTTATTTTTATGGAATTTTTTATTTGGATGGAAATTTATGTATATACAAAGTCAAGATAAATGTTAAGCTGGATGGATATATATGTGGATGGATATATATGGATATGGGAAAATTAAATAAAAAATATCGACAAAAAAACCACCATAGAAATGATAACTGGTATGGCGTCCCTTTATATGGGCGCCCTTTTACTGCCAGGTGTGGCTGAACCCTACACACAATTGTGATTTTAGCTCCAGGAAATCTGCAGCTGCCGGAAAGCCAAATGCCATTATCATTTTTAGGATCAGGAAACTTTATTTTTATCTGTGAAAGGAGGAAAGATCTTATTATAGGACGCACACGTCAGGGGGGTCAAAAGAACAACCTCCCGCATTGCACACCACCTGGTCATATGACCTGAGCATTTAGAGAGTAACCAAGGCCTTTCTCCTGAGACAGAACTCTCCCTTCCAGGCTCCCTGCAAAACAAATTAATAGCAACTGCTCACAGCCACGAGCCTCAGCATGTTTTAATTGTCCTCCTGGGTAATGAAGCTCGGCTGGGTACGTGCGTGGCTTGGCTGCTCTGCGCAGGAAAGCTGACCCTGGCATCCGCAGTAATGGTAACCAAAATACATCTAGAAATAAATTTCTATTCATGATGTATATCAGGTCAACGAACAACAGTAAGGACTGGTATTGAGGGGGAACTTTCAACAAGCCTTCTGAACCTGTTGTCCCCGTTGGAATCTGTCTTGGATTTGCAGGGATTTTACATATGAGCTGTTTTGCTTTAAAGTGTTATATATGAAGACAAAAGGTAAAGGTGGCGCTGTGGTGGGCTTGCCAATCAGAATCATAGAATCATAGAGCTGGAAGAGACCCCAAGGGCCATCCAGTCCAACCCCCTGCCAAGCAGGAAACACCATCAAAGCATTCTTGACATATGGCTGTCAAGCCTCTGCTTAAAGACCTCCAAAGAAGGAGACTCCACCACACTTCTTGGCAGCAAATTCCACTGTCGAACAGCTCTTACTGTCAGGAAGTTCTTCCTAATGTTTAGGTGGAATTTTCTTTCTTGTAGTTTGAATCCATTGCTCCGTGTCCGCTTCTCTGGAGCACAAGAAAACAACCTTTCTCCCTCCTCTACATGACATCCTTTTATATATTTGAACATGGCTTTCATATCACCCCTTAACCTTCTCTTCTCCAGGCTAAACATACCCAGCTCCCTAAGCCATTCCTCATAAGGCATTGTTTCCAAGCCTTTGACCATTTTGGTTGCCCTCTTCTGGACATGTTCCAGCTTGTCAGTATCCTTCTTGAACTGTGGTGCCCAGAACTGGACACAGTACTCCAGGTGAGGTCTGACCAGAGCAGAATACAGTGGTACTATTACTTCCCTTGATTTAGATGCTATACTCCTATTGATGCAGCCCAGAATTGCATTGGCTTTTTTAGCTGCTGCATCACACTACCAAGAAGCAGCCACTACCAAGAAGGCCCTCTGCCTGGTTCACTGTAGCTTTGCTTCTCGCAGTGAGGGAACCTCCAGAAGGCCCTCGGCGCTGGACCTCAGTGTCCGGGCTGAATGATGGGGGTGGAGACGCTCCTTCAGGTATACTGGACCAAGGCCTTTTAGGGCTTTAAAGCTCAGCACCAACAATTTGAATTGTGCTCGGAAACGTACTGGAAGCCAATGTAGGTCTCTTAGGACCGGTATTATGTGGTCTCGGCGGCCACTCCCAGTCACCAGTCTAGCTGCCACATTCTGGATTAATTGCAGTTTCCGGGTCATCTTTAAAGGTAGCCCCATGAAGAGCGCATTGCAGTAGTCCAAGCGGGAGATAACAAGAGCATGCACCACTCTGGCAAGACAGTCCGTGGACAGGGAGGGTCTCAGCCTGTTTACCAGATGGAGCTGGTAGACAGCTGCCCTGGGCACAGAATTGACCTGTGCCTCCATGGACAGCTGTGAGTCCAAAATGACTCCCAGGCTGCACACCTGGTTCTTCAAGGGCACAGTTATCCCATTCAGAACCAGGGAGTCCCCCACACCCGCCTGCCCCCTGTCCCCCCGAAACAGTACTTCTGTCTTGTCAGGATTCAACCTCAATCTGTTAGCTGTCATCCATCCTCCAACGGGATGGGCTTCCGTTGCTTTGTACCAGCTCCTGCCAACCTAGCAGTTCGAAAGCATGCCAGTGCAAGTAGATAAATAGGTACTGCTGTGGCGGGAAGGTAAACAACGTTTCCATGCACTCTGGTTTCCGTCACGGTGTCCCGTGTTAAGTTTTTTGAAATGTAATTTTGAAATGTATGTAATATTGACCAGCAAATAATAAGGGTGGTTAGTGAAACATCAGGGCAGCGGGGCAGGAAGTCGACTTTTAAATTTGTACGTATTAGATGTGTATTGAATCATAGAATCATAGAGTTGGAAGAGACCACAAGGGCCATCCAGTCCAACCCCCTGCCGAGCAGGAAACACCATCAAAGCATTCTTGACATATGGCTGTCAAGCCTCTGCTTAAAGACCTCCAAAGAAGGAGACTCCACCACACTTCTTGGCAGCAAATTCCACTGCCAAACAGCTCTTACTGTCAGGAAGTTCTTCCTAATGTTTAGGTGGAATCTTCTTTCTTGAAGTTTGACTTATTATTGATTTGATGTTACTTTGTTTTGTAAAAATGGAAGGGGATAAAAATTAATTGGTGAGGTGGGGGGAAGCCCCATCATATGAGACAAGTGGGATTTGTAGTCTCAAAACATCTGGAGGGCCGAGGTTGAGGAAGCCTGCCATAACGCTTCAGGCTTTTTTGATGAGTACTCCTTTTAAACATCTTTTTTAAAAAAACCAGCCTGCTAATACCACTCAAATACCACCACTAAATGCTGCCACCCAGGAGCCCACAATCACAGGTGCCTGGGGCCATGGATGCCATGCATCTTTGTGAGGAATTTTGTGGGTGCTTGGGCACCCAGAGCCCCAGGGTATTGGCACCTATGCTTCCACCAGAGCACAGGGGGTACCTGTGCGGAGCCGAGTGCCTTTGGATGTCGCTGGGCTGCTCTGTGCCAACGGAAGATGCCAGGGCTCCCATGCCCTCCTGGCTGGTCTGGCCTCCTTTGCACGTGGCCTTGCCTCGAGCCCTCTGGCCTGCTTACGAGGTGCCCTTCCCCTCTGCTTCTTCTCTTCCATTCAGCCAAAAAATCCTCCTCCGCCCTCCGGGACAATCGGCCAGGGAATCTGAGAAGCCAACTCCTTTTTCCGGAGAAGAGCTTGGCTTCTGGGTCCCATGGGGGACCAGCGATCTGGGTCACCGTGGCCCCCGGAAAAGGCAAGCCAAGGGCAAAGCTGTTTATCTAGGCTTGTGTTCCAAACCGGCACTACTGCTGACTAAGCCGACATGGCAGGGAGGAATTTCCCATTTGGAAAAACAAGCTTAACCCCTTGCTACACTGTCCAGATCTCTCTCTCTCTCTCTCTCTCTCTCTCTCTCTCTCTCTCTCTCTCTCTCTCTCTCCCTATCTCTCCATGGGTGTAACCAGGATTAAAGTTTTGGGGGGGCCAGGGCACCCACCTGTCACCATGCGCTGTCTAGCAGTTTTGGAATGAAATGTATCAACAGTTTTCTTAAAAATTACTCTCTTTTGACCCTAAGTGTGCAGAAAAGTCGTGTCAAAATCTCTCCACAATTTCTACTTCTAAGCTACGTATTTTTATTTACTTGATTTGGGGGGAGCTGTCCCCCTGGCTCGTATCTATCTATCTATCTATCTATCTATCTATCTATCTATCTATCTATCTATCTATCTATCTATCTATCTATCTGGTTACAGGTAGGTAGCCGTGTTGGTCTGGGTCGAAGTAAAATAAAAAAATTCCTTCAGTAGCACCTTAAAGACCAACTAAGTTTTTATTTTGGTATGAGCTTTCGTGTGCATGCACACTTCTTCAGATACACTAACGAAGTGTGCATGCACACGAAAGCTCATACCAAAATAAAAACTTAGTTGGTCTTTAAGGTGCTACTGAAGGAATTTTTTTATTTATCTATCTATCTATCTATCTATCTATCTATCTATCTATCTATCTATCATCTATCTATCATCTCTATCCAGTGCTTTTTTCCTAAAAAAAATGTTTAGGGGTACTCTCATTTTGACTCAAGAACATCACCATTTTATAGTTCAAATCGGGGGAAATAAATACAGTAAATGGACAAAAGTACAAAGATTCACAAGATGTTTAGGGGCAGGGCCGGCCCTACAGCCAGGCTGGGTGGCACAGGGCACCATGGCGCCGGCCCGCTAGGGGGGCGCCCGAGCTGCGCCCGCCCGCTGGCCGGCTAGTCCGCCGGTCTGCTGCGCCCATGGCAACTGCGTTGTGCCTGCCCACCCGCCGCGCAGCAGCGCCTGTGGCAGCCGCACTGCGTGCTGCGCCCGCCCACCGCGCTGGAAAACGGGGCGGGGGGGCGCCGGAGGGATCCGTCGCACCATGGCACCAGGGGCGCTTAAGATGGCCGTTTAGGGGTATGCGTACCTGAAATATACTCGGAGTCGAGAGTGAATTTCATGCTCTTTATTCAGCTCATATTCATCAGGGAGAAGAAGAGAAGACGAATGGCTCTTTTCCCAAAACCATCTGCTTATATACATTATTTACACAATGGGCCTTGCGTGATTGGCTACTTCAGGGCTACACCTGTGGGCCAATTATATTGTGGATTGACTTCTGCCTGCAGCCTGATTGGCTGCTCCTACAGGCCAATCAGGTAGCAGATTCACTTCTGCCAGCCGCCTGATTGGCTGCTCCCGCAGGCCAATCAGGTTGCGGATTCACTTCCACCTGGAGTTGGATTGGGTAGCTCCCGCTGATTCTGAATCCTATTGTTCTAGGATTCAGCTCAGTACATAACAGTACCCCTGCGTACCCCCAGGAAAAAGCACTCTATCTATCTATCTATCTATCTATCTATCTATCTATCTATCTATCTATCTTTTTTAAATTTATTTTCTATAAATAGAAATGAAAGAACAAAGTTCCCAACTACATACAACAACAAACAACAATTTATTATTTATACGCCGCTCGTCCAACTGGGTTCCCCCAGCAAATCTGGGCGGCTTCCAGCATATATAAAAACATAACAAAACATTAAACCTTAAAAAGGTTTCCCTATACAGGGCTGCATTGTCCCGGAATTTGCAGAGACTTGTCACATATATCAGAGCTGGATTTTTTTTGGGGGGGGGGCAGGTGGTCCCCACCCCCCTCACGCCGAGGGGGTGCAAAACAACAACAACCACCTATATTTATATGGGTCCTTACTGAGAAGATCCGAAAGCAACTGTACCAAAAGGAATTTTTGTGAAAAGAATAACAATTTTTTTGGGGGGGGGGGGAGCCCACCAAATTTCGTCCTCGCTCGGGCTGCCATATTGCCATAGTCTGCCCCTGCATATTTTGTGTAAAAAAACCTTCATGTGGTTTTTTCACGGGCATTGGGTGGTCTCCTGTTTCAGTCTGAACGGTTCACGTGCTTTGCTGACACACGGAGCGTGTTGCGAAATGAAAATGGATCGGTGTTTGCCTCAGGCTGCTCTGACGGGGGGGCGGGGTCAGTCCCTTGAATCCTGACTTCCCGCGGACTAATATAAAACATGCAGACCCGTGTGTGTGTGTGTGTGTGTGTGTGTGTGTGTGTGTGTGTGTGTGTGTGAACTGTGGCAATCTGCACCACCACATCTGCGTTTACCGCAAGGCAGCAGTCCCAACATCTGGAGGGTGTTAAGGTTGGCAAAGGCTGCTTGGCTAGGCCTGCCACCCCTTTAGCACCCAACGAGTGTGAAACTGGAAAAGTTTGGAGCCCTGCAGATTTGCATCATTCGACTGGTGAGACCACCATGAAAGCACAACGTTTACTTCAAAAACACCACCTTCTTTTTAAATCTTTTTTATGTAGCTTTACATTCTGCATTTGAATTCGAACATTAATCATAATCATCAACATTTAGGGTTCTCTGAATCCTTAGACTTCCCACTTACCCCTCCATTATCAATTTTTTCCTGCTGCATCACATTTATCTGTTTTTCTTAAAACAGTCCATTTTTACCTTAGTTTTTAATACATTCCAAGCGTTACTCAAATCCTGCCAAAGTTTTTAGTTGTCTACAGTGTTCTCTTAAGTACAGTGGTACCTCGGTTTAAGTACACAATTGGTTCCGGAAGTCTGTACTTAACCTGAAGCAAACTTTCCCATTGAAAGTAATGGAAAGTGGATTAATCCGTTCCAGATGGTCCGTGGAGTACTTAACCTGAAGCGTACTTAACCTGAAGTGAACTTTCCCATTGAAAGTAATGGAAAGCGGATTAATCCGTTCCAGACGGGTCTGCGGAGTACTCAAACTGAAGCGTACTTAACCCGAAGTATGAGTGTAATTGGTTCTGGAAATCCGTACTTAACCTGAAGCGAACTTTCCCATTGAAAGTAATGGAAAGTGGATTAATCCATTCCAGATGGGTCCGCGGAGTACTCAACCTGAAGCGTACTTAACCCGAAGTATGAGTGTAATTGGTTCTGGAAATCTGTACTTAACCTGAAGCGAACTTTCCCATTGAAAGTAATGGAAAGTGGATTAATCCGTTCCAGATGGGTCCGCAGAGTACTCAACCTGAAGCGTACTTAACCCGAAGTATGAGTGTAATTGGTTCTGGAAATCTGTACTTAACCTGAAGCGAACTTTCCCATTGAAAGTAATGGAAAGTGGATTAATCCGTTCCAGATGGGTCCGCGGAGTACTTAAACTGAAAGTACTCAAACCGAAGCGTACTTAAACCGAGGTATGACTGTACATTGTGACTTTCCCTCCATTCCTTCTTAAAGTTCTTATCTTCCTGATTTCTGATTTTCCCGGTCAATTTTGCCATTTCGGCGTAGTCCATCATCTTCACCAGCCATTCTTCTCTGGTGTGACTTTTATCTTCTTTCCATCTCTGGGCCAGAAGAACTGAAGACTGCCAAATTCTGCACCGGCTGAAGTTTCCGAACCGTCTTCAGAGGCAGCCCTACGTAGAACGCATTGCAGTATTCTAACCTTGAGGTTACCAGAGCATAGACAGCAGTAGTTAGGCTATCCCTGTCCAGATAGGGGCGTAGCTGGGCCACCAGCCGAAGCCGATGGAAGGCCACTGAGGCCACCTGAGCCTCGAGCGACAGCAAAGGATTCAGGAGGACCCCCAAGCTACGAACCTGCTCCTTCAGAGGAAGTGTAAACCCCTTTCACAGCAAGCCACCTCCCACCCATCCGGTCTTGGGAACCGGTGGGTACCACTGCCTCCATCTTCTCTTTTAAAGCACCGACAACTAACCCAGGGTGAATGAAACTAAACATCTGCCGTGGGCTGCAAAGAGTTACTCGCAAGACGGATTGAAAGTAGGTCACTGGGCATTCATCTGTCAAATGAAATTCGCTCTTGATGAACTGGTGAGATAGCCGCGCGAGCAAAACACACACATTCTAAATTAGCCGTCCAGCTGCAACCCCCCCGTGGAAAGCAATGTCACAAGGAAAGCTCCTGTGTTGCAGCAGGCAGAGTGTTGGACTAAGACTCCAGAGACCCAGGTTCAAATGACCCCAACTCAGCCAAAAAAAGCTCACTGGGTGAGCTTTTGGCCAGCCGCCATGTTTCAGTCGGGCCTACCCTACAGGGTTGTTGAGAAGATTAAGTGTATGTTTATGAGGGAGGGCGGGAGACAAGTTCTAATTGATGTATTCTTTCCTCTGGGGGAAAATGGGATAGAAATGGAATAAACTTGTAGGATCAATCATTTCCAGGTCTGCAGACTTGACTTCCAAGTTGTTAAAATTCACATTTGGAAAACACCAAGTGGGAACCGCAACTTAGGCTATATACCAGGGGTGCCAACTTGAACAAAATATTTTTTTGGGGGGGTAGGTAAACACCATCCTGCATAATCGATCACATGACACAATGCATGCAGAACATGTGTGTAACCAGGATGTAACCATCACTTGGTTAGGAGGGGCAGGACTTTTGTTGCAGGGGGGGCAGAACCGACATTGATTGGTCAGTTACTTAAGTATTTCTATTGTTTTACTTAATCTAGGGGGGGGCAGTTTCCGTGTGCTGCTCTGGTTTGCCAGAAGCGGCTTTGTCATGCTGGCCACATGACCTGGAAGCTGCATGCCGGCTCCCTCGGCCAGTAAAGCAAGATGAGCACCGCAACTCCAGAGTCGTCCGCGACTGGGCCTAACGGTCAGTTACCTTTACCTTTACCTTACTCTCATTTTGACTCAAGAAAACCACCATTTTATAGTTCAAATCAGGAAAAATAATACAGTAAATGGACAAAAGTACAAAGATTCACAAAATGTTTAGGGGTACAGTGGTACCTCGGGCTACGTACGCTTCAGGTTACAGACTCCACTAACCCAGAAATAGCACCTCAGGAAGAGAACAGAAATTGTGCTCTGGCAGCAGGAGGCCCCATTAGCTAAAGTGGTGTCTCAGGTTAAGAACAGTTTCAGGCTAAGAACAGACCTCTGGAATGAATTAAGTTCTTAACCAGAGGTACCACTGTATGCCCCCCCCCGGTGTCCCCCCCAAAAAAAGCACTGGGTAAATGCTTATTTTCTGAATCTTTTATGCATACTGAAAGTTTGCTCAGCTTAACAGATACTTGCCAGGCTGTATTTGCAAAGGGAGCTGTAAGCCCCTACAGTTCAAAGACAACTGGAAAAAGCTTTTCCCATTTCCTTCCACCTTGCAGAAGAATATTTGAGGTCAATTTGGGAGAGTCAAAATGGCTCCAGGATTGGTCTCCTGTACTTTCAGACACGTGGCTTATATACTTACGTATGTCTTTGCACATTTATGTACATTTATTCTATATCTGAGACCTTATAATTATTATAACACTGGCTTGCCGCTCATTTCTCAGCTCAAAGTTGCATGTCAACTTCTTCTTCTTCTTCTTCTTCTTCTTCTTCTTCTTCTTCTTCTTCTTCTTCTTCTTCTTCTTCTTCTTCTTCTTCTTCTTCTTCTTCTTCTTCTTCGATCCCTTGTAGCCGAGTAAGATTGTCTTCCACCATAAACACGGTTCTAACAATGAGGCCAGTTCTGGACCCACACGTCCTTCCACAGTGGAGACAGTGGGACCGCAGAGAAATGCAGCAGACTATGGTTTGTCTTACGTTTTTGACACATGCAGCAGGCAGTTAGAAGCCCCTTAATTCAGCCCCTTAATCGATGCTGCAAATTTGTGCTAACGATCATTGGAGCTGTCATTTCCTTCCAGCCGGGTAAGAGGACGTCAGCCCAAATGACTTTTAACTTTCCGATTAATTAAAGTAGCAGAATGAGAGCAGGCCTGAAGACCACCCCCTTGATCTCCAGCGACAGCTGACAAGACAAAGCTGTCCGGCCTGAGGTCTGCCGAAAGCCTTCACCTGCTCCCCTGCTAAAAAGGCCCCTCCCAACCCCACTCCTTGGAGCTGTGGGTCCTTAGTCTGTGCGGGTCCCTCCTTGAGATCTTTCTCAGATCACGAGGTTTCGGAGAGAGTGCTGGGCGATGACTAGGGTGGAACCCACAAGCAGCTCAAAGTCATTGCGGGTTCTGGTGTGGGATAGCTAAGGAAGGCAAAAGCAGAAACAGACATACACAGAGGACAGCACACCGCTTGCAATCCCCCTTTGGAAAAAGTGGGTGATAATGGGGTAACTGTGCCTCTGAAGGACCAGGTGTGCTGCCTGGGAGTCATTTTGGACTCACAGCTGCCCATGGAGGCACAGGCCAATTCTGTGTCCAGGGCAGCTGTCTATCAGCTCCATCTGGCACGCAGGCTGAGACCCTCCCTGCCCGCAGACTGTCTAGCCATGCTCTGGTTATCTCCCGCTTGGACTACTGCAATGTGCTCTATGTAGAGCTACCTTTGAAGGTGATCTGGAAACTACAACTAATCCAGAATGCGGAAGCTAGATTGGTGACTGGGAGTGGCTGCCGAGACCACATAACACCGGTCCTGAAAGACCTACATTGGCTCCCAGTACGTTTCTGAGCACAATTCAAAGTGTTGGTGCTGACCTTGAAAGCCCTAAATGGCCTCAGCTCTGTATACCTGAAGGAGAGTCTCCACTCCCATCATCCATCCCAGACACTGAGGTCCAGCTCCGAGGGCCTTCTGGCGGTTCCCTCCCTGAGAGAAGTCAGGTTACAGGGAACCAGGCAGAGGGCCTTCTCAGTGGTGGCGCCCTCCCTGTGGAACACCCTCCCATCAAGGAAATGAGTAACTATGCAACCTTTAGAAGACATCTGAAGGCAGCCCTGTAGAGAGCCCGGACACTGAGGTCCAGGTCCAAGGGTCTTCTAGCGGTTCCCTCACTGCGAGAAGTGAGGAATGCCCTCCCATCAGGAAATAAACAACTGTTTGACTTTTAGAAGACACCTGTTTAGGGATTTTTTTATTAATATTTGATGTTTTATTGTGTTTTTAATATTCTGATGGGAGCCGCCCAGAGTGGCTGGGGAAACCCAGCCAGATGGGCAGGGTATAAATAATAAACTATTATTATCATCAATTATCATCATCACAGTTATCATCACCTTTCTTCCATGGAAAACATTCCTACATCCAGGCAGGTTCTGGGGTTGGGAGCTACCAAGCAGGGGTGGGGACCAGTTTCTAGCTCAGGGGGGCCATCTTTCCTTGCAAGCAGCCTTTTGGAGGCCGCATGCCAGTGGCCACACAGAAACCAATCCCTGTGCTCTGTGTCCAAGCAAGGGAAAGATCACCAGCATTTCAAGAGCACACCTGAGGCAGGTAAGACCAGCACGGGGAGAAAGGGCACCTGCTCTGAATGCTGGTGGTTATGTTCCAGGAAGCATCTCCACGTAGTACCCCCTGAGTCCGAGACCCTGGAAAGTTTTCTCGACAAGGGGACGTCCTAAGGAAAAGCGGGACATTCCAAGGTCAAACCAGAAACTGGGATGGCTTCTGTAAATCTGGGTCTAGAAAATAGGGACAGTCGGAGGGTCTGCTTCTGCGGAGACCCTACCCTTGGGTGGATTGCCCCCTTGCAGGCCTTTTCCCGAGATGGTGACTCCTTTCCCCCAAATGCCCTGGATCAGGTAACTCGTGAAGAAGAGGCCAGAATGACCTTTAAACGCCTCTTAAACATCTACACGTTTGCACCAAGTTCTCCTGGACTCTGCCTTTCTTTGCTGTTTTGAATAATGCTCAATTTGGGTGGGAGCCAGCGAAAGTCTTTCCACAAAGGGCAAAGACTGCTGGCTGCCCAATAGAATTTCCCTTCCCTCTTCCCTCCCCTCCCCACCCTCTAGATCTGGTGTGTGGGTGTTCCCCCCACCCTCCAGAACAGATTTTCGGAGGGCAACGGGTGGCCAGGGCAGCGTCGCCCGGAGGGGGAATGGGGACTTTTGCATTTCACCTGCAGAAACCCTTGCCTGTGCAGGGAGAATTCATTGACTAACAGGCTTCCATTTGTGATTATACGGTTGCATTACAGTATTATTATTATTTTTTAAAAGTTTTCAGTGAATTTTATTGATCTGCTTAAGGAACATGATATGGAACGGTTATATGAACTTCCTTGGAGGTTTTTAAGCAGAGGCTGGACGGCCATCTGTCAGGGATGCTTTAGCTGAGATTCCTGCATTGCAGGGGGGTTGGACCAGAGGACCGCTGGGGGTCCCCCTTCCAACGCTACAATTCTATGATTCTATTAAAGGTAAAGGTAAAGGGGCCCCTGGCCATCAGGTCCAGTCGTGTCCGACTCTGGGGTTGCGGCGCTCATCTCGCTCTATAGGCCGAGGGAGCTGGCATTTGTCCGCAGACAGCTTCCGGGTCATGTGGCCAGCATGACAGAGCTGCTTTTGGCGAACCAGAGCAGCACACGGAAACGCCATTTACCTTCCCGCCGGAGCGGTCCCTATTTATCTACTTGCACTTTGATGTGCTTTCGAACTGCTAGGTGGGCAGGAGCTGGGACCGAGCAACGGGAGCTCACCCCGTTGCAGGGATTCGAACCGCTGACCTTCTGATCAGCAAGCCCTAGACTCTGTGGTTTAACCCACAGCGCCACCTGGGTCCCTATGATTCTATTATGATACTTCATACTTTGCAGGAAAAGCCAGATTTGAAAAGGTTAACCTCCTGCCGTCACTCCGGGTGCCCTTTGTGCCGGTCTCCCAGGCCAGGAAATCATGCTGTGTTGCTTTCCCTGCACCCAAATTTCTCTCTCTCCCCCCCCTCTCTGTGCAGGCTTGCCATCTTTTGCCCCATTGCTCACGCCTCCCCATTCATCTGGAAAACAAGAGTGCTTTGGTGCTTAAATATAGCTGCTCCCAAGGCCCCAGGCACTGATTAAACGCCTTGTTTACGCCTCATGAATGTTTACTGCTGTCCTGGGAAGATGGAGAGCTAGAACTTTCACCCTGATGCTCGAGAGCTGCTGCTCTGACATGCAGCCAGTTTTTGCAGCCAGCTTCCTCTCTGAAAGATAACGACAATGCCCCCCCCCTCGGGCTTTGCAGATCTGATTATAATATAGCCAGAGATGCTGCCTGAGGCTATCTGGAAAGCCTGTACGGTGGGACCTTGGTTCTCAAACTTGATCCGTTCCGGAAGTCCGCTCCAAAACCAAAGCATTCCAAAACCAAGGCGCGCTTTCCCATAGAAAGTAATGCAAAAGGGATTAATCCGTTCCCCAAAACAGCAATTTAGCATGTATTTTACTATCTAACGAGAGCACTGAGACATAAAATGAAAGCAATAAACAATGTACTGCGGTCACACAATCATAAATCGATCAACAGCTGAACTGGGTTCCACACAGTCCCGAAAACAAAACAAAAAGAGCCGCAAACACAAAAACGCAAAATAAATAGCAAAAAACAGACGTAACACTCAGTGTAACACTCAAATCAGAAGTGTGGCACTCAAATCGGAAGCGTAACATTCAAAACGAAAGCGTAACATTCAAAACGGAGCACGTTCGGCTTCCGAAAAAAGTTTGCAAACCAGAACACTTACTTCCGGGTTTGCGGTGTTTGGGTTCCAAGTTGTTTGAGTACCAAGGCGTTTGAGAACCAAGGTACCACTGTATAAAATATTCAGACATAACCTATGGGGTCCCTTCCAGCTCTATGATTCTCTTTGTAGCGACAACCATATTCCCTGCCCCAGGGCTATAGGCCTTCCAACTAGCCGCTCCTCCTGTCTTGTAAAAGTGACATAGGACACTGTGTTATATCAAGCACTGGCTGGCAGCAGCTCCCCAGAGTTTCAGGCAGTGCCTTCACACAGCTCTGCCCCGAGGTGCCTGGGACCTGCATGCAAAGTTGTGGTTCTTCCCCAAAAGAGGAAGCAAGGTCCCAGCCCTCATGGTTGCGGATGAAAGCTTGCTGGAAACAGGAACAGTACAAAACAATACCTAGCTTAGAATTGCCCGATAGAACTGGGATTTGAGGCAGGAAGTCTTTTCCAGCCTGGCCTGGAGATGCTGGAGATTGAATCATAGAGTTGGAAGGGACCCCAACGGTCATCTAGTCCAACCCCAGGGCCGGCTCTAGGTAGAGTCCCGGTGGCGCGGGGCGCCAGGGTGCCGGGCTAGTAGGCTGGGCACTGCGTGGCGAAGCTGCGCACAAGCCATGCTGCGCCCTGCGAGGGTGAGGGCGTGCGACCTGCTCGAGACTGCCCTGTCCAACCCCCTGCAATGTAGGAATCTCACCAAAAGCATCCACGACAGATGGCCATCCAAGCTTCGCTTAAAAACCTCCAAGGAAGGAGAATCCGCGGCAAACTGAGGGAGACCGTTCCAGTGCCCAACGTCTCTCACTGTCAGAAAGTTTAGTCAGAAGCTCCTTTCTTGTAACTTTTCCAGGCTAAACATAACCAGCTCCTTCAACCGTTCCTCATATGGTCTGGTTTCCAGACCCTTGATCATCTCAGTCGCCCTCCTCTGCACACCTTACAGCTGGTCAACATCCTTCTTAAATTGTGGTGCCCAGAACTGGACACAGTATTCCAGGTGTGGTTTGACCAAGGCAGAATAGTGTCACTATTACTTCCTTTGATCCGGACGCTAGACTTCCGTTGATGCAGCCTAGAATAGCGTTAGCCTTTTTTGCTGCTGCATCACACGGTGGTCTCATGTTCAGCTTGTGGTCCACCAAGACCCCTAGATCCTTTTCACATGTACTGCTAGTAAACAAAGTGCCCCCCATCCTATATTTGTGCATCTGGTTCTTCCTGTCTAAGTGCAGAACCTGACATTGGCCCCTATTGAAATTCATTTTGCTAGCTAGCCCTATTGAAATTCATTTTGCTAGCTTTGAATTATGGTGCTGGAGGAGACTCTTGAGAGTCCCATGGACTGCGAGAGGATCAAACCTATCCATTCTGAAGGAAATCAGCCCTGAGTGCTCACTGGAAGGACAGAACGTGAAGCTGAGGCTCCAATACTTTGGCCACCTCATGAGAAGAGAAGGCTCCCTGGAAAAGACCCTGGTGTTGGGGACGTTTGAGGGCACAAGGAGAAGGGGACGACAGAGGAAGAGATGGTTGGACAGTGTTATCGAAGCTACGAACATGAGTCTGACCAAACTGCGGGAGGCAGTGCAAGACAGGAGTGCCTGGCGTGCTCTGGTCCATGGGGTCACGAAGAGTCGGACACAACTAAACGACCAAACAACAACAACAAAAGCTTGGACCCGGTTCTCTGATCTGAACCAGAGTGGTTCGAACCCACCAAGCTGTGGCCATTCCCGGATGCCCGCTGAGCAACTCATTTTCGTGCAGGGCAGAGGCTTCCCTCCCCAAATCACTAACAACCCCTCCCTGCCTCCAATCCCTCCCTGACAGTCCTGAGCTGCCCCAGGATCAATGGCCGTTGCATGTCAGTCGCAGCCACCAGCGAAACCATCGGCGCATCAGCAGCAAGAAGCGGCTTTTGCTTTCCGGGGGTTATGAATATTGCAGGGGCGGCTATGCCTTTCATCTCTTGCTCTGCCTCCCGGGGAGCCTCGAATTGGCGGACCAGATCCCATCTCGTCCTGCCTTTCCCAGGCCCTGAATTATTTACCGTTTTTCTCCTCAGAAGCAATTTGTTGCAGGTCTCAGTTTCAAGCCAAAAGTTGCGCAGCAATCGAGTCTTTCAGGGGGAAACTCCTGCTGAAGTCTATGGTGCCTACTTCTGATTTACACACAAAGAGGATTTCTGCTTTTTATTCCCTTTTTCCTTGGAAATAATAACCGCAAGAGTTTGGGAAGTTGATTGTAAAAGGAACCAGTCCGGGTTCAAGTTCACCCAGATGGCCCCCAGGAAGAGAGGGAGAGAGAACGAAGACAGAGCTTCCAGAATGTTCCAAGCTGGCTCAAAACATCAGAACACACACAGAGTGGAATGGAAATAGTGTGTTTTCCCCTAAGATTACAGTCGTACCTTGGAAGTCAAACGGAATCCACTCCGGAAGTCCGTTCAACTTCCAAAACGTTCGGAAACCAAGGCGGAGCTTCTGATTGGCTGCAGGAAGCTCCTGCAGCCAATCAGAAGCCACGGAAGCCCCGTCGGATGTTCGGGTTCCAAAAATAGGTCGCAAACTGGAACAGTCACTTCCAGGTTTGCGGCGTTCGGGAGCCAAAACATTCGAGAACTAAGCTGTTCAGAAACCAAGGTATGTCTATATGTTCTTAAAACCAAAGAAATTACAATAAAGGAGATTCCAGCTAAACATCAGGCAGAACTTTATGATGGTAAGAGCTGTTTGACAGTGGAACGGACTCCCTCAGAAAGTGGTGGACTCTCCTTCCTCAGAGGTTTTCAAGGAGAGGTTGGATGGCTGTCTGTCATGGATGCTCTCGCTAAGATTCCTGCATTGCAGGGGGCTGGACTAGATGACCGCTGGGGTCCCTTCCAACTCTTCGATTCCATAAGTTTAAAAGACACAACACATGGAACAGAATGAACCTGATGAGCAACTAGAAATTGTTCAAGAAATGACCTTAATTCAAATTCAGTTCACCTGGCAATTCTGAGAACTACTTTCAGGTGTGGTTCAGATTTTGAACTAATTCAGTGGACTTGGCCAAACTGAACTCATTCGTTCCAAGCACTGCATTCAGTATATAGGTTAATGAACAAAAGCCATGAATATGGGGGAATTTTTTACTCAGTGTCTATTTCAGGCATCGGCAAGCTCGGCCCTCCAGATGTTTTTGGCCTACAACTCCCATCATCCCTAGCGAACAGGTCCAGTGGTCAGGGATGATGGGAATTGTAGTCTCAAAACATCTGGAGGGCCGAGTTTGCCTATGCCTGGTCTATTTCATCCTGCCAGAAGCAAAACGGCCCCAGAAAATAAACAATCAACAGTACCAACAGATACCTATTTTGGCCCGAATCCTGTTGCATACTTACAAGGAATATAAACTTTATTTTTTATGGGTTTTGCATGTGTGTGTCCTTAGAGAAAGGGCGAGGAATCTGACCTTCTTTTTTTTTTGGGTCTCCAAGCTCCCAACAGCCCAAGGGAAGCTGGGAGTTGTAGTGTGGCCACAACCAGAGGGTGCCAGGTTTCGGAATAATCCAAACCGATGGTTTATATTTGATACGCTTGCTCTTTGATCTGAACACGGAGCCTCTGCCACTCATCGATATATGCTGCGCGTGGGCTGATAAAAGCTTTCCCACCCCACCCCCAGCCTTGCCCACAAAAACCGATTCTAACTCCGTTTAAATTAATAATTAGCAGCACTCTTGCAAATACTGCAATTTGGTACTTAAAAGGCATCGTGTAGATGAAAAATTAATCACCCTAAATGATAGATGGGCTGGCCTCCTTGGCTGCAGGCGCTCTCTCTCTCTCTCTCTCTCTCTCTCTCTCTCTCTCTCTCTCTCTCTCTGTGTGTGTGTGTGTGACAGAGAGAGAGAGAGAGAGAGAGAGAGAGAGAGAGAGAGAGAGAGAGAGAGAGAGAGAGAGAGAGACACTATACTTCTCACTCTGGGGAGCAAGACTTTAAACAAGATACAAATGTTCAGCATCATTTGGCCTAACCAAATCAAGCCCAGCCTTAGCTCTCCAGCTTATTCCCCTTGCAGGGCAGTTATGTATTGCATATCTACTGCAAATGTCCTTTAGGGTGTGATATATTTTGTTGTCGTTTAGTCGTGTCCGACTCTTCGTGACCCCATGGACCATAGCACGCCAGGCACTCCTGTCTTGCACTGCCTCCCGCAGTTTGGTCAAACTCATGTTCGTAGCTTCGAGAACACTGTCCAACCATCTCATCCTCTGTCGTCCCCTTCTCCTAGTGCCCTCCATCTTTCCCAACATCAGGGTCTTTTCCAAGGATTCTTCTCTTCTCATGAGGTGGCCAAAGTATTGGAGCCTCAGCTTCAGGATCTGTCCTTCCAGTGAGCACTCAGGGCTGATTTCCTTCAGAATGGATAGGTTTGATCTTCTTGCAGTCCATGGGACTCTCAAGAGTCTCCTCCAGCACCATAATTCAAAAGCATCAATTCTTCGGCGATCAGCCTTCTTTCTGGTCCAGCTGTCACTTCCATACATCACTACTGGGAAAACCATAGCTTTAACTATACGGACCTTTGTCGGCAAGGTGATGTCTCTGCTTTTTAAGATGCTGTCTAGGTTTGTCATTGCTTTTCTCCCAAGAAGCAGGCGTCTTTTAATTTCGTGACTGCTGTCACCATCTGCAGTGATCAAGGAGCCCAAGAAAGTAAAATCTCTCACTGCCTCCATTTCTTCCCCTTCTATTTGCCAGGAGGTGATGGGACCAGGAGGTGATGGGACCAGTGATATATTTAATAATAATAATAATAATAATAATAATAATAAAGTTACAGGTAGGTAGCCGTGTTGGTCTGAGTCGAAGCAAAATAGGAAAAAATTCCTTCAGTTGCACCTTAAAGACCAACTAAGTTTTTATTTTGGTATGAGCTTTTGTGTGCATGCACACTTCTTCAGATACCGAAAGAATGCACACGAAAGCTCATACCAAAATATAAACTTAGTTGGTCTTTAAGGTGCTACTGAAGGAATTTTTTTTTTCAATAATAATAAAATTATTTATACCCCACCCATCTGACTAGGTTGCCCTAGCCACTCTGGGTGGCTTCCAACCTATATAAAAACATAATAAAACATTTAAGCATTAAAAAAGAACCCTTCCCTATACAGTGGTACCTCTACTTACGAATGTTTCTACTTACGAATGGAGCTCCGTCCGCCATCTTGGATGCGGTTTAGATAGGGTTCCTTCGACTTACGAATTTTTTCTCCCAATGCATTCCTATGGGATTCGACTTACATTTTTTTCCGACTTACAAATGTGCATTCGGAACGCATTAAATCCGTAAGTAGAGATACCACTGTACACAGCTCCCTTCAGGTGGCTTGGGGGTCAGATAACTCCATACCCTCCTTAGGGGGCATCCTAAGGAAAAGTGGGATCAAATCAGAAACCGGAACAGCTTCTGTAAATCTGGGACTGTCCCTGGAAAACAGGGGCATTTGGGAGGGTCTGTTTATCCACCCACCCATCTGTGTCTAACAAGGAAGCTTCTAGTCCTCATTGTTGACATTATTGTTGCAAAGGCACTTTGCTACCTGAGCCCCATATCTAGAGATTTGGTGGAAAGGCTGGGTAAAATTCCAGCCAATAAACTGGAGTGGGTTTTGAGTGGTATGGGAAAACTCACTATGATGGAAGTTTGAAGGAACCAGGTATTTTTAGTCCAGAGAAGAGGTTGATAGGAGACAGGATGGCACAATTCAAAAGGCCCAGACTGGTGTGTATTCAGAGCCCAAGGTTAGCGGGAGAGAGTGTCTGTTCTGCATGCATTAAAGCCCTGGGTTCAAGTCCTAGCACCACCAGGTGGGGGTTGGGAAAAGGGCAAAAGCCCAGAGTTCAGGATTAGATAGATCTACTAGCTGGAAACTGTCTCAATTTCCCTGCCCTTCTAGCTGCTGACTGTAAGCCCCTTGCGGACAGGGACTTGTTCTCTCCTTTGTAAAATGGCACATCTACCTGGCTGGCTCCGAATTAGCAGCAATTCTTTATCTCAATTCCCTCTTCCTCGCAAGCTGTGTGTGCTGCTGTTGAGATATGTAGAAGGGCATCCTCTGTTCACCCAAGGAGGCTTGGAAGTTAAGGGAGATTGCAGTTTGCAGAAAGAAAACCCGACGTGTTGTGTGCAAAGACCGTTGCTCCACCTAGCTCAGCTTTGCCTGCACGGACTGGCAGCAGTTTCAGGCAGGCGA
This sequence comes from Zootoca vivipara, assembly GCF_965207765.1. Classification (NCBI taxonomy): domain Eukaryota; kingdom Metazoa; phylum Chordata; class Lepidosauria; order Squamata; family Lacertidae; genus Zootoca; species Zootoca vivipara. The sequence goes on along the minus strand of NC_142589.1, from coordinate 90,217,082 downwards.
CCTTCTCAGGCGACACCTGGGATTGAACAGACAACGTTCTGCATGCCAAGCAAAGGCTCTGCCCCCCCCCCCCCCCCCGCTGCAGCCCTTCATTGCAATCGGTTGAAGGGAGGTTTGTTAAAATTCAACAGTGCCCTCTAGTGTACAAAAGATGTGCCTGCCTATCGGGGGGGGGGGAACGGGAGTCTTGCAAGACAGCAACTCTCCAGCTTTTAAAAGAGCCAGCGGGGTGAGCCCGCCCTCAAATAAAAAGCTTCGTTCACTTTCTCCACAATATACCATATAAGTTAAAGCGCGGCTAAAATTCGCGACCTTACAAAAAGGGCCTTTTACGATATTGCTGCTGAAACAGACATACGGTAAAATGGAAGGGGTGTGTATTTGGGTATTCTCTCCCCCCCCAATGAATTTTAAAGGTGTGGCTTATATTCGGGCCAATACGGCACGCAATTACACGTATCAACTCACCTTGAACACCTCCCTCCTCCTCTCAGAATGGCAATGGCGCGCCCTTGCTCCTCTTTTCCTTAAATTGGGGTTTCCCAAACTTGGGTCTCCAGCTGGACTACAACTCCCATCACCCCCAGCTCGCAGGACCAGTGGCCAGGGATGATGGGAATTGTAGTCCATAAACACTGCTGGAGACCCACGTTTGGGAAACCCAGCAAACAGTAAAGTGTTTCCTAATGGGGAAAACCCCGCCCCCAGCCCTTCTCGATCCCTTTGCTAGCTCTTAAAAGTGAAATAACGTAATGAAAACACAAAACGGCAATTTTTTGAGTTTGGGTTTCCTCTCATTCTTGCCTCAGGCCTCTCAGCAGCTCAGCAAAATATCTCCGGAAGGTAGGGGTGGGAGAGTTAGGCAAACGATGGCTAAAAGGGGCAGTGTGATCACACCTTTTGCAAAACCCATAGTTAGAACCAGGGGCAGGTATACTATGAAACTAATAAAAAGGTAAAGGGACCCCTGACCATTAGGTCCAGTCGCGGACAACTCTGGGGTTGCGGCACTCATCTCGCTTTATTGGCCGAGGGAGCCGGTGTACAGCTTCCAAGTCATGTGGCCAGCATGACTAAGTCGCTTCTGGAGAACCAGAGAAGTGCATGGAAACATTGTTTACCTTCCCGCTGTAGCGGTACCTATTTATCTACTTGCACTTTGACATGCTTTTGAAAAGCTAGGTTGTCAGGAGCTGGGACCAAGAAATGGGAGCTCACCCTGTCACGGGGATTCGAAGCCGCCAATCGACCTTCTGATCGGCAAGCCCTAGGCTCTGTGGTTTAACCCACAGTGCCACCCATGAAACTAATAATGAAGCCTAAATTTCAAGGGACTCTCCATTGCTTAAAAATCTTGACTTAAAAAGTGCATCATGTACAGAACAATTGCCTAATTTTCACTCACCCCTGGAGGTTTCTAAGCAAGAGGCTGGATGGCCATCTGTCAAGGATGCTCCTAGCTGAGATGCCTGAATTGCAGGGGGGTGGACTAGTTGACCCTTTGTTATGAGAATTATAAGGTCTAAGACAGGCATCCCCAAACTGTGGCCCTCCAGATGTTTTGGCCTACAACTCCCATGATCCCTAGCTAACAGGCCCAGTGGTCAGGGATGATGGGAATTGTAGTCCAAAACATCTGGAGGGCCGAAGTTTGGGGGTGCCTGGTCTAAGATATAAATGTTCATAAATGTACCAGGCAAACACATACATAAATATATAAACCACATGTCTGAAACATCTGAAGAAGAAGTGTGCATGCACACGAAAGCTCATACCAAAATAAAAACTTAGTTGGTCTTTAAGGTGCTACTGAATGAATTTTTTATTTTATTTTATGTCTGAAACAGTACAGGAAGAGAGTCCATAGCTGCCAAGTTATCCCTTTTTTAAAGGGATTTTCCCTTATGCTGAATAGGCTTCCTCGCGAGAAAAGGGAAAACTTGGCAGCTATGAGAGAGTCCTAAAGCCATTTTGGCTCTTTCAGCAACCTCAGTAAAATAAAAAAAAATTCCTTCAGTAGCACCTTAAAGACCAACTAAGTTTTTATTTTGGTATGAGCTTTCGTGTGCATGCACACTTCTTCAGATACAGTGAAATGGAAGTTTCCAGGCACTTATGTAGAGAAGGGGTGGGGAGGGGTGGGGATGGGGAGGGGGGATCACTCAGAAGGGTGGTGGAAATGGGTGATTGACTGACTGATAGCTGTTGATGACCGCAAACGACTGCAAATGGTTTTGCATGAAAAAGCAAGGGTTGAGATGGCTGAAGATCGCTTATCATGTATAATGAGATAAAAATCCGATATCTCTGTTCAAACCAGGTCCCTCCATGGTTTTGAGCTTGGTGATAAGTTGCAATTCAGCAACTTCTCTTTCCAGTCTATTTCTGAAATTCTTTTGTAGTAAGACAGCTACTTTGAGATCTTGTATAGAATGTCCTGGGAGATTGAAGTGTTCTCCTACTGGTTTTTCTGTCTTCTGGTTCCTGATGTCAGATTTATGTCCATTTATCCTTTGGCGTAGGGTTTGGCCTGTTTGTCCAATATAGAGAACTGAAGGGCACTGTTGGCATTTGATGGCATACACAATGTTAGAAGATGAGCAATTAAATAGTCCTGAGATGGTATGTTGGATGTTGTTGGGGCCAGTAATGGTGTTGTCTGGGTGTATGTGGCAGCAAAGTTGGCATCTGGGTTTATTGCAGGCTCTGGTACCAGTGTCCATGTTAAGTCTGGTGGTTGTATTATTGTGGGTGAGGAGTTGTTTAAGATTGGGTGGCTGTCTGTAGGCAATGAAAGGTCTTCCTCCCAGAGCTTGAGAAAGGGAGCTGTCATTGTCCAGGAGAGGCTGTAGATCTCTGATGATGCGTTGTACTGTTTTAGCTTGGGAGCTGTATGTGATGACTAGTGGTGTTCTGTTATTTTCTTTTTTGGGTCTGTCTTGCAGCAGGTTCTCTCTAGGTATCTGTCTGGCTCTGTTGATCTGTTGTTTAACTTCATCAGGTGGATATTTTAGTTCTAAAAAGGTTTGCTGTAGATCTCTTAGGTGAGATTCTCTGTCTGTAGAGTTGGAACAGATGCGGTTGTAACGTAAGGCCTGGCTGTATACGATGGATTGTTTGGTATGTTTGGGATGGTAGCTAGAAGCATGTAGATATGTTTGTCGGTCAGTTGGTTTTCTGTATAAGGTGGTGTCTATACGTCCATCCTGTATTTTTATAGTAGTGTCCAAAAAATGTATTTCAGCAACCTCAAATATTCCTCTGCAGTTTGGATGGAAATGTGCTCACAAATCCTGCCTTAAGAGCACATTTGGGTATGAATAGGGTGAGCCTGTGACCTGGACTCAGGAATTAAGTATTTATCATCACAAAAGGCTGGCCAGGCAAACCCATTAACAGGTTTCCTGCCAGAGGCATTCTGCTGTGGACCGCTCCTTCTGTGATGTATGTATGTTTTAGGGCAGGGGTGTCAAACTCAAATTCATCGGGGGCCACATCAGCAGTTTGGTCACCCTCAAAGGGCCGGTTGTATCTGTAGGACTATGTGTCCACTCTTTATTATCATAAATTATTGTCACTGCATTCAATTATTACTGTTATCATAAATTATTGTCACTGCATTCAATAACTAGCTCTGAAAGCAGAAACATAGTCAGAATAATGGCAAGTAGATATTTAAATGTACAATTATTGTACAATTTATTGAAAAATGATTTTTGGTAACTGCACCGGGTGGTGGAGGCTCGCTAGGGTTTCATGCAGGACCTTTGCAGAGCTACTAGTACCTGGAGATGCTGGGGTCATTCTGCATGCAGGACAGATGTTCTGTCAGTGAGCCACCACCCTTCACCAAAGGGACTGGCTGAGGTTGACTCACTGGAGCTGCTCTCCTGGTTCCAGGGTTTAAGGGCCAGAAGTATGAAGCAGCATCCTATGTTTCTGAGGAGAGGGAGAGGGAGGGGAGGGAGGAAGGAAGGAAGGAAGGAAGGAAGAAAAGAGGAGGTGGGAGGGAGAGAGGAAGGAAGGAAGGAAAGAGGGGAGAGAAAGAAGAGTAGGAAATAAGGAAGGGAATAAAGAAGGAAAGAAAAAGAAAGAGGAAGAGAAGACGGAAAGGGAGAAAGAAGGAAGGAAGTAGAGGGAAAGAAAGAATAAGAATGAGGGAGAGGAAGAAAGATGGGAAGGAAGGAAGGAAGGAAGGAAGGAAGGAAGGAAGGAAGGAAGGAAGGAAGGAAGGAAGGAAGGAAGGAAGGAAGGAAGGAAGGAAAGAGGGAGCAGGGAGGGAGAGAGGAAGGAAAGAGGTGAGAGAAAGAAGAGTAGGAAAGAAGGAATAAAGAAGGAAAGAAAAAGAAAGAGGGAGAGAAGACAGAGATAAAGAAGGAAGGAAGGAGAGGGAAAGAAAGAATAAGAACGAGAGAGGGGAAAAAAGAAAGGGAAGGGGGGGGTCGCCGCCTTGATTCAGCGCCAGAAAAGAGCGCGAAGGGACCCAGGGGCAAAAAGCATTTCCCGTGCAGCGTGAGGCAGCGGGTGTCCATTTTAGGAGAAGTGCGTAAAGCCTCAGAGTTGCACGTTCGTGAGGCTGAGCCGCTGCTGAGCTCACGTTCATGAGGCTGAGCCGCGGCAGGAGGAGGAGGAGGTGAGGCAAGAGGAGGAGGAGGAGGCGGCTTGCCGGGTCGATGCCCGGCAGCGCCGTGCGGAGAGTCCCGAGCCTCTGGGACGCAGCAGTGCTCTGTAGCACTTTGAATCCTCCTCCTCCTCCACACGGCGCTGCTGGGTGCTTTGTCTGTGCTTCAGCTTCAGCTTCAGCTTCAGCAGCAGCAGCAGCAGCAGCAGCTGTTTCCAGGCGCCGAGCCATGGCAGGAGAAGAGGATTCAAAGTGCTACAGAGCACTGGTGCGTTGCAGAGGCTCGGGACTCTCCGTGCGGCGTTGCCGGGCGCTGACCCGGCAAGCTGCCTCCTCCTTCTCCTGCTGCTGTGGCTCGGGGCGCTCCACGCAGCGCTGCTCCGGCCGCCTTTCTATCCCCCCCCCCGGCCCCAGCTATTTGTCGGCGCTTTGTCGGCGCGGCGCTTCAGCAGCAAGGTCCTGCTGCTGGGTCCCACTGGCTGGGGCGCTCGGCGGGCCACATGACGAGGTCTGGCGGGCCGGATTTGGCCCCCGGGCCTTGTGTTTGACACCTGTGTTTTAGGGGGTGGTCTTCAGGTACAGGGTGGCAATTTCATCTATATAAGAGCTTGTGCACCAAAGTCCCTCCTGCAAGGGGGTGGGAAAGACACCCTGTTGCAACAGTTTAATAAAGATCAGGCTTACTAGCTGCTTTGCTTCTCAATATTCTCTGGTTGGCCTCCGTTTTCTTTTACCGGTAGAGAACCTACACAAGGACTCTATACGGGCTCTTGGGTAACCCACAAGGGAAAAGGAGTTTTTTTCTTATAACACCTTGCAACAATTCTGCGATAGCAATTTTTTAATTCACGCCAGCGACTTTGGCACACGAGATAAGCCAGTCCAGAAATGTTAATTGAAGTCTGAGATGCAGTAGCTCAGGCTTCCTCAACCTCGTCCCTCCAGATGTTTTGAGACTACAATTCCCATCATCCCTGACCACTGGTCCTGCTAGCTAGGGATCATGGGAGTTGTAGGCCAAAACATCTGGAGGTCAGAGGTTGAGGAAGCCTGCAGTAGCATTATTCTGACCTGTCGTGGAATTGCCCCACTGAAGGCGATACAAAGAGATTACCCAGACCTTGTTGCTGGTTGCGAAGCGCCCCCCCCCCCAAAAAATTGTAGGTTTGCTACTGGTTAGAACAGCAGCACAGATTATACGGGGAAGAGGGAGCTTCAGTCCCCTCAATATTTTGGGGGGGCAGGGCCTGGTCGCCCCCTCCAGGAAAATAACCATTCCCTTAATAAGAATTTAAACAACTTATTTAACTAAAACAGTAACATTATAGCATATATGTATCCATGTTTGTTAACTGATGTGGTTAAACTTTTTTTATATATTTAAAAACAACAACCTTAAGGCTTTTAAGTTTTAGCACACATGAAAAACTTAAAACAAATCCTTATTTCCTGATGAATAGCCTTTGGAGTATAATGTAACTTAAATAGAAAATCTTTGGAAAGATTTTTCCCTCCAAATTCCAATTTAAATTTTAAAAATCCGGGTTTTTTTGTTTTTTTTTAAATCATTGATTTTTATCCACCCAGGTAAAAAGCAAAGCCTCAAGCGTTCAGGTTAGACAGCTTCACAAAGCTCTGGAACAGGGTTTTCCAAACTTGTGGGAGCCCCAACTTACGGTAAAAAGTAAAGGACCCCTGGATGGTTAAGTCCAGTCAAAGGCAACTATGGGGTTGTGTAAGGTGACTACAGGGAGCCAGCCCCCATCATCCTGACCTTAAGTACAGAGAACACCAGTGGTTCTGAAGCAGCCAGAGGGGGAGGGAGAGACTCGGAGGAGAGAATTCAGAGGGAGGAACAATGGGAAAGCTGGGGGCGGGGATGCAGGCAGACACCCAGGGATGTTGCAGAGCCAGGGCACCAACCGCTTAGGGAGGAAGCTGAAGGAGAGCGCCGCAACGCAGGTCTAGGCGGCGGCGTTTTGGGGTGCCCCGACTACTTTGCTGGCGTAGGAACAGACATACGCCATTGCCGGATTCTGATTCGGGATGAGAGGTCATGTTTTAAGCCGTCTCTACACTGTAAATAAGTAGCACAATAAACGTCTTTGAAGACAAACTGGATTCAGGCGGAGTTACTCTAGAGTAGCCACGACGACCCTCTTACAGGTTGTGTCGCTCATCTCGCTTTCAGACCGAGGGAGCAGGCGTTTGTCCACAGACCGGGTCATGTGGCCAGCAGGACTAAACCGCTTGTGGCACAACGGGACACCTTGACGGAAACCAGAGCGCACGGAAAACACCGTTTATAGCTCACTCAGTCACGGGGATTCGAACTGCCAACCTTCCAATTGGCAAGCCGAAGGGGCTCAGTGGTTTAGACCACAGTGCCACCCGCAATGAACAGGGTGGTGATACAATGACTACTGCAATTGACACAAGGTAATATCACAAAGGGACGCGGGTGGCGCTGTGGGTTGAACCACAGAGCCTAGGGCTTGCCGATCAGAAGGTTGGCAGTTTGAATTCCCACGACAGGGTGAGCTCCCATTTCTTGGTCCCAACTCCACTCCTGCCAACCTAGCAGTTTGAAAGCACGTCAAAGTGCAAGCAGATAAATAGGTACCACTCCAGCAGGAAGGTAAACGGCAGGGGTCCCCAGACTTACCCGGCTTTGGGCTGGTGCCCGCCGCGCCGAGGGCAGGGGAGTGCGTGCTCGTGCGCATGCACGCACACACTTACTGGCGCGGTGGCACACTTCCAGGTCGGAAAAATCGCCGAAAATCGTTTGTGCGCATGCGTATGGGCCTCCCCCCGACCCAGAAGTGCACCAGAAATGACCTCTTCTGGGTCAGGAGAGGCCCATATGCACAAAGGATTTTCGGCGATTTTTTCCGATCTGGAAGTGCGCCGTAAGAGCGGGCAGCGGCGGTCGTCGCGGGCCGGATTGGGAGGCCAATTGGGCTGCATCTGGCCTGCGGGCCGTAGTCTGAGGACGCCTGGTAAACAGCGTTTCTGTGCGCTGCTCTGGTCTGCCAGAAGCATCTTTGTCATGCTGGCCACATGACCTGGAAGCTGTACGCCGGCTCCCTCGGCCAATAAAGCGAGATGAGCACCGCAACCCCAGAGTTGTCCGCGACTGGACCTAATGGTCAGGGGTCCCTTTACAATGGCAACTATGTGCAAACAATAAATGTCCCAAAAAACGACAAAAGCAATTTCTTTCTCATATCGGTTCTATCTTAAACTGCAAACGCAGTAAATGAATGAGTCCAGTTGTGATATATATTGTGATGTTGTTCTGGCAATCAGACGTTTTGTCACTCAAGAGCCATCAAAACCAATTGTAACAGAATTGCACCAAATTGACAAGTAGAATAAGGAAAACAAAAATTACAAAAACGTTGAGAATGCATAATTAAGACATGTATCTGCACATACATAGTTGCTTCTGGGTCATGTGGCCAGCATGACTAAGCCGCTTCTGGCGAACCAGAGCAGCGCACGGAAATGCCGTTTACCGTCCTGCTGTAGCGGTTCCTATTTATCTACTTGCACTTTGACGTGCTTTCGAACTGCTAGGTTGGCAGGAGCTGGGACCGAGCAACGGGAGCTCAAGCCCTAGGCTTAGTGGTTCAACCCACAGCACCGCCCGCGTCCCTTAGGAAACATGGTTAGGGCCCACAAATTTAAAGCGGCAGAAACTCCAGAAACACAGCTGCATGCAGTTTTGTGAATGCTGCGAGCTAATGTTGAATTTAATCAATGCAGAACTAGTGTATTGGTTTGTAAATATACTTTAACACCAGCGGGATGAGTTGAAAAATGTGTGTGAGTAGACTAGTTATCATTTCACCTTTATTCTTGCAGAGCTGCCCCTGCTTTAAGTAATTTACATACTGCCTTTTCTCCTGTGTTATTTACTACAAAGGTACGTCCTAATTATGCAATCTCAACACTTAATTTTCCTTATTCTACTTGCTAATTCAGTGCGATTCAGATCACAGATACGATGTCAGAGCACTGAACCACTGGTATATCACAACTGGGGTCTTTTATTTACTGATTTTGCAACTGTTCCAAGATCAAATCTCTTTTGGCAAGAGAAGAAATGGGCACTGAACCTCTGGCCTCCAGCTGTTTTGGACTACAACTCCCATCTCCCCTAGCTAGCATGACCAGTGGTCAGGGATGATGGGAATTGTAGTCCAAAAACAGACTCGAGTTGACAAAACCCTGGTCCCAAGGGTTAGTGATTCTTTTCAGGTGGAAAATTATTTCCAGGTGACCAGAAGTCAATTTTACTACAGTGGTACCTTGGTTTTCAAACGCCTTGGTACTCAAACAACTTGGAACCCAAACCACTGCAAACCCGGAAGTGTACCAGTTTGCAAACTTCTTTCGAAAGCAGAATGTGCTCAGCTGAGTGTTATGCTTCCATTTTGAGTGCCACACTGAGGTCTGTCTGTTTTTGCAATTTATTTTGCGTTTTTGTTTTGTTTTCGGGACTGTGTGGAACCCAGTTCAGCTACTGATTGATGGATTGTGTGACTGCAGTACATTGTTTATTGCTTTCATTTTATGGATCAATGGTCTCGCTAGATAGTAAAATTCATAATAATAATAATAATAATAATAATATTACTTTCTATGAGAGAGCGTGCCATGGTTTTGGAATGCTTTGGTTTTGGAACGGACTTCCGGAACAGATTACCGTTAAGTTTGAGAACCAAGGTACCACTGTATTCCTTTCAAACTCTTGCCTGTCTGGTTGCCCGCCAAGCCGCCATTTCAAATATAAGCAATGTTTTTGTTTTGTGAAATGAAATGCTCTGCCCCCCCCCCCCCGGAGGGACACACAAGACGCCAAAGAAAGGATGCAGATCTCAATGTTGCAACAGTTGATTTTTAAAAACTGAAGTCTTTTATTAAAAGTCTTATTCAAATTTCTTTTAACAAAAGGGGAGATATATAAAAAAAGGACCGGAAAACCCCTGAAAGAACAAACAAAAACAAACAAACAAAAAAAACCGCACGCGCAAAAAAAGGGGGGGATTTTTATTTATGGGTTTAGCTTTTGACCACATTGAAAGGCCTGCTTTTGAACTAGGGCTAATATCTTAAAACTCAGAAAAACCATGTTCTGTCGTGAAGTGGGGGGAGGCTATCCCAGGGAATATGGAAAACAACCCTTAATTTATTTGTGGTGGTGGGTTTTTTTGTGGGGGGGGGGGCAAAAAGAAGATGGTGTCACCTGGCCTGGGACAAGACGCCGAGCCCCAAAACCTCTAGCAACCCAGCTATTCCCCACCCCCACAGCAAAGATCCGGGATTTGGTAGGGAAGAACCTATCTCCCCCCCACCTTGTAGGATTTTTATTGCCAACCTCATTCCTAGGCCCCAATGCCTTGCCCAGATGTGCAGCCGTCATCACCTCTCCAACCCCGAAGACGGGACCCTGAGACTGCCCCCCCACCTTGTTGCAACTAGCTGCAATTCCCTCCAAGAGGAGAGACAAAAAAAAAAAAGTTTATGGACTGAAGCTGGGCTGGACAATGAAATATTGCCGTCTGCGGACACAGGCAGAAACTATTTCAAATTTAAGGGAAGGCTTTTGTTATTGTGTACACACCAACCCCATTGCCCCCAAACGAAACACTATATATGTATATATATATATATGATTTGGCAGCTAATTTCGGTTCGCTCTTTATTCATCCTTGTCCTCTCCGTTCCATTGTTATGTTTTTGTGCAGCCCTTGCAAAGTTAGAAGTCTCATGTGGAATTTCCAAAACCGGGGAGGGAAGGGGGGGGGAAATAAATAAACACAGGAGTCGGGAAGAAGACGACTCCTGTTTTTCTTCTAAACCATTCGCTTTGTTAAGGATAAAGCAAGTTAAAGGAGCAGGGGCTGGGATTCAAGCCCCCACTGGGAAAAAAAAAGGTGAGCTCTGAAATAATACGGTAGCCCTCCATCGGGGCGTAGGAACCCCCTCAAATTAAATTGGAAATCTGAGGAGCTAACAAGGAATTCTCCCCACGGGTCAACACAACTGGAGAAAGAATATCAGAACAGTGGGGGGGGGGGGTTAATAGGGGCACACCATATCCAAAAAAAGCCCCCTCAGCAGAAAAAGCGTTGGCCCGAAGACCGCAGATCAGCTAGCTGCAATTTATGGGTTTAAAAAAAGAGCCTTTTTAAAATCCAGTTGGAAAAATTGAATAGCATCTCGAGTGGCCTGAGAATCTGCCACGACAGCTGAAGAATTCGTCGCCATCAATGCACCCTGATTCCTGTGCCCTGGGATGCCTGGCTTCCGGTCCAAAACGGCTCCTGCCGGGGTGTGTGTGTGTGTGTCCCCCTCACCCAGCCCTGCCCCCTAGTGGCAGAGCGGAGAACTTGTGGTTTTCGGGGGGAAGGGGGGGCAAGTGGTGTGGAAGAGGGGCAAAAAACGAGCTTGTCTGACGCACCATCCGATTTGCGAAGCCTTTGGTCACAAAATACCCCAAAACAGGAGGGAGTTGAAGGGGCTGGGGTATTTGAGGGGGGGGGGGCGGAGGGAGAAAAACTGTGCACATTTTCTGGGGTTGCGGGATGGGGAGAAAGCCACCCAACAAAGTCTCCTGAAACACCTAAACTGTATTCTACATTTTAAAAAAATATACTGTGGATGTCGCAGCGATACAAAGGGGTGGGCGGGCCCGGAAGCAACTGTGGGGGGCTGGGGAGTGGGTGGGGGGGCACAGGGACGGGAGAGGAAGGGGGGAGAATAAATTTGTCATCACAGTCTCACTTGAGGAACAGCAGGGGCCAGGAAAGTCACAGTCCGTAAAAAAAACGGATCGTCTGGCTACGAGGAAGGGGAGCTGCTCAGTCGTCTTCCTCATCATCATCGTCGTCTTCATCGGGGTCATCTTCCCCCTCGTCCTCAATCTCTCGTTTCCGCTTTTCGCCCTGAGGGAGATCTGGGGTGGGGGAGAGAAAATATATATTTTTAAACACGAACAGCAATGCCCACCCATGGCAAAATTATTTCTTTGTTCTATATTTGTAAGAACGAGGCCGGGGGCTAAACTTCGGAACTCCCTGCCTATTGAAATCAAGCAGGCACCTGCTGAAAATGTTCTAGGCAAGCCTTTTAGGAAGCCGGAGTAATTTTAATCTCAAAGTGTTTTAACTTTTCCAAAAGCCACCCAAGTGACCCTCCGTGCATTTTCACGGGCGCACTCCACACGCCAACCTTGTAAGGCAGGCCGATGCTATTTGTGATACAGACAGGAGGCTGGGAGATGGGAGGTTTCTTCAGAGCTACAGGACTATTCAAACAGAGGACCTGGGATTTAAAAGCCCATGCCTAACCAGCCCTCAGATTACCTTTTTTCAAAATATGATTTTTATTAACTTTTCTGTTTTACCATTTAGATTGCTATTTTAAGGTTGTTTAAATGAATGATGGCTTCGCTTCTTCTCTTTCCATGGTTCATTCTGCAAATCATGGATCCCCTGCATATTTTACAAAAACTATACCATTCGGTATTCCATCATTGCATCCATCAAAACTTATTTACACTGTTGAATTTATATTAGGGCTGCCAGCGTTTTCAAGTGTACACAATTCCCCCTCCTCTGTTTATTCAATAAACATTTCCTTCTCTTAATGTATGTTCTTCTTCTTCTCTTATTCTATATGGTAGGTCTGCAAGCTGTATGTATTCCATAAGTTTAAGTTGCCATTCTTCTTTGGTTTGGGGCCTCGCTAGTTTTCCATTTTTGGGCTAACGAAACACGGGCTGCAGCAAATCCACACCGTGATCAACTCCCGCCTGGAAACCAATGTCCCCACTGCGGAAGGACATGTGGATCCAGAATTGGCCTCCAGTGTCACGGACCCATTGTTAAAATTGTGTTTATGGAAGACAATCTTACTAGGCTACGAGTGATCGCCAAAGAAGAACTAGCCCTTGGATTAAACTATCCTTTGGGAGCAAGAGGCTTGCAACCTCTCCACCATCCCTCAGAGACCAGAGTGCTGATTTTAGCAGGCTCACCTTCGTCGTCATCTTCATCCTCGCCTTCCTCTTCCTCCTGAAGAAGAGAGGGGAGCAGAAACCTTTTAAGATGCCCAACTTGCACAAATTTAACCTGTTATTATTAATTCAATTCATAAACCTCCCACATCCGAAAGATCCCAGGGCAGCGTGCAACATTAAAAGCACATTACGGAACATCAATAATTAAAAAATAAATAAAATGAAGAAGCATACTGGCAGGCAGGCGGGCAAAAGAATAATGGTTAATAACAGCCCCTCTGCACCACACTTTCACAGGCCACAGTTAATTTAATGCAGGCATGTCCAAAGTTTGTTTCGGGGGCCTAATCTGGCCTGCCGGACGATTTAATCCGCCCCCCGATTTAATCTGGTTCTCTCTGAAAAAAGTATGGGCACCCCTGATTTAAGGGGCAAAGAGGAATGGCTTTTTGTCTGGTGCCTAAAGACATGAAACGATGGCGTCAGGAGTGTCTCTCTGGGGAGAGCATTCCACTCTGGGGGGGAGCCTCTTAGCAGCTTAAAGAAAGAAATGAATTCAAAGCGGGTGCCCAGGAAATCTGTTTCCACCCCCCTATCCCACCCACCAGAGACCCCATGAGAATTTTAATCTCAGGGGAGCCACGTCGCAGTCCCTTCCAACTCTAAAAGCCTACGATCACAGCTTTGTGCAACGTCCCAAAAATATAGCCCCAGTGCAAGTTTAGAGTTGCCTGTATCTTTTTCCAGGTCATGTGGCCAGCATGACTAAGCTGCTTCTGGTGAAACCAGAGCAGCGCACAGAAACGCTGTTTACCTTCCCACCGGAGCGGTACCTATTTATCTACTTGCACTTTGATGTGCTTTCGAACTGCTAGGTTGGCTGGAGCAGGGACCGAGCAACGGGAGCTCACCCTGCTGCGGGGATTCGAACTGCCGAACTTCTAATCGGCAAGCCGTAGGCTCTGTGGTTTAGAGTTTAGACCACAGCGCCACCCGAGCTAGAGGACCCCTATTTGAAACCAGCTCTTTAACCACAATGAGGACCAGCATCTTGCGTGCCCCTTTAGAATATGGTAAAAGCATGCATTCTAAGGTTTGATCTCTGTGTTAAGCAGGTTCTCCTGGGTACCAGTACAGAGGAAAAGAATATGGCCTGACTTTGTGCAAGGCAGTTTCCCCTCGCCTGAAAGATCAGCTACCTGCAAAACAAATCTTTTCCCCTCTCTCTCTCGCTCTGGGGGGAGGGATGCTGTTACTGAACACAACACCCTTTTTGTTCTAACCCAGGCATCCCCAAACTGCGGCCCTCCAGATGTTTTGGCCTACAACTCCCATGATCCCTAGCTAACAGGACCAGTAGTCGGGGAAGATGGGAATTGTAGTCCAAAACATCTGGAGGGCCAAAGTTTGGGGGTGCCTGTTCTAACCGCTCGGGAAAACGCATGAACAGCAGGTGAAGTTAAAAGCAAACTTACTTCATCGTCAACCCCATCCTCCTCCTCTTCCCCATCCAAATCTTCTTCATCCTCCTCGTCGTCGACTGCATCCTCGTCCAGTTCTTCTTCGTCTTCTTCATCTTCTTCTTCGCCTTCTGGGAAGGGGGGGGGGGGAAAGAGAGAGAAGCAGAAGAAATCGAATATATTCCATGAAAGATCCAAAAAGGAGGTTTGGGGGAAGAGGACGGATTCATCCCACCACTGCATGTACAAGACAACAACAACAACCACCCCGGTTTGCGTGAAGTTTTTCTCCCAGGGTAAATAGGTTCAGAAGTTCCCAAAAGACGATTCAGCCATTGATTAAGCAGCTGGGATTCTCCACGCACAAAAACAGGCGGAAGAAGTTGCTCCCACTGAGTAAAAGCAATGGGGAAACGCAGAAATGGCAAAGTTAACAGCTAGAAACAAGAGAACCGAAGGACGATGGTTTCGTGGAAGAACGGAAGCATTTAATGACTAATGTTTTAATGTATTTTTAATACTTTGTTGGAAGCCACCCAGAGTGGCTGGGAAAACCCAGTCAGATGGGCGGGGGAAACATAATAATATTATTTATTATTATTATTATTATTAATTATATTATATAGGTAGAATCGGCTCAGACAAAAGTGCATGCTGGGAAATAGAACCCAGAACCTAACAGTTCCTTCTCCAAGGGTGGGGGCCAATGTAGGAAGATACATGGGGGAGGGGCCAACACTCCCCAGGGACAACAGAGGGAAGGGTATCCTACCGAAACACAGGAATGAGCCGGGGTGGAGGGAGGAGGGGCAGGATATGTCCTGGATCGGGACATGGGGGGGGGATTCACAGGAAAGAACCACAGCAATGCGTGGCCGGGTCAGCTAGTATACCATATTTTTCCATCTATAAGATGCCCCAATGTGTAAAATGCCCCCTATTTTGGGGCACTCAGATTTAAGAAAATGGGGGAGATGCATCCGTGTATAAGATGCCCCCTAATTTTTGACATTATTTTAAAGGAAAAAACCCTAGCCTTATACACGAAAAAATACGGTAGTTGGTTGTGGGAGCAATGGACTCAAAAAGGTTGAAAACCTTCGCCTTAAGAAAATACTATAGCGTGATGAAGTCGTGAGCAGGATTTGAACTAGGAGCAACGGAAGGAATTAAGATATTATTGTACTGTTATGGCAAAGCTAACAGGGGGACGACAAGAACTTTGAAAAAGAATAGGAATTTTAAAAAATGGGGCGGGTGCCACTACCGAGAAGGCCCTCTGCCTGGTTCCCTGTAACCTCACTTCTCACAGGGAGGGAACCACCAGAAGGCCCTCAGAGCTGGACCTCAGTGTCTGGGCAGAACGATGGGGTGGAGAGACTCCTTCAGGTAAAATTGTATTGGTAAAAACAAATAAAAATACTTTAAAAAATTACTGTTATGTTATATGGCAGGCACCCCCAAAGTCGTCCCTCCAGATGTTTTGGGACTACAATGACCATCATCCCTGACCACTGGTCCTGTTAGCTAGGGATGATGGGAGTTGCAGTCTCAAAACATTGGGGGGGGGCCGAGTTTGGGGATACCTGGTATAAGGGACGGAGGTTAGGGCGCAGCAAAGGGGGAAGGAAGGAAAAACCCACGATGCATTGGAGCGTACGGCGCGCGTTCGATATCCGAAAACTCAAAAGCCCTTCCCCGCGTCAGAGTGCATCTCACCTTCCCCGTTCTCGTCGTACTCGTCTTCCAGCCCATCCACTTCTGGGTCGGAGTCGGGTGCCTCTTTATCATTCGTGTCAAAGCCGTCGAGGTAAGTGAGTTGCGGAAGGAGGGTAAAGATGCTATCGCGGTAACTGATGAGCGTCGTCACTTCGCAGTTGAAGAGGTCCAAACTTCGTAGGTGAGACAGCTTTTTCTGTGGAGATTCTGGAGGTGAACCAGGTGCACTGGGAGGGGGGGGGGATAATCGTGTGACACCCTCCCCGGTCCCTGTCCCAGCAAATCAGAGCCAGGAGCTACAGTCAGCACAGAATGCTGCAGCAAAATTGCTGGCCCCTTCGCTGACCGGCCACGGATTTGTTACTGAGACAAATTTAAAATGTGTGCATAAACCGCATTTTGCAAACCACCACCTTCAGATGAGCGGCGGTATGTAAAATTAATTAAAAAATGAATTTTTGAAGCAAGGAAAAAAAACACGCTGGAAATGTCAAGAAATAGAAGGTGCCTTTTATCATATGCGGCAGATGTATAAGGTGGTAAAAAGCTTTCTGGGAGATTATATATAATGAATTGGGGGGGGAAGTTTAAAATAACTTATGTTTTAAAAAACAGAAGCTTTTTTTTATTAGGAATTATAGGTGCCGATGTTCCAAAATACAAAAAAAAAGGCTTCTTATGTATGGAACAACAGCTGCCCGGATGTTCCTAGCCCAGAGATGGAAAGAGTTTGAAGATGGCATTTTAAACATTTAAAATGGGACTCCAGGGAGGGGGTGTTTAGGGAGGTAACAGAAATCACTGGGTTAAAGCTGCCCTAAATTCCATTATTATCAATTTACGATGGGGTGGAAAGTTCGCAGGCTAGGAAGGACTTGTTCGCATATTTATTGACAGCTGCACGAATTATTATAGCTAGGAAGTGGAAGGGGCAAGCAGAATATAAAATGGAAGAAAGGTATAAAGAGGTGTGGGATACAGCTATTAATGATAAATTAACATGTGCCATTGGATCGACCCAGGTGGCGCTGTGGCTAAACCACAGAGCCATGGGCTTGCTGATCAGAAGGTCGGCGGTTCGAATCCCTGTTGACGGGGTGAGCTCCCGTTGCTTGGTCCCAGCTCCTGCCAACCTAGCAGTTCGAAAGCACGTCAAAATGCAAGTAGATAAATAGGAACCGCTACAGCGGGAAGGTAAACGGCGTTTCCATGTGCTGCTCTGGTTTGCCAGAAGCGGCTTTGTCATGCTGGCCACATGACCTGGAAGCTATACGCCGGCTTCCTCGGCCAATAATGCGAGATGAGCGCGCAACCCCAGAGTTGGTCATGACTGGACCTAATGGTCAGGGGTCCCTTTACCTTTTTACCTAACATGTGCCATTAAGGTAAGATGGGGAATATGCAGGAGAAATGGTTCTGAGGAAATATGGAAGGTATTTGTAGATTTTGTACTGTTAAAACGGAAAGGGGCCAAACCATCGCGAGGGGTGTTGAAATTTGGGGAGGTTGGATAGTTACAATGGAATGGTCTCGGTGGTGGGGTGCACATTTTTATTCTTATTTGTGATTATTACTTTGTCAAAATAAAATACAATAAATGGTTTTATTTTTTTTAAAAAAACTTGTTTTTGTCTAGGCAAGGCCACCCAAACGTCTAATTCTGGCACATTATGCCCATTGATTTCAACGCGTCTACTCCGAGTAGGACCCAGTTGGCTACAACCCCAAGACCCTGACCACCACGCTGCCAATTCAAGGTTTTGAGGCCTCGCATTCCCAACAAACCGCAACCGTGCAGTTCTTTGTAAACCATGAGGACTATGTACTTGACTTGCGGTTACAAAGCAAAGCAGCAGCAGCAGCAGAATTCTGGCAGGAGAGGGAATAAAAGCACCTCAGAATTTGAGGATGAAAGAAGGGGAGCAGCCCTAGGACGAAAAGAGGGACTCACCAGCGGCTCCAAAGTGTTTATATCCTTGATTTTGTTTCCACTAAGATTCAAGTGCGTCAAGTTTGGAGTTTTCTCAGCCAGGACTTCCAAGCCGCCGGAAATCCTATTGTCGCTCAGCTCCAGCTACGGAGGGGGGAAAACAGAAAAGCCTCAGACGCCGCACAGCGAGGAGTTCCACAGTTTAATGATGGGCTCTGCGAACAAAGTTCCTTTCTTTTTTTCTCGGTCTCAAACCCTTCCTTGGGTGTCTGCGAGTTTTAGGGAGAAAAACTCTTTTTTTCTCCCCAAGCCATGTTGCCTCTTACCTCTCTGTTCTTTAAACCAAGTTCTGCCCTCCAAACTTGGGTCTCCAGCTGTTTTTGGACTACAAATCCTATCATCCCTGTGGTCAGGGATGATGGGAATTGTAGTCCCAAAACAGCTGGAGACCCAAGTTTGGGAAAAACCCTGCAAGCCCCCCAAAGTGCATCCTTTTCTTCATAGAAGAAAAGTAGATTTGATTTAAATCACAATTTAAATCACTAGTCAGTAAGACTTGATTTAAATATTTTTCTTTTTACAGAAAGACTCAGAGTCAGTTATTACACTTGTATCAAAAATTGCTGATTCGGTTATACATAGACAGATAATTATGAAATCGTGAGGTGTAGTAAGTTAACTGTTTATATTTGGACAAATTTTCTGCTGTACTTTACTGGAAGGAGAAAAACAATCATTTCCTTAATAACAATTTATTCAACTAAAACTGTAACATTACAGCACATGTTTCCATGTTTGCTAACGGATGTGGTTAAACAATTTATTTATTTTTTAAAAAAACTTCGAGTTTTAGCACACATGAAAAAACTCAAATCCTTATTTCCTGATGAATAGCCTTTGGGCTATAATGTAACTTAAACAGAAAGTCTTTAGAAATTTTTTTTCCTCCAAAAGCAGTTTATTTTAAAAATTCATTTTAAATTTTTAAATTACCAAAAATATTTTTATTTTAAAAACCATTGATTTATTATCCACCCTGGAAGAGCCACTCCACCCCCCCCCATTGGTGGCTGTTTTCTGAACCCCTTCCTGTCTCACAATGAGACCAGCCTGCCTTACAGGGCTGGCGTTGAAATCTCCGCAGGCTGAAGTGCTTCCCCAAAAAACCCCAAACCACCCTTGCACCCTTTCACCTGCCCCAAACCTTGATCTTATATAGGAAAGGTGCCAGTTCCTGGAAGGAGCCCTTTAGCTTTAGAACAACGCTGCCGCGTCCTGCTGCTTACCTTGCGCAGTTTGTTGAGTTTTGGGAGGTTGGAGACGGACAGGAGATTCACATTGATCATGCTGAGGAATTCGAGGTTTTCAAAGTCCGAGGAGAGCCCTCCGATCTTGCCGTCGTCGGACCGGCAGTTGTCCAGAACCAACTCCTTTACCTGGGGAAGGGTTTCGGAAGAAGGAATTGTAAAATGAGAAAAGGAATTCTGGGAAATGACATACAGCGGTACCTTGGTTCTCAAACACCTTGGTGCCCAAACAACTTGGAACCCAAACACTGCAAACCTGGAAGTTAAGTGTTTCTTGTGAACTTTTTTCGGAAGCCGAACGTGCTCCGTTTTGAGTGTTACGCTTCCCATTTGAGTGCCACTCTTCCGCTTTGAGTGTTACGCTGAGGTCTGTCTGTTTCTGCTATTTATTTTGTGTTTTTATTTAAGTTCATTAAAATACAACACCATACAAAACAAACATTTATATATATCTTAAACCTTTAAAAAAATTAACTTCCCAATCACAACACATCGCTTATCTTTCAATTTCTTTTTTAACTTGCGTTACTTTCATTTGCCAATGTATCTCTAATTTACAATTCTTAATTTTCCTCTTTTAAACTTCTGTTTTCCTCATGACAGCCTAATTTAAACAGATCAACTCAGTTTTCATATCTATTTTCTTAAAATACTCTTCCACAAACCCCCATTCCAATTTGGATTTTTGTTTAGATATATTTCTAATTGCTGCCGTCATTCTCTCCAAATTCATAAATTCAATTAATTTTATTTGCCAATCTTGAATTGTGGGCAGTTCCTTCTTCCTCCATTTCTGGGCAATCAGCAATCTTGCTGCTGCACACGCATACAAAAATATATATTTTTCTATTATCTGGCATGTTGTCTGGTATTATGCTCAATAAAAAATATTCCAGTTTTTTTTTTTTTACCAAAGGTGACCCTCAACATCTTGTGTTGTTTTTGCGACTGTGTGGAACCCAGTTCAGCTACTGATTGTGTGACTGCAGTACATTGTTTATTGCTTTCATTTTATGGATCAATGGTCTCGTTAGATCAGGGGTCAGCAACCTTTTTCAGCCATGGGCCGGACTATTATTTTTTTGGTGGGGCGATGAACAAATTCCTGTGCCCCACAAATAACTCACAAATGCATTTTAAATGAAAGGACACATTCTACTCATGTAAAAACACCAGGCAGGCCCCACAAATAACCCAGAGATGCATTTTAAATAAAAGGACACATTCTACTCATGTAAAAACACGCTGATTCCCAGACTGTCCGCAAGCTGGACTGAGAAGGCGATTGGGCCGCATCCGGCCCAGGGGCCTTAGGTTGCCTACCCCTGCGTTAGATAGCAAAATTCATGTTAAATTGCTGTTTTAGGCGTTTCTAAAAGTCTGGCACGGATTAATCCGTTCTGCATTACTTTCCATGGGAAAGCACGCCTTGGTTTTGGAACGCTTTGGTTTTGGAACGGACTAAGGTACCACTGTACAGTCGTACCTTGGAAGTAAAACAGTCGGTTCACCTTCCAAAACATTCGGCTGCCAAAACGCAGCCAACCGGAAGCCCCGTCAGTTGTTCATCGGTTGAAAATGTCCAGTTGAAAACCGGGTCAGTTCTGGTTTTCGATCATTCGGGAGCCAGAACGTTCGACTCCCAAGGTGTTCAGGAGCCGACGTACGACTGTATAATGATATAGATATGCAGACTTTGGATATAACAGAGGACTGTTCCTTGAATGAACTTATAATATGCAGTTGACAAAAAAGGTTTTTTTAAAAAGAACCCACAGAAGGGAGGGTGGAAGTCGTAAGAGCCGGAAGAATCTTGGTTTTAATTTTAACAATTGTAAGAACTTTATGTGAATGAATTTGTAAAACCAAATAAAACAAGGAAAAGAAAGGAAGGCAGCCTCTCCAATTTTTTTTTTTACAGAAAGACTCATTCTTGTTGGTATAATCTTAATATTTACAACCAGATGAAGGTTCTCGCTTCAATTTTTCTGCTCTACTTCATTGGAAGGAGAAAAACAATCATTTCCTTAATAACAATTTATTTAACTAAAACAGTAACATTAAAGCATATATGTATCCATGTTTGTCAACTGATGTGGTTAAACTTTTTCTTTTTCTTTTAAACCAACCTCAAGACTTTCAAGTTTTAGCACACATGAAAAACTTAAAACAAATCCTTATTTCCTGATGAATAGCCTATGGAGTATAATGTAACTTTTTTATTTCAGTAATGCATCTTACTGTTTGTTCTTTTTCTTTTAATTTTTACAAATGCTTTCTTTTGGAAATTCCACAGTAATAAAAGAAATACAGTAGTTACAATAATACAAAAATAAACATGGCTATTACATTTCATTAATTACATTCCATTTATAATTGACCCGCCTAACGACAAATAATTACAACAAATAAAGGCTTGAGATATCTTGCTTTGCATGTCATGCATCTATCTCATATATTGGTTTCACCTTTTAAGTTGCATTACTGAAATAAATGCACTTTTCGACGATATTCTAATTTACCGAGTTTCACCTGTATATCTAGCCTTTGGAAAGGCAAGATTTGCTTTGCCTCTGGTTTTTCTTACATGTAATTACGAGGGCTCCCATTTAATTACGAGGGTAAACGGGAGGGCCTACCTTGCAGGGCCGTCATTAGAGTCGCAGATAAAACACGCGCTAAAAAAAAGCATCGGCAAATGAAACAGGCCTTTGTGCTAAGGATCAAGAGCTGGGGGATCCTGTACCAAACCTGTGCCCCCACCCTAAAAGAGAGACACTCGGTAGCCCCAACCCATCAATCTCCAGAAAAAAGTTTTCCATTGGTTCAGAAATATATTTTCAGCCAAGCTCACAGAGCCACCTGGTGGCCGCGAGCCGCAAAAGGACTCCAGCAATGAAGTTATTTATGGAACCAACAGCCATTTCCCAATGCAAGAAATAAAGAGGTTTTTTGTTTTTTCAAAAAAAGCACACGTCACTTCTAAGCGCCCCCCCCCCCCCCGGTTTTTAAGCTGATTATCAAACATAGCAGAGGGAGTTTTTCTGCCGATGCACAGGCCTTATAATAGTTTTAATTGGAGTTTGAATAAATGCACAATTAACTGTGCTCAAGTGTTATAAACTCAAGATATGTAGGCCAAATGTCACCTCAAACCTCGGCTGCGGGTCTCCACAACAAAATGTATCTTTCTCAATGAAATTTATTATTATTATTCATTTCATTTCTATGCTGTTTTATATTTTAAAGCTGGGGGGGAATGTGAAAGTGCATTGCAGCACATGAAAACATCTAATGCAGGGGTCAGCAAACTTTTTCAGCAAGGGGCTGGGTCCACTGTCACTCAGACCTTATGGGGGGGGCTGTACTATATTTTGAAGAAAGAAAAGGGGGTGGATAACAAATTCCTACGCCCCACAAATAACCCAGAGATGCATTTTAAAGAAAAGCACACATTCTACTCATGGAAGAACACCAGACAGGCGCCACAAATAACCCAGAGATGCATTTCAAATAAAAGGGCACATTCCACTCATGTAAAACCACGCTGATTCCCGGAGTGTCTGCAGGCTGGATTTAGAAGGCAATCGGGCCGGATCCGGCCCCCAGGCCTTAGTTTGCCTAGCCATGATCTAATATAACGAAATAAATAAAGAAAACTCAAGCTCCCAGGAAAATATTTCACATCCTTCTCTAAGGGACATTTTTTACTTCGCCCATATTGATCGAGAGACTTAATTTATATAAAAAAAACTTAAGCAATAACAGGCAAGACGTAGCTAATAATGTTCTAACAATTCATAGAGCTGCTCCATAGCAGAAGGACTCTAGCAAGCCAGTGGGGTGTTGGGGTTAAAATGTCGGACTAGGGCCTGGAAAGTTCTGACATTCCTTAGTGGGTCATGCAAACTGCAATTCTGAATGCTGGCCCCAAAAAGTTTGGGTACCACCGCTCTATAGAGGATGCCACATTGACTTTAGTGCTGATGAATTAATTAGATGGACCAATTTAAGGCAGCTTTCTCTGTCCTTACTGAAACCTGCTCTTACTGGCGCCTCGCCGCGCCGCTTTCCAACAGAAAGGCAACAAACAGCTCGCTGGGAAAACACTCAACCCCCTGGCATCTCTTTGCAGGTCGGCAAAGACAAGACCAGGCTACGCAGACAGATTCGGCACAGCCCGATTTTGGTGGTGGTGGTGGGGGAACGACACAGCTTCCTCTGCAGCAGCCCCACAGCCTGGTTGAGTCAGCTGTACGGCACCACGGCTGAGTGACCTAATGCTGCCCGGCAGCAATGCCGCCGAACCGGCTGCGTCAGCAGACGGCGCAAAAAGCAGCCGCATTCTTCAACCAAGCTGTTTTTCCGCCTCCTCCTTCAAACCCAGTGGAAGGTGCAGCCGCCCGGATACAGCGATCCCAACGACGAGATTGGGGAAGGGGAGGACTTGGGTTAAGGAAGCTGGCACCCTATTATGGCAATGGTTCTTCGTTGGACCGGTCATGGCCGGATGCCTGATTATCGTCTTCCAAAGCAACTACTCTATCCCGAACTTAAAAATGGGAAGCGTAATGCTGGTGGGTCAACAAGAGGTTCAAAGACTCTCTCAGGGCAAATTAAAAGTAGTATAAACAACAATTGGGAAACACTGGCCTGCGAGCGCTCCAGTTGGAGAACAGCCTTTGCCAAAGGTGTCATGGGCTTTGAAGACACGAACTCAGGACGAAAGGGAGAAATGTGCTAAGAGGAAGGCACGCTTGGCAAATCCACAACATGATCAACTCCTGCTCGGAAACCTACGTCCCCACTGTGGAAGGACGTGTGGATCCAGAACTGGCCTCCAGAGTCACTTACGGACGCATTGTTAAGACCGTGTTTCTGGAAGACAATCTTACTCAGCTATGAGTGATCGCCAAAGAGAGAAGATGGCAGTCTAGCAGAAGCTTCGCAAGCCACAAGTCTGAGCACCGCCCCCCAAAAAAAGTGGGCCTGGAGTAATTTGACAGCATTTGTGTGCCCTTTTACAGCTCCCCGCCCTGCAAGCGGCTCCTGGCTTCCAAATGGAGAAGTCCCTGCTCTCTAAAAATCTAAAAGAGACATGGCACAAGAGGAAAGAATAACAGGAAGGGGGAAGAGAAAAGCAAGCACAAGCAAGCTTTTGTCTTGGTTCTAGCTATTGTAGCAAAGATAGCATGAAGGCAACATGCTCGAAAATTCATCCAGGGAAAATAACATCCTTGTAAGCTTTCGATCAGGACGCAGATGTTTTCCAAGAAGGGGGTGCCAAGAACCACCACCCCCCGCTTTCAAGCCCACCCCTCCCCTGCCATTTATACAAACATAAAACCAAAATCAGAATCCCCTCATTAAAAGAACAGGAGGCGTTAATTCATCCTTCTGTCACAAAAATCGCTTGCATTTGGGGATGCGGGTGGCGCTGTGGGTTAAACCACTGAGCCTAGGGCTTGCCGTTCAGAAGGTCGGCGGTTCGAATCCCCGCGACGGGGTGAGCTCCCGTTGCTGTGTCCCTGCCCCTGTCAACCTAGCAGTGTGAAAGCATGTCAAAGTGCAAGTAGATAAATAGGTACCGCTCCCGTGGGAAGGTGAACGAAGTTTCCGTGTGCTGCTCTGGTTCGCCGGAAGTGGCTTTGTCATGCTAACCACATGACCTGGAAGCTGGCCAATAATGCGAGATGAGCGCCGCAACCCCAGAGTTGGCCATGACTGGACCTAATGGTCAGGGGTCCCTTTACCTTTACCTAACCTCTCTCTCAACCTGCCTCACAACTCCCACACCATCACCAAATTGCGCCGACACTCCAGAGACTTTTCCTGTGCTAAATGTCCAGATTCTGCAACAAGAGGGGGGCAGCAGCGACCGGGGAGGTGGGTGTACGGGCAGAAGGAGTTTTGAGCCAGAGGCTTAAGGCTGCCTCATTCTCCCATTTGTGAATGACGAGGCAACCAGGAAGCTGCAAGGAGCCCCCTGTATGCTTTTTTGTTTTTTGCCAGACAGCTAGAACTCCTATCAGAAACACCATTTTGAGCTCCAGGAAGCCTTTGCCAACGCCCCCCCCACTAGAGTTGATAAAAATCAATGTTGTTGTTTTTTTAAATGAGGATTTGTTTTAAGTTTTTCATGTGTGCCAAAACTCAGTCTAAGGTGTTAAAAAAAAAGTTTAACCACATCAGTTAACAAACATGGATAGATATGCTATGTTGTTATTGTTTTTTAGTTAAATAAATAGTTCAAATTGTTATTATGGAAATGATTATTTTTCTCCTTCCAATCAAGTACAGCAGAAACTTATTAAACCTCACAATCATTTCATAATTATCTGCCCATGCATTTCTAACAGTATAACCAAATGATTTAAATCAAGTCTTACTGACTAGTGATTTAAATCGATTTCATCTAAATCAAACCCACCCTGCTGCGAACTGCTCAATCGTATAATGTTCCTTTTCGCTGCTTTGCCACACTAGGGACTAGTGCCCTGGGAAGGCGGCCTGGAGCGCAGGACGAACTGTAAAAAGCCGAGTGGTTTTGATTTTAAATCAAATCAATTTAAAGCACTAGACAGTAAGACTTGATTTAAATCACTTTCTTACAGAAGGGCTAATTCGCGCTGGTATAATCTTGTTATTTACAACCATATTAAGGTTTCATTTTTGGAATAATAATTTTTCAGTCCTTTTTTAAAACAGTTATATCAAAAATTACCAATTTGGTTATATAGTACTATTACGAATACATAGGCAGACAATTATGAAATCACTGTGGGGTTTAGTAAGTTAACTGTTTGTTATTTGGACAACTTTTCTGCTCTACTACATTGGAAGGAGAAAAACAATAATTTCCTTAATAACAATTTAAACTATTTATTTAACTAAAACAGTAACATTATAGCATATGTATCCACGTTTGTTAACTGGTGTGGTTAAACAATTTGAAGAAACAACAATTTAAGACTTGAGTTTTCGCACACATGAAAAACATAAAACAAATCCTCATTTCCTGATGAATAGCCTTTGGAGTATAATGTAACTTAAACTTGCTGGTATAACTTTAATATGCAAGTAGATGAAGATTTTTAGAATAACAACTTTTCATATTAGTTTTTTTATCCCCAGTTTAATAGGTTAATCATTCATATTTGGACAACTTTACTGTTGTACTTAGGAAGGAGAAAAATAACCATTACCTTAATAATAACAATTTAAATAGATTTATTCAACTGAAACAATAACATTACAGCATATGTTATTTGCTTAAACAAACATCCATGTTTGTTAACTAATTTGGCTAAACAAAAACAAAATATATATATTTTAAGAAACTTAGACTGTCAGCCCAGCCTACACATGAAAAACTTAAATACTGTCCACTCCAAACAATCAGAAAAATATTGTTTCTATTCTATTCACTGAACACCTTGAAACTTAGCACTGAACGGGTTGCTTCTGTATTCATAGGTTTGTAGAACAATAGGATTAAGGTCTTTTTCTCAACTCTGTTCATGTTATAACATTTTTGCTGTGAAGAAGAGGCATGTGATCTCTGTTGAGTCAAATTCAGTTTTGAGAACTGCAAAAGTAAACCAAGCACCTGTGATAATATCTTGTAGGCAGAGAAACTGCCCAATAATCTTACAAAAACCTCTGGAAGAGCATGACATTGTGAATGGATTAATGGAATTTATTTACCCCCAAAATTAAACATATACAACCTTATACTACAAAATTAAAAAACTAATCTTTATTTCATGATGGAATAACCTTTGGATGGTAATATGTTTTCCTCAAAAAGCATTTTATTAAAAAAAAAACCAATTTAAATCAAAAAAATCGATTTAAATCAAAAAAATCCGATTTAAATCAAAAAAATCCGATTTTTTTGATTTTTTTAAAAAAATCATTGATTTTTATCCACCCTGTTTTTCCTCCAAAAGCATTTTATGTTTAAAATACAATTTAAATAACAAAAGAATCCAATTTTTCGAATGTAATTTTTTAAGTCCTTGATTTTTATCCATCCTGGTATAAAGCGAAGTCTCAAGCGTTCGGGGGAGACAGCTTCACTATGGTCTGGAAGAGGGTTTTCCAAACTTGTCCCCCCCCCCCCAACTCGCACCATCCCTAGCTAGTAGGACCAGTGGAAATTCTTTTGCTTTTTGCTCCGTTTCCATTCCTGCTTTGCTCTGGACTTTTTGCACTGTTTCCCCCCTATTTATTTAGCTACGTATTCAATTTATAGAGCTGCCCCACAGCAGGACGACTCAAGGAAGGCAGGGTGGGATAGTGGTTAGTGTCAGACTGGGACGCCAGGGTTCAAATCCCCACTCCGCCAGGAAGCTCACTGGGTGATCTTGGAGGCAGTCGCAACCACTTGATCTACCTCACAGGATCGTTGTAGGGATTAACTGGGGGCGGGAAATGAACCATGGATTCCTTGGAGAGAAGGGTGGGAGATACAGTCAAACTTCGGTTTGCGACCGCTTCAGTTTCCAACCACCGCGGACCCAGAAGTGTCTACATTCGGGTTCCACGGCGCTCGGGTGTGCAGAAGCGTTCTGCGCAGCTCATGCATGCGCAGAAGTGCTCTATCGGGAGCGACTGGCTCCCCGGGAACCAATTGTGGTTGTAAACAGAGGTATGACTGTAAATCCAAGAAATAAGCTCTTCTGCTGCCCAGCTTAAGGAAGCTGGAGGGACCTGCCAGGTGGAGATATGCCAGTCGCCAACCTGGCAGCCAGAGATCTCCGCGTGGTTGCAATCGGACCCACGCCAGTCGCAAAATGCACCTGGCTAATTTCTAACACTGCTGGTCAGCCCAGCTCTATAGCACAGAGACTGATGGGGGGGGGTTGTACTCCAAAACCGCCAAGGCCGTTCCGGAAGCCCTACTTGTGGCAGACCCCTGTCAAGGGCAGCAGGAAAATGTCGGCTCTTTAAAGCTCATTCCCCTCTTGTCCCACCCAATGGAAGAGCTCTCAGTAACTTTACCTTCCCGCCGGAGTGATACCTATTTATCTACTTGCATTTCGACGTGCTTTCAAACTGCTAGGTTGGCCGGAGCGGGGACCAGCTCACCCCGTCGCGGGGATTTGAACCGCCGACCTTCTGATCGGCAAGCCCTAGGGCTCTGTGGTTTAACCCACCAATTCAAACTGGCCCCGATTTGCAGTGTCACCTTTTGAAAAATAGTCCCTAAGGCACTTACAAGGCAGAGGGAAATGGAATGACGCCAAGCCCAGTCAACACTGGTTTCCATCTTGACGCAGCCACAAAGGTTATGAGCGAGCCCTATCCTTATCCCCATTTCACAGATGGAACAGGCAAAGTCATTGCTAACCCACCTTACAGGGGGAGAATTAAGGGAAAGCATTTTCGCACACCTGAAATGTTCTAGGTCGGAGTGTCCCAATCTTGGGTCTACAGCTGTTTTTGGACTACAACTCCCACCATCCCTAGCTAGCAGGACCAGCGGCCAGGGATGATGGGAGTTGTAGTCCAAAACAGCAGGAGACCCAAGTTTGGGAAACTCTGTCCGAGGTATATTAACTCCCCACCATGAAATGGCACAAAGGCTTTCAGAGACGCACAAAACAGTCAGATAGGATGGCCTTCTAGGGTTTCTTCCTCCATGAGAACTAGGAACCTGGGAAGGTTCGAGAATGCGCAGGAACCTAACTTAGGCTGTTGCAACGATTCAATGGTAAGAATCTGAAATCCTTGGAATAAGAGTGGGATTTTAAAAAATAAAAACAATTTAAGACGGAAGTGATGATTCCACAGGCTAAGTGTTCCCTGAGAAGATACCCTTTTTAGGGTTCAGTTTTAGTTACATTGCCAACATATTCATAATCACACCTTTTCCCAAAATGAACTGATGACTCTCCCTCTCCCCATTGTATCCTCAAAACAACCTCGCAAAGTAGATTTAGACCGAGAGGCAATGCCTGGCCCAACGTCACCCAGCTGAGTGGGGATTTGAACTCTAGACCCCTGGGTTAGTGATGACCTTGAAAACCTAAACGGCGTCGGCTCAGTAGACCTGAAGGAGCGTCTCCACCTACATCGTTCAGCCCTGGATACTGAGGTCCAGCTCCGAGGGGCCTTCTGGCGGTTCCCTCCCTGTGAGAAGTGAGGTTACAGGGAACCAGGCAGAGGGCCTTCTTGGTGGTGGCGCCCGCCCTATGGAATGCCCTCCCATCAGATGTCAAGGAGATAAGTAACTACAGTATTGCAGCTTGAGAAGTCAGTCCTGTATTGGGAAATTTTTTATGTCTTACTGAGCTTTAATTTGTTGGAAGTTGCCTAGAGTGGCTGGGGCAACCCAGTCAGATGGGCGGCATATAAATACTATATTATTATTATTATCATTATTATTACCACCACCTATAACATTTGAAGCCAACACAATGGGTTGTTAGTCCTACTTAGAGCAGACCCACTGAAATTTTAGTTGGATACAACCCACTGGAATTTCCTCTCATCGCCTATTTTACTGCAAGCTCCTTGGGGACAGAGACTCATCATCTACTGAAGAGAAGGATCTGAAATGTTTTCCTTGAAGCTTGAATATTTTTTTATTCCAGATCATGAGACTGGACATTTTAATGCAAGGGGTCAGCAACCTTTTTCAACCGTGGGCTGGTCCACCATCCCTCAGACCATGTGGGGGGGCCGGACTATATTTTGAAAAAAATAATAATAATGAATGAATTCCTATGCCCCACCAATAACCCCGAGATGCATTTTAAATAAAAGGACACATTCTACTCATGTAAAAACACGCTGATTGCTGGACCGTCCATGGGCCAATTTGAGAAGGCGATTGGGCCACATCCGACCCACGGGCCTTAGGTTGCCTACCCGTTTTAATGTGTTGTAAACTGCTTTGAGATCCCTCCCACTTTAAAATATAAAATCAGAAGAGAAACCGAAATAAATAATGATGGTAATAATAAAGTTCACTGCAAAACGGAAAACAAAAAACAGGCACCTAGTCATTCCATTGTGGCAACCCTAACCTAGGGAGGTCCAAGTTGCAAGTTTGGCAATTAGCTTATATATGGGAGTTTCTAACACCAAACCGGGAGGCTCCCCCCCCCCCAATCACCCTGTCTCAACAAACGGGGTCAAGCTATACATAGGTTCTCAGTGGCAGAGAGCAACTGCTTGGAGTGCAGAAGGTCCCCAGTACACCTGCTAGGCATGCAGAAGGCACCCCGGCTGGAGAGCTGCTACCACCCAATGCAGACAATGACCCGACTCAAGTTTTATGTAGTTAAGCGTGGCTCTTTTTTTCATTTTTAAGGGAGGGTGTTTTCTATGTGCAACACGCTGAAATTGTTTTTAAACACAGGTACAATGATCCTTGAAACCGCCCCCTCCAAAAAGGACCCCCGAGAGGTGCCAGTTTAGTCCCTTTCCCTAGCCTTCCCCCCACAGAACTACAATTCCCAGAGTTCCTTGCTGGGGGAGCCATGATACTGCCCAAGCCATCAGGCACTCATAGCTCCTCCCAAGAGAGGCGGGAGGGGGGCAGGGCAGGCTTAACCCCCACAATGGCAGCCACACACAAACCCAGGGGGGCCGGAAATCAAGCGAAGCAACAGCAAAGGACCAAGTGTCCACACCTGGCAAGCCCCCCTTACACAAAATGCACCCCCAAAATGTCCTCGGTAATACGGGTCAGCTTGGCCCCCGGTTGCAACCCCTCCAAAAGCGTTGCTCAAAATGGACCAGAAAACCGTAAAGACACATAGAGAGGGAGGGGGGGAGATTGTGTGTGTTTTGCAATACTTCTAACAGCAGTTTCAGTACAGTATTCCCACCCCGTCCAAGTCTGGGTCAAGGGCTCTTTCTCCAAGCTCCTGGGTGCAGCCAGAAATCCTATTGGTTCTCGTTTTTTTCGCGTGTGTCTCACCGCCCTCTCCCCCCACCCCGCAACCCGCCTTTCATTCAGCCCAAGCCACGCTCCCCCCTGCTGCTAGACCATCTTGGATGACCCTTTAAGCCCCCAAACCATAAAAGGCCCCCTTGCTTGCTCCGCCATGGCCCCTCCATCCGCCTGCCTGACCCAGTCCCCATCCCTCCCCCCCCCTCCACCAAAAAGCTACACGTGGACGCGGCTCGGCATGCATCCACTCCGCCCCCCCCGCAACATCCCCTTCCTTTCCCTTTCTGCTTCTCTTCCCAAAACCTAGGGGGGGGGGAAACTCTTTTGAGATTTTAATCTTACCGCCCCCCCTTTTTTTTTTACAAAGCAGCGCCTTCTTTGGAGAGCCGCGCAGCCACCCAGCGCCCCCCCGCCCTCCTTTCCTCTGCGCTCTCAAAAGCTTCACTGTGGTTTTCTCCTCCCACTCCCCGAGGTGATAAAACGGGGGGGGGGGTTTAAGGCGGAGGGAATTAAGCGGGTGGGAGACAAACTCTTCCCTCACTGATCGCCCTCCTCCCAGCACCAATAGCTATATATAATCGTCTCTCTCTCTCTCTCTCTCTCTTTTTAAAGTAAACGCGTTTCCACGTGCGCAGCTGGCGGGAGGGGGGTAGCGAATAATTGTGCTTTTGGGAAGGCGCAAGGAAGCGGTTTACGGGGGGGAGTGCCTATGGGTAGGGAGTGAACTGCCGCCATCCTCCCTCTTCTCCCCCCCCCCAAGATTGCATTAAAAAAAACCCACCATGTGCGTTTTAGTTACGCATCATTTATAGACCGGGTAAAGCGAGCCCGGACAAACGATGCCGGGGGTCACAGTTCACAACTCTGACCCAGGTTCCCGGGATGGAGGGGGGGGCGGTCCAAGGCCTACAAGGCATTTCCTTCTCCCTTTGGGGTGGGAGTGGGGGGGGTATTCCGCTCCACCTTTCCGGAAACATTCAAATGCGTGCTCCAACATTCCTGGAGTGGGAATATTTTTTAAGCTCCCCCCCCCCCGTGGCCACATAACTCTACCCCACACACCGAGCTCTCTCTTTCTCTCCCCTTGTCCCCGAAAAGAAACAAGCAATTGCTCCCCCCCCATTAAAAAACCCCTCAACTAGGCGTAGGAAGTAGTCAAGTAGGCCTTGGTTCAACCCCCCAAAGCAAACATTAAGAATGTAGGGGAAACCAGATCACTATCCCCCCATACACACTTAGAAAATTTACAAAACACATGGGCCAAAGGGCCGGGACAGGACCCCCCCCCAAAAAAACGGATCCCAATTTGATTATTTTATTTTAAAACCCGCCTGTTCCAAGAACCCCCTAAAACTTATCTTGTGCGTAAAAACACACTTTTGGAGAGGCGAAATGCAAAGCGGCGCATGTGTTGCTGTTGGGGTTTTTTTTGGGGGGGTGTTCTTAAAAGGGGTTGCAAAAAATAGGTCGAGGCTCCCCCCCTTTTTCTCTGAAAGAGACAGGAATGTAAAGGATCTGGGAGGAAAGGAAGAAGACGAAGAGAAATGAGAAGAGGTGGGGAAAAGGGCACTCCAAAAACTGCAGGGCGCGAGGATAGGTTTCCGTGCGCCCAGGAGCGCAGCGCGCGTCTCCAACATGTCGGCCGCGCACACGTGTGCGCGAAGCGGGCCGGAGGCTGGGGAAGGCAGCCAGGCCTGGGCCGGGGGAAGGAGGCAAGGCTCACCTCGGCCGGCTTCTTGTTCCGCAGCTCCAGGTTAAGCCGTTTCTTCATCTCCATGGCGGCCGGGCGACGTCTCCGCGCGGCGGGGCGAGTCTCGGGCGAAGAGCAGCAGCAGGCGGCCGCGCGGACGGGAGCAGCGAGCTGCGGGCTCCTCCCCGCCGCCGCTTATATAGCAGCCAGGCACCCCAGGCAACAAAAGGGAGGCGGGAGAGTGGGGGGAGCTTTGCAAATACAGCGGCTGGGGAGCCGACGGAGCCGGGAGAAGCGCCCCCTGGCGCCGGAGAATCGCCGCTGCCACGCGCCCGCCTCAGAGGAACCCGCCGGGCAGCGCCCTCTGCTGGCCGCGCGGCGCCTTCGTTCGAAGGCGCGTATTCCTTTAAACGGGAGAATGAATGAACCCAATGGATTGGATTGGCCCACACTGGTCATGCGAATTCTGCTAATACCGGTAATAATGAATGATCAGTGCTTTTTTAAAAGGTGGGGGGACTCACCACGAAGTTCATTCATTCATTCATTCAGGGCGCAGTTGCAGCGCTGTGCCCACACTCCAACACCCCAACTGTGGCGAAATGTAAGATTGGATGAATAAATTCAAGCAGACAATGATCTGGATTAGAAGTGGCCACAAACTTTATTGATTACAGACATAGGTGGAGTTTTGGCTCAGGAATTGGGTGTATATATCTGTCCCAGCCCTCCCCGACCAAAAAAATCAATTATTTAATTTAAACAAGGGTAGGGTAACTCATTCCCCCAGGGTTTCTACTCGAAACCCCTTCTAATAATAATAATTTTAAAATCCTGTCACTGCTATAAAGAATATTATTATTAGTAATAGTAGTACCCTGCCCATCAGACTGGGGCAACACAGCCACTCTGGGTAGCTTCCAACACATATAAAAACATAATAAAACATTAAACTTTTTTTTATTAAAAAAATCTCTCTACAGGGCTGCCTTAAGATGTCTTTTAAAGGTTGTATAGTTACTCATCTCCTTGGTGGGAGGGTGTTCCACAGGGAGGGCACCACCACTCAGAAGGCCCTCTGCCTGGTTCCCTGTAACTTTACTGGACAATGGGGAGACACTCCTTCAGGTATACTGGGCTGAGGCCGTTTAGGGCAGGGGTCAGAAAACTTTTTCAGCAGGGGGCTGGTCCACTGTCCCTCAGACCTTGTGGGGGGGCAGACTATATTTTGAAGTGGGGAAAAGAATGAATTCCTATGCCCCACAAATAACCCAGAGATGCATTTTAAATAAAAGGACACATTCTACTCATGTAAAAACATGCTGATTCCTGGACCGTCCGCGGGCAGGATATAGAAGGTGATTGGGCTGCATCCGGCCCCCGGGCCTTAGTTTGGGGACCCCTGGTTTAGGGCTTCAAAGGTCAGCAGCAACATTTTGAATCGTGCCCGGAAATGTACTGGGAGCCAATGTAGGTCTTTCAGGACCGGTGTTATATGATCTTGGCTGCTGCTCCGAGTCACCAGTCTAGCTGCCGCATTCTGGAATAGTTGTCGTTTCCCGGTCACCTTCAAAGGCAGCCCCACGTAGAGCGCATTGCAGTAGTCCAAGCGGGAGATAACTAGAGCATCCACCATTCTGGCGAGACAGTCTGAGTGCAGGGAGGGTCTCAGCCTGCATACCAGATGGAGCTGGTAGACAGCTGCCCTGGACTCAGAATTGACCTGCACCTCCATGGACAGCTGTGAGTCCAAAATGCCTCCCAGGCTGCACACCTGGTCCTTCAGGGGCACAGTGACCCCATTCAGGACCAGTGAGTCCTCCACCCCAAACAGTACTTCTGTCTTGTCAAGATTCGGAATAAACTAAGGTTCTAGACCTCATGGTTCTGAATAAAGGACTGGTTTAAATAGCTCAGTTGGTTAAAGTGTAGTGCTGATGACCCCAAGGTTGCAGGTTTGATCCCCATATGGGACAGCTGAATAATCCTGCATTGCAGGGGGTTGGACTAGATGATCCTCAGGGCTCCCTTCCAACTCTCCGATTCTATGATTCTAAGGAGTCAATCAAGTCTGACCGTTGGTCCATTGAGAGCTCAGTACTGTCTACACTCACTGGAAGTAGCTACCCAGGGTTACAGACTAGCGCAGGATTGAACCCCGGGGGCCTTTTGCTGGCAGAATCCTTGGGCAAAGTTGGGCTCTATTCTCGATCAACTTTATGTAAGCCCAACACACCTGCTCAAACAGGCAAAAAGAATTTGTTTATACAGTAAATTATGATCTCTGTGTGTGTGTGTTTCTGTTGAACGTGCATTTGTGATCTGGGCCTTTGCTGCACAAATTAGTCTGGATGAATATTAGCAAAATTCAGCCTGAGTCTGGGGGACCTTGCATGATGGCCCAGGGCATGGAGGAGAGGAGGGGGCTTTCCGCTTTTCACCTCAGGTGAGAGGTGCTTGTGGAATCAATGGCTCCACCCTGCCCTCTTTCAAGACATTGTCTCTATTCAGTCTTTGTGCCCCAACTGATGAAGTGGAGCAATTCAGAACTGATTGGGAAGGAGATCTAATCAGGCATGACAAAGTCAAGCGGGTTTATAGGGCGGAGATACAACAGTGGGGCATTGTGGACAGGGGGCTGGTGGCACAAAGCTCTGCCTTTTGAAGCCCCCCACCCAACACCTTAGCTTTCAGGAGATAGATAGATAAATGAATAATGTTAGCCAATGGCTAGAGCAACAATAAAACATTACAATATATACAAAAAAGAACATTGGATAAAAGGCACGTTTTGGTATCCTGAATTATCAATCAGTTGATGGCCCTTAATCTAATTGCCCCAGCTATGTATCTAGCCATAGCTGTCAACCCCACCCTTTTGTGCAGGAAACTCCCTTATTCCAAGCCACAGCTGCCACCCTTCCCTTTTTTTTGCTGCAAATTCCCTTATCCCAGCGCTGCTTCCCGCTGCTATCCTGGATTGTTAGATATACCGTAGACCAGGGGTCAGCAAACTTTTTCAGCAGGGGGCCGGTCCACTGTCCCTCAGACCTTGTGGGGGGCCGGACTATATTTTTTGGGGGGAAATGAACGAATTCCTATGCCCCACAAATAACCCAGAGATGCATTTTAAATAAAAGGACACATTCTACACATGTAAAAACTCCAGGCAGGCCCCACAAATAACCCAGAGGTGCACTTTAAATAAAAGGACACATTCTACTCATGTAAAAACATGCTGATTCCTGGACCGTCCGCGGGCCAGATTTAGAAGGCAATTGGGCCGCATCCGGCCCCCGGGCCTTAGTTTGGGGACCCCTGCCGTAGACTGTCCCCGGGACAGGTGAGGCTGCTGCTGATCCCTTATTTTCAAATCCGAAAGTTGACAGCTATGTATCTAGCATATGTATGGAAGTGAGAGCTGGACCATAAAGAAGGGTGATCGTCGAAGAATTGATGCTTTTGAATTCTGGTGCTGGAGGAGACTCTTGAGAGTCCCATGGACTGCAAGAAGATCAAACCTAGCCATTCTGAAGGAAATCAGCCCTGAGTGCTCACTAGAAGGACAGATCCTGAAGCTGAGGGTCCAATATGGAATATGCGCAGCTTGAGAACCTAACACATAGAATAAGAGAACAAGAACATACGTTAAGAGAAGATTGGAAAATGTTCATTGAATATATGGAAAATAATTGTGTGCAGCTGAAAATGCTGGCAGCATTAAGATAAATTCAACAGTGTAAACAAGTTTCGATGGATGCAATAATGGAATACTGAACGGTATAGTTTTTTTTTTGTAAAATCTGCAGGGATTTACGGTATGATATGCAAAATGAACCATGGAAACAGAAGAAGGGAAGTCACTGATATCTTAAGGATGTAAAATGAGCATTTTAAATTGTAAAACAGAAAATTTATTAAAAATTATATAAATTAAATAAAATACAACTTGCACCCAGGATATAATGCAGTAGAAAAGGCTTGCGTAAAAACGCTGTGGTGAGGACGGGAAATCAACTTATGAAACAATGTATTTGATTTGGAGGTGATTGCAAAAATGTTTGAAAAGATTAATTTAAAAATTATATATAAAAATAGCACCCAGGATAGTTGCCTTTAATCAACAACCATTTCCCAGCTTGAAATAACAGCAGTTGCATCTCCTCTGTGGCACTCACAACTTTTAATGCCCACTTCCTCTTTGCAGTCGAGAGTCGTCTCATCCTTGGCTTGTCTGTTGCTTTTGATTTTATTTGCAACGACATTATTATTATTAGTGAAACACGCCAAAACAAAATCAGTGCACTTAGCAGAGCAGTTTTCGAAAGTTTCAGTAACAAAGCCCACAAGCGAAATGAAAAATCAAGTCACAGGGTAAGTTATGCAAATGTGCAGAAATGAAATGGGGAAAAAACCCCAGTTTCAGAATATCAAAGTGATAGTCATTTGAAGCATTTTTCAAGCACTTCTAGGGGGGAAGGAAGGAGGAAGCAGGATAAGAGTCCTCAGTAGTTCAGAAGGTCCTGACACAAAATTGCAAAACTGACTGCAGGAAGGAAATCTTTGTTGCTGCAGAAAATGCGCTGTTAGGCTCATTCTTTAACTACTGTGCTTGGTCTTAGAGCAGTGCTGGTGAACCTATGACACGCATGTCAGACGTGACACACAGAGCTCTCACTGCTGCCACACGCCCCATCGGCCCATTTGTGCTGTTGTTGTTGTTGTTTCCCACCCCCATTTGTTCTCCCGCTCCTCCTCACGCTACAGCTTGTCTCCGCTGTTAAAACCCATATCCCTTTTTTTGGTTGTTGTTGCTGGTAGCCAGAGATTGGTTTCTTAACCCTTTCTGTGCTGTTTTTTTCTGGCGTTTTGGCAGACTATGTCGGTGCTGTTTGTTAGTTCCAGCAAAAGTATTATTCGTCATTTATTTCTGTTCTCTTTCCCCCAGAAAAAGCGCAGCAGCTTTGGGGCATCCCCCCCCAAAAGCAAAGCAACTTTTGCACACACCCCCAAAAAACCTCCATAACTTTGGTCAGCAGCTCCCCCAAAAAGCTCAACAACTCTGGGCACTTTGTGATAAATAAGGGGTTTTTTGTTTGGTTTGGTTAAATAATTAGTTTTTGGTTTATTGAATACAGTTATATATTACAATTATACATTTTTGTTATTTAAACTATAAATATCGCAAAATTATGGTTTTTTTCTCAAAGTGGCGAATTTTGACACACCAAGCTCAAAAGGTTGCCCATCACTGTCTTAGAGGGACACTGGCTCTTCAACATTGTTGAGCTTTTTTTTGGGGGGGAGCCAGAGTTCTAGAGCTTTTTTGGGGGTCAACCTAGAACAACCAGCGGTCGACCTAGAACGCCTTCGCAATCGACCGGTAGATTGGGATCGACCTGTTGGATGTGCCTGCTCTAGTTCAACCCTCTGCAGAAAAGGGAATCTTTTGCCCAATGTGTGACTTGAACCCGCAACCCTGAGATTGAGAGTCTCATGCAGTTTTGCAGGCAAGGCATTAAACCATCGCTTTCCAGGACCTGGGTTCAGAGGGCACAGGAATGGGGACCCTGGTGGAACTCTGCTCCCCAAAAAGTAATGGGCCTTTGAATCCCCAGAACTATATCCCTGGTTGATGGTCAAGCATTGGGATTCCTCAGTCCTCTCAGTGTATTGCCGGAGAGAACAGTTGGCCGTAAACTATCAGAAAACCAAAGTCATGGTCTTCTCAAGAAAATATAGGCGCCATAGCTGGCACATGGATAACCAGCCACTCGAACAGGTTAAAGCCTTCAAGTATTTGGGCCTTATCTTCTAGTCAACGGGGTTATGGGATGCACACCAAAAATGTGCTAAAGAAAAAGCATCTCAAAATGCCAAAAACATTGACCCGTTTCTTCCACACGAAGGGTGGCAAACATTTACCATCAGCCATAGAAGTTTTCCAAGCCAAATCTCTAGCGCAGCTACTTTATGGGGCCCAAATTTGGACCGGTACCCATGTCAGCACTCTGGAATCTGTCCAATCAAAGTTTTTAAGGCAGATCTTTACTGTCCGCCATGCGTTCCAAATGCATCATTGCGACTGGAGGCAAGTCTCCCTTCTGTAGAAGTACGGACCTGGCAAAGAACTCTTAACTTTTGGCTCCGCCTAAATTCAAACCCTCCTGGTTTAATACCATTAGTAACTCAAGATTCCCATAAAAGCGTGTGGACCAAAACCGTTCATCAAAAACCTCTCTCCTGTGGCCTCTCCCCTCAACATCTACTCATGGTGGGCCACATCAAAGCAAAAAGTCTGATTGGCCAACGTTTAAAAGATATAGAGCACCCGAATAATCTGGCCACCATAAAGAAATTTTGCCCCTGGTTTGCCCATTTTCCTACCTCCCACTTTGATTCTCTGGCCCCATATTTGATCATACTTATTATCCCAAAATATAGATGTGCCTTTACACTTGCAAGACTGGATGTTCTGCCATCAGCTGTACTTGAGGGTCGATTCCAAAAGATCTTATTCGAGAAAGGACTTTGCCCCATGGCAGCATAGAATCAGTGGCACATGTCTTCCTGTCTTGCTTGCTCCATCTACAAAGACCTGAGGAATGAGGTTATTACCTCACTTCTACTAACCATCCCAAGTCACTCATCTGCGGCCATAATGCACTTCCTCTTAACAGACCAAAATGACCAGATAACAGCAAAGGTTGTTAGATACATTGTTGTTGTTTCGTCGTTTAGTCATGTCCGACTCTTCGTGACCCCATGGACCAGAGCACGCCAGGCACTCCTGTCTTCCACTGCTTCCCGCAGTTTGGTCAAACTAATGTTCATAGCTTCAAGAACACTGTCCAACCATCTCGTCCTCTGTCGTCCCCTTCTCCTTGTGCCCTCAATCTTTCCCAACATCAGGGTCTTTTCCAGGGAGTCTTCTCTTCTCATGAGGTGGCCAAAGTATTGGAGCCTCAGCTTCAGGATCTGCCCTTCCAGGGAGCACTCAGGGCTGATTTCCTGAAGAATGGATAGGTTTGATCTTCTCGCAGTCCATGGGACTCTCAAGAGTCTGCTCCAGCACCATAATTCAAAAGCATCAATTCTTCGGCGATCAGCCTTCTTTATGGTCCAGCTCTCACTTCCATACATCACTACTGGGAAAACCATAGCTTTAACTATACGGACCTTTGTCGGCAAGGTGATATCTCTGCTTTTTAAGATGCTGTCTAGAGGCAGGCGTCTTTTAATTTCATGACTGCTGCCACCATCTGCAGTGATCATGGAACCCAAGAAAGTAAAATCTCTCACTGCCTCCATTTCTTCCCCTTCTATTTGCCAGGAGGTGATGGGACCAGTGGCCATGATCTTAGTTTTTCGGCTGTTGAGCTTCAGACCATATTTTGCGCTTTCCTCTTTCACCCTCATTAAAAGGTTCTTTAATTCCTCTTCACTTTCTGCCATCAAGGTTGTGTCATCTGCATACCTGAGGTTGTTGATATTTCTTCCGGTAATCTCAATTCCAGCTTGGGATTCATCCAGTCCAGCCTTTCGCATGATGAATTCTGAATATTAGTTAAATAAGCAGGGAGACAATATACAACCTCGTCATACTCCTTTCCCAATTTTGAACCTATCAGTTATTCCATATCCAGTTCTGACTGTAGCTTCTTGTCCCACATAGAGATTTCTCAGGAGACAGATGAGGTGATCAGGCACTCCCATTTCTTTAAGAACTTGCAATAGTTTGCTGTGGTTGACACAGTCAAAGGCTTTTGCATAGTCAATGAAGCAGAAATAGCATACATAAATAACCTTTTCTGACACCTGGGAATTTCAGTCTGAATTATACCCAGAGAAAGGACTCCCCTGGGTGCTATTTTTAAACCAGCTTGGAATTGCTTCTAAGTAATAGTGTTAAGGGATGTGGGTGGCGCTGTGGTCTAAACCACTGAGCCTTGGGCTTGCCGATCAAAAGGTCAGCGGTTTGAATCCCCATGACGGGGTGGGCTCCCGTTGCTTTGTCCCAGCTCCTGCCAAGCTAGAGATTTGAAAGCATACAAGTATAAAATTATAACAATACAATGATATACATCCACAGATGACACAACCTTGATGGCAGAAAGTGAGGAGGAATTAAAGAACCTTTTAATGAGGGTGAAAGAGGAGAGCGCAAAATATGGTCTGAAGCTCAACATCAAAAAAACCAAGATCATGGCCACTGGTCCCATCACCTCCAGGCAAATAGAAGGGGAAGAAATGGAGGCAGTGAGAGATTTTACTTTCTTGGGCTCCTTGATCACTGCAGATGGTGACAGCAGTCACGAAATTAAAAGATGCCTGCTTCTTGGAAGAAAAGCAATGACAAACCTAGACAGCATCTTAAAAAGCAGAGACATCACCTTGCCGACAAAGGTCCGTATAGTTAAAGCTATGGTTTTCCCAGTAGTGATGTATGGAAGTGAGAGCTGGACCATAAAGAAGGCTGATCACCGAAGAATTGATGCTTTTGAATTATGGTGCTGGAGGAGACTCTTGAGATCAAACCTCTCCATTCTGAAGGAAATCAGCCCTGAGTGCTCACTGGAAGGAGAAATCGTGAAGCTGAGGCTCCAATACTTTGGCCACCTCATGAGAAGAGAAGACTCCCTGGAAAAGACCCTGATGTTGGGAAAGATTGAGGGCACTAGGTAGGAGAAGGGGACGACAGAGGACGAGATGGTTGGACAGTGTTCTCGAAGCTACGAACATGAATTTGACCAAACTGTGGGAGGCAGTGCAAGACAGGAGTGTCTGGCGTGCTCTGGTCCATGGGGTCACGAAGAGTCGGACACAACTAAACGACTAAGCAACAACAACAACACATCCACATTTAGAGATTCCTCCAAATCTCTGGACTTCTCACCTTCCCCGCCATGAATCCTATTATTAACCTTTTCTACTGCATCTTTTTCAATAGTCCATATTTTATGTAACTCCATTTTCTCCATAGTACCTGTTACAGTACATTACAAGTGTTATTGCAATCCTGCTAATGTTTCCATCTGCTTGCAGTGATCTCCAAGATACAGTGGTTCCGCTCCTTCCTCCTGGGCCGTGTTCAGAAAGTGGTGGTGGGGAATGAATGTTCAGACCCCTGGGCTCTCACTTGTGGGGTGCCTCAGGGTTCTGTCCTCTCCCCCATGCTTTTTAACATCTACATGCAGCCGCTTGGAGAGATCATCAGGGGGTTTGGGCTGGGTGTTCATCAGTATGCGGATGATACCCAGCTCTACCTCTCTTTTAAATCAGAACCAGTGAAGGCGGTGAAGGTCCTGTGTGAGTGCTTGCAGGCGGTTGGAGGATGGATGGCGGCTAACAGATTGGGGTTGAATCCCGACAAGACAGAAGTACTGTTCGTGGGGGACAGGAGGTGGGCAGGTGTGGAGGATTCCCTGGTCCTGAATGGGGTAGCTGTGCCCCTGAAGGACCAGGTGCGCAGCCTGGGAGTCATTTTGGACTCACAGCTGTCCATGGAGGCGCAGGTCAGTTCTGTGTCCAGGGCAGCTGTTTATCAGCTCCATCTGGTATGCAGGCTGAGACCCTCCCTGCCCGCAGACTGTCTCGCCAGAGTGGTGCATGCTCTGGTTATCTCCCGCTTGGACTACTGCCATGCGCTCTACGTGGGGCTACCTTTGAAGGTGACCCGGAAACTACAACTAACCCAGTATGCGGCAGCTAGACTGGTAACTGGGAGCGGCCGCCGAGACCATATAACACTGGTCCTGAAAGACCTACATTGGCTCCCAGTACGTTTCCGAGCACAATTCAAAGTGTTTGGTGCTGACCTTGAAAGCCCTAAATGGCCTCAGTCCAGTATACCTGAAGGAGCGTCTCCTCCCCCATCATTCTGCCCGGACACTGAGGTCCAGCACCGAGGGCCTTCTGGCGGTTCCCTCGCTACGAGAAGCCAAGTTACAGGGAACCAGACAGAAGGCCTTCTCGGTGGTGGC
The DNA here is from genome assembly GCF_965207765.1 of Zootoca vivipara. NCBI lineage: Eukaryota > Metazoa > Chordata > Lepidosauria > Squamata > Lacertidae > Zootoca > Zootoca vivipara. The sequence goes on along the minus strand of NC_142589.1, from coordinate 90,174,435 downwards.
GCCCGCCCTGTGGAACACCCTCCCACCAGAGGTCAAAGAGAACAACAACTACCAGACCTTTAGAAGGCATCTCAAGGCAGCCCTGTTTAGGGAAGCTTTTAATGTTTGATGTTTAATGTCTGATGGATTTCTGTATTGTAAAATTTTGTTGGAAGCCGCCCAGAGTGGCTGGGGGAACCTGGCCAGATGGGCGGGGTATAAATAATAAATTATTATTATTATTATTATTATTATTATTATTATATAATTATAAAATTTCCCCATTCTTTATTGAAGTACAGTATTGGTCTTCTTGGTTCCCGAGCTTTCCAGTCAGTTTCGCCATTTTGGCGTAGTCCGACAATTTAATTTGACATTCTTCTCTGGTAGGGACTTTATGTTCTTTCCGTATCTGGGCTACTAGCACCCATGCAGCTGTTGTTGGGTACATAAAAAGTCTTTTCTGCTCCCTTGGGATATCAGCAGCTACAATTCCTAATTTAAAAAAAAAGCCTCTATTTTTTTAAAATAAAAGTTAATTTGAACATTTTTTTCAACTCATTATATATCATTTCCCAGAATGCTTTTAGCACCTTCCAAGACCACCACATATAATAAAAGTTGTCTCCTTGACAGCATCACAATGTTTTACGAGTTTGTGCTCCCTGCAAACATGGCTTTGCTAACCAGCACAAGTTAAACATAAAATTGAATGTTCTGCACTGTTATGTTTTCACAGGCTTCTCCTGAAAGGACAGAAAGCTATAAATCAGGGGTCCCCAGACTTACCGGGCTTTGGGCTGGTTCCCACCGCGCCGATCGCGCGGCGGGCTGGAGGGCGGGGGAGTGCGTGCCCGTGCGCATACTGGCGCGGCGGCGCGCTTCCAGGTCGGAAAAAGTGGCGGAAATCGTTTGTGCGCATGCGTATGGGCCTCCCCCGACCCGGAAGTGCACCAGAAATTACCTCTTCTGGGTCGGGAGAGGCCCATACGCATGCGCACAAAGGATTTTCGGCACTTTTTTCCGACCTGGAAGAGTGCCGCCGCGCTGCGCGCCGTAAGAGCGGGCGGTGGCGGCGAGCGGCGGGGGTCGCCGCGGGCCAGATTGGGAGGCCAATTGGGCCGCATCCAGCCCCCGGGCCGTAGTCTGGGGACCCCTGCTATAAATCTATGGCACAACCACATTTGTAATACTGTACTGTAATGTGTACAGGGACCCAGGTGGCGCTGTGGTTAAACCACTGAGCCTAGGAATTGCTGATCAGAAGGTCAGCGGTTCGAATCCCTGTGACGGGGTGAGCTCCTGTTGCTCGGTCCCAGCTCCTGCCAACCTAGCAGTTCGAAAGCACGTCAAAATGCAAGTAGATAAATAGGAACCGCTACAGCGGGAAGGTAAACGGCATTTCCATGTGCTGCTCTGGTTTGCCAGAAGTGGCTTTGTCATGCTGGCCACATGACCTGGAAGCTGTACGCCGGCTCCCTCGGCCAATAATGCGAGATGAGCGCACAACCCCAGAGTCGGTCACAACTGGACCTAATGGTCAGGGGTCCCTTTACCTTTACCTTTAATGTGTACAGTTCTGGTCACCTCACTTTGAAAGTGAGTATATCGTAGAGTTGGAAAAGGGGCAGAAATGGGCATTTTTAAATGATTATTATCCCTCTCTCTTGACAATAAAACTTGTGGGCATTCAATGAAGCTGAATATCGGAAGACGGCTCTTGTCTGTGCTCTGATAACCCCAATACTAGATTACTGCAATGCATTATACGTAGGGCTGCCTCTGAAGACGGTTCAGAAACTTTGGCTGGTGCAGAATTCAGCAGCCAGACTGCACTGGCTGCAAATTAGCTTCCGGCCCAATTCAAAGTGCTGGTTCTGACCTATAAAGCCTTAAACAGCTCAGGACTGCAATACCTCAAGGACTGCCTCTTTCCATATGAACCTACCCGGACCCTGAGATCATCTTCCGAGGCCCTCCTTCATGTGCCTCCTCCTCGAGAGGTCTGGAGGGTGTCAACATGAGAACGGGGCCTTCTTTGCAGTGGCCCCCAATCTGTGGGATGCTCTCCCCAAGGAGGCCCGCCTGGCGCCTTCATTATACACCTTTAGGCACCAGGCAAAAACGTTCCTCTTTAACCAGGGGCCAAGTCACATCTGATGCCCTTTTAAAATGTATTGGGGAGAGGGGCGGAAGATTATTGGATTGCTTTTGTTTTCATTATGTATTTTGCCTTTTTATATTGTGATTATATGTTGTGGCCGCCCTGAGACCTGCGGGTTTAGGGCAGTATCCAAAATAAATAAATGAGACTCAGGACAGAGAAAAGATAGCCCCTTCTTGACTCAGCGCAGAGTTAAATGATGGAACAGAGATGATAGAACAGATTCATGGAGCATATTTTTGTATGCCAATCTCTGGAATGCACAGGAGGGGAGAGTGGTCTTGTGTTCGAATCCTGCTCGAGGGTTTCCCAGGGGCATCCGTGTGGCTACTGTAAGAAAGGATGCCAGACGGATCCAGCAGGCTCTTCTTAGTAGCACTTGGGGGACCTCTGCTGGCATGCGGTGAGTTACACAATTGCATAGCACATGGTGCTGTCAGAGCAACCAGGCAGAGAGTCGGGGAATCAAGGAGGTCAATGGAATCCACAGTCTCTGAAATTAAACTCCTGCCCTTCAGGAGGCGGCAAGACGACGCAAACAACAACGTTGCTGGAACCTGTTCTGTGGAATTGGAAGCGGGGCCGATAGCAACGAAGTGGGGAGTTCTTTGAAGCTCTTTGGAGCACCCCTGCATTCTGAAATCCACCAGAAAACGAGTCCTGGGTGCTTTGCAAAACCCCTGAGCCTCTTGGGCTTGCCGATCGGAAGGTCTGCGGTTCGAATCCCCGCGACGGGGTGAGCTCCCATTGCTCTGTCCCAGCTCCTGCCAACTTAGCAGTTCGAAAGCACGTCAAAGTGCAAGTAGATAAATAGCTACCTCTCCAGCGGGAAGATAAATGGCATTTCCGTGCGCTCTGGTTTCCGTCACGGTGTCCTGTTGCGCCAAAAGCGGTTTAGTACTGCTGGCCACATGACCCGGAAAGCTGTCTGTGGACAAACGCCGGCTCCCTTGGCCAGAAAGCGAGATGAGCGCCACAACCCCATAGTTGTCTTTGACTGGACTTGAATTGCCAGATTAAGCATATATTAAGAGTGAGGGTCTCGGAGGCATCATTGACCAAAAGAAATCAAAGAAAAGGAGCAATGTGATACAGTCTGTCTGACACACTGTTGTTAGTTAAAGCCAGGCACCCTCAAACTTCGGCCCTCCAGATGTTTCGGACTAAGTTCCCATCATCCCTGACCACTGGCCCTGTTAGCTAGGGATCATGGGAGTTGTAGGCCAAAACATCTGGAGGGCCGCAGTTTGGGGATGCCTGGTTAAGGCCATATACACTGCCTTGAGATGTTTCCCCTTTAAAATACGAAGTGGTATATACATTATTATTATTATTATTATTATTATTATTATTATTATTATTAAACATTTTTCAAGGGGAAGCCGAGGAAAAGATATAAATATACTAGGGAAGGGTTCTTGCAGGCTAAAGGAGGTGGGAGGGATGATTAAGGTCACAGAATCATCAAATCTTAGAGTTGGAAGGGATCCCAGCCGTCAACTAGTCCAACCCCCTGCAATGCTATCTATCTAATGTTTATTGGATGGATTTCCCCCAAATTGATTTTTGAACTTTGAATTTTATTGCTATTCATGCTTTTACACTGTATTTTATGCTGCTTTTATGTTGTATTCAATTAAGTGTTTTAAATTTGTTGTTAGCTGCCCTGAGCCCGGGTTTCTGAACCGGGAAGGGCAGGGTATAAATAAAAAATTATTATTATTTATTATTCTCTCCTGTAGAGGCAGCCTCATGAAATGACATGCCCTCCAACATTTCTTTGATGAAAATAGGGACATCCTATTCCATGATAATAATAATAATAATAATAATAATAATAATAATAATAATAATAATTTTACTATTTATGCCCCACCCATCTGACTGAACTACCCCAGCCACTCTGGTTCCAATGAACCCACAACCTTGGCGTTATCGTGCTGATAACCGACCGATCTGATAATGCACACAAAATCTAAAATTGGGTGTGAGTGTGGATATCTGAGAATTAGTATGCAAATGAAAACCTCCAACTTTAACTACACCCCAGTGTTAAAATGCGCAAGATATCTGCAGTGACAATATATAAAACCAACTTAAAAGGTAAAGGTAAAGGGACCCCTGACCATTAGGTCCAGTCGTGACGGACTGGGGTTGTGGCGCTCATCTCGCATTATTGGCCGAGGGAGCCGGCGTATAGCTTCCAGGTCATGTGGCCAGCATGACAAAGCCGCTTCTGGCAAACCAGAGCAGCACATGGAAACGGCGTTTACCTTCCCGCTGTAGCGGTTCCTATTTATCTACTTGCATTTTGACGTGCTTTCGAACTGCTAGGTTGGCAGGAGCTGGGACCAAGCAACGGGAAGCTCACCCCATCACAGGGATTCGAACCGCCAACCTTCTGATCAGCAAGCCCTAGGCTCAGTGGTTTAACCACAGCGCCACCTGGGTCCCAACTTACAACGGTTTTAAAAACCTGTGCTGACATTTCCACATTATACAATGGTGCAATTTGAGAAAATTTCGCTTGTGTGCATATCACACCCAGTTTTGATATTCTGGCTTTTTACTTGGGGCTGGATTTGGATCTCCTCATTTCATGATTCACACGGGGGGGGGGGGGATGGTTCCAAATAAAAAAAGATTTCAAAAAAAAGAGAGGATGCATCCATAGGTGTTGCTGTACCTTGGATGGCCACAAGGTGGTGATCAAGAAAGCATAGCTTCTGCATTGGAGGGAGGAAGTGTGAAGGAAACTCATTTGCACATGTGTGTGAGAGAGAAAGGGTGGGAGAAAAACGAGACCCTCATCCTGGCTCTCCCTCTGCTGTCTTTGCAATTTAGATTATGAAGTGGCCTGCAAGCGGCTAGCTGGCCTACGGGGATGGTCCAAGCGCCCCTATTTTCCAGGGAGAGTCGCAGATTTACAGAAGCCATCCCGATTTCTGATTTGATCCTGGAACGCCTCGCTTTTCCTTAGGACAGTGGAGCAGCCAATCAGCCTGCTGGCAGAAGTGAATCCACAACCTGATTGGCCTGCAGGAGCAGCCAATCAGGCTGCTGGCAGAAGTGAATCTGCAACCTGATTGGCCTACAGGTGCAGCCCTGAAGTAGCCAATCACGCAAGGCCCATTGTGTAAATAATGTATAGAAGCAGACATTTTGGGGAAAAAGCCATTCTTCTCTTCTTCTCCTTTGCTACTGTAGCAGGGGCCCAATGGGCCACAATTAAGATGATAACAGAAATCCCAATAAATCTTGGAATATGCTTATAAATCCCTATAAATCTTGGAATGTGCTATATTAGAAGAATTATGGTAACCTGTTGCTTTAAAGAAACTGATGATTCAGCAAGAAGCCGTCCCTACTGCGACAGAAGGACAGCTAATACACAAATCACAAAGATACAAACATAATTTGATGCATGGTACACGTAGATAGGGATTTATGAGCATATTCCAAGATTTATTGGGATTTTCGTTATCATCTTAATTGATGATGGGCCCCTGCTACATTACTACAAGCTGAATAAAGAATAAAGAAAATGAACTTCACTCTCGACTCCGAGTATATTTCAATACCCAAAGACTAACTGAACCATATGCGAGTTCCAAGTTGACATAATCCTGTAAAATGTATATTATGCGAACTGTCTAAGACAGGGGTCAGCAAACTTTTTCAGCAGCGGGCCAGTCCGCTGTCCCTCAGACCTTGTGGGGGGCTGGACTATATTTTGGCGGAAAAAATATGAACAAATTCCTATGCCCCACAAATAACCCAGAAATGCATTTTAAATACCGGTAAAGGGACACATTCTACTCATGTAAAAACATGCTGATTCCCGGACTGTCCATGGGCTGGATTTAGAATGCGATTGGATCCGATCCGGCCCCCAAGCCTTTGTTTGCCTACCCATGGTCTAAGACAGGGGTGGCCAACTCCCAAGAGACTGCGATCTACTCACAGAGGTAAAAACTTGCAGTGATCTACCCCCTTTTGGGGGCTTCAGGTCAAGGTTGTTGAACTTTTTCTATGAAGGAAAGCCCTGTTTTGGGGGGTTCAGGTCAAAGTTGTTGAGCTTTTTAGGGAGGAGGAAAGCCCTGTTTTTTGGGGGTTCAGGTCAAAGTTGTTGACCTTCTTTTAGGGTGAAAGAAAGCCACATTTTTGGGGGGTGCAGGGCAAAAATGTTGAGCTTTTTTTAAGGGGAGCTAAAGTTGTTAAGCTGCTTTTGGGGGGAGCCAGTGATCTACCAGTGATCTACCACAGATGTCCAGTGATCTACCGGTAGATCACGATCTACCTGTTGGACGTGCCTTGTCTAAGAGATACCCTATGTAAATATGTAGCGAAGTGAATGTAACCCAAGAAAGAACTGTGTATGTGTAAATGTAAAATTGTTGCAGTTCTGACATACTCAATGTAGACAGTCCCCACACTGCCATCTACCGAGTCTCCACAGTAACCACACAACCATTCAAGGGAAATAAAGTTTATTAAGGAACCAATTCAAATATGGTGACACCCTGCCGAAACAAAGGTTGACACCTCAAGGTAATAGCCTAACAGTCTACACAAAAAGGAGTAACTGGGGAAATGCCTGGACATGCTGTATTGTCTCATACAAGCCTTGCCTCCGGCACATCCACTCCTGCCAAACAAATAAAAAACACAGCCATTAACAGAACTTTGTTGTTGTTGTTGTTGTTGTTGTTGTTGTTGTTGTTGTTGTTGTTGTTTAATCGTTTCCGACTCTTCGTGACCCCATGGACCAGAGCACGCCAGGCACTCCTGTCTTCCACTGCCTCCCGCAGTTTGGTCAAACTCATGTTCGTAGCTTCGAGAACACTGTCCAACCATCTCGTCCTCTGTCGTCCCCTTCTCCTAGTGCCCTCAATCTTTCCCAACATCAGGGTCTTTTCCAAGAATTCTGCTCTTCTCATGAGGTGGCCAAAGTCTTGGAGCCTCAGCTTCACGACCTGTCCTTCCAGTGAGCACTCAGGGCTGATTTCCTTAAGAATGGATAGGTTTGATCTTCTTGCAGTCCATGGGACTCTCAAGAGTCTCCTCCAGCACCAGAATTCAAAAGCATCCATTCTTCGGCGATCAGCCTTCTTTATGGTCCAGCTTTCACTTCCATACATCACTACTGGGAAAACCATAGCTTTAACTATACGGACCTTTGTCGGCAAGGTGATGTCTCTGCTTTTTAAGATGCTGTCTAGGTTTGTCATTGCTTTTCTCCAAAGAAGCGGACGTCTTATAATTTCATGACTGCTGTCACCATCTGCAGTCATCATGGAACCCAGGAATGTAAAATCTCTCACTGCCTCCATTTCCCTCCCTTCTATTCGCCAGGAGGTGACGGGACCAGTGGCCATGTAACAGAACTTAACTCTGCCCAAACACTGGTATTAGAAGACTTCAGACACATGAATAACAAACAGTACTTTCAACAAACCACTTGACTCCACCTAAGACCCATACTTACCTGTTATCACATCTGATGTAACCCCCCTTCTGGCGCCTCACAAAGGACAGGGGTGGGAATTAGGGGATGAATGGACTGTCCAGAAAATGTATAAAAGTACGGTTTTGCCCCAACTCCCATCTGGCTGAGTTTACTTCTGGTTCGGAGTAAATCAATAACTCTTGGAATGAGATACCTGAAGCCAGGATCATAGTTTTACAAAGATCAGCAAAGTATAGCAAAAGGATACCATGAGCCCGCACTGTGATGCAGCAGTGAAAAAAGCGAATGCTATTCTCGGCTGCATCAGCAGAAGTCTACCGTAGTGTCCAGATCAAAGGAAATCATAGTTCCACTCTATTTTGCCTTGGTCAAACCACACCTGGAATACTGTGTCCAATTCTGGGTACTGCAATTTAAGAAGGATATTGACAAGCTGGAAGGTGTGCAGAGGAGGGCGACCAAGATGATCAAGGGCAGGGGTCAGTGAACTTTTTCAGCAGGGGGCCGGTCCACTGTCCCTCAGACCTTGTGGGGGGCCGGAGTATATTTTGAAAAAAAAATATGAATGAATTTCTATACCCCACAAATAACCCAGAGATGCATTTTAAATAAAAGCACACATTCTACTCATGTAAAAACACCAGGCAGGCCCCACAAATAACGCAGAGATGCATTTTAAATAAAAGGACACATTCTACTTATGTAAAAACATGCTGATTCCTGGACCGTCCGCGGGCCAGATTTAGAAGGCGATTGGGCCGCATCCGGCCCCCGGGCCTTAGTTTGGGGACCCCTCGATCAAGGGTCTGGAAACCAAGCCTGATGAGGAACGGTTGAAGGAACTGGGGATGTTCAGCCTGGAAAAGAGGAGACTGAGAGGAGATGCAAATATCTCAAGGGTTGTCACACAGAGGATGGATTGAGTTTGTTTTCTGCTGCTCTGGAATGGGACTCAAACCGATGGCTTCAAGTTCCAAGAAAGGAGATTCCCAGTACACAACAGGAAGAACTTTATGATGGTAGGAACTGTCCAACAAGAGGAGACGGTCTCCCTCGGGGTTGCAGGGGGTTGGACTACACAGGCCGTAGTTGTTGCATACATAAATAACCTTTTCTGATACCTATCGGGGTTATTCCCAATAAAAAGGACTCTGGTTTTTTTTTTTGCGGGGGGAAGTAATTTTGAACTCCCCCCCAACTCACTATAAATCATTTCCCTATATACGTTTGCGTTTATACATGTCCAGCTCTTGTCGAATTTTAACAGTTCCCGAGCACGCATGTGATCCCTTGGTACCAAAGGAAAAAACGAGGACATATTGGCAAATTCCAAAAATCTGCCAAGACAGAAATTTTACCCTTGAAAAAGAGGACATGTCCTGGAAAAAGAGGGCGCATGGCAACCCTAGTCTGACAGATGTCCATCCAACCTCTGGTTAAAAACCTCCAAGGAAGGAGAGTCCGCCACCTGCCGAGGGAGACCATTCTACTGTCAAACAGCTCTTACTGTCAGAAAGTTCTTCCTGATGTTGAGTCGGAATCTCCTTTCTTGTAGCTATTAGTTTGGGTCCTCCCCTCTGTTGCAGAGAGAAACAAGCTTGCTCCATCTTCCATGAGACAGCCCTTTAGCTGTTTGAAGATGCCTATCTTATCACCTCTCGGCCTCCTCTCAGCCAAGTTAAACATACCCAACTCCCTCAATCATTCCAGGACGGCAGGTTTAAAGCATAGCATATGCTGATAAAATCCACAAGCATCACTACCCAATCCAGTCCAGGTGATAAACCATTTTCTACCCCCAAAGCTGGCAGTCTGTTGAAATCTGCATCCCGGGTGTGGTTTGCACAAAATTCCCATGCACAGAGAAGCCAAGTAGGGAGCAGTGGATCTTAGAATAACTTTCTGGAACCAAAATAAAAAAAATCATTCAGTAGCACCTTAAAGACCAACTAAGTTTTTATTTTGGTATGAGCTTTCATGTGCATGCACACTTCGTCAGATACACTGAAACATAATCCACCAAACCCTTATGTATATTCAGGGGGTGGGGGGTGGGGGTGATGGGAATGGGTGATGGGCTGATGGGAGTGGTAAACCTGTAGATGGCTGTTAACGACTGCTGATGACTGCATTTAGTCCTGGGGGGGAAAAGAAAGGGCTGAGGCGCTAAAGAAAGCTTGATCATGCATAATGAGATAAGAATCCGATGTCTTTATTCATCCCAGATGGCTCCATGGTTTTAAGCTTGGTAATGAGTTCCAATTCAGCAACTTCTCTTTCCAGTCTGTTCCTGAAATTTTTCTGTAATAAAACAGCTGCTTTGAGATCTTGTATAGAGAAGCTTCTCCAACTGTTAGCAGAATGAATGAATGAATGAATGAATGAATCTTTATTTGCGTCAGCCATCGGCCAAAGCAATAGAACAACAATACGATATACAAAGAATAGAAATAAAAAAGTCAATTATATAAAATACATTTTAGGGTTTCGAATCAATAGTCAAATAGTGGACCTTATTCTGATTGCCCCAGCTAAAAACCTTGCCACCTTTTGCTGTCATCTGCTCACCTTGATCTGCCCAGAGAAAGGACACTGGGGCAGTGGCTGGGCGACCCGGAATGGACAATAAAAGAGGGGCAATAATCTCATTCCTCAAGTCTTTATAAAGAGGGCAAGCCAGAAGGGCATGCGCCACCGATTCGGGACTGCCATCTCCACAGGGACATAAGCGTTTTCCGTGTGGAATCTGTTGGAATCATCCCTCAAGTACAGCCAAGGGCAAGACCAATCTTGCGAGAGTAAAAGAGCGTCTATGTTTTAGAATTGCTCGGTTATGCAGATAGGGTGGCAGAGAGTTGAAATGGGAAGGAGGAAAATAGGCATACCACGGGCAAAATTTCCTTATTGTGGCCCAATTGTTCGGGCGATTGATATCATTTAGGTGCTGAGCTGACAAATTAGACTGTTTGCTTTACTAAAACCCAAAGTGAGCAGCTGTTGTGGTGATAAACTACGAGAGTAAAGTGTCTGATAGACAATTTTAGTCCAGGCGCTCTTGTGACAATCTTGCAGCACTAGGGATATTAGACCGGGGGGATTTGAGTTTAGGCAAAGCTAAGGTGGCGCTGTGGTTAAACCACTGAGCCTAGGGCTTGGTGATCAGAAGGTCGGCGGTTCGAATCCCTGTGACGGGGTGAGTTCCCGTTGCTTGGTCCCAGCTCCTGCCAACCTAGCAGTTTGAAAGCACGTCAAAATGCAAGTAGATAAATAGGAACCGCTACAGCGGGAAGGTAAACGGCGTTTCCATGTGCTGCTCTGGTTGCCAGAAGCGGCTTTGTCATGCTGGCCACATGACCTGGAAACTATACGCCGGCTCCCTCGGCCAATAATGCGAGATGAGCGCTGCAACCCCAGAGTCGGTCACAACTGGACCTAATGGTCAGGGGTCCCTTTACCTTTTTACTTTAAGAGTTAAGTGCAATGTTAACAGATTGGTTACAGTATTCCCAATTAAATTATGTTTTTAAGGAAGATAAGAAAAAGAGGTTTTGATACAGTGAGATCGAGGTTTCAGATAGATCTGTTGGGAAAATAATGTGAAAATAGTATCAAAAATGTTCAAATTACTTTTGGAATGGTATACAAAAGACGAAGAAGTCAAGGCAGTGATGATACACTGGGCTAGAGATTTTGGGTATAATATCCAACTTTCATCTTGGGAAAAGTTATGGAAAGAGGAAATGAAATTTACTGCGTGCTGTTCATTGAAAGAAAAGTACTGTATATGAAAATGATGTGTTGCTGGTATCTAACACCGAGTAAAATTGCAAAAATGTACAAAACTAGTTCAAATCTGTGTTGGAAATGCAAAGGGAAGGAGGGTACTTTTTACCATATGTGGTGGTAAAAGCTTTGTGGGAAACGATATATAATAAATTTTAAAAAAATGTTTAAAAATACATTTGTTTTTAAAAAAACAGAAGCTTTTTTGTTAGGTATAATAGGTGAAGAGATCCCAAGAGAGGATAAAAGACCTTTTATGTATGCAACGATGGCAGCAAGAATGCTTCTAGCCCAGAGATGGAAGAAAGGAGACGTGCCAACAAAAAAGAATGGCGGACCAAACTGATGGAGGATGCAGAGATGGCGAAATTAATGGGAAAGATTAGAAACCAGGAAGATCAAGGAGTGTCTCTGTTGTGTATTAAAGTAATAGCACAGCCAAGTATGTATTGTAATATAGAGTTTATTGTATTGTATCACAGAGTTTATTTGAATGTATAAGTTCCAGCGGGAATGTCTATCACTTGCTAGTTCAGAGTGCAGGACTTGGATCCGCTGCTGGATTGGTTTACGCTGGAGGGAATCCTTGCCATTGGTTCCCGCCAAAATGTATATTTCCCCCTGCTAGTTCTCTGTTACTATATAAGCCCCAGTTTTCCCCCATTCCCTGGGTTCTGGCTCTTCCTTGTTCTTTGAAGTACAGTGGAACCTCGGTTTATGAACACCTCGGTTTATGAATTTTCGGTTTACGAACGCCGCGGACCCACCTGGAACGGATTAATTCACTTTCCATTACTTTCAATGGGAAAGTTCGCTTCAGTTTATGAACGCTTCAGTTTATGAACAGACTTCCGGAACCAATTACACCCATGCTTCGGGTTAAGTACGCTTCAGGTTGAGTACTCCGCGGACCCGTCTGGAACGGATTAATCCACTTTCCATTACTTTCAATGGGAAAGTTCACTTCAGTTTATGAATGCTTCAGTTTATGAACAGACTTCCAGAACCAATTGTGTTCATAAACCGAGGTACCACTGTAAAGAGATGTTGTACCAGATCCTCGCCTCCTGTTTCTTATTTGCACTGAGCTGAAATCACTGAAGACCCACTACACAACAGTCTCCTCCCCCATCGTTCTGCCCATACACAGAGGTCCAGCTCTGAGGGCCTTCTGGCGGTTCCCTCGCTGCGAGAAGCCAAGTTACAGGGAACCAGGCAGAGGGCCTTCTCGGTAGTGGCACCTGCCCTGTGGAACACCCTCCCATCAGATGTCAAAGAGAAAAACAACCACCAGACTTTTAGATGACATCTGAAGGCAGTCCTGTTCACGGAAGCTTTTAATGTTTAATAGATTATTGTATTTTAATATTCTGTTGGAAGCTGCCCAGAGTGGTAAATAATAAATTATTCTTATTCTTATTATTTTCAAAAGACTGGAGTAAATTTATATCTTCCTTAAAAGACCATTGTTAACAGTTAAAATCATTGGCAGGGATGTATTGAATGGCAGGGAGCCAACGTGGTGTAGTGTAAGAGCGGTAGACTCATAATCTGGGGAACCGGGTTCGAGTCTCCGCTCCTCCACATGCAGCTGCTGGGTGACCTTGGGCTAGTCACACTTCTTTGAAGTCTCTCAGCCTCACTCACCTCACAGAGTGTTTGTTGTGGGGGAGGAAGGGAAAGGAGAATGTTAGCTGCTTTGAGACTCCTTAAGGGGAGTGAAAGCTGGGATATCAGGAGGTGATGGGACCAGTGGCCATGATATTAGTTTTTTTAATGTTGAGCTTCAGGCCATATTTTGCGCTCTCCTCTTTCATCCTCATTAAGAGGTTCTTTAATTCCTCCTCACTCTCTGCCATCAAGGTTGTGTCATCAGCATATTTGAGGTTGTTGATATTTCTTTCGGCAATCTTAATTCCGGTTTGGGAATAGGTTGGGTAATAATAAATTGCAATTCAGCAACTTCTCGTTCGTGAGATATATATCTATATCTGAAGAAGTGTGCATGCACACGAAAGCTCATACCAAAATAAAAACTTAGTTGGTCTTTAAGGTGCTACTGAAGGAATTTTTTTATTTTACTTCGATCCAGACCAACACGGCTACCTACCTGTAAATATATCTCTTTCGTGAGATATATATCTATATCTCTTTCGTGAGATATATATCTATATCTCTTTCGTGAGATATATATCTGTATATATACACCAAAGGATAAATGGACATAAATCTGACATCAGGAACCACAAGACAGAGAAACCAGTAGGAGAACACTTCAGTCTCCCAGGACATTCTATACAAGATCTCAAAGCAGCTGTTTTATTACAGAGAAATTTCAGGAACAGACTGGAAAGAGAAGTTGCTGAATTGGAACTCATTACCAAGCTTAAAACCATGGAACCACCTGGGATGAACAAAGACACCGGATTCTTATCTCATTATGCATGATCAAGCTTTCTTTAGCATCTCAGCCCTTGCTCCCACCCCCCAGGACTAATTGCAGTCATCAGCAGTCGTTAACAGCCATCTACAGGTTTACCACTCCCATCAGCCCATCACCCATTCCCACCCTCTGTATATACATAAGGGTCTGACTCTTCTGTTTCAAGTGTATCTGAAGAAGTGTGCATGCACACGAAAGCTCATACCAAAATAAAAACTTTGGTGCTACTGAAGGAATTTTTTATTTTATATCTCTTTCGTGAGATATTGCTGACCTGTGCCCAGTTCCTGCTCTGGCACCCATTGAAATTAACTACCATCACTGAGTTGGCTCTGTTAATTTCTGTGGCTCTGTTCTGAAGAGCATTTCATCTGGTTGGCCTGTGAGAACAGGATGCTGGGCTTGATGGGCTCCCTTTGGCGTGACACAGAAGGGGTCTTCCGATGTTCTTATAAGGCCACCATAGCATTAAAGCAGGCACCCCCTAACTGCGGCCCTCCAGATGTTTGGCCTACAACTCCCATGATCCCTAGCTAAGAGGACCAGTGGGATCAGGGATGATGGGAACTGTAGTCCAAAACATCTGGAGGGCCGAAGTTTGGCGATGCCTGCATTAAAGCATTGGAAGGGACTGCATCAACAGAAGTCTGGTGTCCACATCATGGGAAGTCACAGTCCCGCTCTCTTCTGCCTTGGCCAGGCCACACCTGGAGTCCTGTGCCCAATTCTGGGCGCCACAAGTTAAGGAGGATGTTGACAAGCTGGAAGGTGTGCAGAGGAGGGCAACCTAGATGACCAGGGGTCTGGAAACCAGACCATATGAGGAACGGTTGAAGGAGCTGGGTATGTTGAGCCTGGGAGAGAGGAGATTGAGGAGAAAAGAGAGCCACCTTCAAATATCTGAAGGGCTGTCTGTCACATGGAAGATGGAGCAAGCTTGTTTTCTCCTGCTCTGGATGGCAGGACTCAAGCCAATGGCTTCAAGTTGCAAGAAAGAAGATTCTGACTCAACATCAGGAAGAACGTTCTGACAGCAAGAGCTGCTTGGCAGTGGAATTTACTACCAAGGAGAGTGGTGGAGTCTCCTTCTTTGGAGGTATCTAAGCAGAGGTTGGGTGGCCATCTGTCATGGATGCTTTAGTGGAGATCCCTGCATTGCAGGGGTTTGGACTAGGGGACCCTCGGGGCTCTTTTCCAACCCTACAATTCTACGATTCTTTTGTTGTTGTTGTTTAGTTGTTTAGTCGTGTCCGACTCTTCATGACCCCATGGACCATAGCACACCAGGCACTCCTGTCTTGCACTGCCTCCTGCAGTTTGGTCAAACTCATGTTCGTAGCTTCGAGAACACTGTCCAACCATCTCGTCCTTTGTCGTCCCCTTCTCCTTGTGCCCTCCATCTTTCCCAACATCAGGGTCTTTTCCAAGGAGTCTTCTCTTCTCATGAGGTGGCCAAAGTATTGGAGCCTCAGCTTCACGATCTGTCCTTCCAGTGAGCACTCAGGGCTGATTTCCTTCAGAATCGATAGGTTTGATCTTCTTGCAGTCCACGGGACGCTCAAGAGTCTCCTCCAGCACCTGAGGAGACTCTAGGATTCTACAATACCCTTTTTGAGCCGAGGTGTCCAGAACCGTGCACAGTATTCTATGACAGCAAAGGCAAAAAGGAAAGTCATTAACAGATCCCCAGACCTCTTAAGGCAGGGAGGTCCACTGCCTGGGCACCCCTACTGCAACGTCCCTTCTCCTGCACCCCAGCCAGGAGGACAGCCGGATTTTCAATGGCCACAAAGAACTAATCACTCTGGAGCCAGCTTGATTTGCTCTCCAGCCACAAGACGCCTGCCTATTGTGGGAATCTGGGTGCTCTGTGCTTTTGAAATCTCCAGGCTGCAGGCAGTTTCCTTCCCTCCCTTGTGAAGATCTTGGTTTAATCTGCTCTGCAACTGGGAGGGCAAAGTCTGCCATATATTAGGCAACCCTGCATTTGCATACCGATGGGGAAATTCTCCCAAGCTCTGCTTGCAAACGCCTTTCTGCTAGTCTGGATTTGCATGGGATTGCCGCCACTTCAGTCGAGGCTTGCTTAATTGGAAATGGGGCAATGGGGGTGTGTGTGGGACGGATGCAGCTTCGAGGCAGCCAAGGTGACAAATCTCACTGTAGTTCTTTAGTGGTTCAGTTCTGTCCAACTCTCAGAGCATGCTAAGCACTCCTGACTTCCACTGCCTCCCCCAATTGGGTCAGACTCATATTGGTGGCTTCGAGAACACTGTCCAACCATCTCGTCCTCTGTCATCCCCTTCTCCTTGTGCCCTCCATCTTTCCCAACATCAGGGTCTTTTCCAGGGAGTCTTCTCTTCTCATGAGGTGGCCAAAGTATTGGAGCCTCAGCTTCACAATCTGTCCTTCCAGTGAGTGCTCAGGGCTGATTTTCTTCAGAATGGATAAGTTTGATCTTCTTGCAGTCCATGGGACTCTCAAGAGTCTCCTCCAGCACCATAATTCAAAAGCATCCATTCTTCGGCGATCAGCCTTCTTTATGGTCCAGCTCTCACTTCCATACATCACTACTGGGAAAACCATAGCTTTAACTATACGGACCTTTGTCAGCAAGGTGATGTCTCTGCTTTTTAAGATGCTGTCTAGGTTTGTCATTGCCTTTCTCCCGATAAGCAGGCATCTTTTAATTTCGTGACTGCTGTCACATCTGCAGTGATCAAGGAGCCCAAGAAAGTAAAATCTCTTCCCCTTCTATTTGCCAGGAGGTGATGGGACCAGTGGCCATGATCTTGGGTTTTTTTGATGTTGAGCTTCAGACCATATTTTGCGCTCTCTTCTTTCACCCTCATTAAAAGGTTCTTTAATTCCTCCTCACTACAGCCAACTAAAGACAACCGACCACACCCTAGGCCACCCCCAACCTCTCTCAACCACGAAGAAAACGCAACGGGTGAATAGTAAGAGGACCCATACAAGTAACGCTGACCCAAAACCCCACACATACACTAAGTAGAAGAATAGAAGCATAACCCCTGACCCCCACCCCACTCACCTCCCCCCCCTCTTTTCTTCATAACCTAACATTTTATGTACTGGTAAAACTAATGTCTCACAACAAAGGGAGTGGAACTGTAGAAAACACAACTTGAAAAAGAGACAACACATTTGTTTTTGTACACTAAGAAATCTTTTATATATATAGTTAATCGGCTGTCATTGACTAGCTGGTTGCAGAGGGGTGGTGGGAGGCACCCCAAGGGAACCCCCAGGGGAAGAAGGCTCATATGACCTCCATGCAGGCCCGGCGCGTCCATTAAGGCGAACTAGGCAGTTGCCTAGGGCGCCAAAATGGAGGGGGCGCTGGCACGATGGGGAGCGCTGCTGGCTTCACAGGACTCTCTCTGCCGCGCGGCCACTGCGCCCCGATGCCACCTACCCGAGTCCAGGGCAGGTGGCAGCAGCAGTGGCGCCGGTTCAGCCCAGGCGTGCCCGGAGCGTCGAGGGCAGCAGTGTGTGGAGGACACGTGGGGCCAGAGCAGCTCCTTCCCGCGGCACGCGCGCACGCCAGAGCCGGGCCTTTGGCTCCAGGCGCTGCCGCCACGCTCTACTTCTCGGGCAGGCGGGAGCTGCTGTAGCGCCCAGGGGTCCGTGGCTGAAGCCCAAGGGCGGCCAGAGCAACGCAGCCGTCGATGTCGCAGGTAAGTGGGAGGCGGGAGGGGCGCTGGGAAGGGAAGGGGGTGAAGGCTGGGCCAGGCCCGCAGGGAGAAGGCAGACGCCCGGGGGGACGACGCCAGAAGGTGATCTCACCTAGGGCGCAAAAAACCCTAGCACTGGCCCTGCCTCCATGACCGGTCCTTGGTTCTGAATGGCACATATCCCCAAATCTGGTGGAAGTGCGCTCCAATACAAGAGTTTTCATCACATGCACATAAAGGACTCATTCATGTTACAGCTGATCATAGTGCTCCTAATCATAATATGATCACAATCCTATTGTACTCCAAGATTATTATTATTATTATTATTATTATTATTATTATTATTATTATTATCATTGCTCTCTAGGTTTACAGGACACAATGCAACCTCTCACTTGGCAGTGGAAAGGATCTAGATAAGCTATCCTTACCAGGTACAAGTCGGACTTTAGCCCTGGCAGAGAGAATGGCACATGCAAGGAAAAGAACAGCCATGAGCATTTCACACCATCTGCCAGAACTTTATTGCAGAAGCCTCCAGCAATGATTGGCAAACCGCACAACAATGGCAGTTACGAATATCTGGCAACTTCACTGCCAGAGTTTTATTTCTTAAGGTCATGGCGTGTCTTGTATACTGCTCCTGGGCCTTTTTTTTTTTTTTGGTATTCCCTCTCACCCCCACCCCCATTGTTTTCATATTGAATTGTTTTCACTGTAATAATTTGCACAAAGCAGTACAAAATCATAGAAGGGTTGGATGTTGGATGGGACCATAAGAGTCATCTAGCTCTTTCTCAACCCCCCTGCCATGCAGGAAACGTTTGCCCAATGTGGGACTCGCACCCACAACCCTGAGATTTAGAGTCCCACGCTCTACCAAAACATCGACCAAAGTAAAGTCCAAAGTGCTCCCGTGAAAGCCAGACAGCAAAAAACCGGCAGAACTTCTGCGCTCGGGGGGCGGCAGGCGAAAGGCAGCGGCCGAGACCGCAGAGGAAAGTGGGGGTGGGTGGGGAGGAGGCAGGGAATCTCTGGAGGAAAATGCTTGTTTGGGCCCTGCAGGGGCAGCATGGCATGTGGCCAGCCTTGCCCATTTCTACCGCTGGCCCTGCGAGCCCCTTGTGCCTTTGGGGCAACTGAGCCAATAGGCAAGGAGAGGTGTTGAGACGGAAGCACACACACAGGTGCGCAAAGCGAGGGAGCAAAGGCTCGATGGGAGGCGATAAGAAGCTTGGCATATGTCGAAATGTGTTTGTGTGTGTGTGTGAGAGAGAGCTTCAGGGCTCTGCCGCGGTGCCTTTGCCATCCTGCCCCTCCCCTGCCCTCAAAGCTGTGCCTGGCTATGCAGATTTATTTAAATCCCCTGCAGCCCTGTGATTCGCAGAGGTTATAGAAGCCGGGTGGGGACTTCTCCCTGAGCCAGAGTCATCCCTCGGCTTGCTGCTCTTGTCAGCTTCCACCCTGACTTCCCCTGGCTGGTTCTTCCCTAGCGAAGAGCAGGTGGCAAGGCAGGTTGCAGCGGCAAGAGATACCCCAGGAACGCCTTCAAGAGCTCTTTTGACACCTGGAGTTTCGGCGGAGGGAGCGGAGACGCACCAGGTAAGCAGAAGGGCTCGTCTTCAATCCAGGAATTCCAGATCTATAAAAGCGGGTAACCTGAAAGCCTTGTTTTGTCTGAAATCCTGCAAGGCCCCCCCGGGGTCCTCTCTACCGCTTCAGCTCTCTGCATAAACTCTGTGTCGTTCTGCACATGCTCAGGGGAAAGCAGTGTGTGATTGCTTTGCGGAAAGATGCTCCTTCCTCGATGTGCATGGAGAGTGTTCGGCAGGTGATGGATTGGCAGATGAATGCTGGTTTTACGTAGCAAGGGTTGGATTTGAAAGGTGCACGTTCTTTTCAAACACTCCCCGTTCTAGAAGTTGCAAGGCTCTTGGGCTGCGCTTGCCTTGCTCAGAGTAGACCCACTGGAATGAGAGGAATTAACTCAAAAGTCCGTTGCTCTCAGTGGGTCAGCTCCAAGGTCGGGCTTCATCAAATGCGACTTATTCTCACTTCTGCGGCTGTTCCTTGTATCTTCGCAAAGTTCAAGAGGGCAGGTCTCTGCCCCGAAAGGCTTACAATCTAAAGCGCAGCGCTTCGGGAAGCTGGAATTTAAGAGGATGGAGGCGTGGAACTGCCTGATTGCAATTTGAAACTTTTCAAAGAGTTGGAAGCCGACTCGAGTTCAGGCAAGAGTTTCAAACGTTAAATGAGCAATTTGCTTAAAAACAAAACAAAAAAACTACCGTAACCTCTGTATGCTGTTAAGAGTCACATTCCCATACCACCTGCTATTGAGGTGGCAGAGAAATTTGATTGGGTTTTCATTTAAAGATGAACCTATCAAATTTTACTGTCCGAAATATTTCACAAACTGAAACACAGGCATCCTTTGAAATCTGCACTTCTCTGAATTTTGCAACGCAATTCCTCCTCCGAGTAACCTGTTGAAAAATTGCACAAACCGGGGCAAACTGTACGTAAAAATGCATAGACCCATAGAGTTGGGAGAGACCATGAGGGTCCTCTGTCCAACCCCCGCATATTAGTAAAAATAACACTCAAAAACGGTCATTGTATTAGGAGAAATTGCTTTGCAAAAATAGAAATGTCAGCTAAAATTGCAAGCGAACATAGGTATTCTAGTTACAGGTAGGTAGCCGTGTTGGTCTGAGTTGAAGCAAAATAAAAAAATTCCTTCAGTAGCACCTTAAAGACCAACTAAGTTTTTATTTTGGTATGAGCTTTCGTGCGCATGCACACTTCTTCAGATACACTTGAAACAGAAGAGTCAGACCCTTATGTATATACAGAGGGTGGGGGGGTGGGAATGGGTGATGGGCTGGTGGGCTGATGGGAGTGGTAAATATGTAGGTGGCTGTTAACGACTGCTGATGACTGCAATTGGTCCTGGGGGGAAAAAGCAAGGGCTGAGGCGCTAAAGAAAGCTTGATCATGCATAATGAGATAAGACTCCAATGTCTTTGTTCATCCCAGGTGGCTGCATGGTTTTAATTAAATAGTCCTGAGATGGTATGTTGGATGTTCAACAACATACCATCTCAGGACTATTTAATTGCAACATACCATCTCAGGGATATTTAATTGCTCATCTTCTAACATTGTGTATGCCATCAAATGCCAACAGTGCCCTTCAGCTCTCTATATTGGACAAACAGGCCAAACCCTACGCCAAAGGATATATGGACATAAATCTGACATCAGGAACCACAAGACAGAGAAACCAGTAGGAGAACACTTCAATCTCCCAGGACATTCTATACAAGATCTCAAAGCAGCTGTTTAATTACAGAAACATTTCAGGAACAGACTGGAAAGAGAAGTTGCTGAATTGGAACTCATTACCAAGCTTAAAACCATGGAGCCACCTGGGATGAACAAAGACATTGGATTCTTATCTCATTATGCATGATCAAGCTTTCTTTAGCGCCTCAGCCCTTTCTTTTTTCCCCCAGGACCAATTGCAGTCATCAGCAGTCGTTAACAGCCATCTATAGGTTTACCACTCCCATCAGCCCATCAGTCCATCACCCATTCCCACCCACCCTCTGTATATATATATAAGGGTCTGACTCTTCTGTTTCAAGTGTATCTGAAGAAGTGTGCATGCACACGAAAGCTCATACCAAAATAAAAACTTAGTTGGTCTTTAAGGTGCTACTGAAGGAATTTTTTATAGGTATTCTAGGACAGGCATCCCCAAACTTTGGCCCTCCAGATGTTTTGGACTACAACTCCCATCATCCCTGACCATTGGTCCTCTTATTTAGGGATTATGGGAGTTGTAGGCCAAATGCCTGCTGCACCTGACCTGGCAGTAAGCGTCATTACACAACAGATGAAACATGCACAGGCAGTTTCTCAATCTACAGACAGTTTCTTCTTCCTTTATGCTTCTGTTGTTGTTGTTTAGTCGTTTAGTCGTGTCCGACTCTTCGTGACCCCATGGACCAGAGCACGCCAGGCACTCCTGTCTTCCACTGCCTCCCGCAGCTTGGTCAGACTCATGCTGGTGGCTTCGAGAACACTGTCCAACCATCTCATCCTCTGTCTTTCCCTTCTCCTAGTGCCCTTAATCTTTCCCAGCACCAGGGTCGTTTCCAGGGAGTCTTCTCTTCTCATGAGGTGGCCAAAGTATTGGAGCCTCGGCTTCAGGACCTGTCCTTCCAGTGAACACTCAGGGCTGATTTCCTTCAGAATGGATAGGTTTGATCTTCTTGCAGTCCATGGGACTCTCAAGAGTCTCCTCCAGCACCATAATTCAAAAGCATCCATTCTTCGGCGATCAGCCTTCTTTATGGTCCAGCTCTCACTTCCATACATCACTACTGGGAAAACCATAGCTTTAACTATACGGACCTTTGTCAGCAAGGTGATGTCTCTGCTTTTTAAGATGCTGTCTAGGTTTGTCATCGCTTTTCTCCCAAGAAGCAGGCGTCTTTTAATTTCGTGACTGCTGTCACCATCTGCAGTGATCAAGGAGCCCAAGAAAGTAAAATCTCTCACTGCCTCCATTTCTTCCCCTTCTATTTGCCAGGAGGTGATGGGACCAGTGGCCATGATCTTGGTTTTTTTTGATGTTGAGCTTCAGACCATATTTTGCGCTCTCCTCTTTCACCCTCATTAAAAGGTTCTTTAATTCCTCCTCACTTTCTGCCATCAAGGCTGTGTCATCTGCATATCTGAGGTTGTTCATATTTCTTCCGGCAATCTTAATTCCGGCTTGGGATTCATCTAGTTCAGCCTTTCGCATGATGAATTCTGCATATAAGTTAAATAAGCAGGGAGACAATATACAACCTTGTCGTACTCCTTTCCCAATTTTGAACCAATCAGTTGTTCCATATCCAGTTCTAACTGTAGCTTCTTGTCCCACATAGAGATTTCTCAGGAGACAGATGAGGTGATCAGGCACTCCCATTTCTTTAAGAACTTGCCATAGTTTGCTGTGGTCGACACAGTCAAAGGGGGAAAACCATAGCTTTAACTATATGGACCTTTGTCGGCAAGGTGATGTCTCTGCTTTTTTAAGATGCTGTCTTTTATGATTCTACTGACCCCTTAATTTTATTCAGTGCTCCCCATTTGCACCCGTGGGTTCTCCCGCCCCCCCCAGGTGCCCACTTTGGGAAACACTATTTCAAAGAAGAAGAAGAAGAAGAAGAAGAAGAAGACGAAGAAGAAGAAGAAGAAGAAGAAGAAGAAGAAGAAGAAGAAGAAGAAGAAGAAGAAGAAGAAGAAGAAGAAGAAGAAGAAGAAGAAGAGGGTTTGTTCCAGGCTGAATGCCCCTGCAGGTGCAATGCTCAGACTCTCAGCTCAGATTTTGTCAAAGGCTTATATGTCTGGTTAGCATAAGCCAACTCCATTTGCCAGCAGTTTCTCCTACATTTTGTCTTTCTGAAGTCTTCCCTCACCCTCCAATACACTGGGCAATTTTCTTTTAAAAATTTTTTTTTATTATTTATTTGGTTTTTCAAATTAAAATTTTACAATCACAAACATACAACACACAACATAAAAACAAGATTCCAAAGAAACTCCCCTCCTCCCCTATTATTAATCCTTTCCTCCTGCATCTTTTATAATAATCCAAATCTTTTCCCTCTCTGTTACATCCAAAATAAAGGGACGCAGATGGTGCTGTGGGTTAAACCACAGAGCCTAGGGCTTGCTGATCAGAAGGTTGGCGGTTTGAACCCCTGCGACGGGGTGAGCTCCCGTTGCTCATTCCCAGCTCCTGCCAACCTAGCAGTTTGAAAGCACATAAAAGTGCAAGTAGATAAATAGGTACCGCTCTGGCCGGAAGGTAAACAGCGTTTCCGTGCGCTGCTCTGGTTCGCCAGAAGCGGCTTTGTCATGCTGGCCACATGACCTGGAAGCTATACGCCGGCTACCTTGGCCAATAATGCGAGATGAGCACCGCAACCCCAGAGTCGGTCACGACTGGACCTAATGGTCAGGGGTCCCTTTACCTTTACATCCAAAATTCACCATTAAACTACAAGTGTTATCCCAAATCCTACCAACAATTTTAACTGCTTACAATGGTTTTCAAGCTAAGTTATCCATTTCCCCATTAAAATTTTGGCCTTCCTTCTTTCTGATTCTTCCAGTCATTTTTGCCATTTTGGCATAAATCCATCAGCTTCATCTGCCATTCTTCTCTGGTCAGGACTTTGTCCTCTTTCTATCTCTGGGCCAATAACATCTGCGCAGCCATGGTCGCATACCATAAATAGATTTTTTCTGCTCCGTTTGGATTTCGGCACCTAATTTTCTTTATTACACTTTCAGCAAAGCTATCAATCTTCCGCAACTCATCTGAGATGCGAAGAACAATACCTTGCATCGTCACCTTGAGGTCAGGGATGGTGAACTTGTTGCAGGGAAGGTGGTAAATATAATTATAATTTTAATATTTATAGCCCACCCACATGGCTGGCTTGGGCAGTGCATTATAATTATATACAGTGGGCCTTCTCGGTGGTGGCACCCGCCCTGTGGAACGCCCTCCCATCAGATGACAAAGAAATAAACAACTACCTGACGTTTAGAAGACATCTGAAGGCAGCCCTGTTTAGGGAAGTTCTTAATGTTTTAATGTATTTTTAATCTTTTGTTGGAAGCCGCCCAGAGTGGCTGGGGAAACCCAGCAAGATGGGCGGGGGTATAAATTAATTATTATTATTATTATTATTATTATACCACCTTTCATCACATTATCTCAGGGCCATTCAGAAGGTAAAACCACAAATATATAGTTAAAACAAAAACAAAAAGTGTGGCCTCCTGTAGTGTCCCAGGCCAGTCGGTTTAACTCATTTCCAGGTGACCAGAATTCTGACATGGTACTAGCAGTTCCCTTTACTCTAAAACACGGGTGCATCCCCCCCGTTTTCATCGGAAAAATGCCGGAGGGTATGCAGTATGAAATCGCGAGCAGGGTTTGAGATATGAGCAGCGGAGCAAAAACAATAAGATGGAGTTAGCGACGAGTAGAATGCAGCAATAAAGGATAAGAATAAAACCTTCAGGGTGGGAAGTAAGAAAGAATCATGGAAGCACAGAATCGTAGAGTTGGAAGGTACCCCAGTGGTCAACTAGTCCAACCCTCTGCAATACAGGAATCTCAACTCAAACATCCATGACAGATGGCCGCCCGACCTCTGCTTAGAAACCTCCAAGGAGTCCGCAAATGTGTGAACGAAATACTGTAGGTCAGGGGTGGCCAACTCCCAAGAGATTGCAATCTACTCAGTGTAAAAAACTGGCAGTGATCTACCCCCTTTTTTGGGGTTCGGGTCAAAGTTGTTGAGTTTCTTCAGGGAGGAGGTAAAATGTTGAGCTTTTTTTTAGGGGAGCCACAGTTGTTCAGCTTTTGGGGGGGGGAGCCAATGATCTACCGGTGATCTACTGCAGACGTCCAGTGATCTACCGGTAGATCACGATCTATCTGTTGGATATGCCTGCTGTAGGTGTTGTCCATTTGTTAAAACCTTTGAAAAATCAAATGAACAATAAGATTCTTTTAAAAAAGAATTGTAGAGTTGGGAGGGATTGCAAAGTCCGACCCCTTTGCAATACAGGAATATTTTCACCCCACGCGGGGCTCGAACCCACGAGCCTGAGATGAAGCATGCTCTATCGACCGAGCTATCCCACTTGGGAGGTTGCAACGCCCACTGGCCCGCAGGTTCAGCAGAGGCTCAGGTACGGGCTGGGGCACAAGGCGTTGTTCCGGCACTTGAAATGCCCCCCCCAGGGGGTTTTCCTTTTGAAGAGCAGAGTCCTATATGGATTTGGTGTCCCGAGGACCAGAATGGGGCAAGCCGGTGGACATTTCCTTGAGTCGGCAGGGTTCTCTGAAATTATACATTTCAAGGGTTGAAAACATGCTTCAGACGCCGTCGTTTTCAACCTTACAACAGCCTGGGAAACAGACCATGCCGTGTGGTCCCCTGCCATGGCAGCTGGAAGGGAAACAGGACAATTGGAGGTTGCGAAAATAGATGCTCAGCCCTCAGCTAAGGCATGACTGCAATCTCTCCTGGGTTGATGTTATCTGTGGGAATGTTTGGGATGTGGGTTAGGATATATTATTAGATAGATCCTATCCAAGCTTGTGTTAGCAAGCTTCCAATATCAGCAGAGTGACATTCCCCTTTAGTGCGCAGCAAAGCGTGAGCGTTAGGTTTGTTAGAACCTCTGCAACAAATATACTTCAATAATATACTTCCTGGCAAATCCCCTTTGTCCCTCTTACTCACATGACATCCTGAGTTAACAGCATAATCTCAGAAAGGCAGGCTTACGTAGAAAAGTTACAAATATGTACATCTGGAGACTACTTAGTAAAGTGAGGCTCCATCTGGTCTCTCTCTTGGCAGCAGGCCAAGAGGGAGAACCATCCTAACTGGAGATTCTCCTGGAGATGTGTTCCCGTTGAAGGAGAAAACGCTAAGAGAGAGAATGGCTGCTGGCTAGGGGATTTTGTCTGCCAGCTAATCCATCTCATCTGCATATCTGGAGGAACAGGAACTGAACTTAGTCAGGTGTCCCTCCAGGTGAGTTCCTCTCATAGCTGCCAAGTTCTCCCTTTTTAAAAGGGAAATTCCCTTATGCTGAATAGGCTTCCTCGCGAGAAAAGGGTAGACTTGGCAGCTATGGTTCCTCTTAGTGGACACTCTAGGAACTGTTGTGACTTGTCTGCCCCAGTGTTCCATCCCACATTATCAGTCTCAGATCAGTCAATTTCAATTTCTGATTCCCCCCATCTTAAATTCCACATTTCCACATCAATTTGACATTTTATTTTCCCTCGTGAAAATTCACCAGCACAATTTTCTCCAAATCTTTGCAATTTTGCTCTGTATGAACATTTTCACAAAGCATTAACGCAATGGATCTACCAGTACTATGTTGTTTTCACTAATTTCCACACATGCTTTCACCCCAGAATATGCATTTTTAGACGCATCCCTTGGCCTGGATCATTGCACGGCAAAATTCGGAGAAGGGCAGATTTCAAAAGAGGGCTGTGCTCGGGTTTGTGTATCATTCTGCAGAGCGCAGGCTAGGGGCAGTTGCCTTTAAATGCGGAGGGAATCAAATTCCTTCCCCATCAAGCAGGGCAGGTACGAACTCTGCCCTGCTCTCCTAAGCACCTTGCAATTGGCCTAATGAAACCGACTGCTTGGCAATAAAATGTGAATTGCCACCAATTTGATTCGCTAGCTCTACAAAACTTGTTTACAGCCACCCCTGCCCACTGCCTTCATTCTTGTTGAGAGGGAGGCAATAGGCATGGGAAAATCTCTTATCTCAATGCAGAGAGAGAGAGAGAGAGAGAGAGAGAGAGAGAGAGAGAGAGAGAGAGAGAGAGAGATCTCCTTGCATAATTCCAGGAATATGTAATCTGAAACAACAGCTTGTCTTCGTCGATTCCAGGGGTAAGGAAACTCCAGACTACCAGCCTGGCCTGCAAACCTTTTTCCCAAACCATGCTCACCCACCAGGGGTGCCAGCTTGGCCCCGCGACTGTGGGTGCCAGAGGCCATGGGTGCCATGCAGCGTGCATGGTCCTGGTACCGAAATTTGTGGGTGCCCGGCCCCTTCATGGGAATTTTGTGGGTGCTTCGGCCCCCAGCGCCCCAGGGAGTTGGGCACCTATGCTACACACCCTGCTCATCACGGCATACGCAATGCCAGGCGTACAAATTGATGGGTACAAATTGGGGTAGGGCCATAGCTCAGCGGGAGAGCCCTTTCCTTGCAAGCGGAAGGTGGAAGAGACTTCTCTCCGAAATCCCAGAGAGCCTCTGTCAGTCAGTGTAGACAGTTCTGAATTAGGTGGACCAAAGGTTCAGACTCTGCACAAGACAGCTTGGTCTCGCTCCAGCTTGGTCTCGCCTCCAGCTTGGTCTCGCTCGGGAGGTGGCGGGCTCACCTTTGTTAGGTGAGGTTAGGTGGCCATCCGCCGGGAATGCTTCAGCTGAGATTCCTGTGTTGCAGGGGGTTGGACTAGAGGACCTTTGAGTTCCCCCTTCCAACTCTACCTTCTATGATTCTACATTCCTACAGATAAAGATTCGAAGGGACAGCCAGGAGCTCACTTTGAGCACCTGGTCATTCCTTTGCTTGGACCGAGGCGCCGTTCCCACTGGTTCAATCATCTCTTGCTTCTTCTCTGCTTGATCCGAGACACGCCAGGCCCATGGGACACACCCTCTAACACAGATTCCCCTCCTCGTCCTGCTGCCACTTCCGTCCGTCAAATTTCTCTGTCCCTATGAGCACCTGCATGGCTCTGGGAGGGGATGTTTCTGCATCCGTGTATTAAAAGATCTGTGCTGGATACCAGTCTATAGCTAAGCTAAGTTCAAGGCATTACTGTTCAAGCCTTAAGCAGCCTGGGACCTGCTTTGCCCCTCATAAACCGGCCAGACCACTGCACTCCTCTTCTGACCATCTCATGGTTATCTCATGGGCTTCATTTAGTTGTGACACAAGCTAAAGGCTTTCAGGGAGCGGCAATAGAAGCAGGGCTGGATTGAGGTTTGATGAGGTCCTAAGCTACTGAAGGTAATGGGACTCTTTATATGTCCAGCTGTCCTTTGTCCACAACAAATTGTCACTGTTTTTTGTGTCGAATATATGCTAGATGGTAATTGATGGACCTATGGGACGCGGGTGGCGCTGTGGGTTAAACCACAGAGCCTTGGGTTTGCTGATCAGAAGGTCAGCGGTTCGAATCTACGCAACGGGGTGAGCTCCCGTTGCTTGGTCCCTGCTCCTGCCAACCTAGCAGTTCGAAAGCACATCAAAGTGCAAGTAGATAAATAGGTACCACTCCGGCGGGAAGGTAAACGGCGTTTCCGTGCGCTGCTCTGGTTCGCCAGAAGCGGCTTAGTCATGCTGGCCACATGACCCAGAAGCTGTACACCGGCTCCCTCGGCCAGCAAAGTGAGATGAGCGCCGCAACCCTAGAGTCGTCTGTGACTGGACCTAATGATCAGGGGTCCATTTACCTAATTGATGGGCCTAAGAGGTATCTCAAGCCATTTGCCCATGTTGCCATGCAAGCAGTCCATGCAGAATGTAGGCACCCTATATATAGAAAGGAGCAAACCAGTGATATTTTAGGGAGCAGGCTAGCAGGCGGGGCCCATGACTTACATCCTAGGAGCCTACACAACACAAAACACTGTTGCTGTATGCAGGTTCTGTTTTTTGTCTTCTATTTTGAAACGTACATCCAGTTTTTCCCCTTTACATTTTTTGTGGGCCCCCAAGAGGGTGGGGCCCTAAGCTATAGCTTCTTTAGCTTATACATAAATCCGGCACTGAATAAAAGTTTGGAGGAACCCGCTTCCACCTGAAACAGGCACCCCCACGGTCCTGATATTTCATTGCCTGCTCAGAACCTGGGGGGTGGGGCGGACTATATTTCGAAGGGGGGGGGATGAACGAATTCCTATGCCCCACAAATAACCCAGAGATGCATTTCAAATAAAAGGACACATTCTACTCATGTATAAAACACGCTGATTCCCGGACCGTCCGCGGGCTGGATTGAGAAGGCGATTGGGCCGCATCTGGCCCCCCGGGCCTTAGGTTGCCTACCCCTGGTTTAGACTTGCAGCTGTCATTCAGAGGCATAGCATTCCCTACAGAAGAGGGAGGAGAACACAGCCATTGTAGCTCGTAGCCAGATGTTAGAGTTAGACATAACTTTTTGGCAGATTCCCCCCCGCCCTTTAAATAATCTCAATTGAGTTTTTAAAATTTACAAAAAAAGGGAGAATAAATTAATCCTTACACCCACACAAAAAGAAAATACCTAAAAGAAAAATATAAAAGGGGGGGGAGAGAGATTTGTCCAATACACAAAATTATTTGAGGAGTACAAACCATAATTTGAATATTCTATACACAAAATTACCTTGGTATTCCTTCTTTTCTTTCCTCCCCTTACAGTCACATTCTTTCTGTTCCACTAAACTGGTTTGAGTCCCTTATATGTTTATTGACTTCCCTCTCTTTGCAGCTTCAACACTTCTCTTACATTTACGTAATCTGTAAAGGTAAAGGGACCCCTGACCGTTAGGTCCAGTCGTGGGCGACACTGGGGTTGTGGTGCTCATCTCGCTTTACTGGCCGAGGGAGCCGGCGTACAGCTTCTGGGTCATGTGGCCAGCATGACAAAGCCGTTTCTGGCGAACCAGAGCAGCACACGGAAACGGCGTTTACCTTCCTGCCGCAGTGGTACCTATTTATCTACTTGCACTTTGACGTGCTTTCGAACTGCTAGGTGGGTAGGAGCTGGGACTGAACCACAGGAACTCACCCCGTCACAGGGATTCGAACCGCCGACCTTCTGATCAGCAAGCCCAAGGCTCTGTGGTTTAACCCACAGTGCCACCCGCGTCCCTAAGTAATCTGTATTCAGTTATTAAAAAGAAAATTCCCTTATATCTGTGAAATTAATCTAGGCACAACCAAGTGCTGTTAATGGAAGCATATTTTGTCAGGTAATTTTTAAAGCAATCCCATACTTTTTTAACCGTGTCACCTGAGTGATTTCTTATTAATTCTGTCATTTTGGCTTGTTCGAGGTACTGGCACAACTTTAATTGCCATTCGTGTCTTGTTGGTGTTAACTTCTTTCCCCAATATTTTGCAATTAACATTCTGGGTGCTGTTGTTGCATGAAGAAACACTCTTTAATTTTCATTTGAGATGCTTATTGTTAAAAGGCCTAATAAAAAAATCTTCAGGTTTCTTTAGGAATGTATGTTTTAGCATGTTTTTTTAGTTCCTCATAAATCATGTCCCAATTTTTTTTATTTGGGGACAAGTCCACCACATGTGGAATAAGGTTCCTTCATTTTGTTTGCATCTTTTTGGCAGATTCTTGCACACCAGCTCGGAGCCGTCGCCAGGTACAAAAGTGTGTGCTGCAATATTTCAGAAGGAAGGAGATTGGGAAAAGCTGGATAGGCAGGTTCTTTTTCTCCACTGAAACCCTCTGTATGTACTAAGGTGTTGTGTTCCACCTCCCCTCTTCTTCTTCTTCTTTTTGTAAAGGTGTTGCCAGCATGCCAAGTATATTTGCCTACCAAAGTGCTGAAGTAGACTGGTGCGAAGAGAATTTTGCACAGTCAGAGTACATTGCAGAATACTACAACACGGTAAGCCTCCCTCCTGTCTGCCATCATTTATTTCATCTTATTTATTTATTTATCAATAAAGAAAATGTACTTGTTCACCAGGACCTGGCGAAAATGTGCTGACAACCTTGGCTATGGTCTAGTCCAGCGTTTCTCAACCGAGACGCTGGCTGGTGTGCCGCGACGTGTGGCGACGAGAAGGGCGATTTACATTGTCACATGCCTGGCGGCCGCCAATAAGCAACACTGACCCACCGGAAAGCAATATTTATCCTCCTCTTTCCCAAAGCTCAGTGCAAACGACTGGAGGGTGGTTTTAGAGTCTAGGGAGGCCCCCTAGGGAGGCGTGCTCCAGATCCGCCGCCGGCCCCCCTTAAGCCGCATCGAGGTTGCTCCGCCTCCCCTGCCTCCTTCGCCCGTCCTTTGCCATGGCTGCGTGGCGGACGCTGGGCTTCGCGGTCCGGAATTACTCGCAAGCAGCAGCCAAGGTAACCTTTCGCCTTTGAGCCGCCCCGCAGCTCCCCTGGAAGTGCGTGCGCCCTTGTAATCCGGGGGCAGGCAGAGCCTTGCCTGGACTGTACCACTTCGGGCCGCGGGAGAGGAGAATTGGGGGTCTGAAGGCTTCTCCCCTCCCATGGGGCGGCGGGAGGGAGATTAATTTCCTCCTTCCTATAGTCAATATAGGGCGGCACAGAGTTAAATTTTTTAACTTTTTTAATGGTGGTGTGCCTCGTGATTTTTTTCATGGAACAAGTGTGCCGTGGCCCAAAAAAGGTTGAGAAACACTGATCTAGTCAAGGAGGTCCGAATTTTCAGATGCTCCCTCACAAATGAAAAATAAATAAATCAGGGTTCCATCTGGGCATCAGAGTTGCTTTTGCGGGCTGTACGAGGAGGAACCAAGTTTGTGAAGCAGCCCTCAGAAGCACGACATGTATTCTTCCAGATAATATCTCGGTTTCATTCAGGCTTTTGACAAAGTGCCCCCATGATATTCTCGCGAGGAAGCTGGCAAAATGTGGGTTGAACGAGATAACGGTTAGGTGGATTTGTAGCTGATCGACTGACCAAACTGAACTGAAATATACTCGGAGTTGAGTGTTGATTTAATGCTCTTTTTTTCAGCTCATGGTAAACAGTGAGTGAGTGCTTTCCCCCCAAACCCCTGGCTATATATACATTATTTACACAATGGGTCCCATGTGATTGGCTGATTCAACTCCCCTCCTGGAGCCTGATTGGACTGTTCCTGCAGGCCAATCCAGTTGCTGATTCACTTCCTCCTGGAGCCGGATTGGGCGGCTCCTGCAGACCAATCAGGTTGCTGCCTTCTAGGATCCTACCTGTCTATTGTTCTAGGAATCGAAGCTCAGTAAATAACACAAACCCAAAGTGTTCGTCGTCATCCTGGGAAAAAGTGACAAGTGGGGTGCCACAGGGTTCTGTCCTGGGCCCGTTGTTGTTCAACGTCTTTATAAATGACTTGGGTGAAGAATTGAGGAGACGCTCGTCAAATTTGCAGGTGACACCAAACTGGGAGGGGTAGCTACCGTGTTTCCCCGAAAATAAGACACTGTCTTATATTTATTTTTCCTCAAGAAGACACACTATGGCTTATTTTCAGGGGATGTCTTATTTTTTTAATTACACATCCAGCCTTGCCTCTTCCTTGGCGCCCTCCAGAACTGCACCTACCGGTATCACTATGTCTTATTTTCGGGGTATGGCTTATATTGCAAATGCTTAGAAATCCTGCTACGGCTCATTTTATGGGTATGTCTTATTTTCAGGGAAACAGGGTAATGCCGCAGTAGACAGAATCAGAATTCAAAATGACCGTAACAGATTGGAGAACTGGGCGCAAGCTAACAAAATGAATTTCAATAGGGACAAATGTCAGGTTCTGCACTTAGGCAGGAAGAACCAGATGCACAAATATAGGATGGGGGACACTTGGCTTAATAGCAAGACATGTGAAAAGGATCTGGGGGGGTCTGAACATGAGTCTACAGTGTGATGCAGCAGTGAAAAAAGCAAATCTTCTTCAAACTACAAGAAAGAAGATTCCACCTAAACATTAGGAAGAGCTTCCTGACAGTAAGAGCTGTTCGGCAGTGGAATTTGCTACCAAGGAGTGTGGTGGAGTCTCCTTCTTTGGAGGTCTCTAAGCAGAGGCTTGACAGCCATATGTCAAGAATGCTTTGGTGGTGTTTCCTGCTCGGCAGGGGGTTGGACTGGATGGCCCTTGTGGTCTCTTCCAACTCTACGATTCTATGATTCTATGAATGCTATTCTAGGCTGCATCAACAGAAGTCTACCGTAGTGTCCAGATCAAAGGAAATCATAGTCCCACTATATTTTGCCTTGGTCAAACCCCACCTGGAATACTGTGTCTAGTTCAGGGCACCACAGTTTAAGAAGGATGTTGACAAGCTGGAAGGTGTGCAGAGGAGGGCGACCGAGATGATCAAGGGCCTGGAAACCAAGTCTGATGAGGAACGGTTGAAGGCATTGGGCATGTTTAGCCTGGAAAAGAGGAGGGGAGATATGATATCTCCTCTTCAAATAGCTCAAGGGCTGTCACATGGAAGTGGGAGGAGCATGCTTGTTGTCTCCTGCTCTGGAGGGGAGGACTTGACGTTACAGAGGTACCTCTGGTTAAGAACTTAATTCATTCCGGAGGTCCGTTCTTAACCTGAAACTGTTCTTAACCTGAAGCACCACTTTAGCTAATGGGGCCTCCTGCTGCCACTGTGCCGTCGGAGCACGATTTCTGTTCTCATCCTGAAGCAAAGTTCTTAACCTGAGGTACTATTTCTGGGTTAGCGGAGTTTGTAACCTGAAGCGTTTGTAACCCGAGGTACCACTGTACAAGGAAGGAGATTCCAACTAAATTGAAGGTTTAAGCCAGGCATAGGCAAACTGCGCCCCCCCCCCGATTTTGGGACTACAATTCCCATCATCCCCGACCACTGGTCCTGTTAGCTAGGGATGATGGAAATTGTAGTCCCAAACATCTGGAGGGCCGGAGTTTGCCTATGCTTGGTTTAAGCTGGAAGTTTCCTGGGCCCCGAGTCGTCGTGGCCATTTACAGCTCGAATCTGGACCAGTTGCACATTGCACCCAACCACACGCGGACCTCTTCCTGCACAGACTGAATATTCCGATTGCAAATTCCGCGCCAGGCTCTGGGAAGATCATGGGAAGTATTGCAAGAACGAGCCGTCTCAGGAACAGTTTCTTCTCTAGAGCGATTTTGGCCTTAAATGGAAAGTCTGGACTTTGAAGTCATCTTATTTTACTTGTTATTTTGTATTATATCTACTGTTTTTAATTAGGTTTTTGTAATTTTGGATTATGCGGAATGCTTTATCGGAGTGGATGTAGCAACCGAGTAATTTCGTTGTTCCCGCAAGGGGACAATGACAATAAAGATATCTTATCTTATCTTAAGGGTGCATTAGAGGTGAAGAAGCTTCCTTCTCCCTCAGTCCCGAAGCCCCAAATTCTGGCTTGATGCCAAAGAGGGAGGAGGGTGTGGTGTTGTTTCTTTCAGAACGGCTTCTCCTGGCGCGGAGAAAGTGGGGCACCCATTTAAGCAGCTGACCACCCACACACCTTCACCGGGATCCAGAAAGCAAACCGGCTCTACCGGCTCAGCTTCTCTAGCTGGCTGGCTGGCGTCTGCCCCACGGCAGGGCTTGGGGAGGCAGAAAAGGGGCAGGGTCTCCAGAAGCCCCTGACTTCACCCCCCCTTGTGTGATCTCGCCTTTAGGCTGCAGGCGCACAGCAGAGCACATCTGAAGCATCTCCACCGCACCCCCAACCCCCCACCCCAAAGCAGATAACAAGGGAACGGTCATGTGCTGACATGTTTAACCAGAGAAAAGTCACACGAAGCATTTACTAAAGATTGGGAACCAATTTGCGTGGAAAAAAGAAAATGGCACTTACGACACCGGGCTTGAGGACCAACGGTAATATTAGAATCATAGAATCATAGAGTTGGAAGAGACCACAAAGGCCATCCAGTCCAACCCCCTGCCAAGCAGGAAACACCATCAAAGCATTCCTGACAGATGGCTGTCAAGCCTCTGCTTAAAGACCTCCAAAGAAGGAGACTCCACCACACTCCTTGGCAGCAAATTCCACTGTCGAACAGCTCTTATTGTCAGGAAGTTCTTCCTAATGTTTAGGTGGACTCTTCTTTCTTGTAGTTTGAATCCATTGCTCCGTGTCCGCTTCTCTGGAGCAGCAGAAAATAATCTTTCTCCCTCCTCCATATGACATCCTTTTATATATTTGAACATGTTGCTTGAGAGAAAGTGTTTTTGCTGGGTGTTATCTTGGAGTGGGAAGTTTAAATAACATTTATATCGAGCTGATGGACAAAGAATCAGTACAAAATTTAAAAAATTCCTTCCGGCAGCACCTTAAAGACCAACTAAGTTTTTATTTTGGTATGAGCTTTCGTGTGCATGCACACTTCTTCAGATACACTGAATTAGAAGTCCCCAGACGCTTATATGTAATATAATACTTTGGCCACCTCATGAGAAGAGAAGAATCCTTGGAAAAGACCCTGATGTTGGGAAAGATTGAGGGCACTAGGAGAAGGGGACGACAGAGGACAAGATGGTTGGACAGTGTTCTCGAAGCTACGAACATGAGTTTGACCAAACTGCGGGAGGCAGTGCAAGACAGGAGTGCCTGGCGTGCTATGGTCCATGGGGTCACGAAGAGTCGGACACGACTAAACGACTAAACAACAACAGACGCTTATATGTAGAGAAAGGGTGGGGAGAATCAGTAGTTCTCTATTTTTCTTCTTTCTCTGTTTCCTCTCTTATGGGCCCCCCTGTACATTCTCTCTATCTTTCTAGCTCCCCGCTCTCTCCCTCTCTCTTTTTGTTTTGTTTTTTGTTTTGTGCTTTTATTTAGATTGTTTTTGTTTCGATTTTTTTTTAAAAAAAGATGTTTGATAATAACCTTGGTATCCCTTTCCCCCTAATTCTAATGGGATCTATTTTTGAAATGGAGCTGGGATGAGTTAAGGGTGCTGGGAACTGTAGTGTTGTGATGTGTCAACGTGGCCTAGCGGGGTTGCCAGGACCCGGCGATGCGCAGAGGGTTGGTGGGGTGGGAGGCTGAGAATCAGACGGCATACACATGCGCCTTCAACCGCGTCACCGAGGAGATCACAGCCACAGAGATAAGAAAAGGAGAGTTGTTCCATTGTCTTCTGGAGAGGTCACTTCCTGGTTTGCACGGAGAAGCCATTTTTAATGGAGCCCAGCTGTCTCTCCAGAGTGGTGCATGCTCTAGTTATCTCCCGCTTGGACTACTGCAATGCGCTCTACGTGGGGCTACCTTTGAAGGTGACCTGGAAACTGCAACTAATCCAGAATGCGGCAGCTAGACTGGTGACTCGGAGCGGTCGCCGAGACCACATAACACCGGTCCTGAAAGACTTCCATTGGCTCCCAGGACGTTTCCGAGCACAATTCAAAGTGTTGTTGCTGACCTTTAAAGTCTTAAACGGCCTCAGTCCAGTATACCTGAAGAAGAATCTCTACCCCCATCGTTCTGCCCAGACACTGAAGTCCAACTCCAAGAGTCTTCTGGCGGTTCCCTCCCTGCGAGAAGCGAAATTACAGGGAACAAGCCAGAGGGCCTTCTCGACGGTGGCGCCTGCACTGTGGAACGCCCTCCCATCAGATGTCAAAGAAATAAATAACTACCTGACATTCAGAAGACATCTGAAGGCAGCTCTGTTCAGGGAAGTTTTTAATGTGTGACATGTTAATGTATTTTAAATCTTTGTTGGAAGCTGCCCAGAGTGGCTGGGGAAACGCAGCCGGATGGGCGAGGTACAAATAATAAATTGTTGTTGTTGTTGTTGTTGTTGTTATCAGAGGAGGGGACGAGCTGGGAAGTAGGGAGTTTGAGGAATAGCGAAGAGAGGGAAGCCTACAACTCTCATGATCCCTAGCTAACAGGACCAGTGGTAGGGGAAGATGGGAATTGTAGTCCAAAACATCTGGAGGGCCAAAGTTTGGGGATGCCTGATTTAGAAGCAATGTGTGGGAACGGCAAGGAAGCTAAGCAGGAGAAGCAGCAGCAGCCAGGGGTGTGGCAGTTACTCTCCTGCCCTGAGCAACGGGGTCAGACTAGATGCCTTCCCGGGTACCTTCCTCCACCACGATTCTGCGAGGACTTTGTGAGGGCAGGGCTAGGAAGCGGCGCCTTCGCTCCCAGTTCCACCTTCGGCCCCGTTCCCAGCCGAGGGAGAGGAACTTGTGGGAATAGTTGGCAAGCATCCCAAATGAGCTCACTTCGCCCAGCCTGAACTTGTGCCTCTCACACCTCCACAGCAATCCCGGAAATATGAAAGCGAGGATCGAGTCGGCGGTTCTGTGCAGAGGCTTGGGGAACCGAGGGGAGTGTTGTGGCCACTTGGAGTTGCGTCCTGACTCTGCGAATCTCCGTGGGGCTTATATTAATATCATAATATTTTCAATTTATTTTCCCATGATAGGGACTCGGGGAATGAGGGCATTTAGGATCACAGCCCTAATTAGGATAGTGGTGCCCACACTGGGCAAGTGGCTCGTTACATCCATCCCGTAATTTGTGAAATGCTTTTAAAGTGTTCCTCCAAAGGAATCATGGGAGTTGTAGTATACACAGAGCAAGCTGCAGCTCCCAAGATTCTTCAAGGTAAAGTATTTATTTCAATGTGTGGTGTGGATAGGCCCAAAAGAGTTATAAGAAGATGACCGGATTTTCTTGAGTCAAAATGAGAGTACCTCCAAACATTTTTTTAAGGGGAAAAAGCACTGATTCCGTAATAATGGGGTAGTTGTTGTTTTTTTGCTCTTTTTTTGAAGTTGATGGTTGCAATCAAGTGATTCAAAGTGCGGGACGTTCCAAATTACACGGTAAAAATGATAACAACAAGAACACTCTCACCTTGTTCGCTGCTCTTTTGCAGATCAGCAATGTTGGTTTCTTCATCCTGCCTCCGATGCTGATGTTCCTGAACACGCAGTATATCCAGTACCGACCAATTCCCATCCCGGGTCTTACTATCATGTCAACATTGATTGGTATGTTCTGTGGGGGAATCAGAATCGTGCCCGTTTTGGGAAGGGATTGTCCCCTCAGATCAAAAGAATTTATTTATTTACGCAATCATGGCATCCCGAATGATATATGCCCAGTTACAGGTAGGAGGGTCGCGGGTGACCCTACAGAGCCTAGGGCTTGCCGATCAGAAGGTCGGCGGTTCGAATCCCTGTGACGGGGTGAGCTCCCGCTGCTTGGTCCCTGCTTCTGCCAACCTAGCAGTTCAAAAGCACGTCAAGTGCAAGTAGATGTAGGTAAGGTAAACGGCATTTTCGTGCGCTGCTCTGGTTCACCAGAAGCAGCTTTGTCATGCTGGCCACATGACCCAGAAGCTGTCTGCGTACAAATGCCGGCTCCCTTGGCCTATAGAGCGAGATGAGTGCCACAACCCCAGAGTCGTCCGCGACTGGACCTAATGGTCAGGGGTACCTTTACCTTTACAGGTAGGTAGCCGTGTTGCTCTGCCTTAGTCGGAAAAAAAATCCTTCCAGTAGCACCTTAGAAACCAACTAAGTTTGTCATTGGTATGAGCTTTCGTGTGCATGCACACTTCTTCAGATACAGTTATTTTTTTATTTTGTTTTGATATATGCCCAGAAACGGAGAGACAGAACAATGCCAACAATAGCAGGAATTTCAGATGAAATGGTAGAATTAGAAAACTTAACTTATAGAGGAAGTCCATTCTTTTAGTTTTAGCAGACCAAGATGATCTCAGACCAAGTTGCACTCTTTATGTGCAACTCTTCCGCTAACCTGGAAGAGTTACCTCGAGTTGAGAACTTTGCCCCAGGATGAGAATGGAAATCGTGTGCTAGCGAAAGCACGCCTCTAGTTAAGAAGGGTTTCAGGTTAAGAACAGACCTCCGGAACGAATTACGTTTGTAACTAGAGGTACCATTGTATATGATAGCCACCTTCAAATATCTCAAGGGCTGTCACACGGAAGAGGGAACAAGCTTGTTTTCTCCTTCTCCGGAGGGCAGGACTCGAACCAAAGGCTTCAAGTTTCAATAAAGGATTCAGACCGGGGCCGGAATTAGGTTTGATGAGGCCCTAAGCTACTGAAGGTAATGGGGCTCTTGTCAACAACAAATTGTCACTCTTTTTTGTGTTGAATATATGCTATATGGTAATTTTTGGACCTAATAGGTATCTCAAGCCATTTGCACATAACAAAATATGCATTTTTATCAAAGTAATTGTTGAACTGAAATACAATTAAGAAGAAGTACAGTGGTACCTCTACTTACGAATAACTATGAATATTTCTACTTACGAATGGAGCTCTGTCCGCCATCTTGGATGCGGTTTAGATAGGATTTTTTCTACTTACGAATTTTTAGATAGGGTTGCTTCTACTTACCAATTTTTTCTCCCAATGCATTCCTATGGGATTCCACTTACAATTTTTTTTGAATGTGCATTCGGAACGCATTAAATTCGTAAGTAGAGGTACCACTGTATATTAATTAATGGGATGGGGGTGGCGCTGTGGTCTAAACCACTGAGCCTCTGGGCTTGCCGATCAGAAGGTTGGCTGTTCGAATCCCCGTGACGGGGGGGAGCTCCCGTCGCTCTGTCCCAGCTCCTGCCAACCTAGCAGTTCGAAAGCACGTCAAAGTGTAAGTAGATAAATAGGTACCGCTCCAGCGGAAAGGTAAACAGTGTTTCTGTGCGGCTTAGTCATGCCGGCCACATGACCCGGAAAACCTGTCTGCAGACAATTGCCGGCTTCCTCGGCCAGTAAAGCGAGATGAGCGCCGCAACCCCAGAGTTGTTTGCAAGTGGACTTAACTTTCAGGGGTCCTTTACCTTTTTTTATATATTAACTAGCTGTCCCCGGCCACGCGTTGCTGTGGCTCCGTCAGGGCCCCCGTTTCCCAGGACAGACGCATGATGTAACAGCATCCCTCCCTCTGTCGCCCCAGCGGGTGACGTATATTCCCCCCGCGTGACGCCACCCTCCACCCCAAGCCCCCCATCTCCCCCTCGCATACTGTATGGACATGTTGGAGAAGGTCTGCCCGGTTCCCCTGGTGGATTCCGGCGGGCGAGGGGGCAGGCGGTCCAGCTGTAGGTCCTTAGTGAAGGCTAACATGTCGAAGGCGGTGGGGAGAGCTGAAACGCTGGCGGTGGAGGGAGAGGATCCCACCCGTGCTTTCCCAGAAGGAGCCGCCGGCCACCCGCTCCCAGTACCCTCTGCATGCTTGCGTCGGAACGATGGCACCTCGTTCCCCGTGGCCTCCTGGGGGTAAAGAATTACTATAGCGTCTGTTGCTTTGACGTCCAACAGAGGCGCTATTTCCCCACCAAATCATGTTTTTACCTGTCACAGGTGTGACATCTATATAATCTAAGTATATGCAAACACTCGCATATTCATATGCAATGTTGTGTCAAAATTTCAAGGCAATCGGGCAAGCACTTTCGGAGATTTTGGGTCATGTACAAACTGACATTTACATTTTTATATAGATAGTGAAAAAATTTTTGGGGGGGGACAAGAGAGTGGGGCCCTAAGCTATAGCTTGTTTAGCTTATTTGTAAATCCTGCACTGATTCAGACTAAACATAAGCCTTTCAACAGTGGAAACTGTCTCTCTCGGAAGGTGCCAGGCTCTCCTTCCTTGGATGTTTTTAAGCAGAGGTTGGATGGCCATCTGTCAGAGATGCTCTAGCCAAGATTCCTGCATTGCAGAGGGTTAGAATCCTAGAACTGTAGAGTATGGAGGGAACTCCAAGGATCATCTAGTCCAACCCCTTGCCACGCAGGAATCTCAGCTAAAGCACCCATGACGTTTAGCCCTCGGGGTCCCTTCCAACTCTACAATTCGGTGATTCTATTACTCTTCTGGGAGCCCTGGCAGCCCAGAGCCTAAAGTTACGGACTCATAGAACTGTAGAGTTGCATGGGACCTCGTGGGCCATCTAGCCTGACCCCCTAAAGAAAGGACCAGCCGCAGCCCAGTGGGAGAGAACCTGCTTTGAGTGCAGAAGGCGCCAAGCAACATCCCCCTCTTCTCCTCCTGCAGGCCTGTTCTCCGGCTACTTCCATATGACTCTCAGCTACGCAGGGCAGATGCTGGACGAGCTCTCGATCCTTTGGGCAATCGCCCTCTGCTATGCATTCTGGATGCCTTGTCACTATTTCCCGTCGTTCATCAAAAACAGGTAAGTGGGGGGGGGCAATAAGGAACTGCTGGGGCACCTGGGGAATCAGGCAGAGGGCCCTCTCAGTAGTGGCACCCTCCCTGTGGAACGCCTTCCCATCATCAGCCAGATGAGCAGGGTATATATAAATACAGTGGTGCCTCGCTAGACGAATTTAATTCGTTCCATGGGTCTTTTCTTATAACGGAAAAATTCGTCTAGCGAATCCCATAGGAATGCATTGAATTTTTTTTGAATTTTTTTTTTTGCCCATAGGAACGCATTAATTGAATTTCAATGCATTCCTATGGGAAACTGCGATTCGCTAGACGAAAACGAATTCGTCTAGCAAGGCAACCTCCGCTAGAAAAAACCTTTTGTTAAGCGAAAATTTCGTTAAGCAAGGCATTCGTTAAGCGAGGCACCACTGTATTATTATTACTATTGTTATTGTTATTATAGTTATTTTAAAAATATTTTTTATTTAAGGTTTCTTGAATTACAAAGATGTGTTCAGTGCCTCTCATATTTTTACATGTATCATTTTTGCAAGTCAGTTTCATTTATTGAGACACTAAGAAGAAAGAGGGAGAACGAGATAGATAGGGGGTGGGAGGGTGGATGGGGGTGGGAATAGTAATATTAGTAGTAGTAGTAGTAGTAGTAGTAATAATAATAATAATAATAATAATAATAATAATAATTTATTATTTATACCCCGCCCATCTGGCTGGGTTCCCCCAGCCACTCTGGGCGGCTTCCAACAAAACATTAAAATACAGAAATCCATCAAACATTAACAGCTTCCCTAAACAGGGCTGCCTTGAGATGCCTTCTAAAGGTCTGGTAATTGTTATTCTCTTTGACCTCTGGTGGGAGGGCATTCCACAGGGTGGGCGCCACTACCGAGAAGGCCCTCTGCCTGGTTCCCCGTAACTTGGCTTCTCATAGCGAGGCAACTGCCAGAAGACCCTCGGCGCTGGACCCCATCGCTGGCAGAACGATGGGGGTGGAGATGCTCCTTCAGCTATACTAGACCGAGGCCGTTTAGGGCTTTAAAGGTCAACACCAACACTTTGAATTGTGCTCGGAAACGTACTGGGAGCCAATGTAGGTCCAACAGAATAAAAAAGCGATTAAACATCAAACATTAAAAATTACCCTAAACAGGGCTGCCCTCAGATGTCTTCTAAAAGTCAGATAGCTGTTTATTTCCTTGACATCTGATGGGAGGGTGTTCCACAGGGCGGGCGCCACTACTGAGAAAGCCCTCTGCCTGGTACCCTGCAACCTCACTTCTCGCAGGGAGGGAACCGCCAGAAGGCCCTCGGAGCTGGACCTCAGGGTCCAGGCTGGACAATGTGGGTGGACAAAGCTGTTCAGGGCATTAAAGGTCAGCACCAACACTTTGAATTGTGCTCGGAAATGTACTAGGAGCCAATGTAGATCTTTCAGGACCGGTGTTATATGGTCTCAGCGGCCAGTCCCGGTCACCAGTCTAGCTGCCGCATTCTGGTTTAGTTGTAGTTTCTGGGTCACCTTCAAAGGAAGCCCCACATAGAGCGCATTGCAGTAGTCCAAGCGAGAGATAACTAGAGCATGCACCACTCTGGTGAGACAGTCCGCCGGCAGGTAGGGACTCAGCCTGCGTACCAGATGGAGCTGATAAACAGCTGCCCTGGACACAGAATTGACCTGTGCCTCCATGGACAGCTGTGAGTCCAAAATGATTCCCAGGCTGCGCACCTGGTCCTTCAGGGGCACAGTTACCCCATTCAGGACCAGGGGGTCCTCCACACCCGCCCGCCTCCTGTCCCCCACGAACAGTACTTCTGTCTTGTCAGGATTCAATCTCAATCTGTTAGCCGCCATCCATCCTCCAACCGCCTCCAGACACTCACACAGGACCTTCACCACCTTCACTGGTTCTGATTTGAAAGAGAGGTAGAGCTGGGTATCACCCGCATACTGATGAACACCCAGCCCAAACCCCTTGATGATCTCTCCCAGCGGCTGCATGTAGATGTTAAAAAGCATGGGGGAGAGGACAGAACCCTGAGGCACCCCACAAGTGAGAGCCCAGGGGTCTGAACACTCATCCCCCACCACCACTTTCTAAACACGGCCCAGGAGGAAGGAGCGGAACCACTGTATAACAGTGCCCCTAGCTCCTGAAACCCTCTAGACCAGGGGTCCCCAGACTTACCGGCGTTTGGGCCGGTTCCCACCGCGCCGACCGCGCGGCGGGCCGGAGGACGGGGGAGCGCGCACCTGTGCGAGCCGGCGGGCGGGGGAGTGCGTGCCCGTGCGCTTACTGGCGCAGCGGCGCGCTTCCAGGGTGGAAAAAGCGCCGAAAATCCGTTGTGCGCATGCGTATGGGCCTCCCCCGACCCGGAAGTGCACCAGAAATGACCTCTTCCGGGTCGGGAGAGGCCCATACGCATGCACACAAAGGATTTTCGGCGCTTTTTTCCCGACCCGGGAGAGCGCTGCCGTGCTGCGCGCCGTAAGAGCGGGCGGCGGCGGGCGGCGGGGGTCGTCGCGGGCCGGATTGGCAGGCCAATTGGGCCGCATCCGGCCCCCAGGCCGTAGTCTGGGGACCCCTGCTCTAGACGGTCCAGAAGGATGTTATGGTCGATGGTGTCAAAAGCCGCTGAGAGATCCAGCAGAACTAGGAAACAGCTCTCACCTTTGTCTCTAGCCTGCCGGAGATCATCAACCAGTGCGACCAAGGCAGTTTCAGTCCCATGATGAGGCCTGAATCCCGACTGGAAGGGATCCAAATGGCCCGCTTCTTCCAGGCGTGCCTGGAGTTGTTCAGTAACCACCCGCTCAATCACCTTGCCCAGGAATGGAAGATTTGAGACTGGGCGATAGTTGGCCATATTGGCCGCATCTAAAGATGGTTTTTTAAAGAAGCGGTTTAATAACCGCCTCCTTCAGTGGGTCTGGGAAGCATAGCTGCCAAGTTCTCCCTTTTTTTTAAAAGGGAAATTCCCTCATGCTGAATAGGCTTCCTCGCGAGAAAAGGGAAAACCTGGCAGCTATGCTGGGAAGGCTCCCTCACAGAGAGAAGCATTCACCAACCCGCAAAGCCCATCGCCCAGCCCTTCCCGGCTAGCTTTTATAAGCCAGAATAGGTGACGGTGTTTCTGTTTTGCTTAATATATGTAGGGCGTGACGTCAGCTTTGTTTGTGTTGGTACTCCTTTATTCGCTTGTGTTCTTTTGGTGGTGAGAGAGACTGGGGTTGGCCAAGGGTGTGGTTGTCCATTTGTGATTGGCTATGATGGCCTTTGTTTTCATGTGTGAATGGGGTGGGT
The DNA here is from genome assembly GCF_965207765.1 of Zootoca vivipara. NCBI lineage: Eukaryota > Metazoa > Chordata > Lepidosauria > Squamata > Lacertidae > Zootoca > Zootoca vivipara. The sequence continues at coordinate 90,130,060 of NC_142589.1, read as the reverse complement.
GGGTATTTTTGGCTCAGGTTAGCCATACTGATTTGTATGCTGGCGGTAAATTTTTCCTCATTATCTTGTTGGGCTGTGTGTGTGATAAAGGGGAACCATACCAGGGTGAAGGCATCCTCTTCTATTTGTCCCCGTGCCAGTTTCAGCTTGTTGGTTAGTTTTTCCAGTAAGGCTGTTTCCCATACTACTTGGTACCATTGGTCTATGTTTATTCCTGCCAGGTCTCTCCAATGTCTGGTTATGACATTTCTGGTTGCTGTAAGTAGGTGGGTTATGAGGTCTTTGTGGTCTAAATGGGCTTTGTTATCTTGAAAGATGTTTAGTAGGGCCAATTCTGGCATAATTTCTATTGCTTTTCCGGTTATTTTACAAATTTCCCGTATGGTTGTTGCCCAGAATAACTGAATTTTGGGGCATTCCCACCACATGTGGAGGTATGTACCTGCAGAAGTGCACCCTCTCCAGCATTTTGGTGAGGTTCCTGGGAGTATTATTGTTAGCTTTCTTGGTGTTAGGTACCACCTGTAGGTGAGTTTTAGGGTGAGTTCTTTTCTTTTCATTGATATTGAGTTATTATAGTTATTGTTATTATTCTGTCTCTGCAGCCCTCCAAATTGCAACTAGAATTTTTTCCAACACACTTTCTATTCCTACAAAAAACAAACAAACACACACACCAAAAACCCCCACATACATAAACATTCCAATGGATGCAAAGAGATCCTATTAAGAGCAATGGCTGTCCTGGTTCCATAAAGACAGGCTGATCTTTGCTAACTCAAGCTATCAAACATACTTGACTTCATTTCTTCCTGCCCCTGGGGAGATGGCTCGTGAAAATCTTCCCACCTGTTCTGTAAAGCAGTGTTTCTCAACCTTTTTTGGGCCACGGCACACTTGTTCCGTGAAAACAATCACGAGGCACACCACCATTAAAAAACTTTAAAAAATTAACTCTGTGCCGCCCTATATTATAATTATGACTGTAAGAAACACTTGCCAAATATTGCTTTCTGGCGGGTCAGCGCTGCCGAGTTCTTAAAAGATCCGGGTTTCTGATCCACCCCACCCGACCCCGCCGTCCCGTATCTTACCCTGTGCGTGTTCTCGGACTTGTGAGAGGACGATTTGGTCTTCATGCCTCCGTGAATTAGCAACAAACTACCTTTTGAATGATGGAGATTGAATATTTTAAAAGTAGCTACTTGAAGTCCGCTCGATTTTCCAAAAAAGAGACACAAGTGCGGCACTATTAGCTGCTGGGGGCTGCCATCTTGGCTAAAGGATTCTGGGATGATCCTGTCACGTGAGGCATGGGGAAAATGGAAATAATGAAAGCTGATTGGTCTGTGGAAACTAGAAGGGGCGAAGAAATAGGACGCCCAGGGAGGTGGAGTTTGCAGCTGCAAAATCGCCCTTCTCGTCGCCGCACGTCGCGGTACACCAGCCAGCGTCTCGCGGCACACTAGTGTGCCGCGGAACAGCAGTTGAGAAACGCTGCTGTAAAGGACCCTGAGCTCTTCGGCACTCAAACTGTGTCTTCTGTCTTTTTCCTTTTTACCCACTTAGGGATCAGTTCGCGTGGCTGGTGGGCATCGTGACCGTCTTCAGCACCCTGATGTCCTTTGTGAAGCCCACCCTGAACGCTTACGCCCTCAACTCCATTGCCATACACCTTTTATACTTGAGCAACTTGGAATTCAGAAAGTAAGTTAAGTTGTGGGCAGAGAACCCTGCAAGCGTTGAACAGGCAATTTTAAGCGCCCCCTAGTGGAGAGTCCGCCTCCCGCTTTGGTAACTTCGCAGATAAGAATTAACGAGCAGTTCCTATTTCATAGTCCTTTTCATTCAGGCATCAGGTTGCAAGCAAAAATCCACATCATCCCTCCACAAGGAGAGCAGTTGGCTGTCCTGTACAGGGCTGCCTTCAGATGTCTTCTAAAAGTCAGATAGTTGTTTATTTCCTTTGACATCCAACACCCCCCCTTCCATCTTCTGCAACATCTTGAGTGCCAACGGAAAGTCTCTCCTCCTCTCTGCACACTTTGTTCTCTAATACGGTCGGACCTCCTGGTTCGTGGGGAGGGAGGGTCCGCCCCACTCTCTAATGACATCTTTGCTGGCTGTTCCCTCCCTTCTGTTTCTCTAGCCACTATCTCATATATATAAAAATTAAAAGAAATTGTCCAGTAGCACCTTAGAGACCAACCAAGTTTGCCATTGGTATGAGCTTTCGTGTGCATGCACACTTCTTCAGATACACTGAAACAGAAGTCACCAGACCTTTATATATAGTGGGAGGGTGGGGTGGGGTTTTTCTCAGGAGGATGGTGGGAATGGGTGATTGACTCAATGCGTCAATGCAGTCGTTCCCCCAGGGACGTTCGCCTGGCGCCTTCATTATACACCTTTAGGTGCCAGGCAAAAACGTTCTTTTTTAACCAGGCCTTGGGTTGATCTTATTGACATCCGACACCCTTTTAGAATGTGGCTTGGGGTGTGTGTGTGCGTGTATTGGGTTACTGCTTTTGGTTTGATTTTATATGTTGTGGTCTTGTTGTGAACTGCCCCAAGACCTCAGGGTATACGGCGGTGTATAAGTTAAATTAATAATAATAATAGATAAAAGGTAAAGGTAAACTACCCCTAGACAGTTAAGTCCAGTCAAAGGCAACTGTGGGGTTGTGGTGCTCATCTCGCTTTCAGGCCGAGGGAGCTGGCGTTTGTCCACAGACCGCTTTCCGGGTCATGTGGCCAACAGGATTAAGCCGCTTCTGGCGCAACAGGACACCGTGATGGAAACCAGAGCGCACGGAAACGCCATTTACCTTCCTGCCGCAGTGGTACCTATTTATCTACTTGTGCTGGTGTGCTTTTGAACTGCTAGGTTGGCAGGAGCTGGGACAGAGCGACGGGAGCTCACCCCGTTGTGATGATGATGATGATGATGATGATAATGCCCATTTTGTCACCATTACCCCCGGCCTCAGGGGAACGCTCCAACCATTCCTGATTATGACCTCTTCCGCAGGTGCAATAACGTCCGCATTCACCGTCTCATCAGAACCATGGTAGTGTGGTGGAGCATCGCCATCACCTGTTGGCTAACGGATAAGTTTTTGTGTAGCATCTGTCAGAGGGTCAATTTCGCCTACCTTCACAGCATCTGGTAAGAAGTAGCTGCTCTTGGCTGCCCCGGAGGGTTAGACGAGGTGGAACGGTCTTCATTTATTGGGTAGTGGTGGCAGAAGCCAGCTGAAAGTTGGCAAAAGCTTTGAGATGGTACGCGCTGTTGGGACAAGGTGCTTAGCCATCTTGGCCATCTCCCAATGAAGCAGTTGCCTCAGGAAGCAAATGAAGAAGGATCTTTATTTGCATAGCAATAAAATAAAATGTACTGAAGATTTAGTGGTGCCTCTGGATACGCACACCTCTAGTTGCGTATCCTTCGGGATATGCACGCAACAAACCCAGAAGTATTTTTCTGGGTTTCTCCGCATGTGCATGCGCAGAAGTGCTCTATGCGCCACCCGCATGCGCATGCGCAGAACAGGCACCTCCCGTTGCAAATTCCTCGGGATCCGACTGGATCCCCAGAACGGATCCCGTGCGCAACTGGATCCCGTGCACTGCAGAGGTAAAAACTAAACTGTAGAAAATAATTTTGGAGGGTTTACATCGAATGCTTCTCAGTGAGCAGCAAATGGCTGCTCCCAGTCTCGGGAACACTTTCCCTGGAGAAGCCAGACAGGCTCCTTCCTTGATGTCCTTCTGCCAGGGCCTTCTTCGTAGTGGCGCCCACCCTGTGGAACGCCCTCCCTTCAGATGTCAAGGAAATAAACAACTATCTGACTTTTAGAAGACATCTGAACGCAGCCCTGTTTAGGGAATTTTTTTAATATTTGATGTTTTATCGCATTATTATTATTATTATTTTGTCGTACCTTGGTTCTCGAACGCCTTGGTACTTGTATGTTTTGGCTCCCAAACGCCGGAAACCTGGAAGTAAGTGTTCCGGTTTTCAAACGTTCTTTGGAAGCTGAACGTCCGACGTCGCTTCTGCTTGAGTGCAGGAATCTCCTGCAGCCCATCAGAAGCCGCGCCCCGGTTGTCGAACGTTTCTGGAAGTCAGACGGACTTCCGGAACGGATTACTTTCAAGAACCAAGGTACGACTGTATTAATATTCTGCTGGGAGCAGCCCAGAGTGGCTGGGGAAGCCCAGCTAGATGGGCAGATATAAATAATAAATGATGATGATGATGATGATGATGATGATGATGATGATATTTCAAAAAATAAAAAAGCAGGACACCCCGAAAGTTGTTGAGGAAACTCCCCTGGACGTATGGCAGCCCTAGACAACATGCTTTCCTTTCTTCTTTAACCCGCAGGCATCTTTCTATCGTCGTAGCCATTTTCTACTGCGCCACCACGGTCGTCTACTTAGATGTCTTCTATGACTTCCCTAGCTGCGAGCCCGATGTGGCTTACTGGCCCAGCGAGGGTAGCTTCTTTTCACTGCCGTACATCGACCTCCCGAAACTGAAGAAACAGTGCTAGAGGGACTGCTTGACCGCTGAGGATGACAGGAGCCCTGCACTGACCCCTACAGAGTATAGCGGGTTCGATCCATTGCGACGACTTAGTGCTACGCTTGTTTGACCGGCGAAAGGCTTTGCGCTGCCAAACCCTTGTTGCGTGGGAGAAAGGCCGGTAGCTTCGTCGCATGGCTTCTCGCCCAATCTGTTGTGCGGCGAGTTTTTCCGCCAGCCTGGCCATACTGTGCGGGGTGCCTCCATTACACGACATTGAAACTTGCCTGTCCCCCCCAGCAGCCAGAGAATGACGGACACTGTATTTAAGCTATTTATAGAGGACATGTGGAGGGAATGAGAGAACGAACGGATCTCTCACTTTATGGACATTCTGCACACGTTTACCACCCGTCTTTCTCCGGCCTGTATTAAACTGCACTTTGAAAGAAAGAGATCGGCGCGTTCATTTGTACCGAAATGTTGTTTCCTCTCAAAACGATGCATTTTAAAAACACACACACAACTAATTAATTAATTAAATTAATTAAATTAATCTAAGACACGTCAACCATTGCTGGGCTGGTGTTTCACAATCTGGTGTTTCGACTCAATAATTGCACGGAATAAATCCATGATGGGTTTGTTCTGCTTTGTTCAACAACAACAACAACAACTAATACTACTACTTATTATTTATACCCCGCCTGTCTGGTTGGGGTTCCCCAGCCACTCTGTTGGCGGCTCCCAACAGAATATTAAAAACACGACAGCACATCAAACATTAAAAACTTCCCTAAACTTTCCCCCACTTTTTCCCATCACACTGTCTAGACTACAGCATGGGTAAGCAAACTAAGGCCCGGGGGCTGGATCCGGCCCAATTGCCTTCTAAATCCGGCCCATGGATGGTCCGGGAATCGGCGTGTTTTTACATGAGTAGAAGGTGTCCTTTTATTTAAAATGCATCTCTGGGTTATTTGTGGGGCCTGCCTGGTGTTTTTACATGAGTAGAATGTGTCCTTTTATTTAAAATGCATCTCTGGGTTATTTGTGGGGCCTGCCTGGTGTTTTTACATGAGTAGAATGTGTCCTTTTATTTAAAATGCATCTCTGGGTTATTTGTGGGGCCTGCCTGGTGTTTTTACATGAGTAGAATGTGTCCTTTTATTTAAAATGCATCTCTGGGTTATTTGTGGGCCTGCCTGGTGTTTTTACATGAGTAGAATGTGTCCTTTTATTTAAAATGCATCTCTGGGTTATTTGTGGGGCATAGGAATCCGTTCATTTTCCCCCTCCAAAATATAGTCCGGCCCCCACAAGGTCTGAGGCACAGTGGACCGGCCCCCTGCTGAAAAAGTTTGCTGACTCCTGGTCTAGAGGGGCTCTACTACCTAGTATGACGAAGGCAGGACAGAAAAGGGGATGGGATTTCAGAAAGTTATGGGACATGCCCCAGTTGGAAAAGAGGCAATGCAACAGTCACAACACTACTGCAAGCACAAAGAGTCTTGAATGTGGGATTGTGCATTCCTGTCACAATAGCCTCGTGACTACACACTCACCAGGACTCAGGAGTGTCCCATTCAAAGGACTCCTGAATCTCAACTCAGTTTGCCCCAGAGGCAGTGCTCACAACATACATCTAAAGCACACGACTCCTCACTAAGAACCCTGGGAATTGTAGTTTCTTGAGGGTGCTGGGAACTGTAGATCACCCCGGCCCTCGAGTTTCATGCCTGTGTGAAGATTTGAATCCAGGGACTTGGCTACATGAGTAAAGAAGCATAGAGATTTGACTGCACTGTAAACATGCAACATGAGATGGCGCCAGAGAGCAGGAAATTTTAAAACACGGTTTTCCATAGAGATTTTTCCCCCTTTGGTAATAACAATCTAATTTCTGACTTATTTATAGCGTGTTCCCCCCGCCCTGGGTCTAGAGCCACCCGAGGTCTCCCCACATCTAGCCCAGTATTCTAACCACTGCATCACACTACCTGCCAAGCCAAGCTTCCGTTGTTTTCCACATACGATTTGGCCTGCAAGATCGTGCTTCCAAGAACCCAGCTGCCATAATTAAGGCTGTGTCCTCCGCACCACTTTGCAAGAACGCAGCCGTCCCAAGGTCCTGTTTGGAGGTTTCTCTTGGGGGAATCTGGTTGGCCAAGATGAAAGCAAGGGGGGCAATGAGGGGTGACACCTTTCACAAGTGTACCCTCACGACACTCAGGAGGACTGACGATGGATCTGAGAGTTAGTACAATGGGTGGCGCTGTGGTCTAAATCATTGAGCCTCTTGGGCTTGCCAATCGGAAGGTCGGTGGTTCGAATCCCCGCAATGGGGCAAGCTCCCGTTGCTCTGTCCCAGCTCCTGCCAACCTAGCAATTGGAAAGCACAGCAGGGCAAGTAGATAAATAGGTACCGCTGTGGCAGGAAGGTAAACTGTGGTGGAGTCTCCTTCTTTGGAGGTCTTTAAGCAGAGGCTTGACAGGCATATGTCAAGAATGCTTTGATGGTGTTTCCTGCTCGGCAGGGGGTTGGACTGGATGGCCCTTGTGGTCTCTTCCAACTCTACAATTCTATGATTCTATGATTCTAAACGGTGTTTCTGTGCGCTCTGATTTCCATCACGGTGTCCTGTTGCGTCAGAAGCGGTTTAGTCCTGCTGGCCACATGACCCAGAAAGCTGTCTGTGGACAAATGCCGGCTCCCTTGGCCTGAAAGCGAGATGAGCGCCGCAACCGCATAGTCACCTTTGACTGGTCTTAACCATCCAGCGGTCCTTTACCTACCTTACTTTACAGACAAGACTATTGCAAGGTGGAGCAATGACCAGATGGTTTCCTGTACAACTTAAGAAAAGAAGACTTCACATGCTCAGGGGCACTTTGTCCAAAGTTGTTGTTGTTGTTGTTTAAAAAAAATTGTGTCCACTTCTCTGGAGCAGCAGAAAACAACCCTTCTCCCTCCTCTATATGACATCCTTTTATATATTTGAACATGGCTATCATATCACCCCTTAACCTTCTCTTCTCTAGGCTAAACATACCCAGCTCCCTAAGCCGTTCCTCATAAGGCATTGTTTCCAGGCCTTTGACCATTTTGGTTGCCCTCCTCTGGACACGTTCCAACTTGTCAGTATCCTTCTTGAACTGTGGTGCCCAGAACTGGACACAGTACTCCAGGTGAGGTCTGACCAGCGCAGAATACAGTGGTACTATTACTTCCCTTGATCTAGATGCTATACTCCTATTGATGCAGCCCAGAATTGCATTGGCTTTTTTAGCTGCTGCATCACACTGTTGACTCATATCAAGTTTTTGGTCTACCAAGACTCCTAGATCCTTTTCACATGTACTGCTCTCAAGCCAGGTGTCTCCCATCCTGTATTTGTGCCTTTCATTTTTTTTGCCCAAGTGTAGTACCTTACATTTCTCCTTGTTAAAATTCATCTTGTTTGCTTTGGCCCAGTTGTCTAATCTGTTAAGGTCATTTTGAAGTGTGATCCTGTCCTCTGGGGTATTAGCCACCGCTCCCAATTTGGTGTCATCTGCAAACTTGATCAGGATGCCCTCAAGCCCAGCATCAGGACTACTTCCTTATGTAATAAATCATAAGGACTACTTCCTACTCAAGAAAAAAAAGGCAAATTCTGACTTAGGTATCAGAATTTTGCAAAGGTAAAGGGAACAAGCTTATTTAGATTCTCACCCTCAATTTTATTTCCGTTCCCCACCACCATACTCATTCTCCCACCTCTCCCTCTCACATCTCTGAAGGATAGCTCAGTCGGTAAAAGCACGAGACTTTTCATCTCGGCGAGGTTGCGGGTTCGATTCCTGTACCGCAGGGGGTCGGACTACATGACCCTTGGGTGGGGTCCCCCCTCCAACTCTACACTTCCAATGCCCCTTCTCTGCCTCAGAACTTTACTGCGCCAACCTGGAACGCTTTCCCGAGTAACCATCAAAACAGAACTTTTTCTCCGTGGCGACGCCTCCAGGAAGTCAGTCCTTGGGCAGGCGCCCCTCGGCAAAGGGGGTCCAGATGGGCAGACTGCCCTTCAGCTCAACAGAGGGATTATGCAGCAACCGAAACTCTTTTACCCCCAGCATGAGACGTACACCCCTCGGCCTTTAGAGCGACCAGACGGACAGTCAAACCGGCCCTTCCCGGCTTTTGTTCTCCCTGAAAACCTTGCCTCCGTAGGTAGGATCAGTTTATGCCAGTGGGGTTTCTTACCTTGTTTTTTCTGGGATGTGGCCAGCCCCACATCTAAGGACAGGCATGGCAAGTTCCCGGGGGGTGCTTGGCTTGTTGGCTCAATAGCATATTACAGGAGGAGAGGTTCCCCCCTCACAACTTCCTGTAGAACTAATTTTACACGCCATATTATTGCAAGGCGGCAACCTGCCCTTCGGTCATGGCCTCTCCATCCCAAGGCCAACCTCGGTCCCTATTTCCCTTTCCCTTTTCTCACATTGCTAGCAATGACTGGTGCCCTCGCAGACCTCTTTCCCCCTTGGCCCGTTCATATTTGGGGGATAAGTGTTCTAACACACGGCTGAAGCAACGTTGCCAAAACATGTACCATCTTGGTACGGAAGGAAATGTTCCGCCACGGCAGCAGCACATTCCTTCAGACCCATGGCTTTTTGAATTATATTCTGATTATTGGGGTGGGGAATCAGGAGTGTGTGTGTGTGTGTGTGTGTGTGTGTGTGTGTGTGTTAAATTCCATGCGGAATAGAGCTCTGATACCTCGGCGTGGCCGAAATTCGGTCGAGCAGCACAGCTACTATGAAGTGTGCTGCAAAATTGCACATAGACGCCCGGCAGCTTTTGGGCACACAGAGAGTTTGAGGGCAAGGGGCGGTGGACTCGCCTCTGAGCTCTTGCAAAACTCACAGAAGGAAAAAGAAGGAACTCTCAATGCAAAACACACACACACACACACACACAGAGAGAGAGAGAGAGAGAGAGAGAGAGAGAGAGAGAGAGAGAGAGAGAGAAGGGCTCACCGAAAAGGCACAATGGATTTGAGTTTCAGGAAGGCAGGCTATAAAAGGAACATTCAAACCTCGGTTGTCGAACGGAATCCGTTCCGGAAGACGGTTTGGCTTCCGAAATGTTCGACAACCGAGGCGCGGCTTCCGATGGGTTGCAAGAGCTTCTTGCACTCAAGCGGAAGCCACATCGGACATTCGGCTTCCGGAAAACGTTCAAAAACCGGAGCATTTACTTCCGGGTTTTCGGTGTTCGGGAACCGGAACGTTCCAAAACGGAGCCATTCGAGAACCGCGGTTTTGACTGCAGCACAGAAAAACCAGATATGGCAAGTGTCCCTATTTTGCAGGGATGGTCCTGGAATTACAAAAGCCATCCTGGCTTCTGATTTGATCCTGGTATGTCCCTTTCCCCCCACTGAGCTCAGGGAGGAGGATTGATGGCTCCAAGGATTGATGCCCTCCCCATGGCTGTTGCTGCCAGGATCCTCCCTTGGGCAGCTCATAGTGGCTGCTGGAGAGCAGGCAAGGAGGAGGAGAGGCTGGAGCAGCCCCAAGGCCCAGCCTCACATCAGGTCTGAGGGGCAGGCAGAGGGGCAGGGCAGCCCTGGGCAGCAAGAAAGCGGGAAGCACAAGGAGTCTTGATTTATTATTATTTTTTATAAAAAATGCTTTGTGCATCCACATATAATGTCGCCCGTTTCTAAAATGCATTTATTGGCCTGCGTTTTCCTTTCTGTAAATCTACCAAAAACGAAATAAAATTGGGATGAAGGAGTTTTCTCAGGACGCCGGAAGGCTTGTGTGCTGTGTCCCCTTGGTGTGTGTGTGGGGCAGGGGTGGAAAAACTCTGCGGTTGTGGTCAGAAGAAAAATGGGGGCTCAAGAATGGGGTAGGGGCGAGAAATGTCCCTACAGTTGTTGTAGCTTGGTTTCCGAACAGCTTAGTTCTCGAACCTTTTGGCTCCCGAACGCCGCAAACCCAGAAGTGAGTGTTCCGGTTTGCGAACTATTTTTGGAAGCCGAACGTCCGACGGGGCTTCCAATTGGCTGCGGGAACTTCCTGCAGCCAATCAGAAGCTGCGATTTGGTTTCCGAGTGTTCGACTTCCGTTCAACCTCCGAGGTACGACAGTATTTTCATCTGAGGGCATGGCATTGTTGCTAAGGGGTGACACCCAAAGGGTCCCCTTTTGCCCAGCCCTTCGGAGGCCAACCAGAAGCAGTGGAAGAGATTCCCGGGAGGCAAAACTAGAGAAACAACGCAGCTGGCAAGAGCAGAGGCTAGAGCATGAATTTTTCTTTGTGTTGACGTTACAGGGACACCCAGTTTGTACCACCCCCCCAGCCAGGAGAAAGAGCTATTTGCAACACCTCCGGCAGGTAACGCTTACGTGGTGCGTAGAAAGGAGCAACTCTTGCGGGCGCGTGGGTGGGCCTTTGCGGATTGTGGCCTGTAAATCTCGACTCGGGGCAGGGCAGGGCGATGCCTGGCTAGGTTTCCGACGGACTAAACCTGAGATTTGGTCAGCAGCTATTGCTATAAGAAAACTGAGCGTATTGCCGTGGAATTCATCACTTCAAAGTACACGAGCATGATTAGTTTTGATTTTGCTTGCTGTTGGGATGGGACGCAAAAGCCCCTCTGCTGCACATGCATGAAGCCCCAGGTTCGAGTCTCTCGAGGTATGGTAGGGAAGAGACTCCTTGCCTTAAGCCCTGCAAAGCTGCTACCAGTCAGTGAAGATAAATACTAAGCTAGCTAGACTAAAGGCCTGGCTCAGAATAAGGCTGTTTCCCAGTGTTAGAAACTCAGATATATAAGCTAGGCCAGTGTTTCCCAACCTTGTGCCTCCAGATGTTTTGGGACTACAACTCCCATCATCCCTAGCTAGCAAGACCAGTGGTCAGGAATGATGGGAATTGTAGTCCGAAAACATCTGGAGGCACAAGGTTGGGAAACACTGAGCTAGGCGCCAAATACCTCCTTAAACCAAGGTTGCAGTTACCAAAATGGAATGCCCAGAGTTGCCATTTTGGGGCAAGGTGGCTCTAAAGTATTATTTTTCAAAGGATGGACTGGCTGTGATTGATTCTCAGATAAACATCTGGCAAGTTCAGATGACAATCTTGAGATAGGTTAAGAACTTTGAGAACTCAAAGAAGAAAAGTCACTTGATGCAGGGACCGTCTACCTATATATTGGCCCATTCTGACCTCTTTTTCTTAATGGTGACACGGACCATTCATAACGTAAGAATAATCTTCACAACTGTGAGCAGGGCAGTGGGGTGGGGTAAGTGAAGACAAGCGACAATAATGAGCTATAATGTTGTTCACTGCTCCTGCAGTTTGGAAGAGACTCTCGCAGCAGAGTTAGCACAATGGTGACTGTGCCAAAAACAATAAAACTTGGCTATAAAACTTTTTATTTGCCCATAGGAACACATTAATTAAATTTCAATGCATTCCTATGGGTAACCACGATTCGCAAGACGAATTTTTCGCGAGACGAATTCGTCTTGTGAGTCACCATCAGATCGCAAGGCGCATTCGTCTTGCGAAAAATTCGTCTTGCAGGGCATTCGTCTTGCGAGATACCACTGTATTTATACCCTGTCCATCCAGCTGGGTTTCCCCAGCCACTCTGGGGGGCTCCCAACAGAATATTAAAAACACATTAAAACCTCAAACTTAAAAAACTTCCCTAAACAGGGCTGCCTTCAGATGCCTTCTAAAAGTCAGGTAGTTGTTTATTTCCCCGACATCTGATGGGAGGGTGTTCCACAGGGAAGGCGCCACTACCGAGAAGGCCCTCTGCCTGGTTCCCTGTAACCTCGCTTCTCGCAGGGAGGGAACCGCCAGAAGGCCCTCGGAGCTGGACCTCAGTGTCCGGGCTGGACAATGGGCGTGGAGACGCTCCTTCAGGTATTCTGGGCCGGGGCCGTTTAGGGCATTAAAGGTCAGCACCAACACTTGGAATTGTGCTCGGAAAGGTACTGGGAGCTAATGCAGGTTTTTCTGGACGGGTGATAAATGGTCCTGGCGGCCGCTCCCAGTCACCAGTCTAACAGCCACATTCTGGGTTAGTTGTAGTTCCGGGTCACCTTCCAAGGTAGCCACACGTAGAGCGCACTGCAGTAGTCCAAGCGGGAGATAACCAGAGCATGGGCCACTCTGGCAAGACAGTCTGCGGGCAGCGAGGGTCTCATCCTGCGTACCAGATGGAGCTGGTAGACAGCCGCCTTGGACACAGAACTGACCTGTGCCTCCATGGACAGCTGTGAGTTTGAAATGATTCCCAGGCTGTGCACCTGGTCGGTCCTTCAAGGGCACAGTTACCCCATTCAAGACCAGGGAGTCCCCCACACCTGCCTGCCCCCTTCGCAGTCAAAGGAAGTGGCAGCCAGCCTTGCCTTGGCAGATTTGAGCAGGACACATGTTAGAGGGTGCTCCTCGTCCGTCCCTCATTTTCCTCTCTCCTCGCCCCCTGCCAGGCTTCCACATGGCTCCGTGCGGGTGCTTCTTCGACCCCAGGATCTACCGCATTGAGTGGGCTACGGCCAACTTCGTCCAGCCCTCCGTGTACAAACTCCCTGGTGCGCCGGCCCCGCAAAACACCTACCTGCTTGACAGCCAGAAATACCTCAAAAGCCCTGTCCAGCCGGTCCCATACCCGCCCTACCAGCCGGTCGCCAGTAACCCCCCGTTCGTCTTGCCCTTCTTCAAGCCTGAGGGGCCCTCCACCAACTTGGCGGACCACATTGGCTTCGTGGGGAGCCCTGCCCACGGCTCCCCCTTTGCAGAGGCGGTCTCTCTCCACGGTGAGGGCCCGGGGCAGAGCAAGGAGCGTAAGCTTCTCTCTGCACTCCCTCCTGGGCTGAACCCAAGCGAGCGGCCAGCCCTGGTGGCGGCATATGAGCCCCTGAAAGACTGCCAAGACTTGGCCTTCCAAGCTTTCAAGGACTTCCAAGCGGATGAGGCAGACGACATCCGGAACCCAGATTTTGCAGAGGACCCCCCAGCCCCGTCGAACGCCTCTCCTGAAGACCACCAGGCCATCCTCGGTGTGCCGAGTGTGGACATCATGGCCGAAGCAGAGTCTTGCGTGGACCTGGAGAGCATCATCGCGGACGGGAACGCATTGATAGAGGAGGAGGTGTCCTTCAACCTCCCGGAAAAGGTCCTCTTGGAGGATGCCATGAAGTTGTTTGACTGCTCCCCGGTGAACTCGGACACCGAGGCCTCGTTGGACGGCTTGGGCAACGGACGCCACAGCCGGCACTGGGGAGACAGCCTGAGGGACAGTTGCTTCTCTGGCGAGGATTCGACCAGTGACATCCGGTCCCTCAACTTGCCCGACGAGCTGCTGTCTTTCGATTACAGCGTGCCGGAAATCCTAAGTGCGGTGACGAGCCTGGACTACCTCTATGACGTGAACGCTTTTGGGGAGGAGTTGCAATGGGAGGCCCGGCCGCCTTCGCAGCCCCCCCTGCAACACGAGTCCCACGTGGGCCTCGAGGAGAAAGCAAAGAGCGGTGTTGCCAAGAAAAACAAGCCTGCGGCCGGCCAGTCAAAGGCGGCATCCGTGCAGGGAGGCGACGGTGAACCCCAGGGACAGGATTCCACCCCACTGGGAATCTGACCAGTGCAACTAATCGGACAGGGGGTTGTGCCACTAGATCAAGGATGGGGACAGAGTTCCTGCCATTTTGTCTATTAAAAACACACAGATAGCTTTTTAGAACTCGAACTGTGTGCCTGTCTCTCCGGGAGGACTCGCTATGGTATCTTTGCAAAGTTAAAACTGCATGGAAACCTGGCTTTACGTCACACAGGCAAAACTGTAGTCGGGGGGGGGGAGTCAAGGTCTTTGTCTTGTTCAGACTACAGTGGCACCTTGGTTGTCGAACGGCTTGGCTCCTGAACAAATTGGCTCCCGAATGCTGCAAACCCAGAAGTGTTCCAGTTTGAAATGTTTTTTGGAAGCCGAAAGTTCGATGCGGCTTCCGATTGAGTGCAGGAAGCTCCTGCAGCCAATCGGAAGCCGCACCTTGGTTTTCGAACGGTTCCGGGAGTTGAACGGACTCCCGGAACGGATTAAGTTTGACAACCAAGGTACCACTGTACATGTCAAGTTGGGACTTAGGAGAGGTTGGGAATAACTCGCAAGGTGTCAAGTGAAGTTAACTCTTTATTCCAAGAATCCCAAACAGTGCAGGCCTAGTGCAGGTCCCAGCAGCACTTCCCAGTAGGTCTTGTCCCGAGGAAGCAGTTGCAAGGGCTGAAGGTCCCCACCTTCCCACTGCTCTCTAAGGCTCCTCCTCGCCCAATTCCTTCCCAAGCAATCTGAGACATCTCCATCTTGCCTGTCTCCGCTCTGCCCTTTTCTTACCTCTTCTGGTTCTGGGAGACCAGGAGGGAGGGGAGCTGGTTGCAGCAGGAGAGGGAGACACCCTGGCTTCTTCAGCAACCTGCCTCATCTCTGCCTCTTGGCCTCCCTCCTCTCCCGTTCCAGCTTCTGCCTCCGAGTCTGGACTTCTCTTTGCCACAGACTCTCCCTGCTCCTTCAAACCTGTTACCCCGCCAGCTTCCGACACCCCCTCCTCCTCCCTTGGAATGTCAAAAGCTGTTTTGTCCCCCCCTACCCTTGCCCTCCTTCTACGCCCCCACCCACCCAAACGCACATCTGTTCATCATTTTGTCTTTGTCTGTCCTCTGTTTGTTGCGGTACCCTGAGCAAGAGCTTGCTTTTTATTGGCACCAACAGGGGTGTCAGGCCTATCCCATCTCCAGCAGATCTTGCCCCCATGAAGCAGTTGCTGAAACTGAAGGTCCCCCCACCTTCCAACGTCCATCTAAGTCTCCTCCTCTCCAGGGTTCCCCCCAAGCAATCTAAGGCACTGCCCACATGAAGCTAATCTCTCCTCTGCTCTTTTTATCCCTCTCCTGGTTCTGGGAGACCAGAAGGAAGGGGAGCTTGTTGCAGCAGGACGGGGAGAAACCCAAGATTCTTCACCAGCCTGTCTCTCAGCCTCCCTCCTCTCCAGCCTCTGCTTGCACCTCTGATTCTGGACTGCTTTCTGCCAATGACTCTTCCCGCTCACTAAATCCTGTCACCTCTCCTGCTTCTGCTCCCTCTTCTCCCTCTGACCACTCGCCAATCCCCGGGCTCTGAGCCTTCTTCCCTTGGACATTCCCCAGCTGGTTCCTCCCGCCACTTCTTTGCACCCAGCCAGTTCGTGACACTACAACTCCCTGTGAAACAGGCCAAGGGTTGTGTGTTCCAAACTCACACTTGGTCATGTACCCAGACGTATTGGCTTCCGGACTGTGAAAGGAGGACGGGAGTCCTCCCCCCCCCAGTGGCTCTGCACCTACCTGGGCATGCCTCCTTGCTGAATGACGGCTCACCCCAGGCAGCGAACCCATTCAGAGAGACAACAGGAAGCCTCTTTTGAGAATGAGCCATCCTGCCGTCTCTCTGCGCCAAGAGTGGTTTGCTGAACCAATCCTTCTCAATGCAAACCCCCTCAGAACCTGGCAAGGGAGGCTGGAGGAAGGCAGTAACAGAACAGGGATCCACACAGAGGCTCGGCGGTCAGCCTCCCAGGCTGGATGAGAGGATCCTTTGACTTAATTGGAGGCTAGGAATAATTCCTCACAGTATAACAGGGTGGATTGGCAGGGCTAAACGGTAAATGCAAAATATACTGCTTGATTGTACGAAGAAACCCCAAAGCAGTCACATTGGTCCCAAATGCAGTGATCTCAGGAACCATTACGCAAAGTTCAGCTAGAATCGGCAGTACTGAAAGGCTGCCGCTTTGATTCAAATTGGCACCTGATTTTATCCAAGCAAATGTGTGCATAAGCAACATACATTTAAAGCACGTTCTCTCTCTTCCCCCTTCCTTACACACACCACCACCATTTTGGGGGGGGGGATTTATTATTTATTTTTTAAATTTATGGAAGATGAAGCAGATTTGGGTAGGTCCCGACCACTTCTACTTCTATACAGTAAAATCATTGGGAACTGGATAGGCACTATACAACCCAAGCGCTCCTGGTTTGGGCGACTGTCTCCTGGGGGGTCTTTGGATTGCTGTGAAATGCCTTGCAAGGACGGGAAAAGGGGGGCACACGTTTGCATTAAGGGGAGGCAGTGTGGTAAATGTGATGAATAAGTGTGCTTCTTTAATTTATATATTAAAAAGGGAGCTTCCAGTTTCAGGAGCACTCTGCTGCAGAAAGGCAGTGCCTGCTTTCACGTCCTGCATCTGATTGGCAATTGTGGAGAACAGGGTGCTCCTCCTCTTTCCAGGTCTAAGCCTGGAGACGCTAAGCCAGTGATGGGCAACCTTTTGAGCTTGGTGTGACAAAATTTGCCAAAGAACCGAGCATAACTCGGGTGGTGTGTCACTTTGAGGAAAAAAACCATAATTTCGCGATATTTATAGTTTAAATAACAAAAATGTATAATTGTAATATATAACTGTATTTAATATACAAAAAACTAATTATTTAACCAAACCAAACCAAAAACCCCTTATTTATCACAAAGTGCCCAGGGCTGTTGAGCTTTTTTGGGGGAGCTGCTGACCAAAGTTTTGGAGGTTTTGTGTGTGTGTGTGCAAAAATTGCTTTGCTTTTTGGGGTTTTTTTTTCCTGCCAAAGTGCAGAAAAACCCAGCACAGAACGGGTTAAAAAACGAACGTTGTTACACCCAGTCACCGTCTGCCAAAGCGCCAGAAAAAAACAGCACAGAAAGGGTTAAAAACCAATCTCTGGCTACCAGCAGCAACAACAACAACAAAGGATCCGGGTTTTAACAGCAGAGAAAAGCTGTAGCGTGAGGAGGAGCGGGAGAACAAATGGGGTGAAAGAAACAATAGCACGAATGGGCCGATGGGGCGCGTGCCAGCAGTGAGGGCTCTGCGTGTCAGGTCTGACACGCGTGTCATAGGTTCGCCATCACTGCGCTAAGCAAAAAATAATGCAAGACTGAAATCTGCAGCAAGCCATCAGGCTCCTTTGCACGGTGGTGGTGGTGGGGGCTCTGGCGCCACCTACTGTTGTCTTCCCGCCTTGCGCCCCACAAGTCCCAATGACAGCTGCCGTGGTCACTGGGACAATGAGCGCTTCTGTCTGGGAGCGGTTGGCACTGTGGTCTAAACCACTGAGCCTCTTGGGCTTGCCGATCGGAAGGTCGGCAGTTCGAATCCCCACGACGGGGTGAGTTCCTGTTGCTCCGTCCCAGCTCCTGCCAACCTAGCAGTTGGAAAGCACACCAGCGCAAGTAGATAAATAGGTACTGCTGCGGCGGGAAGGTAAACGGCGTTTCCATGCGCTCTGGTTTCCATCATGGTGTCCCATTGTGCCAGAAGCGGTTTAGTCCTGCTGGCCACATGACCCAGAAAGCTGCCTGTGGACAAACGCTGGCTCCCTTGGCCTGAAAGCGAGATGAGCACCAGGGACGTAGCCAGGATCAAAATTAGGGGGCAAGGGGCGGGGCCAAGGCACGGGGGGAGGGGCCACAGTGGGGCAAGGAAAGCCATGATCAGCAGGGGCGAGGGGGCACCAGGATCAGCCCGAAAAAGGGATGCTCCGACCCCCTCCTCCCCCTCCGCGATCGCCAGGGCGGGTGGAGGAAAAGCTGGCTTTCTCTCCACCTGCCCCACAGCCAGCAAGGGAAAAGGGAGACGTCCCTTCTAGCCGGATGGCTGTGGGGCAGGTGGAGGGAAAGCCCCAGAGCCGCGCAAAGCGTTTGGCTGGCTTTGCCTCCACCCGCCCCACAGCCAGCCAGCTAGAAGGGACGTCTCCCTTCTCCCTTGCTGGCTATGGGGCGCGTGTAGGGAAAGCCAGCCAAACGCTTTGCTGGGGCTTTCCCTCCCGCCCCACAGCCAGCCGGCTAGAAGGGACGTCTCCCTTCTCCCTGGCTGGCTGTGGGGCGGGCGGAGGGAAAGCCAGCCGCTCTGAGGCTTTCCCTCCACCCTCTCCACAGCAAGCCAGGGAGAAGGGAGACGGCACCGGGCGGCGGCGGGCAGCGGGGCAGGCTGTCCACCAGTGGCCCTGCTTCCGGGGGGGGCAACTGCCCCCTCCTGCCTACGCCCATGATGAGCACTGCAACCCCATAGTCGCCTTTGACTGGACTTAACCATCCAGGGATCCATTACTTTTCACCTTTACCTTTACCTCTCATGGTACCAGAAATTGGGGCTGCATAAGCCGAGCATCCCATGCTGCCTCTCTGGTGTGCGGTATTTCTCAAGCCCAGCCTGCAATTGTCCCAGGCCCAAATAGGGGATCTCCCCCCTGCCTGAATTCAAGGACTAGGAAAGGATGCTGGATTGCTAGCCAAATGCGTCTTGGCAAGACAGGGAAGGTAACATTCTACAAAATCGTGAGCAGTAAGAGGAAGGGAATGGGAACCATGGATGAGGGTTAAAGGGGGGGGGCACGATAGTTCACCTTACACAATTTTACATTACAGCAGGAATAGGCTGGATCCCCTCCTACCATCAACCGCCCTGAAATCTATGGGGAATAGAGCAGCATATAAATTGAATAATCATCTCAGCTGTCACAGCTAATGGTTAGGGACGAGGGGAGTTGTAATAAGACTTCAGGAGAACCACACATTCTCTAGCTCCACACTTTGTTGTTGTTGTTGTCGTTTAGTCGTGTCCGACTCTCCGTGCCCCATGGACCAGAGCACGCCAGGCACTCCTGTCTTCCACTGCCTCCCGCAGTTTGGTCAAACTCATGTTCGTAGCTTCGAGAACACTGTCCAACCATCTCATCCTCTGTCGTCCCCTTCTCCTTGTGCCCTCCATCTTTCCCAACACTAGGCATTGGGTTTTTAGTGCACTGGTCGGTTGTGTATGTAGAAAAGGCTCCATTTTTATTTCACTCACTTTCTAGTTAACTGTGCAAGCTATGGCTCCTAGCCGAAATGCGGGAATTGGGAGGTTATATTGGCTCAGTGCCACGCATCAAAACTTTCCCCGGAAACCGCCTTTACGTTCCCCAACCCTTCCCGCTCTCTCGGTGAGAAATGTCTCAATGCCTTCAGAAGTTTGGTTTCGGAAGAACCCCACACTACTTGCCGGCCAATGGTTCGACAGGAAACCGGCACCGCGCAAGATCTGTGGGAAACAGAAGAGGCCGCACTTTTTAAAGTTCCAGCTGCTCACCTGGCCCACCTGCGGTCAGGAGCAGCTTAGCTCAGTGCCCAAAAAAGTGCTTCATGGAAGGGGAAAAGACCTCCCATCAGCCACAGGGCCACGTTTCTTTCGGGGCAACTTTGTGTGTGAGGGGTGGGGTGGGAGGACAAGAGGCAGAAGTGGCCAGACTTTTGTAAGTTTTACTTTCTTACGTTGGGTCACACCTGCATCATGCATTTAAATAGCACACGGCTTCCCCTACCCCAGAAATTCTGGGGGCCGTAGTTTAAGAGTGCTGGGAACTGTAGCTCTGCAAGGATCCTTTGTGGTACCTGCTGCAGGTGTAATAATAATAATAATAATAATTTATTATTTATACCCCGCCCATCTGGCTGGGTCTCCCCAGCCACTCTCGGCAGCTCCCAACAGAATAAAAAAGCGATTCAACACCAAACATTAAAAATTACCCTAAACAGGGCTGCCTTCAGATGTCTTCTAAAAGTCAGATAGCTGTTTATTGCTTATTATTATTATTATTTGTTGTTTATACCCTGCCCATCTGGCTGGGTTTCCCCAGTCACTCTGGGCAGCTCCCAATAGAATATTAAAAACACAATAAAACCTCAAACTTTAAAAACTTCCCTAAACAGGGCTGCCTTCGGATGTCTTCTAAAAGTCAGATAGCTGTTTATTTCCTTGACATCTGATGGGAGGGCGTTCCACAGGGCGGGTGCCACTACTGAGAAAGCCCTCTGCCTGGTACCCTGCAACCTCACTTCTCGCAGGGAGGGAACCGCCAGAAGGCCCTCGGAGCTGGACCTCACCAGTCTAGCTGCAGCATTCTGGATTAGTTGTAGTTTACGGGTCACCTTCAAAGGTAGCCCCCATGCAGAGTGCATGGCGGTACCCCAAGCAGGAGATAACCAGCGCATGGACCACTCTGGCGAGACAGTCTGAGGGCGGGTAGGGTCTCAGCCTGTGTACCAGATGGAGCTGGACAGCTGTGAGTTCGAAATGATTCCCAGGCTGCGCACCTGGTCCTTCAGAGGCAGTGACTCCATTCAGGACCAGGGAGTCCTCCACCCCCACCCACCCCCTGTCCTCCCAAGACAGTACTTCTGTCTTGTCAGGATTCAACCTCAATCTGTTAGCTGCCATCCATCCTCCAACCGCCACCAGGCACCTTTCTCCTCTTCAATCTCTCCTCTCTTCTCATGTCCAACTCTCTCCCCGATACCCCCAGTGGGTGTTGCCTTTCCCTTCAAAGCAGGACCGACAGCAACCAGAGTGCCCCGCCCTCTGCTCAGCTGCCAAGACCCTCACTTTAAAAACTGCACAATTCCCAGCTTTGATGCGCTAAGCCCAAGCTGGTTGCGGGACCCCCAAGAACATTAGGAAGAACTTCCTGACAGTAAGAGCTGTTCGACAGTGGAATTTGCTGCCAAGGAGTGTGGTGGAGTCTCCTTCTTTGGAGGTCTTTAAGCAGAGGCTTGACAGCCATAGGTCAAGAATGCTTTGATGGCGTTTCCTGCTTGGCAGGGGGTTGGACTGGATGGCCCTTGTGGTCTCTTCCAACTCTAGGATTCTATGATTCTAAGAACGGCACCTGTCTCACTTGCAGCTCAGTGCACAGAAGGGGGCGCATATGGACACCCGGCCAGCGGGGCGGAGGAAAGCCCTTCCACCACGGAGCAGTTTAAAAGAAGAACCGCGACAGGCTGGGTGCCACATTGTAAATTTATTTGGCAAGTAGGGGGAAGCACGGGGGGGGGGGCAGACCAGACGCCCCCCACCTCTGCCTCCCCACGAGGTGCAGTGGAAAGGAAAGGGGTCTTTCGGGGAGGCAAGCAGAGATTCATCACAGTGGTAATCTAGGGAACCCTGGAGGAGACGGCTGGGTTTGGAGCTGTCACAGCCAACCAAGCACCCGGTCTCCGAAGGTTCCGCAATCCATTCAAAGAGTCAGTTAAGGCCAAGAGCACGGGGATATGAGGGAGAGGGGAACTGAGACAGACAGACAGATAGACAGACAGAAAGCTCCACGTTCAGCGCAGAAGGGCCAGGCATCCCCCCATTGGCAAGGAAGAGCCGGCCGCTGATTCCCTTTGCCGCGACTGGGCCATCTTCTGCCCGCGCAGCCGATCAGGCAGCTGCCAGGGACCACGTCTGTGAAGACAAGTAAACGTTAAGAGGAGCTAAGAGGCACTCGGATTGTGGAGGAGGTGGAAACCCAGCCTTTGGGGTTTCCAGAAAGCTTTGGAAACTTTTGCTTCCGGAGTTGGAACGCGACGGGAGTTGGGCGTCTCCCGCTGTGCCAACTCTTAGATCTCTTGCAGCGAGGGGCCGGGATCGCTGCGTTCGCGCTTCACGAGGGGCTCGCCGGCGCATCGGGAGTCTGCCTCCGCCTCGCTGCCCAGGTCGCTGATGTCGTCTGCGGGGAGAGAGGAGAGGCAGAAGTCACAGGGCTGCATCCAGCAGGAGTCGCGACTCGGAGCAGACCCACCGGAATGAATGGACACGGCTGACTTAGGTCCACTCATTCTAGCAGGTTCGCTCCGAGTTGAGCATAGCTGAATACAAGCCACAGGGTTCGGGTTGCAAGACCCTGCAGCTGCCACCCCCCTTTCCTCCTACCAGCCACCAATGACCCAACGGCCCCACCCACCCCAAATGGTTTATCAATGTATCGTTTTCTGCAAGTGTCTATAATTCATGTATTGTGAATTGAGAAGCAATGCACTGGATAGCCAACAGCTAACCCGCTTTTTGTTGTGACCGGGAAGCATCCTGGCAATAGTTACTATGACTTGTATTAATTGCTTTCATGGATTGGTTGTTTGCCCTGTATTGTTGAGGGTTGGACTAGAGGACCCTTGGGGGTGCCTTCCAACTCTACAACCCCACAATTCTATATGCTATTGTGTCTGACATTATAGCGGTTGTCCGTCAAGGGCGCTGCAGTTCTTGTGAGCTGCTTCGAGCTCGGCCTTTGTTGTTGGAGAAGCGGGGTACACATATTTAATCAACTCAGCCCCAACCCCCTCCCTACCGGGCCCATGACCGGAAAGGAGCAAAGTGAGAGGTGATCTGAGGCAAGAAATACCTTTATCGATCAAGGCTGGGGACATGGAGGCCAGGTCGCTGAACTGCAAGAGAAAACGGGCGGGTGGCATTTGGTTGTGAGTGAATCTGGAGAAACCGCCCCTCCCCCACTTTGCTCATCAATTCCCCACCGCTGCCTTGTTAACCCCCCCCCCCGAGCTGTGGAGCGTCCAAAGCTGCTCGCGGGTCACAGCTCTTGTTGTGATGCACAAACGCCCTGAGCAATTTGGGTCCTGCGTACAGTGGTGCCTCGCAAGACGAATTTAATTCGTTCTGCGAGTCAATTCATTTTGCGAAAAATTCGTCTCGCGAATTGCGGTTTCCCATAGGAATGCATTGAAATTTCTTTTTTTTTTTTGCCCATAGGAACGCATTAATTAAATTTCAATGCATTCCTATGGGAAACCGTGATTCGCAAGACGAATTTTTCGCAAAACGAATTCGTCTTGCGAGTCACCGTCAGATCGCAATACGCATTCGTCTTGTGAAAAATTCGTCTTGCAGGGCATTCGTCTTGCGAGGTACCACTGTACTTTTTAATGTATTTTAATCTTTGTTGGAAGCTACCCACAGTGGCTGGGGAAACCCAGCCGGATGAGCGGGGTACAAATACTAAATAATAATAATAATAATAATAATAATAATAATAATAATAATATTTTCAGGACTTCCTGAAGCCAAGCAGCTTGATCTCTGAGACCCTTGGCAGTCAAAATCACGGGGGGCTCCCTCACAAATTATCTCCCAATCCGTTTTTTTATTTTACCAACCGACAATTCTAATAAGCCAATTTTATTACACAAAGCTACCAGCATTTATTTTGATCCATTGTTTGGGGGGGGGGCGGCTATGTAAAGGTAAAATAAGGTAAAAGACCCCTGGACGGTTAAGTCCAGCCAAAGGCGACTACGGGGTTGTAGCGCTCATCTCGCTTTCAGGCCGAGGGAGCCGGCGTGTGTCCACAGACAGCTTTCCGGGTTATGTGGCCAGCAGGACTAAACCACTTCTGGCGCAACAGGACACCGTGACGGAAACCAGAGCGCATGGAAACGCTGTTTACCTTCCCGCCACAGTGGTACCTATTTATCTACGTGCACTTGGACGTGCTTTCGAACTGCTAGGTTGGCAGGAGCTGGGACAGAGCAACGGGAGCTCGCTCTGTCACGGGGATTCAAACCACCGACCTTCCGATCGGCAAGCCCAAGAGGCTCAGCGGTTTAATAATAGCAATAGCAATGCCAACAACAATGACCCTCTGGGTTTGTGCAGCCCTGTGGCTGCACTCGGAGCAGCTTCCGTGCCTTTGGCTCCCCTCGGAGGAGGCTCAATCCGCAGCTTAGGTGGCCCTCACCTCTCCCATCACGGCGATGGGCGTCTCCCCCGTCGCTTGAGCCACGCGATGCTCCACCAGGTAGAACATGTACTCGTCGTACAGCAGGCGGATCAGGTGAAAGGAGCCAAAGCTGGCCGCGCTGCGCAGGGTGAGGTCTCGGATCACCATGGAGCTGTAGAGGGACAAAGCACAACACACACAAAAATCGCTATCAACGCGATGCAGAGTTGCCGCAGCACGCAGGGGGTCGGAAGGGAAGCAGCCGGGGTTTTAACCCCGGGTGGCAAGAGGGCCTGACCTGTAGAAGGACCACTTCAGCAAGAATTGCCTGGCTGCCTTGGGGAAGCCGGCTCCTCCCTCGTGGTGCTTCAGGACCTGGGTCACCACGTTGTCCAGCCAGCTGGCCCACTGGTCCAAAGAGCTCTGCTGCTGGAGGGTCAGCTTGAAATCCTGCTCCAGTTTCTGCACCAGGCCCTCCTCGCACTGGCACACCCACGAGGCTTGCTCCTGGGCCAGGGAAAGAGAGGGAGAGAGAGAGGGAGGGAGGGAGGGAAAGAGGGAGGGAGGTACATATAATAAATAATAATAAATAATAAACTTTTACTTGTATCCCACCCTCCCCGTCCAAGACCGGGCTGAGGGCGGCTAACATCAAATATAAACAATGATATAAAATCAAACCATAATTAAATCACCTCTTAAAAACAAGTCAGGATAAAAATTATGTTAGATTGTCCAATTGTCTAATTGGCAATTATCGATAACACAGCTTTGTGAGACAGAAGGATAGCAGAGGAATCTATCTGCCTACGAACCACTTTAGCTGTGTTCCAGACACTTGCGAAACACTCGCCCAGTACGCTCCGTCACAAATGTCAGTTTCTGTTTTAAAAACGTCCAGAAACTTTTCTCCCAAGTTCAGATAACAGTCCGTAGCAGCGGAAACTTTCCGTGCCTGTGAAATAACTCAGGTCCACTCCCTTTTTCATTAAAACAAAGAGATTTATTGCTTAGGGCAGCTCACAGCCAGGAGAGTTCAACTCCATCCTCGGCTGGAACTGCGACACAGACAGAATAAAAAACATATAGTCCCATATAACAGAAAGTTTACAACAGCACACACAGGCACTTCCTGTACACACAGGTACTTCCTGTTTACTTCCTGTTTTTATGAGAACAGGCCCCGTGATCCAGGACGATTGCTGAGCTATTAACCCTCTCAGCTCACAAATTAAAATCTGAATTAGATGGCTTTCCGCAGGATTTGGGTTGGGAACAGTAAATGCTCATCAGGCCCAGCTGTTTACGCTGATCTTATATGGATGGGCCTGTGAGAATGCTGGGAGGCCTCTTTCGTATTAGTTCTTATACAAAAAGGGAAGAGGAGTCAGGCTGAGCTCTGACCAAAGGCCTGGCAGAACAATGTCTTACAGGCCCTGCAGAAAGACGTCAAATCCTGCAGGGCCGTGATCTCTCGTGGCAGAGCGTTCCACCAGGCCGGGGCCAAGGCCAAAAAGGCCCTGGCCCTGGTCGAGGCCAGCCTAATCTCCCTGAGGCCCGGGATCCTGAGGATGTTATTATTTGAAGACCGTAAGGTCCTCTGTGGTGCATACCAGGAGAGGTGGTCCCGTAGGTACAAGGGTCCTAAGCTGGTTATGTTCATGCATGGGTGCTCGGCTCTGCCAGCATGGGGGAGCCCCAGTGATGGAGCATCAAAACAAAAGGGGAAAAGGAGGAGACAAGGAAAAGCAAGCTGAACCTGCGTATGCAGAAGCAGCTTACCTTTAAGATGTCAGAAATTTGGTTTTTTTTTTCAGATTGAAACCTTACAGTCACATATCCAACATGAAGCAGTCTACCTCTCGATGCCAGTTGTTTGGAAAGAATTGTTGGAGAGGGCTGTGACCTCTTGTCCTGCTTTGGGGGGGGGGCTTAATTTATGCACATCAGGAGCACCTTCTGAGTCATGCCTTTTAGACGGCAAGCCTGTCGGGTTGTTCTGTTTTTCAGCTGCGCACACCTCTCAGGACATTTTGTAATGATGCTGGACAACAGGTCAAGGATGACGGGAGTCGCTCTCCCAAAACAGCAAGAGACTCAAGTTTGGGAAATCCTGCTGTCAAGATTCCACCTAAACATTAGGAAGAACTTCCTGACAGTAACAGCTGTTCGGCAGTGGAATTTGCTGCCAAGAAGTGTGGTGGAGTCTCCTTCTTTGGAGGTCTTTAAGCAGAGGCTTGACAGGCATATGTCAAGGATGCTTTGATGGTGTTTCCTGCTTGGCAGGGGGTTGGACTGGATGGCCCTTGTGGTCTCTTCCAACTCTATGATTCTATGAACTGCTCAGAAAGGGGCTTGACAAGGCAATAAGGAAGTCCCGGAAGACTTCCAGGCACAGCACTAGGCACCTTGCGCAAAAGGATGTGTGGCCAAGGTTGGGGGCATAGCTTCCAAGTTATCTCTTTTTTTAAGGGATTTTCCATTATGCTGAATAGGCTTCCTCGCGAGAAAAGGGAAAACTTGGCAGCTATGGTTGGGGGGGCCACCTGTCATGGACTTTTTAAAGCCGAGATGATGATGATCTATTGAATTTATATACTGCCCTATACCCAGGGGTCTCAGGGCAGTTCACAGAATAAAATCAAAATACATAATGAAAATATAAACAACCCAATAGCCCCCTCCCCACAAAACAAACAAACACATTTAAAAACGGTATAGGATGTCAGTCAGACCAACTAAAGGCCTGGTTAAAAAGGAAAGAGGCGGTCCTTGAGGTCTTGCGGTCCTGAGCCATTTAAGGCTTTATAGGTCAGAACCAGCACTTTGAATTGGGCCCAGAAACTAATTGGTAGCCAGTGCCGTCGGACCAAGATTAGTGCAATGTGCTCAAACCATCTTGCCACCCAGTGAGCAACCTGGCCGCTGAATTCTGCACCAGCTGAAGATTCTGAACCATCTTCAGAGGCAGCCCTACGTGTAACACATTGCAGTAATCTAACCTTGAAGTTACCAGAGCACAGGCGACAGTAGTTAGGATATCCCTGTCCAGATAGGGGTGTAGCTGGGCCACCAGCCCAAGCTGATGGGAGGCACTCTGGGCCACTGAGTCCACTTGAGCCTCAAGTGACAGCAAAGGATCCAGGAGTCCATTGCAGGGGGTTGGGCTGGATGACCGTTGGGGCCCCTTCTAGCACTACGATTCTATGATGCTGCTGGCTCACCTGGACGTTAGCAAAATCCACCCGGTTGAGGTCGCTGAGCATCTGGTTGATCTGCGAGGTGTTCTGGAGGACGGCGCGAGCTGCCTGCGCCAGGTGGTTGAGGGAGGTGTACCTGCGGAGAGTCTGTGCAAAGGCGCTCACCACACCCACCTGGTGTGTTTGGGATGTGGTAGTAGGGATTGGGGAAGAGAGAGAGGGGGGGAGAAATAAAGTGAGGCCAAACTGAGAACGTGAAGCAGAGAGCGGATGAAATGCAACAGACATGGGAGTTGTGCTTCATTTGTTTATTAAATTTGTATAAAGGTAAATATAAAAATATGGGGGGGGGCGCTGTGGTCTAAACCACTGAGCCTCTTGGGCTTGCCGATCGGAAGGTCGGCGGTTTGAATCCCTGCGACGGGGTGAGCTCCCGTTGCTCGTTCCTAGCTCCTGCCAACCTAGCAGTTCCAAAGCATGCCAGCGCAAGTAGATAAATAGGTACCGCTTCGGCGGGAAGGGAAACAGTCTACATTACTGAATACCAAATTTAGCTTCCTTAAGAGGGCAGGGAGGAGTGATCCTACGATCAGTGGGACATGTGACCCCCACAACTGTAAGTTTGGCTCCTATTGACTTTCTTATTGGGTGAATTGTCAGCAGTTAGCAATCCAGCAACTGCATTTCTGTGCCAACTGCATTTTCTGAACAGTCTTCAAGGGCAGCCCCACACACAGTGCATCGAAGGCCAACCTGCAGGGACGTTTGTGTGCCTGCACAGGTGCACACAAAATGTGGGTTGGAGGAAACTGTGCTGTTGGAAAACTGGGGTTGGGTGTGAAATTAGGCATGTTAGGCATATGTGTCTATTAAGCACTTAAATGACAGGCAATGTCAGGCACAACAGGTACCCAAATTATATAAGGACGGAATGTGCTCGGTTTCCACACTTAAAACAAACCGCCCAAAGCCACATTAAACCACCTTCTTCTTTCAAAATCAAAGTCTCCTCTCCTCTCCTTCACCTTTCGTATCCAGGCAGGGAACACTTTGTTGTATCATTGCAAATCCCCTTACAGTGGTACCTCTACTTACGAATAACTCTACTTATGAATGTTTCTACTTACGAATGGAGCTCTGTCCGCCATCTTGGATGCGGTTTAGATAGGATTTTTTCTACTTACGAATTTTTAGATAGGATTTTTTCTACTTACGAATTTTTTCTCCCAATGCATTCCTATGGGATTCGACTTACAATTTTTTTCTACTTACAAATGTGCGTTTGGAACGCATTAAATTCGTAAGTAGAGGTACCACTGTATTCTGTTTTCGCACCTGTGAAGTCACTGGTTCCCAACTGGTGGCCCACCCAAGGAGTCAATGGCACCATTCGCAAAAACTACCATAGAGACATCGACATTTTCAAAAGTCCATGGCTTGGATTTTGGAAAACAGGGGGGTCTGCGGTACTTAGCTAATTGGCAACCACCATGTTAAAGTTATTCAACAAAGGGAGATTCAGAAAGGAATCGCCGCTTTATACTAGATAAGAACTAGTGACTAAGCCTCTGGTCCTGCGTGTAAACAAGGAGAAAAGTGTGTTTTGTGGTTGTCCCCCGCTGCTTTTGTGTGTGTGTTGGGTGCCTGATGGAAATTTGTGCTGCCGGTCCAACAAGACTAGCAAAAATGTATAAAAACATGACCAACATATGTGTTGGAAGTGTAACATTTCATCATATGTGGTGGACTTGTAAAATAGCTAAGGCCTTCTGGGAAATGATTTATAATGAACTGGGGAAAAAATGTTTAAAATAGCTTTTATTAAAAAAACACCAGAGGCCTTTTTATTAGGTTTAGTAGGAGAAGAATTACCGAAGGACAAGAAAGTACTGTTTATGTATGCGACAACAGCGGCAGGAATACTATATGCCCAGGGATGGAAAGAAGAAAGAGCCCCATTGAAAGAGGAATAGGTAATGAAGAGGACGGACTATGCGGAGATGGCAAGGCTGAACGGGAAGATCAGGCACCAAGAAGATAACAAATTTAATAGAGAATGGCATAACTTTATAGAATATATTAAAGAACACTGCAAAAGTCTACAAACGTAAGCAGGATTTACATAACACTTGTAATTTAAAACAACAAAGGGCAAAAATGAAGTATAACAATTTGGGTAAATGCAATTAGATGCAGTTAAAAGAGGAAGATGAACTTTGGAAGCCAAGGGAGGGGTGGAGGGAAGTCTGGGGGTTCAGGGAACCCCATAAAAGTACTGATATGACTATGGTTTTATGAAAATAAGTGTGTGTGTGTTTGTGTAAAAAACTGTTTTTTGGTTTGGATAACTGTGGCTAGGCTATGAGGACCCAGGGATCGGTTCCAAGCGCAGCTGCCCCAGAGCTGTTCAGACTGCTTACCTTTGTCTGGACGATCTGCTGGGGGAAGTCGCTCATGGCGTTTATTAGCCACCCTTCCAAACTTTTGGCGAAGTTGCGGATGGCCTGGGTCAACGTGCCTGCGGGGGGGGAGGGGAACAAAGCGAGATGTAGACGGAACAGCCTCGTCAGGCTGGCAAGACCTTCACAGCACCCCACATCCCCCCCCCCCGGCTCTCGTTATATTCTAAAGTTTCTCCCAATTAAACAAAATCTGCAGGAGATCAATGATTAGCAAGGGAGGAAACAAGGCCAGGGTACTGCCTGCCAGTGAAGTCACAAGAGAAGAATAAGAGATATAGAATCCTTCTGAATAATGCAGGGCAGGGCGGGGGGGGGGCAGCGAACCCATTCATTCCTTCACAGAAAAAAAGAAAGAAAGAAAAAGAAAAGAGAAAATCACCAGCAGCATTTTACTTCTTCACACAGCACAGAGTTAAACTATGGAATTTGCTTCCAGAAGAGTGAGGGACGGGCTTAAAAGAGGGTCAGACCAATTTGGAAGGGATCATTTCTGCAATGCAGGAATATGCAGCTGTTCCATACGGGGATCGAAGCCGCAACCTTGGCATCATCAGCACCACGCTCTAGCCAACTGAGTTATCCAGGATCTCTTATATGGAAGCTCTCTTATTATATACTCAGTCCAATGGGGACCACCTAGCTCAGTACTGTCCACTCTGACTGGCAGCAGCTCTCCAAGGTTTCAGGCAGGAGGTTACTACACCCCCGATCCCGCCCCAGGTATCCTGAGGATTGGGGTGTTGTGCATGCGCCGAGGGCCTTCTGGCGGTTCCCTCGCTGCAAAAAGTGAGGTTACAGGGAACCAGGCAGAGGGCCTTCTTGGTGGTGGCTCCCGCCCTGTGGAACGCCCTCCCAGCAGATGTCAAGGCAACTATAAGCAACTATCTTACTTTTAAAACACATCTGAAGGTGGCCCTGTTTCAGGGAAGTTTTTTAAATGTTTGATGCTGTGTTGTGTTTTTAATATTCGGTTGGAAGCCTCCCAGAGTGGCTGGGGAAACCCAGCCAGGTGGGTGGGGTATAAATAAATAAATGATGATGCAAGGCTGATGCTCTGCCCCCTTAATGTCCCTTGTACAGGGTGACAATAATTTAGGCACTTTAAGCAGATGAAAAGAGCAAGAGGGAGCCTTGAGAGAAAGGGGGAGGGAAGGAGAGAGAGATGGGGAGAGAGATGGATTTAGCGGCATCCTCCCCCCCCCTATGTACTCACTGGGAACAGGCCGGAGAACATCTGGGATGAGGATCTCCACAAGCGTCTGGTACAAGATGTGGTCGCAGCCCCGCATCCATTTCATGATGGGGATGTATTTGCACATGGCGATCAGCTTGTGCCTCGGGACGAGGGCGTCGCGGGGCTCTTTGCTGCACGGGGAGGGACAAGGGTGAGGGTCAGCAGCCTCTTGGCTTCTGAAATTTGAAACGGGGGGGCACTCGGGGTGGAGGAAGGCAGGTAAAGGACCCCTGGGTGGTTAAGTCCAGTCAAAGGCGACTATGGGCTTGCGGCGCTCATCTCGCATTTCAGCCGAGGAAGCCAGCGTTTGTCCGCAGATGGCTTTCCGGGTCATGTGGCCAGCAGGACTAAACCGCTTCTGGCGCAACGTGACGGAAACCAGAGCACACGGAAACGGACCGTTTACCTTCCCGCCGCAGCGGTACCTATTTATCTACTTCCACTGGCATGCTTTCAAACTGCTAGGTTGGCAGGAGCTGGGATGGAGCAACGAGAGCTCACCCCGTCGTGGGGATTCGAACCGCCAAGGGGCTCAGTGGTTTTGACCACAGCACCACCCGCGTCCCATGAAGGCAGGACAACAGAGCAGATCAAGTTAGGGGTGCCAGGTGGCTATTTGAGCAAGTGCTGGAGCGAGGGAGGAAGGGGGTTCACAATGACAAGCCACACCTGCGATGATATCCTTGCAAAACAGTTTGCACATTAGGACTGCAACTTTTTGACTCCCCACCAAAAAAACTAATTTCCTGTATCATAAAGGGGTGAACTGAAACACTGAAAAAGGGAGTAATTCTTCACAGTTGCAAAAAAAAGAGGTCACCCCGAATGAAAAGTTGGAATCACTGTACATGTAATGTGACTTCAAGAACTTTTCAGAAATACTGAAACCATACACAACCTTGATTTATTCTAAGCCATAAAAAGTGATGTACTATGTGAAATCATTGGCAGCATTAAGATAAATTCAACAGTGTAAATAAGTTTTGATGGGTGCCATAATGGAATAAATACTGAATGGTTTAGATTTTGTAAAATATGCAGGGATTTATGATATGCAAAATGAACCATGGAAAGAGAAGAAGGGGGGTCACTGATATCTTAAGGATGTTTAAATGAGTATTTTAAATTGTAAAACAGAAAATTTAATTTAAAAATTATATATGATGTACTATGTACAAAGTGTTGTACATGTCTTAGAAAAACTGCAAGCTCTGTTTTTCCTGTATTATAATACACAATTATGACTATCATGCATAATTACATAATGCATTATACGGTTACATAGACAAAAAAACGATTTACTGATTTTGGGGTTACCTTTCCCCAAAAAAAGATTTGGAAGTGACAGTTCATTCCTTTGTTTTCAGGCCAAAGCTCGTCTAACTAAGCTGCAGAAACATGAGGTTGTAAAAATATAGTATATATAACCGTATTGCACAGAGCAGCAATGTAACGATTCGCTCATTCTGCCAACACACTTTTAAGGCCAAGGGTGGGGATTCCCATGGCCAGCTGAGGTCATGGCTGCCAGGACACATGATGCAAAATAGAAGCATTTTGCAAACTTCAGCCGGGAAGTTTCAGTTTCCTTATTGATTGAGGGGGTGGGGAGATGATGAACTGCTTATCGATCAAGTTCTTACAGTGTTGGGTTTCCCTTTGCTCAGGAGGCACACAATCCCTAGAAATGGCTGTCAGTTTTTGACTGTGGGATGAAGTAGGGAATCTACCCTTCTTTAATGTGTAGAATTTCCAACAACATTATTTTGCTGCTGCTGCTGTTGTTGCTAGGAGGTTGCGCAGCGTGGCGTTTTACCTGGAAGGGACAGCAGCAGAGGCCGACTCGCTCGAGTGAGACTCCGAATTCCAGAAGGACTGCCATAGCTTCTCGATGTAAGGGAACTGCAGGCTCATCACGACATCCACGTTGGCCTGGGGAGAGAGAGGGACCCCTGGAAATGTAGCGTAGCAAAAGGAGCCAGAGATCCCTGGCCAGAACCCAGCGGGAGTCGCTGCCGGTGCCACAAGTCGGCACGGAGCAATACAGGTGAAACTCAGAAAATGTAAATATCGTCAAAAAGTGCATTTATTTCAGTAATGCAACTTTTTTTTAATTTTTACAAATGCTTTCTTTTGGAAATTCCACAGTAATAAAACAAATAGTTACAATAATACAAAAATAAACAAAAATAAGCATCACTATTACATTTCATTAATTACATTCCATTTATAATTGACCCGCCTAATGACAAATAATTACAATTACAACAAACAAAGGCTTGACATATCTTGCTTTGCATGTCATGCATCTATCTCATATACTGGTTTCGTCTTTTAAGTTGCATTACTGAAATAAATGCCCTTTTCGACGATATTCTAATTTTCCGGGTTTCACCTGTATAATAATACAATAACAATTTATTACTGGTATTTATACCCCGCCCATCTGGTTGTGTTTCCCCAGCCACTCTGGGTGGCTTCCAACAGAACAGTAAAATACAATAATCTATTAAACATTAAAAGCTTGGGCCTCCCAGGCCACTAGGCCTCAAGATGGCCGC
Organism: Zootoca vivipara; assembly: GCF_965207765.1. Lineage (NCBI taxonomy): Eukaryota > Metazoa > Chordata > Lepidosauria > Squamata > Lacertidae > Zootoca > Zootoca vivipara. Next base: position 90,096,457 of record NC_142589.1, on the reverse strand, counting down.
CGCCTCGCACCTACCAGTGGCACACAGCAGCGGGGCATGTTTCCATAGCGCTTGGGACAGGGGCGTGTGTTCGTGTGTGCGCACAAGCACCTGCGGCAGTGTGAAGTGCGGAGGACGAACTGAGCCGACCGCGTTTGCCCAGCCCTCACCGCTGCTGGTTGCGGTACCCGCCCTGAGTGGCATGGCTGCTGCATCCTCATGGCGGCTGTCAGGAGTATGGGCAGGAGTCAGGCTCTGGGGCCTATAGTGCTTTGCAGGACTGGGGCATGCCTCAACTTGTGCTGGAGAAGCAAGGCGTGGCCACACAGGTGAGGCCACTTGAGATCTCACTGCACCTGGTGGCAGGAGCTGGGAGGGATAAAAGCCCAGCATTTCCCTTCAGCTCTTTGCCACAGCAACGCTATCCCTGCCTGGTTGCATCTGGCCTCCTGTTCCTTGGACCCTTGCCTTGTTGCTGCCGTGCTTCTTGGACCCCTGCCTCGCCTTCGCCTTGCTCCTGCCCCGTGGACCTTTGCCTTGCTTCTTGTTCCTGGATCCTTCGCCTTGCTCCTTGCTCCTTGGACCATTGCTTCGCCTTCGCCTTGCTCCTGCCCCGTGGACCTTTGCCTTGCTTCTTGTTCCTGGATCCTTCGCCTTGCTCCTTGCTCCTTGGAACATTGCTTCGCCTTCGCCTTGCTCCTGCCCCGTGGACCTTCGCCTTGATTCTTGTTCCTGGACCCTCGCTTTGCCTTCGCCTTGCTTCGTGCCCCGTGGACCTTCGCCTCTGCCTTCGACCCTGCTTCTTCACCACCATCTTGCCTCTGGTCCTGACTCCCGCCGACCGGACCGTGACACCTTGCAAGGATCAGATCCCAGTCTCGCAAAACGGTGGAGGGGCAGGTTTGGGGAGGGTGGCGGGAGCACCCCCCCCCAAATGTGCCCACGGCAGTTACCCTGGCAGCCCCCACCCAACCAAGAAACGTCCCTGGTGGCGCAGAACTGGAAAGCATTGGAACTTCTGTGTATTTCTCTTTTAGAAACCGAACGTATGGTCTACTGGTGCATTAGGAAAACTATCCGAGAGATCACATTTTTATAAAGAGATCGTTGTTATAACATACACAATCTTTGTTGTTCTTTCGGCTTGTAAAGTGTATAGTAATACAGTTGTACTTTGGATCTTGAACGCCTTGCTACTTGGACGTTTTGGCTCCCGAACACTGCAAACCTGGAAGCGAGTGCTCCGGTTTGCGAACAGCTTTTGGAAGCAGTATACAAATTAAAAGTGAAGTGAAACATGCATTGAATAATACAAATTACCGTATTTTTCCATGTATAAGACTAGGTTCTTTAACCAAAAAATTAGATTTTAAATTGGGGCTCGTCTTAAGACACGGGTAGTGGTGAGGGGTGTTTTCTTAACTTGAAGTTCCCCCAAATAGGGGGCGTCTTATACACATAAAGATACGGTATGTAGACGGTTTTGTTGAAATATGGCACCCTTTACGGACAACCCTAAAGAATGGCAACCGCCTTTGGCAAACTTAACCCGACTGATCTGCCCTAGGGGGATTGTTTTTGCATCCTTCTCTCTCTCTCTCTTTGTAATTGTCATTCACTGGAGATTGATAAAGCTGCTTTACAATCACCTCGCAATGCCGCCTGTAGAGGACCTGAAGAGTCTTGACGTCGCTCGCCTCGATTCCCTCCTGCAGGAGCACGTTTTCCAGATCGAGGGCTGGGAATGCAGGGAGGATGTGGGTGACGTCTGCAGGGCAGGGAGAAAAACGTTAGCAGAAAGGAAGAAAATAGTGGCATCTGGTGGATTATTTTTTTGGGGGGGGGGGGACACGACAATTCTTCTTATTATTATTATTTTGATTGATTGAATTTATATGCCGCCCTATAGCCAGAGGTCTCAGGGCGGTTCACAGAACAAAATCAAAATATAAAGCCACAAAGTATATAATCAAAATAAAGACAACAACCCAATAACACCCCCCCCCCCAAAAAAAAACCCTCCACGTTGTAAAAGGGCATAGGATGTCAATCAAATCAACCGAAGGCCTGCCTGGTTAAAAAGGAACGTTTTTGCCTGTCGCCCAAAGGTGTGTAATGAAGGTGCCAGGCAAACTTCCCTGGGGAGAGCATTCAACAGATGGGGAGCCACTGCAGAGAAGGCCCCGTTCTCATGTTGCCACCCTCCGGACATCTCATATTAACGTCCCCCCCCCCCCCAAGTTTGAATGCAATTGAGAAGAGAGGTGCCTCTATCTATACAGTATATTTGCCCAGAGAATACTGGAAACTTCCCTCAAAAGGGGACTCGTAAGAATTACTACCAAAAAAAGGTTGTGTGTGTGTGTGTGTGTAATAATAGGGCCAGAGGCGTCAGCTTGCGAGGGTGACGGGTGTGTGTGTTGTTGCATGTATGACATCACAGTGTCCTGGCGTTGCGTGTGTGAGCATCACGCCTCCCTCCCTAAGCCAGGAAGAAGCCGGCTGCTCCTTAGAAATACATAAAAGGTGCCTTAAAACAAGCTAAACTGTTGGGTCCATCTAGCTCAGTAACGTCAACACTGACTGGCAGCCGGTCTCCGGGTTTTCAGGCAGGAATGCTACCCTGGAGACGCCGGGGACTGATGCTCTACCATGGATGCATTTGCTTTCCCCCCTAAGGATGAAGCAAATTGCTAGTCCTCACTGCTAGGGCTGCCATCTTAAAGCCCGGCCATCGTTCCATCTGTGCTAAACACACTTCTCCTGGTTTTCTTAAAGGATTCTTTCCCAGCTCCCCCCGGGGTTGAGCCTGGGGCCTTCTGCGCAAAGGCGACGTGCTCTAGCAATTAATTTATGGCCCTTTTCCCCCCCCCAAAACAAAACAAGATTACAGCCTCAAGGGTCTAAATAAAGTGTGGGTTTAAACAGGAATGTGGGAAGCCATCACTGGGCCACTGGGTCCAACTACCGCTGTATCTGAACAACAACTTCCATCATCCTCCAGGCAAAAAAGGTTCCCTATCCCTGATATTTTTTGGGGGGGGGGTCTAATTGAGGGAAGGGACACGGGTGGCGCTGTGGTCTAAACCACTAAGCCCTGGGCTTGCCGATCGGAAGGTCGGCAGTTCAAATCCCCACGACGGAGTGAGCTCCTGTTGCTCAGTCCCTGCTCCTGCCAACCCAGCAGTTCGAAAGCACACCAGGGCAAGTAGATAAATAAGTACCGCTCTGGCAGGAAGGCAAACGGCATTTCCATGCGCTGCTCTGGTTTCGCCGGAAGCGGCTTAGTCATGCTGGCCACATGACCCGGAAAAACTGTCTAAGGACAAACGTCGGCTCCCTCGGCCAGTAAAACAAGATGGGCGCCGCAACCCCAGAGTCATTCGCGACTGGACTTAACTGTCAGGGGTCCTTTACCTTTAATTGAGGGAAGGGCACCCCTGCAGCCCAGAAAGGACTAAGCCATGGAAAAATAGACTGAATGGGAAATGAATGTCCTAGAAAGGAGCATGGCTGGCTGACAAGAATATACTGCAACGTTTTGTTGTAGGCCGCACTTGGATTGTTTGTGTGTGTGTGCATATAAATAGACCACTGTCACACACATACAATTTATACATGCAGGGCCGGATTTAGGTTTGATGAGGCCCTAAGCTACTGAAGGTAATGGGGCCCTTTATGTGTCCAGTTGTCCTTTGTCTACAACAAATTGCTGCTGTTTTTTGTGTTGAATATATGCTATATGGTAATCTATGGACCTAATAAAGCCATTTGCACATGCTGCCGTGCAACCAGTCCTTGCAGAGGTAAAGGTAAAGGGTAAAGGGACCCCTGACCATTAGGTCCAGTTGCAGATGACTCTGGGGTTACGGCGCTCATCTTGCTTTACTGGCCGAGGGAGCTGGCGTACAGCTTCCGGGTCATGTGGCCAGCATGACAAAGCCGCTTCTGGCGAAGTGGAGCAGCGCACGGAAACGCCGTTTACCTTCCTGCTGGAGCGGTACCTGTTTATCAACTTGCACTTTGATGTACTTTCGAACTGCTAGGTTGGCAGGAGCTGCATAATGTAGGCACCCTATATAAAGAAATTAGCAAACCAGTGACACTTTAGGGAGCAGGCGGGGCCCATTATTTACATAATAGGAGAGTAGACAACACTGTTGCATTATGTATGTTTTATTTTATTCATTTTTAATTGTATATTTTGGAAATGTACATCCAGGTTTTTTTCCTTTAATTTTTTGGGGGGCCTCCAAGAGAGTGAGGCCCTAAGCTATAGCTTGTTTAGCTTATATGTAAATCCGGCACTGTATACATGCACATGTATTTATTTATACAGACACACAGAGACACACGCACACACATCATTACTGATTTCCTAACAGAGTTGGAAGGGACCCCTGAGGATCATCGAGTCTGACCCTCCCGCAATGCACAAATATGCAGCTGCCCCATACAGGGATTGAACCTGCAACCTTGGCATTAGATAGCTCCTCACCAATGAACTGCTGGTGGTGCTGGCTCTGCGCAGCAACAGATTGCTCGGGCGTGGAGTGTAGGCTGCTGTTTGAACCGGCCTCCGCCAGGCCGTCCAACTTCTGCGAAGGCCTGTACCTACAGTCGGGAGGGACAAAAGCGTCAAACCGAGACTTCCATTTCTTCAACACTGCTCCAAATCTCCTCATCGCTTTGGGTTATTTCTCTCCTTTTTTAAAGTCACTGCAGACATCTGTTGTGGCATTATGAGCTTGCATTTCTCCTAATGACGCACACTTTTTAAATTGTTTGCAAGCATAGCTAGCGTAGCGCATTTCTGTATGCCGTTTTTTGCCAACGCACACGTTTTTAGACACCTCAAGCACATGTTGTTCGGTTGGGGAAACGGCAACATCCGAAGGGTGTATTTTGAACGACGGCTGCAACTTGGTTTGAGCGCTGCTTCTGAGCAAAAGCAAATTAGGTAAAGGTTCTGGTTAAAATGCGAGCTCAGCCAATTTAGTGGAGATGCCGTCTTCTTGGCCAGTGGCTACAACCAGGAACATACAAAAAAACACACCAGAGTTTTGTTTTGTTTCTTTATTCATTCCCCAATCCCCCTCTAAAATAAAAGTTGGTTTCATCTTGCTTTACTGGCTGAGAGAGACGGCGTACAGCTTCCAGGTCATGTGGCCAGCATGACTAAGCCGCTTCTGGCGAACCAGAGCAGCGCACGGAAATGCCGTTTACCTTCCTGCCAGAACAGTACCTATTTATCTACTTGCACTTTGACGTGCTTTCAAACTGCTACGTTGGCAGGAGCTGGGACTGAGCAACGGGAGCTCCTCCCGTTGCGGGGATTTGAACCGCTGACCTTCTGATCGGCAAGCCCAAGAGGCTCAGTGGTTTAGACCACACTTGTAATGTTAACAGAACGTATAGATACCATAATCTAGGAAGACGGAAGATTGGAGAAGTATCGATATGCAGTTGAAAACAGGACCCATGGAAGAGATGGGGAGAAGCCAGGAGATTCAGAGTAATCTCAGTAATTAGATTTGGAAATGGTTTTGTTGTATGTTTATATTTTGGAAAATCAAATACCTTTGTTTCTGGTGGATGGGCTGCTGCCTCATCGCCAAATACTGAGTATCTTCCTGCAAGCGGTTGAGCGGGGAGTCCGGCTTGAGGCGGATACCATAGTAATGGTATTTGGAATTTCCCCTGAGAGGGAGAAGATCGGTTAAGTAAAAACAACGACAACAACCCAACCAGCAACTTGAAAGTCTAGGGCAGGCATCCCCAAACTTCGGCCCTCCAGATGTTTTGGACTACAATTCCCATCATCCCTGACCACTGGTCCTCTTAGCTAGGGATCATGGGAGTTGGAGGCCAAAACACCTGGAGGGCCGCAGTTTGGGGATGCCTGGTCTAGGGTTTTCATATCGCCGTGGCTCTGCGTTTTAAGACTCCCGAGCACCCTTCGTAGAAAGTTCTGCTATACCAAGTCAGACCCCGTAGGTCCATGTTGATTGGCATTGCTTTCACTGGCTGGCAGGTGCTCTCCAGAATTTCAATCAGGAGGGAGCTTCCGGTGCTACCTGGTGTTTTGGACAGGAGAGGCAGAGCAAGTGCTTTCTTCCAATATGCCGGGTGAGAGCCTCCCTGCCCATGGACTGTATCTCCAGAGTGGTGCATGCTCTGGTTATCTCCCGCTTGGACGGACTACTGCAATGCGCTCTACCTTTGAAGGTGACCCGGAAACTACAACTAATCCAGAATGCGGCAGCTAGACTGGGGATTGGGAGCGGCTGCCGAGACCATATAGCACCAGTCCTGAAAGACCTACATTAGCTCCCAGTACGTTTCTGAGCACAATTCGAAGTGTTGGTGCTGACCTTTAAAGCCCTAAACGGCCTCGGCCCAGTATACAGTGGTACCTTGGTTTATGACCACAATTGGTTCCGGAAGTCTGTTCATAAATTGAGGCGTTCATAAACTGAAGCAAACTTTCCCATTGAAAGTAATGGAAAGTGGATTAATCCATTCTAGACGGGTCCGTGGAGTACTCAATCTGAAGCGTACTTAACCCGAAGTATGAGTGTAATTGGGTCCGGAAGTCTGTTCATAAACTGAAGTGAACTTTCCCATGGAAAGTGAATTAATCCCTTCCAGATGGGTCCGCGGCGTTTGTAAACCGAAAATTCGTAAACCGAGGTGTTCATAAACCGAAGTTCCACTGTACCTGAAGGAGCATCAATACCCCCATCATTCAGCCCAGACACTGAGGTCCAGCTCCGAGAGTCTTCTGGCGGTTCCCTCCCTGCGAGAAGCGAGGTTACAGGGAACAAGCCAGAGGGCCTTCTCAACGGTGACGCCCGCCCTGTGGAACGCCCTCCCACCAGATGTCAAGGAAATAAACAACGACCTGACTTGTAGAAGACATCGGAAGGCAGCCCTGTTTAGGGAGGCTTTTAATGTTTGATGTTTTATTGTGTTTTTAATATTCTATTGGGAGCTGCCCAGAGTGACTGGGGAAACCCAGCCAGATGGGCAGGGTATAAATAACAAATAATAATAATAATAATAATAATAATAATAATAATAATAAGCTATTGTCCTTCCTTAACCCTCCCCACTCTAGCAGGATTCTAGTCCTCAGGCTCCAAAAACAAAGGGCTGGTTTTAAATAAGAACGCCGGAAGCAGCCTTATGCCGAGTCAGATAATCGGGTCCACCGAGCTGGGCACTGCAAATACTGCCTTTCTGCAGCTCTCATAGGCTCTTTCGCGGCCCTGCCTAGAGACAATGGGGGTTGCACAGGCTTGGGAAGTAAGCCTCCTCTGCCGCAACCCCGCCCTCCTTGCAAACCTTGTGCCAAGCCGGCGTGTCCTCAGTCCCATGAAGACGGAGCGAATCAGCTTCCCGAAAGACGCGGCGTTCACGGGGTCCAGCTTGTGCTCTTGGCAGTGGCGCAGGTAATGGTTATAGAGAGAGCTCCGGGGCAGGCTGACCCCTTCGGCCGTCTCGTAGTTGTCCAGCAGCCACTGAAGCTGAAGATTTAATTTTTATTTATTTATTTTTAAGGGAGAGAAGGGGGGAAAAAGAGGAATTAAGAGGATTTTGCATTCTGGGCCCTGTTCGTTCACACACATCAATTGAAATCAAACATAAAAGAGAGCACTAGGATAGCTCAGTTGGTTAGAGTGTGGTGCTGGTGACCCCAAGGTTGCAGGTTCAATCCCCATATGGGACAGCTGCATATCCCTGCATTGCAGGGGGTTGGGATAGATGATCCACAGGGGCCCTCCCAAGGCTACAATTCTATGATCCAACAATTCGATTCCATGAACCTCTCCCCTTACCACCAAGCAAATCCACAAAAGGCAGGTGTCATCTTTTGCAAACTGCTTTGAGCGGTGTATAAGTTTCATGCAATAAAATAAATTCTACTACGGTCTGACCGTAAGCCCCCCAAATGGTTAGAAAGGCCGATTTTGGTTGTTGTTGTAGTGCAAGAGGCAAGACCTGAATTTGTCGTGGGAAAACCGCAGTGGAGCAAGTGCGATCTTGAATGCAGAAGGTTCAATCCCTTACCGGGGCATCTAACTGGGCCCATGAAACCATTCAGGGAAAGACTCCTGCCCCCCAACTCATGAAGCACAGGACCTGAACCCTGCCGGGAGCTGCTTTGCCAGGAAACGTGCTGGCGAGTGTTGGACGGCTTCAGACAGACCTAAGTTCGGAGTCTGCTTGATAACACACACGCTGGAATACACTCCAGCTCTTTCCTGCCCCCCCCCAACTGTTGTGTTGCTCCCTGCTCTTTCTCCCCCGAACCCAACAACTGAGAGAGGCTGCCAAGAGCTCTGTGAAGGGGTGTGAGCATGCAGTTAACTTGGCAGCAGGTAGCAAGAAGAGGCACCACTTCAGGGCAGGGCAGAAAGAGGAGTCAAGCAGAGGAAGATCTGCTGCAACTGAAGACAAGGAAGGCTGCGGATAAGGGGCACATTTCTCGAAGCAGCAGTTGACCAGAAGCAAAGCTCTGAAGGTGACTCGGAAGCTGCAACTAATCCAGAATGCGGTTGCCAGGCGGGGACTGGGAGCAACTGCTGGGACCATGTAACACCAGTCCTAAGGATCTACATTAGCTCCCAGTACCTTTCCCAGCACAATTCAAAGTGTTGGTGTTGACCTTTAAAGTCCTAAGCGGCCCAGGCCCTGTAGACCCGAAGGAGCGACTCCATCCCTATTGTCCAGCCTGGGTACTGAGGTCCAGCTCCGAGGGCCTTCTGGCGGTTCCCTCCCTGAGGGAAGTGAGGTTGCAGGGAACCAGGCAGAGGGCCTTCTCGGTGGTGGCGCCCGCCCTGTGGAACGCCCTCCCATCAGATATCAAAGGAGATAAACAACTACGCAACTTTCCAGAGACATCTGAATGCAGCTGGGAAGTTTTAAATGTTTGATGTTTGCTGTTTTTCTATTCTGTTGGAAGCCACCCAGAGTGGTTGGGGAATAAATAAGAATATTACTATTATTTGCTGCATTTTTATTACAGTGGTGCCTCGCTAGACGAATTTAATTTGTTCCACGGGTCTTTTCTTATAACGAAAAATTTGTCTAGCGAATCCCATAGGAATGCATTTAATTTTTTTTGAATTTTTTTTTTTGCCCAAAGGAACGCATTAATTGAATTTCAATGCATTCCTATGGGAAACCGCGATTCACTAGACGAATTTTTCATAAAATGAATTCGTCTAGCGAGGCAAGCTCCGCTTGAAAAATCCTTTCGTTAAGTGGAAATTTCGTTAAGCAAGGCATTCGTTAAGCGAGGCACCACTGTATGTTGGAAGCTGTCCAAAGGTGCTGGGGCAACCCTTTCAGATGGGTGGGGTACAAGTAATTTTAAAAAAAGGTAAAGGTAAAGGACCCCTGGACAGTTAAGTCCAGTCAAAGGATTTAACTGCTCAGGCCGAGGGAGCCGGCGTTTGTCCACAGACAGCTTTCCGGGTCATGTGGCCAGCAGGACTAAACTGCTTCTGGCACAACGGGACACCGTGACGGAAACCAGAGCGCACGGAAATGCTGTTTACCTTCCTGTCGCAGTGGTACCTATTTATCTACTTGCGCTGATGTGCTTTCAAACTTCTAGGTTGGCAGGAGCTGGGACAGAGCAATGGGAGTTCACCCCGTCGCGGGGATTCGAACCACCGACCTCCTGATTGGCAATCCCAAGAGGCTCAGTGGTTTAGACCACAGCGCCACCAACGCCCCTGGTGCAAGTAATTGATTGGTACCTAGCAGCACATACAAATGAGTTAATATGCCCCAGGCTTAATGTTTGTGGGAGTCAATGGGCAGCTTGGCCATTGCTGTGTTGGAGGCGGCCTGCCATCTCACACACGCAGAAGGTCCAGGATTTCAACCCTTGGGATCCCCAGGAAGGTTGAGAGGGAGACCCCTACATGGAACCCCAGAGAGCCGCTGCCAGCCAGTGCAGGCAACACTGAGCTAAATGATTCAACAGCCTGGCTTGTCCATGGAAGCACCCCACCATTTCCTTTTAAATCAGCCGTTTGTTCGGAACCACAGGGGCTAAAACAGGGGGCTTCGTTTATAGGGGAGAAACTGCAGCTCGGCGGCCAAATTCACACATGGAAGGTCCTCAGCATCTGCATGTGGGATAGCTCAGCCGGTGGAGCGGGAGGCTCCTAATGCCAGGGTTGTGGGTTCGAGTCCCACGCCAAGCAAAAGATTCCTGCATTGCAAGGGGCTGGGCTAGATGACCCCCCCCCTGAGGGTCCTTCGAACTCTACAGTTCTACGATTGTATGACCTGCTCTGCCCAAAACCCCGCAGAGCGGCTGCCAGTCAGTGCAGACAATACTGGGGTAGATGGATCTGATTAGGTACAATGTTCCTATATTGCATTTTGGGAGGGGGGAAGCTTCCCAGCAGGTAGTGTTGTCCTTTCTGACCACCTGCAGTCTATCTGTCTCTGCTGCCCTCCAAAAAACCCTCCCCCTTGCCTTGCCTCATGATGTGTGTCCCTCACAAGCTCAAAACCGGGGAACACATTTAATTGGTGGATCTGCGGATACCAGGAGGTCTGTTGCACCATTTGTGCAACAAAAACTACCCTAGAAATGTCAACATTTTCAAAAGCAGGGGCTGCATGGTTTGGCTTTCGGGAAAATAGCGGGGTCTGCAGTACTTAGCTAATTGGGAACCACTGATTTAATGAATCGTTTACAGGGCAGAGGTTTGCTCCTGGCAACCGGGGGGGGGGGCGGTGACGCAGGGAGAAACACGTGCTTGCTTTTCAAGTGCCACAAGATGCTCGGCTTGTGCTTCGCTGCAGTAAATGGGATTCTGAAAAGTGCACAGAAGCCGGAAAACAGGGTGCTTGGTGTCTACGGAGGGGCCGGGCCGGCGGGAGGCAAACTTACATGGCTGTTCAGCAAGCTGCTTTTGTGCGACGTTATGCCTTCATTTTTTTGGAGGTTTTCAATCGCCATTTCAAGCTGGAAAAGGGGCGGCGGCAGGGCCAAAGAGAGAAAAAAAGAAGGGAAATCAGACAAACAGCCGGGGGGTGGGGACCCGCCTGAGCCACTGTGAAGCCCGTCCCTCAAACAGGCAAAGTGGGGCGTGGGATCAGGCGCAGGAAAGCATGAATGTTACATTGGGGGGGGGGAGGCATGCAAAAGAAGCCACAAAGTGCAGGTGGTTTTGGGGGGGGGCGGAGTGGGTGCGAAAGAGAAAGAAACAGCCCCTTGCGCTGCAAATATAGGTTTATCAGGTGTCTATCCCCTCATTGATTTAAAAGTCACATATCAAAACACAGTGAATACTTGGGGGTTGAAAGCAGAAAGGGTTTACTCGGACCCATTGGAATTAATGGACCTAAATTGGCCATGCTCATTCATTTCAATGGGTTCATCTGCCACCATCCCTCCCTTAAGCCTTCTCTTCTTAGGTACTGCTCAGCTCCATCAACTTTTCCTCAAAGCAGTCCAATCTGCACAGCTTTAAAGCCTTTTATTTTTCCCTTCTCGAGGGGAGGTATATAAAAGGCTCAATGCACTGGGATGTAAATGCAAAGTCTGGCAACACTGCAAGCGAGACAGAAGAGTTGCTTTTAGGCCCACCCCAACACACACCTGAGCCCCAAATGTCTATTTATCTACTGCGGCAGAGATGCCCAACTTTTTGCTCCCAGTGGAGGCTGATCCACTAGGTGAATGGGGCACTGGCCCCCCAACTTGAACTGTGTGTTGCAGCGGCAGAAAAAGCTATTTACAGAAGTATAGAGTCCAGATCAGGGCATAGTACCACTCTATTCTGCCTTGGTCAGACCCCACCTGGAATACTGTGTCCAGTTCTGGGCACCACAGTTTAAGAAGGATGTTGACAAGCTAGAAGGTGTGCAGAGGAGGGCGATTGAGGTGATCAAGGGTCTGGGAAGCAAGCCTGATGAGGAACGGTTGAAGGAGCTGGGTATGTTTAGCCTGGAAAAGAGGAGACTGAGAGAAGATATGAGAGCCATCTTCCAATATCTCAAGGGCTGCCGCGTGGAAAATGGAGCAAGCTTATTTTCTCCTGCTCTGGAGGGCAGGTCTCGAGCCAAGGGCTTCAAGTTACAAGAAAGGAGATTCCGACTAAACATCACAGTAAGAGCTGTTCAACATTGGAACGGTCTCCCTCGGAAGGTGATGAACTCTCCTCCCTTGGACGTTTTTAAGCAGAGGTTGGATGGCCATCTGTCATGGATGCTTGAGCTGAGATTCCTGCATTGCAGGGGGTTATGCAATGCCTTTCAACTACTCTTCTATGATTCTATGAACTCTGATTAGCCCCTAGGCAGAACCAACCAGCCTCCTTTCTTACTTGCAACTGGCACAGTGAGTGGGGCTGCCTCCCAGCTTCCTCCCCCTCTGCAGTATGTTTTGTTCTCCAATTAGGTAAAGGTAAAGGACCCCAGGATGGTTAAGTCCAGCCAAAGGCGACTGTCGGCTTGCAGTGCTCATCTCACTTTCAGGCTGAGGGAGCTGGCATTTGTCCACAGACGGTCATGTGGCCAGCAGGACTGTACCGCTTCTGGCACAACGGGACACCGTGACGGAAACCAGAGCACACGGAAACACTGTTTACCTTCCCACAACATCAGTACCTATTTATCTACTTGCACTGGTGTGCTTTCGAATGGCTAGGTTGGCAGGAGCTGGGACGGAGCAACGAGAGCTCACTCAGTCGTGGGGTTTCGAACCGCCAAGGGGCTCGGTAATTTAGACCACAGCGCCACCCGCATCCCATGAAGGCAGCTCACCCCCGTTGCGGGGATTCAAACTGCCAACCTTCTGATCGGCAATCCCAAGAGGCTCGGTGGTTTAGACCACAGCACCACCCACACCCCTGCCCTCCTATTCCTCAGCAGTGGCACAGATGGGGAAGAACCTAGATTGAGTTGACTCCACCTGCCCCCAGCTCTGGCTCCGCCTACTGCTTCCGCCCTGCCAGTCCCAATGTCCAACAACCACCACCGCCATCCCTTGCAGGTGCCTGAAACACACACACACTTCCCAGAATGCACCTCAATCGGACTTCAGGCCGCCCGGGGAGGCGGCGGCGGTGGCAAGCCCCAACGTACCGTGGCTGGGGAGGAGCGCGAGGTGTGAGAGAGGGCGTGCCTGGCGCTCTCCATGCCGCTGTGGATGAGGTAGGCTCCCGAGCTGGACACGATCTGGCTTCCCCCGATGTCCATCGCGATGCCCACCATGCCGTGCGAGGGGATAGTCGTGGGAGACGAAGGCCCCGTGCTCACCTGAGAGCTGCCTCCCTGCGCTTCGAAGTAGGAGGAGGCGCTGCTCGGGGCGTAGATCTGAGCCTCGGTGTTGTAGGAATAAGCGGCACGTCTGCCGGAAGACCGGGGTTGGGGTGGGGAGAGGAGACAGGAGACGGAGAGACAAGGGGTTTGGTTACGAACACACAGGCAGGAGGGCCTTCCGAGCGCATAGCTGTCAAGTTTTCCCTTTTCTCGCGAGGAAGCCTATTCAGCATAAGGGAATTTCCCTTAAAAAAAAGGGAGAACTTGACAGTTATGCAAGCGGGTCTGTGAAGACCTAAGGGTTTGAAAGTACTTCCCCCAAAATAACAGAGTCCTTTCTGTTGGGGATAATTCAGACCGAAATTCCCAGGTGTCAAAAAAGGTTATGGCAACTTAAGCTGACAGAATATGCGCAGCTCGCGGGCTTAACATACAGAATAAGAGAACAAGAAGAACATATGTTTAAAGAAGATTGGAAAACCTTTATTGAATATATGGGAAATAACTGTGTACGGCTGAAAACGCTGGCAGCATTAAGATAAATTCAACAGTGTAAACAAGTTTTGATGGAGGCAATAATGAACTGAATGGTACAGTTTTTTGTAAAAAATATGCAGGGATATAAGATGTACAAAACGAACCATGGAAAGAGAAGAAGGGAAGTCATTGATATCTTCTCCATAGGAGCAAGGCATGCAGTGGTACCTTGGTTCTCAAACGCCTTGGTACTCAAACAACTTGGAACCCAAACACTGCAAACCCGGAAGTAAGTGTTTGCGAATATTTTTTGGAAGCTGGACGTGCTCCATTTTGAGTGTTACGCTTCTGATTTGAGTGCCACACTGAGGTCTGTCTGCTTTTGCTATTTATTTTGCGTTTTTGTGGCTTTTTTGTTTTGTTTTTGTGACTGAGTGGAACCCAGTTCAGCTACTGATTGATTGGTTGATTGTGTGACTGCAGTACATTGTTTATTGCTTTCATTTTACGGATCAATGGTCTCGTTAGACGGTAAAATTCACGTTAAACTGCTGTTTTAGGGGTTATTTTTAAAAGTCTGGAACGGATTTATCCGTTTTGCATTACTTTCTATGGGAAAGTGTGCCTGTAAGCAGGACCCGAGCACAAGAGCCCTCTTCCCTCCCGCAACTGATTTCCAGAGGCATAACTGCCTCCAACGGTGGAAACAGCCATCAGAGTTACTGATAAGATTTTGTCCTCCATGAATTTGCCTAATCTTCTTCCAAAGCCACCTATGTGGGTGACCATCACCGCCTCCAGTGGGTGGGAGTTCCAGAGTTTATCTCCCTTCTCTCCGTGAAAAAGGGCTTTCTTTTATCTGTCCTGAATTCTTATGGCATTCAGATCCACTGGATCTTATGGCATTCAGATCCACCACCACAGAAAAAAGGGTGAAAAAGCATTCCTCTGTCCACTTTTCTCCTCCCCCCCTGCATTCATTATTTTATACACTTTTGTCTCCTCTTAATCATCTTCTCTCTAAACTAAAAAACTACCCTGAGCTCCTCGGGGGTGGGGGTGGGGCAGAGGCAGAGGTGGATAGGTGATTGGGCATGCTATACGTATGGTACATTGCCCCAGTATTCACCTGGATGAAGGGGGGACGGGACAGGGTGTGTATTTGAATCTAAAGAAACAAACAAATACTGTATAATTCGGTGCATGCCCAAATATAAGCCGCACCTTTGAAATTCAGTGCCGGGGGGGGGGAGGAAAAAAAAGGACAATCCCCGAATATAAGCCGCTTCCTTAAAATTCCAAAGGCACTCACACCCGTTTCGTCCAACCGTATGTCAGTTCCAGCAGCGATCTTGTAAAAGCCCGTTTTTGTAAGGTCGCGAATTTAAGCCGCCCTTTAACCTTTCACGGTCGGAATTTTTTTGGGGGAAGTGAGCCTTAGATTCAGGCCAATACATTAACTGGGAAGTGAGGGGAGGGTTACTTACATGGTCCCATTGGCGTAGACAGCTTCTCCTCCTTCCACGTACTGGACTTGAGCTGGATAGACGTGCTGTACCGTTTGCACCTAAGAGAAAGCCACGGAGATGGCAGCAGCCATGAAATCTTGCCACTGTGTCGCTACAACAGCCTCAGCACCCTGCCAGCTCGCTGGGCTGGGAGGCGCAAAGGAGGGCAAAATAGTATCGTGTCCCTGCACCCTAGTTGAGCAAAAGCCTCTCCCAGGACAACACTTTGAATTGCGCCTGGAAACGTACTGGGAGCCAATGTAGATCTTTCAAGACCGGTGTTATGTGGTCTCAGCGGCCGTCACCAGTCTAGCTGCTGCATTCCGGATTAGTTGTAGTTTCCGGGTCACCTTCAAAGGTAGCCCCACAAAGAGCGCATTGCAGTAGTCCAAGCGAGAGTCAGTATGGCTGAGAGTCACTGCCAAGCAACTTTTCCCCACTGGTGCTCCCTTAAAGGATGCTCTATTCAGACAAGCATTTCATGCTTCGTTTGGGGAAAAAAAAGTGGTGGCTCTTGTAGTTTTTTATTTAAGGCAGCCTGTTTAGCCTGGAGAAGAGAAGGTTAAGGGGTGATATGATAGCCATGTTCAAATATATGAAAGGATGTCATATGGAGGAGGGAGAAAGATTGTTTTCTGCTGCCCCAGAGAAGCGGACACGGAGCAATGGATTCAAACTACAAGAAAGAAGATTCCACCTAAATATTAGGAAGAACTTCCTGACAGTAAGAGCTGTTCGGCAGTGGAATTTGCTACCAAGAAGTGTGGTGGAGTCTCCTTCTTTGGAGGTCTTTAAGCAGAGGCTTGACAGGCATATGTCAAGAATGCTTTGATGGTGTTTCCTGCTTGGTAGGGGGTTGGACTGGATGGCCCTTGTGGTCTCTTCCAACTCTATGATTCCTCAACCAAGTGCTGCCTGTATGTTTTGGACTACAAGTCCCATCATCCCTGGCCATGTTGGCTGGGGCTGATGGGAGTTGTGACCCAACAACGTTTGGAGAGCACCAAGTTGGGGACAGCAGGTTTGCGATGTTTCCTGATTTGACTTTGCACGATTTCTGTCTCCAAACTTTGAGGATGCCAATTAAACACCAGGTCATAAATAATCTATAGATACATATGTCAACTAATTCAGAGCAGGCCTGCATTTGTTAGGTGACTTCCCAAATTATCAAAAGAAGAGAGAATCCTGCCCCTTCTGATTTACGTTTTGAAAAATGTGTCTACTCAGAAGTATGTGCCCCTGAGTTCAATGGTACTTACTCCCAGGTAGTGGGAGGACTGAAACCTCAATGAATGCCTCGTTTTTAAGGTGCTGAGTAGGACCTTTTTGGTTGAAATTCATTCTGGAAATATTTTTTTTCCCCTTTATTGATTATAGCTCGGCTTTCAATACCATCCTTCCGGACATTCTCATCAGAAAGTTAAGGGACCTGGACCTTTCTTCTAACATCTGTGATTGGACAAAAGACTTTCTGAGAGATCGGACACAAAGAGTTAGGATTGGACCTGTTACATCTACCTCCCTGAAGCTCAGCGCTGGTACTCCACAGGGATGTGTGCTAAGTCCATTCCTGTATTCGTTATATACCGTACGTATGATTGCATTCCATCTGACTCATCTACTGCAATTATTAAGTTTGCTGATGACACCACCATAATGGGTTTAATTACAGGCAGTGACGAATCTGCGGACAGGGGGGGAGGTTCAAAAGGTATCCACATGGTGCTGTGAGAACAATCTCAAGAGTTTATTTTTTATTTTTTGCAATTTAAGGTTACAGTGGTGCCTCGCTTAACGAATGCCCTGCTTAACGAAATTTCCGCTTAACGAAAGGATTTTTCGAGCTAGACGAATTCGTTTTATGAAAAATTTGTCTAGCAAATCGCGGTTTCCCATAGGAATGCATTGAAATTCAATTAATGCATTCCTATGGGGAATTTTTTTTAAAAAAAAATCAATGCATTCCTATGGGATTCGCTAGACGAATTTTTCATTATAAGAAAAGACCCGTGGAACAAATTAAATTCGTCTAGCGAGGCACCACTGTATATTAGTTCTTACGCTATTATCCCAAAACCAAGACATTTGATGGTGCAATATGGTCTATTCTTTTCCGTTTGACTTTTTTTCTGAAGCCAGGACAGGGTTCAGCTGAAGTCTGGGAGCGACCTGGTCTCTGTTGCAAAATGGACATTACCTGCTGTGGAACCTGCTGGACTCTGGGGACGGACAGCTGCTGCATTTGCGCCCCTTTCGGAGTGGAGCCTGTAGCTTGCACCAAAACCCTCTGGAAGACAAACAAACACAGAATCACCCTTTTGGGTGCCTTTACAAAAGCACCTCTCTGCTAACATCCCTCGAGGCGGCGTTCAACACGCATATAAACCCTGGAAGGAAACAACATTGGAATCTAGCAATAAGCCGAAAATTCAAACAGCCTGCAAGCAGCTCGCTGTATCCAACAGAGGCTGCTGCTGAACACTTGGCAAACACTGAAGGATACACACTAAACACTGGCTCTTTCCAGACATCACCAGTAAACTATGGTTTTAAAACCATCACTTGCGCTTCCACACATAAAAGCCATGGTTTAGAACTGGCTGTTTCCCACCCACTCCCCACTCCCATTTCTATAGGGCAGGGACCTCTGGAAGCAGAGTTAGGGTTATAACCGTGGCTTGTCAAATGGGGAAGCGCACTAAACCGTGGTTTGCAAACTCACGCTATGTAGATGCCCTGTGGTGCCTATTCCTGTTGCCAGCTTGGTGGTGGTGGGAGGCAGCAAGCAGATAAGATTCCCCCCTCTTCCGCCCAAAGGCTCGGAGTTAAAGAAAGCAAGAAGGCATCGCTCGGAGAGGAGAGCGGATGGAGGACTCCTTACCTGCTGGGATGCTGGCACTGGCTGGACCACAGGGGCCTGGACCGATGCCGACGTTCGCAGCGCCACAGGAGTCGTGGAATCTGAGCCGCCCTCGGACTCCTGCATGCCTGGCTCTAGGAGAGAGAGGATGATGGGGTGGGGGGAACAAAGACACCGTTTTTTAAAATTGTTTTATTTTTTCATGCTTATTTCCATGCTTATTACATACCATAAACAAATACCGAAAAGGGGTACAACTTAAGAGGGGAGGGAAAAGGAAAGAAAATAAAATTTACACAATCTGTTAATAAGATAAAAATTATAACATAAATTTGTGATTGCAATTTCATGTTACAATAAAAACAAAAAACTCATTATCTTTTATACCCTACCTCCCCTTTATTCCTTAATTCTTTTCACATAAATTTACTGCCATATCAAAATACTATTTTTTATATTAATATTTTCACAATTTATAAATTGCAAAATAAAGAGACAGTTTTTAATTAACAGCAGAAGCTAAGGGTGCATGCTGGTTTCTCGGTGGGCTGGTGGGCATATGCAGCCATGGCAAGCGATTTCTATCTGCGTTATTACATTCGGCACAACAAGGGGGAAGTTCGGCCGCAAGTTTCTCGAGTTTGAGTTCTGCCCTGACGGGAAACCGAGATACGCAAACAACAGCAATGATAAAAAATGATGTCGTGATCAGAAAAGAAATCTATGTACACAAATGTGTGATGGAACAGCTAGAGAGGAACAGTGAAATCACGAAAGAAGATGATGCCATAGGCCCTCCTCCTGACAGAGTTGGCCAGCAGGAGATGGAAATTGTAATTGGGAGTGAACACATCTCTTTTACCGCGTCAAAAATTGGTTCTCAGCCCAAGGATCCATAAGGTCTAAGAGTGTTTTACTGCCTTGTCCAGGACCTCAAGTGCCTTGTCTTCACTCTCACTGGATTACACTTCAAGATTAAGCCAATTTAAATTGTATGGATTTAAATCTGTACTGTCAAGTTTCTTGCGGCGGAGTCACTTTCCATTCCTTATCTCTCATTGGTTTTATGTGTGTCAGATTTTTTACAGAGTGAATTTAATTAAAGCTAAAACAAACAAACAAACAAAAGAAGCTATTTCCATCCAGTGGCACATTGTCACCGGACTAGGGGGACTAGGCTAGTACCCTATATCAGGGGTCACTTTTTCAGCAGGGGGCCAGTCCACTGTCCCTCAGACCTTGTGGGGGGCCAGAATATATTTTGAAAAAAAATATGAACGAATTCCTATGCCCCACAAATAACCCAGAGATGCATTTTAAATAAAAGAACACATAGAATCATAGAATCATAGAGTTGGAAGAGACCACAAGGGCCATCCAGTCCAACCCCCTGCCAAGCAGGAAACACCACCAAAGCATTCTTGACATATGCCTGTCAAGCCTCTGCTTAAAGAACTCCAAAGAAGGAGACTCCACCACACTCCTTGGCAGCAAATTCCACTGTCAAACAGCTCTTACTGTCAGGAAGTTCTTCCTAATGTTTAGGTGGAATCTTCTTTCTTGTAGTTTGAATCCATTGCTCCATGCCCGCTTCTCTGGAGCAGCAGAAAACAACCTTTCTCCCTCCTCTATATGACATCCTTTTATATATTTGAACATGGCTATCATATCACCCCTTAACCTTCTCTTCTCCAGGCTAAACATGCCCAGCTCCCTAAGCCGTTCCTCATAAGGCATTGTTTCCATGCCTTTGACCATTTTGGTTGCCCTCCTCTGGACACGTTCCAGCTTGTCAGTATCCTTCTTGAACTGTGGTGCCCAGAACTGGACACAGTACTCCAGGTGAGGTCTGACCAGAGCAGAATACAGTGGTACTATTACTTCCCTTGATCTAGATGCTATACTCCTATTGATGCAGCGCAGAATTGCATTGGCTTTTTTAGCTGCTGCATCACACTGTCAAGTTTGTGGTCTACCAAGACTCCTAGATCCTTTTCACATGTACTGCTCTCAAGCCAGGTGTCTCCCATCCTGTATTTGTGCCTTTCATTTTTTTTTTTGCCCAAGTGTAGTACTTTACATTTCTCCTTGTTAAAATTCATCTTGTTTGCTTTGGCCCAGTTGTCTAATCTGTTAAGGTCATTTTGAAGTGTGATCCTGTCCTCTGGGGTATTAGCCACCCCTCCCAATTTAGTGTCATCTGCAAACTTGCTCAGGATGCCCTCAAGCCCATCATCCACGTCATTGATAAAGATGTTGAATAAGACTGGGCACAAGACAGAACCCTGTGGCACCCCACTAGTCACTACTCTCCAGGATGAGAAGGAGCCATTGATGAGCACCCTTTGGGTTCGGTCAGCCAGCCAGTTACAAATCCACTGAATGGTAGCATTGTCTAGCCCGCATTTTATCAGCTTCTTTACAAGAATATCATGGGGCACCTTGTCAAAGGCCTTGCTGAAATCAAGATAGGCTACATCCACAGCGTTCCCTTCATCTACCAGGCTTGTAATTCTGTCAAAAAATGAGATCAGATTAGTCTGACATGACTTATTTTTCAGAAACCCATGCTGACTTTTAGTGATCACAACATTCCTTTCTAGGTGCTCACAGGCCGTTTGCTTAATGATCTGCTCTAGAATCTTTCCTGGTATTGATGTCAGGCTGACTGGGTGGTAATTGTTTGGGTCCTCTCTTTCCCCCTTTTTGAAAATAGGGACAACATTTGCCCTCCTCCAGTCTGCTGGAACTTCGCCTGTTCTCCAGGAATTTTCAAATATCATTGCCAGTGGTTCTGAAATCACTTCTGCCAGTTCTTTTAATACTCTTGGATGTAGTTCATCTGGCCCTGGAGACTTGAATACATCTAAACTAGCCAAGTATTCTTGTACTACCTCCTTACTTATTCTGGGCTGTGTTCCCCCTGCTGAATCATCTGCTCCATATTCTTCAGGTCGGGCATTGTTTTCTTTTTTGGAGAAGACTGAGGCAAAGAAGGCATTGAGGAGTTCTGCCCTTTCTCTGTCCCCTGTTCGCATTTCACCATCTTCTCCTCTAAGTGACCCCACTGTTTCCTTGTTCTTCCTTTTGCTACGGACATACCCATAAAAGCCCTTTTTGTTGCTTTTAACCTCTCTGGCGAGCCTGAGTTCATTCTGTGCTTTAGCTTTTCTGACTTTGTCTCTACACGTGCTGGCTATATGTTTGAATTCCTCTCTGGTGATTTCCCCCCTTTTCCATTTTTTGTACATATCCCTTTTAAATCTTAACTCAGTTAAAAGTTCTTTAGATAGCCACCCTGGCTTCTTTAGGCACCTTCCATGTTTCCGTCTCATTTGTATTGCCTGAAGTTGTGCTTTTAATATCTCCCTTTTAACAAACTCCCAACCACCATGAACTCCCTTCCCTTTTAGTATTTCTGTCCATGGAATCTCACCCAGCGTTTCCCTAAGTTTTCTGAAGTCGGCTTTCTTAAAGTCTAGGATTTGAGTCTTACTATGCTTGGTTGCTCCTTTCCGCTGAACAATAAACTCCAGAAGAGCATGATCACTCCCGCCTAATGATCCTGCCACTTCTACCCCACTAACCAGGTCATCACTATTGGTTAGGACCAGATCTAAAATGGCTGATCCTCTTGTTGCTTCTCCCACTTTCTGGACAATGAAATTGTCTGCAAGGCCAGTGAGGAATCTGTCCGACGTTATGCTCTTGGCTGAGTTTGACATCCAACAAATATCAGGATAGTTGAAATCCCCCATTACTACTATCTCACCTCCTTTTGAATGCCTGGTCATCTGTTCCAGGAAGGCATCATCTGTGTCCTCAGTTTGGCTTGGGGGTCTATAGTAAACTCCCACAATGAGATCACTGTTATTTTTCTCTCCCTTAATTTTGACCCAGATACTCTCAACTTGGCTTTGAAGTTTTAAATCCTGGATCTCTTCACAGGTATACACATCCCTGACATATAACGCTACTCCTCCTCCTTTCCTGTTTGGTCTATTTCTCTGAAATAGATTGTATCCCTCTATTTCTACATTCCAATCATGAGACTCATCCCACCAGGTTTCAGTGATGGGCCTCATTCAAGCAGGGAAGTCCTGCTCTTCTTAAATCCTTAACTGAAGCCATGTGGGAGCACTTGCCAATCGATAACAAAACACTCCCCCCCCCCATTTTTTTCTTTTAGCCGTCCCACAGAGTTATACCAAAGAGCAAAGTGGGTTTCCATAATACAGGAATGCTGATGGTAGGAAAGAGAGTCGCAAATAGACACCGCCTCTTGCGTCACTGTCGGGCAAACTCTGACTCGCAAGCAAACTAGGCAGACGCTCGGGACAGATGGAGTCCTTAGAAACCGTCTCTATTTACCCTGAGCCGGGCTCCGTATCCAGGCAGAGAGCATGCAACAGGAAAAGGAACTATTTGGAAAGAGGGGAGGGGGGCCAGAGAAGCAAAGGAACCAACTTCTGGGTTCTATTTCTGGGGTTAACATGTGCCGTGACCCTGGAGAAGCCAAACAGCGTTTAGAAAGCGTGCTCTTGTCACCCCCCTGTTCCCCGGATCGGTGGTGTTTTCAGAACCAAACAGCGGGTCACAATGGTGGTTTGGATTGCTCCGTGTTTTTAGAAGAAAAGGCAGAAAGAGAAGGGAGGGAAACAGAGAAAAAGGGGAAGGAGGATCGAATCTAAAGGAGGAGGGACGTTGCTTTCTTTTCAAGTGGCGCCAAAGTAGAGGTTTTGAAAGGTCTGCCACACGATTAAGGAAATTGCAGATGATAATTCAAGTAGATTCCTGCGACCCGCCACCACAAGCCAAGGAGATAAGTAACTATACAACTTTGGAAGACATCTGATTGGCAGCCCTGTATAAGGCTTTTTTAAAAAAAAATGTTTAATGTTTTATTATGTTTTTATATATGTTGGAAGCTGCCCAGAGTGGCTGGGGCAACCCAGTCAGATAGGCAGGATAATAATAATAATAATAATAATAATAATAATAATAATAATAATAATAATATTTCTGGAATAGGGCGTCCCTATTTAAATCGGAGAAATGTTGGAGGGTATGTGCGTTGTGTCCAAATTCTCTGCCTCTTCTCTAGCTCCCCTGCGTAGAGAGGAATGTGCACATTTATGTAGAAACAAGCCTACTGCCTAGAGGTGAATTTGATGTTTGTTGCACCGCCCACTTTTGGTCCCCGGCTCTGCCCACCGCTGGAATGTGGCCCCTGGAAGTTTGTGCAGAAGGCAATGCGGCCCTCGGGCTGATTAATAGTAATAATAATAATAATTTGTTATTTATACCCCGCCCATCTGGCTGGCTTTCCCCAGCCATTCTCGGTGGCTTCCAACAAAATATTAAAATACAATGGTCTGTTAAACATTAAAAGCTTCCCTAAACAGGGCTGCCTTCAGATGTCTTCTAAAAGTCTGGTAGATGTTTTTCTCTTTGACATCTGACGGGAGGGCGTTCCACAGGGTGGGTGCCACTACTGAAAAGGCCCTCTGCCTGGTTCCCTGTAACTTGGCTTCTTGCAGTGAGGGAACCGCCAGAAGGCGCCCAGAGCTGGACCTCAGTGTCTGGGCAGAACGATGGGGGTGGAGATGTATACCAGTATACCTTCAGGTATACTGGACCGAGGTTCTGCACCCTTCCTTTGCAGGCCGAGGCAGTGCCCGGACCTCAGGAAGATAGCTTAAATTCTTGTCATTGCTTTTTAAAAGAGTGACCTAAAGACACCAGGTCCTTTAGTACAGCCCAGTGGATTTTAGTAAGAGAATGCAATTCACCTAAGTACGTAATTTGACATTTATAATCTAAAGGACAGCATCCAATTACGGAATAATTCAGAGCTGACCTACTAAAATTAATGGAAGTCAAATTACTCAAGTCTAGTGATTTCAATGGGCTTTCTCTGAGTGTATCACCAAAAGTCTTCTTCAAAAAGAACAACAACCCTGTTTGATGTTAGGTTTCCTTACTTAAGTTCTCCTTACCGGGAGTGTTGTTAACGGCCAATGCCTAAAACATAAAACTGAACCTAAGCATCATTAGGAATTTATGGCTGAAGAGTGGCAGAGATATGAGAGTCAAGAAAACATCTCCACCTCTGCTGTGATCTCAAGAGGTGGTTTCAAGTAACCTTCAGGCCCCGCCCCACCCCAGGTCTCCAATAAAGGGGAGAATGTTGGCTGGGTTTACATCAGAGTCGAAATTCACCAGGTGCATTTTGTACCTGGCTATCGGCCACTTGCGACGCAATGAAGACACCTGACGTCTCCACCATCTGGAGCTGCTTGCCTGGGGGTATTTGGATCTTGACTGTTTCCACACACTAGCAACACATTCTGTAGCTGCACAATCAGAATGAATTTCAGGAACCAGAAAGTCGCATTGAAAAATGCAACTTTCCGAGCCGTCTGGCAGCCAAAATGGCAACTAGGCATTCTGTTTTGGCGACTGTAACCCTGTTTTAAGGAGCCATTTGGCACCTAGCTTATACACCTGAGTTTCTAATACTGCTTTGCAGAGATCTTGTGAAGATCCCAAGAAGATTATGCCCCCAAAGCAGCTGTATGAATGCGGATTATTAATTATTCTTATTACTGCCCCAAACGTCTGGCTGCATTACAGCCACTTCCAGGGAAACTGGGTTGCCAAACTATGTCTGTGTACACACCATATACTTTTACAGCTTAGGGCTTCCTCACTGAGGAATCCTGGGAACTATAGTTTGCAGGGCAGCAATTCCCGGCTCCCAGGATTCTTCAGGGGAAACCGTGAGCTTTAAATGCATAGCGTGTACACAACTCTATTTTTTGCTAGGGGCCTAACAAGTCTTTATTTTAAAAAATTAAAAACAAACTGGGAGCAGCCCATTTCCAGCCCACCTGCCTATCGTTAGCAAGTTGCCGCTGCCGTTGGGTTGCTTTCCTCTGCCCTCCCCACCATTCCTTTTGTGTCGTTTCTTTTTTTTTTTAAAGACCAAGGGCAGGGAGTGTCATTTGTAAGATGCTCAGTCTGGAGCATTCTGGCTGATGAACAAGACAGAAAGGCTTTGAATAAATAAATAAACACACCGGTTATTTTTACTATAATCATTATTATTATTTATAGCACCCACAAACTCTGCCTGCCCCATACCTGCTACTTCACAGCCCTGCTAGCGTGGAGAGTCATGTGAAGATTTTTCCAAGTCAGGCACGAAGCCCGGCTCATAACGACAGCGAAAGCACAGCTCTTTACAACCCCGAAAGATGTCACAATTTAAAGTCTCATTGCGGAACTCAAAAACATTTCCTCTGTCAGGCTTGTTTTCCATTCAGCAAAAGGCTCCCTCCCGCCGGCACATATACGCACATGTTCATACACACAAACTACCACCAAAGAGGGGGCTTTGCAAAGCACTTTTCACTGTAGTAAGAAATCAAATAAGAGTCAGTGGAAGGGGGGCAGGGAGAAGCCCCCCCTTGCAGAACGGCTGCTATCGGCTCCAAGAGCCCCGTTTTGCTGCTGTTCCTGAAAGAACAGGCGGATTCTACGCTTAAGAGCAGAACCAGGGGGAAAAAATCAATTTTATTTTAGGGGCTTAAAAATGACTTGCATGCCTCTCCGCCTCCTCCTTTAAGCCCCACAACCACCCTGCGAGGCAGGCTAGGCTGAGGGAAGCAGTGGCCGGCCCCCAAGTTCACGCCTAGCGAGCTTTGTGGCCAAGTGGGGGAAATCGAACCCTGGTCTCTCCCCCAGGTTCTAGTCCAGTGCTCTAACCATTGCACCATGCTGCCTCGGGTCGTTTGCCCCAGGTCAGCCCTGCCCGTCAACTTCGTTGAGTTCACTCTTGAGTATGACCAATGTTGGACACAACTCTTTTTCTTTTAAACAGCCCCCCCCCCCAATTCCTCCTGCTTTCCTGGACATTGGTTTCTAAGGAAAATTGGGTTCGTGGGGGTAGTTGGCTTGCATCTGCTGCTCTTCTCGAAAAACAAGCAGCATTTTTAAAATAAAATAACATAAAATAAAATAAAACAGCATCATTTCAATTACTATAGAGAAGAAATGATTATTTTCCTTCTCCCTCTCTCTGCAAACCCCTCTCCCCCCCCCCCCGCCCCGCCATCCGCCCTGGAACGATTGACAAATCAGCCTGACATATTTAGTGTGTTTTAATGGGAGGAGGGAGGAGGGAGAGTCGTGGTGAGGAGGAGGGGGGCGCATTGTTTAGTTTGGGAAGCATTCTATCCGTTGCCGGGCAACCGGCCCCTGGAAACGGGAGTGGACTGCGTCGCCCGGGGCAACCGTTGTTACTCAATAAACAATGCAGGGACCGGTGCAAACTCAGCCAGCGCTCCCGTTATTAATTGAACATCTGCATGTGCTTCTATCTCCCCCCCCCCAACACACCTCCCCCCCCGATTAAAACTGGAGGAAAGCAGATAGGACTTGGAGGCTGGAGTTCGGGAGCGATTATCTTGGTGCCCAAGCGGCTGGCTCAAATTGATAATATTGTTGAATCCTCAAATGCAGAAGTTGTTGTTCTGTTGTTTTTTCCAAGGGATGGAGGGGGGGGCCTTAATCTCCTCCAACACCCCGTAATCCGGGGTGGCACACCGGGGTGGTGGAGGGGATTAAGGCCTTTCCACGAGAGATCGCTGCTGCTCCCCCCCCCCCCCCCGGCCAGGCGGTTTCAAACTGCTCCAAAACAAAACTTTCGCTCCGCCCAAATCTTTCCAGAGAAAGCCCCTGCGAAAAGATGGGCAGGCCTGACCTACAAGAACGGCAGCTGAGATGCAAGAAATCTAGCAGCCCCTCCCAAAAAAACAAGTGACCTGCAACAATCTCACCAACAAGCCTCTTCTCAGAAGCAAAACTACCAGGGAGCTGGGGCAGGAGGCACCGGATAAGGACGTAGGGGGGCAGCACAAAAACCAAGGGGGGTAGTTACCTCCAGTGATAATTATTTATAGTATAGTAATATGCAATACTGGGGACCCAGGTGGCGCTGTGGGTTAAACCACCGAGCCTAGGGCTTGCTGATCAGAAGGTCGGCGGTTCGAATCCCTGTGATGGGGTGAGCTCCCATTGCTTGGTCCCAGCTCCTGCCAACCTAGCAGTTCGAAAGCACGTCAAAATGCAAGTAGATAAATAGGAACCGCTCTGGCGGGAAGGTAAATGGCGTTTCCATGTGCTGCTCTGGTTTGCCAGAAGCGGCTTTGTCATGCTGGCCACATGACCTGGAAGCTATACGCCGGCTCCCTCGGCCAATAATGCGAGATGAGCGCGCAACCCCAGAGTCGGTCACAACTGGACCTAATGGTCAGGGGTACCTTTACCTTTAATATGCAATACTATCTATGTATCATAACATGGGCATGAAACTTCAGAGGTGCCTTTAGTTCTGGGATCTTCCCGGAATGTTTATGCTTCTCATATTAAAATGCACCTCCCTCCAAAAGAGAAAGTTTGCAGCCCTAGAATCTGTGAAGCAATGCTTACCAAATGGTGCCTCTGAACATGGAAAGAGCAGATTCCCCCTCACCAAACTGTGAGAGGGCAGATAGATGCCTCTGGGGTTGATGGGTCTCAGAAGGCTGGGGGCGGGGGCGGGAACAGCACTGGATCCAGGTTTTTAAGAGCCATTGGGCAAGGATTCTAAAATTTCCAGTACTGTACTGTATTCCCACTGAGCAATGACGGTTTTCTCCTTCATTGGAGAAATCCAACCTTCGTGGGTGGTTTTTAAGCAACTGCTAAGATATGCTGGTAGAGTATGGGACTCTTAATCTCGGGGTCGTGGGTTCGAGCCCCACGTTGGGCAAAAAGATTCTTGAATGGCAGTGGGTTGGACTAGATGACCCTCGGGCTCCCTTCCAGCTCTACAATTCTATGATTATATGAGGACATTTTCCATGTCCCCATCCCGTGAGGAAGTCCACCTCCTTAAATGCAGCAAACAGGGTGGGTGGGTGGGTCTCAACACAATGGGATGTGGGGCCACGGCAATTGCCCAGCCAGGCCCACCACGGATGCCAGCCCTGGTGGTAAAGAATTGAGCAAGTGCATTAAGGTCACAACCACACCACACATTTAAAGAGCATGGCTATCCCCAGAGAATTCTGGGAACTGTAGTTTGCCCCAAGAGAACTGCACTTCCCAGCACATTTAATGAACCACTTTCCTTTGGGGAAAGTCGTGTGCTTCACATATATAGTGACCCATATATATATATATATATATATATATATATATATATATATATATATGGAAGTGACCCATAACAGGATTCTGACAACTGGGAGGAGCAGAACAGGATGACTGATGCTGTGCCTGGGTTACAGTATAACCCTGTCTAACATGGGACCATATCCCATTTTGCACCCACCCTCCCAAAAGTACATTCTGAGCCTGCCTTACACGTTGCAAATTATTTCCATTAATGAACACCACACAGCTTGCTTTTAGATATGTGCTTAAGTCTCTTAAATGCATTTCCCGTCAAAACATACAACTGGATGCCTTTGACTGCCCTGGCTGCAACAAAACATGTCTCTCCTGCATCGGTCTCAACAGCCACAGCAGGCACACTGCAGCTGTCCAGCAGCTTGACCTCACCCCCCCCCCAAAGCGCACTCCTCTGTTGTCTCCTGAGGAAGACGGATGCCAAACAATGACTTGCGCCTAAAACGTCTAAAACAGAAAGTGCTGAATCCGGCAGAAATCTAATCTGCTCATTACCGGAGAGGTGCAGATTGGTTTGTTTGCATCGGGATTCGCAGAGGTCCAAGTCCTTCTGGCAGGGGCTTGAGGAGTGGTGCTCCTGCGTTCAAATCCCAGCTCAACCAACAGTTGGGTGGGATGGCAAGAGGCCCCCCACAAACCTACGTCAGAGGCTCTGTGCTTAAAGGCTAAACCGAAGAGAGGATACAAAGAGCGAGAGAAGGCCAAGGGATGTAATCTGAACCCGCCCTTCCACAGCCAGACACAAGCCGCCCACTCTCATCTCCAAGCCGAAAACCTTGATGATTTGAGCGAGCATGGTGCCTGGGTGGAAAGGATATACATCATCTCCACCATCTCTCATTGAAGCTCTGTGACACATTTCACCCCCAACCAAGGGAGAAATAGCCTGTAAAGCAAGGATGAGTTAGGGCGCGGTTCACGTTTTCATCTAAACCGAAAGCTGGGTTGTTTCCATCTCGAGTGGGGAACTGGTGTTTCTAAAGGAGTTTTCGCACCACAGAGAATCGCGACCTACAAAGGCCGCTTCACAGGCACCAGCAAAGGTTATTTATGTATGCCATGACTGTGGCCCGTGTTCTGTTAGCCCCCAAATGGAAAACGAGCGAGGTCCCAACTAAAGAAGAATGGCAACTTCAGCGGACGGAATATGCGCAGCTTGCAGACATAACGCACAGAATAAGAAAACAAGAAGAATGTACATTTAAAGAAGACTGGAAAATGTTTATGGGGGGAAATTGTGTACACTTGAAAATTTTGGCAACGTTATGATCAATTCTACAATGTAAATAAGTTTTGATGGATGCAGTAATGGAATACTGAATGGTTTAGTTTATATAAAATTTGCGGGGGTTTATGTTATGCAAAACAAGGGACCCAGGTGGCACTGTGGGTTAAACCACAGAGTCTAGGGCTTGCTGATCAGAAGGTCAGCGGTTCGAATCCCTGCAACGGGGTGAGCTCCTGTTGCTTGGTCCCAGCTCCTGCCCACCTAGCAGTTCGAAAGCACATCAAATTGCAAGTAGATAAAAAGGGACCGCAACGGCAGGAAGGTAAACGGCGTTTCCGTGCGCTGCTCTGGTTTGCCAGAAGCAGCTTTGTCATGCTGGCCACATGACCCGGAAGCTGTCTGCGGACAAACGCCGGCTCCCTCGGCCTATAGAGCGAGATGAGCACTGCAACCCCAGAGTCGGACACGACTGGACCTGATGGTCAGGGACCCCTTTATGTTTACCTTTATGTTATGCAAAATGAACCATGGAAAGAGAAGAAGGGAAGTTTTTTGATATTTTAAGGTTGTTTAAATGAATATTCTAAATTGTAGAACAGAAAATGTAATTTAAAAAGTATATACCGGTATATATATGAAAAGCCGCTTCACCGGCAGCCAAGAGCCAAGAGACACATCACGTAGGACATGTTTCAAAGTCGCAGAGACTCCACACTCCCGGCAGAGGAAAGCTCTGTGTATTAACCCACGATGCGCTGGCAAAGCGGCAACTGTCTGTGACTTCTGTGAGTTTTGTATACAAAGCAAAAAATACACACACACAAACACGTGCACAGACCACAAGGAGGAAAAATGCCTTCCTTAAGTCCCGATTGTCATAGCTAAGCCTGAGTGTCCAAAATAAACACAACGCCCCATCTCCCTGACTTTACCCGTGTCTCCATTTCCCTCTCCTCCCTCTGCTTCCCCCATGCCAAATTTTAAACTGGAAGTACATCCAAAAAATAGCAAGGAGAGACAAGAGGGCCTTCTTAAATGAGCAATGCAAAGAAATAGAGGAAAACAATAGAATGGGAAAAACCAAATATCTGTTCAAGAAAATTGGAGATATGAAAGGAACATTTCGTACAAAGATTACCATAATAAAGGACAAAAGTGGTAAGGACCTAACAGAAGCAGAAGACATCAAGAAGAGGTGGCAAGAATACACAGAGGAATTATAGCAGAAAGATATGGAGGTCTCGTACACCCCAGGTAGTGTGGTTGCTGACCTTGAGCCAGACATCCTGGAGAGTGAAGTCAAATGGGCCTTAGAAAGCCAGTGGAAGTGATGATATGATAGGTCCAGTCGTGGACGACTCTGGGGTTGCGGCGCTCATTTCGCTCTATAGGCCGAGGGAGCCAGCGTACAGCTTCCAGGTCATGTGGCCAGCATGACTAAGCCGCTTCTGGCGAACCAGAGCAGCGCACAGAAATGGCATTTACCTTCCCGCCAGAGCGGTGCCTATTTATCTACTTGCACTTTGATGTGCTTTCGAACTGCTAGGTTGGCAGGAGCTGGAACCGAGCAACGGGAGCTCACCCCTTCGAACCGCCAACCATCTGATCGGCAAGCCCTAGGCTCTGTGGTTTAGACCACAGCGCCACCCGCATCCCAATGCCTAGGTTAGCTTCATCCAATTTAGTGGCACAAGCTGGACAAGGCACAGCCGGAGAGGCAGTGATGGAACCTCACAAAACCAGGGCTTGGCGACGGAGAAAGTGAGCACAGTGTGTTTGTTTTGTTTTTAAGAAGGTGTGGACCTGAAAGCTTTGGGATTGTGAACACACGACAGCTAGCTCCAGGTCAAGGACTTGGGGAGGGATGGAGACGCTGCTGGAACACAAATCCTGCCATCCCTGACCTGAAACTGGGGGCTGATGGGAGTTGGGGGTCCCACATCACGATGGAGGGGGAGGACATCAGGTTCCCCATCCTTGACTTTCAAGTCCATTCGTTTTACACACTGTCTTTTTTTAAAAAAATGTTCAGACAATGAAAGGAGACGAGGGAATCTGAAAATGGCAATTATGACTGCTTTACTAATTGAAAAGTCAGTACAGTGGTACCTCGGGTTACAAACACTTCGGGTTACAGACTCCGCTAACCCAGAAGTAGTATGCCGGGTTAAGAACTTTGCCCCAGGATGAGAAGAGAAATCGCTTTGTGGCAGCAGCAGGAGGCCCCATTAGCCATAGCTGCCAAGTTATCCCTTTTTTTAAGGGAAATTCCCTTATGCTGAATAGGCTTCCTCGTGAGAAAAGGGAAAACTTGGCAGCTATGCCATTAGCTAAAGTGGTTCCTCAGGTTAAGAATGGTTTCAGGTTAAGAACGGACCTCCAGAACGAATTAAGTTCGTAACCAGAGGTACCACTGTAGATTCAGGGGATCCAGGAACCCCCAGAGGGGATCTAGGAGTCCACAGAGGACAGTAAGTTTGAGCCGCATTATAATGTGAATCCTTTAGCCCAGGCATCCCCAAACTTTGGCCCTCCAAATGTTTTGGACTACAATTCCCATCTTCCCTGACCACTGGTCCTGTTAGCTAGGGATCATGGGAGTTGTAGGCCAAAACATCTGGAGGCCAAAGTTTGGGGATACCTGCTTTAGCCTTCTGTAGTCAAGAAATGCCGTCAGACAGTTGAATAACTACCGTATGATAGATAGAAGGAATCTGTTGCAGTGCAAGCAGGCCATTGAGGGCACAGGCTGAATGAAGTACAGTATCCCGGGGGTTAGAATTTTTGGCTAAAACCTTACCGAGGATTCATATCCCTTACTCATGATCTTGAGACAGGCTCAGTCTCTCAGCATGACCTACACCACACAGTTGTTGTGGAGGTAAAATGGGAGACAAACATTACATTTACCACCACCTCGAGCTCCTTTGAAGGAAGGGCAAGATAAAGACATAATTTAATCAACGACATTTTCAGGCGTCCCATGCCTGGCAGGCAAGGATATCAACTTGATATCGTGAACGGATTGAGAAAGAAAACGAAGGAGGAGATTGAAAGAAAGTGGCTTAAGTGTTAACAATGGACACCAGGTCTTTAATTTATCTGAAATCTGATTAACTATCACTGTTTATATTTCTTAATCACTTTCCTCACAGAGTTGCCCAAAGCAAGTTACGTTAAAGCCAACTAAGAACATCCAGCAGCAATGTAAAAATGCAGATAAACCGGGGGGGGGGGGACGGACGGACGAATTCAGGACTTAATAGATGACCCCACCCCACTAAAAGAGGTGACAGTGCCTCCCTTCAAATTAAGGAACCAGATAAAGAAAGGAATCTTTGCCTGGTTCCTTAAAACTGATGACAATGAAGCTGGGTGCGCCTCCCTGGGGAGAGCATTCCACAAGTGTGTGTGGGACGGGGAACACACTGAAAAGGCCTGAATCTGAATGAAATGAGAATTACAAGATCAATGTTGTTGTTTAGTCGTTTAGTCGTGTCCGACTCTTCGTGACCCCATGGACCAGAGCACGCCAGGCCCTCCTGTCTTCCACTGCCTCCCGCAGTTTGGTCAAACACATGTTCGTAGCTTCGAGAACACTGTCCAACCATCTCGCCCTCTGTCGTCCCCTTCTCCTAGTGCCCTCCATCTTTCCCAACATCAGGGTCTTTTCCAAGGATTCTTCTCTTCTCATGAGGTGGCCAAAGTCTTGGAGCCTCAGCTTCACGATCTGTCCTTCCAGTGAGCACTCAGGGCTGATTTCCTTCAGAATGGATAGGTTTGATCTTCTTGCAGTCCATGGGACTCTCAAGAGTCTCCTCCAGCACCATATGAAAGAGCAAAGGCAGTCAAGAGAACCTGCTTCTGAAGAGCAGTGCTTTTTGTATGTTGCACATGCAAAGAAACCCTAACGACAGGTGTGCGCTGGGCCATGCACAGAAAGCCTCCCCATGAAGAAAATTGCACACAAGCAGGATTCACAGGTCTCCGCTAGCAGGCGCCTCTCATTTCAGAAGTTCGCTTGTGATCCAAAGTGCACTCGCAGGCTCCCGGTTTTCCAAACTGGCCTGGTGCAAAGCCCACCAAGGCAGAGACCAGGTCTCTCTGGCATTTTTTTTCTTTTCCATTTATAGATCTGTGCTTCGGTTCCCCTACAAAACAGGGCAGGGCTGCCTGAGCCCCACCAGGTGTTGGTGAGGGCAGGTGCAAGTTGTGATCCTGGAGAGAAACCGGTTCCTCTGTGATGAGGAAAGGAATGATGAGAGGAACAAACCCCCTTTTCCTTTTCATTCGTGCTACTCTCCAAAACAAAATGCAAACTATGTCTCCCTAGCTTTCGCTCCGTCCCACTATAAGTTTTTTTTGGGGGGGGGGGGGTTTACAATGTCTGGGAAGATGATGTTTCGGGAGGGAGCGCAAGCGAGGTAAATTAGGTCGTTTCTTAATAATATGCAAACAGAAACAATTTTCTACCCACCCAGAAGACATGCCTTTGGAGGTCCCATTTCTAATACTGTAAATAGGTAAAGGGGACCCCTGACCATTAGGTCCAGTCGTGACCGACTCTGGGGTTGCGCGCTCATCTCGCATTATTGGCCGAGGGAGCCAGCGTATAGCTTCCAGGTCATGTGGCCAGCATGACAAAGCCGCTTCTGGCAAACCAGAGCAGCACATGGAAACGCCGTTTACCTTCCCGCCAGAGCAGTTCCTATTTATCTACTTGCATTTTGACGTGCTTTCAAACTGCTAGATTGGCAGGGAATACTGTAAATAATGATATGTAAAATGAAGTATATGATGGAAGACTTAGCAATTGCAGAGAGGGAACATCCTTGGAAAATCAGCAGACCCCCCCCCCCATAATGGCACAGAGGCTCCTTTAAACTGGCTCGGTCCATGTGAAAACCATGACAGCAGACACTTTAACAGCCTGGGGTCGAAATGGAAGCCCCCAAGAGAATATTCATCAGGGCAAGGAAGGTGCCGACTTCCTTTCCCGCAAGTTCCAGCATCGCGAAACTAGCAAGCTGCCCCCACCGTCACAGGAAACCGCACAGAGGAACTTCCCCCACAGCCTTCCTTGCAGAGAGAGAAATGTCACCAGAAAGGATGGGGGGACGGGCTGGGCGGAAATGTTTTCAGCCATTCCTAATCCGTTTCTGAGCCTTCCCTGGTTCCCTGTTCAGTGGGGATTTCAGTTCCACTTGCTGCACGTTGAAAGCAGGATCACGGCGGCTGGGGAAGAGAGAGGGACCCGCCAAAACTTCTCCCAAACTCACGCCGCAAACTTGAGAGAGAATCTCTATCTTTTCAAATCTCTCAAACTCTAGAGAACCTTCTGCTGTGTATTCATAAGCGATCTGTCATATTCAAACAAGGACTCACCCAACATCCTGCCATATGTAGTTTACCCCTCACAGTTCCACAGAGGCAAAACACCTTTAACTACAGATCTCAAGATTCTTGGGGCGGGGGGGGGGGGAGATATGCTTTAAATGTATGGGGGTGTACACAACCCCCATTTCCAACAGCAGCTCATCACAGGCTTAAATGGTACAGTACTTATTTTTAATAGGATGGAACGCACTGTTCTAGAAGAGAACATGCAAGTTTACCTGCATTTGGCAGCAAATGTTCCGTTAACCGGGCAACATCCCTGCTGAAATATCTTCCAATTATGCAACTTGATAAAGGCATGGAGGGAACTGTCTGCTCCTCAGCAGACAGAAACGGGCTGCCTCTGGACTTGGGAGATTCCATTTCACCATCATGGCTAAAATGCCATCGATAGATCTGATACCTCAGTTGGTTGAAGCATGGCACTGATAACCCCCAAGTTTGCAGGTTCGATCCCGGCCTTCATATATGCGTTTCTGAAACTATTTATTTCTACCATGCTTTCCATTTAAAAACAAGACCTTCTACTTTTGGCAGATTGACCCCTTAACCCCTGAAGTATGGCATCACTTCATAAAGATGTACGCAACTCATGCAAATTGCATGGAGATTCGGCTTCACTCTGTGATTGACTTGTGCCTGGGCCGTTTGCAGATGAGGGCCAAAATGCCATCCAACTCTCTGGATCGGGCAGACCGGAAGACATTAAGTCCAGGCAATGAGAATTATGAACTGGGAGGTTCAGATTACTTAGCATCATTCCGCCTGAAAGACCTTAGATCTGAGCTCTATGACAGCTCAGATAACTTGTCAATGTTCTGCTTGCAATACCTTAGATCTGCAACAGCAGCTCAGATTATTTCAGCCACGTTTGCATTTATTAAGGGAACAGAAGTCTCATCAAGGATTCTGATTTAATGCAGAAACCAAGGCTCTGTATTTATTTGATTTCTCGCCAGTCCTTTGGACATAAGGTCCCAGGGCGAGTTACAACAATATATCTGATTTCATGCCTATCAATCCAGGGCAACCCAAACTTGAAAAAGCCAGCTGCTTTGCTGATGTGAATTTGGGCTAAGGTCCACTCCAAGTCAAGGTGCCGAGAGATATGGCAGAACAATTAGAAGGCAGGCTCAAAATGTCCCAGCACGACGACGAAAAGGAAGACATGGTTTTGCGGGTATCCGAAATACAATCTCAAGTCAGGAGGAGAGGTTCTGCTCTCCGAGCAGCAAGCCCTGGCACGCCAACCAGACTGAAATCAACTCCAGAAGGAATGTTAGCCAGACTTTAACTGCGCTGGCATTTGAGACTTGAGAGGGGAGTGAACGTTTTAAATATATCTTGGCAGCCGTCGGAGAGAAACCCTTTGCTGAATAGGAAGATAAAGCCAGCCCACCCCGCTGCATATCTTGCCGCTTGTAAAAGGCTGTTAGGTTTGGAGTACATTTGACAACAGAGGAGCCTGAAGACCAAAATGTTTAATCAATGAGTTCTGAAAGGAGGGCAGAGCTATTAAAGTTTTGTAAATTCCTCCCCCGCTACCCGTCTCCCGCCCTGCAAACGGCAGCAAAAGAATTTGGTTTTATTTCTTTCGCACACACAGGTTTGGCCTCCGATGCAAACTCCAAAATTCGCACCAAGGAAGTAGTTTTATGCTCACTGAATAATTCATTGTTTCTCTACGGTTTGTGACTTTTAGAAGAAAATGGCATTTTCTGGCAAGCAGCGTTGGGATGCTGACGATAGCTACTAACACAATTTGTAATCCAGGGTATAGCAGGCTGCAAATATCTCAGTTAAGTAGACCCTGCAAGATGCTTCATATCCCTTAAAAGCAGGGATGGGGAGGGGGAGATAAATTCTAGTAATTTGAAGCAGCCACCCAGGAATTTGAAACATTCATTCAGGCCTGCAGCTTGGAAATCTGGTGATGGCGCCTAGGAATTTGAAAGGTTTTTTTTCTTTCCTCTTCCCCATTCGTCCCTGATGAAGGAGAACGATAATTGGACATTTTGCGCGATGCTTATATCTGTGTAAGTCGATTGCCATGGAAACGACCTGGTCCTTACCCTGTTACTGCAAAGGTTTAAACTCCATGACGCTAACTAGAATTTCTCTTGGATTCTGCTTAGCCTTATCTTGCCTTGCATTAAAACTGTCACACTGTTTTGAGAAGCAGGAATCTGATCTGCAAAGGATCTTAAATATGTAAGCAAGAGAACTAGTTGGGGGTGGGGTGGGGGACTGATTCAGTCTGATCTTTAATATATATATTTAATAAAACTTTAATATTCAACAAGGATTTTTAAATCAGTAAACGGAACACAACCTCTGCTCCCAATCCTATACACTTCTTTGCCACAAGCAAAGAGAAACAAGAGGAGATAACTCGAGGCAAGTGAGTCAAGCCACACACAGCAGTTTTGTGGAAAGAAAGCCGTTCTTCTGGATTGCTCCAGCTGGAATTAACTAAACAAGGCACACAGAACATGAGAGCATTACGATTCCAGACCTGCAAAGTCTGGGTTGTTGTGGTTGTTGCTTTTGTACATGACAGAGCAATTTTTAGGCTGTTTATAAATAAATAGGTGGAAAGTTTATCGGAGGATTATTGGGGAATGGACGTTAAGTGAGGGGAAAAGACTGAAAGTAAAAGTTAAAGGAACACAACTCTTCGTTTTTCTTTTCGGTACCGGTAATTGCTGGCTTTGAAGCTCTTTTCAACATTTTGCAAATCACTTTGGGAAACCTTATACCTGAAAAGCAGGGGTGCCAAAGATTTGAAATAGAGAAACGGCTGAATAACAGTGCAGAGGCTGCTGTAAAGAACGGACAGAATAGAAGCGAGATCAAAGAGAATTCGCAGTGGCCGACATCCACGGAACATCCGATCCACCGAGGAGCATTTTTTTTTTTGCAATGCTGGTTGCTGAACTGTTGCGAAGGAAAAGCAATTACTGACAGGTGTGGGGGG
The DNA here is from genome assembly GCF_965207765.1 of Zootoca vivipara. Classification (NCBI taxonomy): domain Eukaryota; kingdom Metazoa; phylum Chordata; class Lepidosauria; order Squamata; family Lacertidae; genus Zootoca; species Zootoca vivipara. The sequence goes on along the minus strand of NC_142589.1, from coordinate 90,058,493 downwards.
TGTGGGGAACGCATGTCTAGCCTTGCCAAAGAGTGGCCTTTCCGTAGCTCACTTACTCAGGCAGGTCTGGAGCCAAAGGATAATAGGGCAGACCCTCGCTTAACTCTGGATTTCGTGGGATCACCGTTTCTTTATTGCAGTTTCCTGGCATTTCACGTCTCTCCCACATTCACCCTCCCTCCTCCAATAAATAAATAAATAAAATAAAAGTACAGTACAGCCAACTTCTGGAAGTGCCTAAGATTAAACACACACACACCAATCCTGAATCACACCAAATCGGAGTTGTTGCTGCAGAAGTGGGTTGCTCTGGAGCACTACCGAACCTGAATGGCTCTCCTTCCTCTTGCAGTTCGGTGGCTGAGCACACGGACTGCATTCAGGAGGTTCCCGGTTCGAGACGGCACATAGTCCAGGACGCTGCCAGACAGTGCAGGCAATTCGGAGCCTCAGGTGGAGAAATGGAGCTCTTGTCGTGCACCCAGCGGCTTCCTCTAGTCGCAAACTGCACCTTCCAGTCAAGAGTTGCCTGGGGCAACCGGGCGCTTCCCGTTAGTGTCCCGCTTCGCCCCTCACTCCACCCTCTCCCCCCCCCCACGAATCCGGAGCCTCTCCGAATTAAAAGCCCATCTTTACAACAGAACAGAGCGCCACTCCGCCCGCCCTCATTGCTCTCATCCGAAACCAGGCTCACTACAGATTTCTTTCCCCCCTCGCAGGAACGATAAGAATAAAAAACTTTCCCCGGCCGCTGAAGTTCCCAGCCCTCCAAACTCGACGTCACTCCGGATTGGCGAAGCCCCTGTCTCCCGCACTTTCCCCTTTCTCTCAAGCACGCGCACGCACGGTCACCCCCAGCTCCCCTCTGGGCTCCCCACCCCTCTTCGCCTCCCACCCGCCCCGATCCGGAGTCACTCCGGATTCCCCCAAACGCCCCCCCCGGTCCTCTGAAGAGGCGCCCTCCGCTTGCCTCTTCACGAAACTCCCCGCCGCCGTCACTGCGGCGTCACTCCGGCTCCTCCTCCTGTTCGGAGAGCGGGGGACACCCCCCCCGCTAATCCGGAGTGACTCCGGAGTAGTTCCGGGGCGAGGGGAAGAGGAGCCCCGGCGCGGCGCCGTCCCCCCCGGCAGGCTTACCTCGGTGGCTCCCCGGCGCCTCCAGGCTCCCCTCAGGGCTGCGCGGGGCTCCGGCGGTCGGGGCTGCGTGAGGCGGCGGCGGCGGCTCCCGTTGGCAAGTAACCGTCTCCAGGGCTACAGTCACTATGGCGCCTCCTCGCGCGGGGTTTCGAGGCAACTGTTGCTAGCCTCCCGCGTGACGTCGGGGCCGAGGCCACGCCCACTCCCGCTCTTTCCACGCCCCGCCCCCTCGAGACCACGGAGGGCGGCGCTACCCCCCCCTCTCTCGAGGCCTACCCTGGCGCTGATTGGGCATCCGCGGCGGCCAATAGGAACGGCGCTATTCGGGGAGGAGGAGTGGGGAGGGACGAGGGCGGCGGGCTCCTGAGCGCATGCAGAGCGCCTTTCGACCCAGCCGCCTGCCAACCGCTTCCACGCCATTTATTTCATTTTGTTTTCTCCCACCTACCCTCCCATCCCTTTCAGGCTTTTTGCTTTATTTTATTTCATCCCCTACTTTCCATTTTATTTATGCATTTTATTTCATTTCCTCCCCCACCTTCCACACTATTTATTCGTGTTATTTCCAGAATATTGGAAAAGGACAAACCACAATAAATGAGATACACCCACAAAGGCCTGTTGGCTACAACAGCTATACAGAGAGCCTCCACATTCAGAGGCACTCTACCCCTCAAAGCCGTAGGAGAGGGGGAAGAATGCAAGGATAAAGGGGGAAAACCTGGAGTTTTAAAGGACATTTGAAAGAGGGGCTCCAGGCAACGTATTTGATTTCCTGTACAGAGCCCCAAGGCATTGTGGGAATTAATGTTCCAGCTGGGCCAAGGTGCTTTGCGTTGCTCAGGGCATCAAGGCCACAAGGCTGGAGGCTTGCGCATGAACAGGAAGGAAGGAAGGATTAGTCAAGAGCTCAACTTGCTGAGCCTGCATGTAGCTTACGGGGCAGACATTGTCAGTTGCAGCAAAAGCAAGATCCTGAAGCCCTTTTAAAAAAGATAAATGCATTTATTATAGCTTAAGCTCTGCAGATCAGAGTATTCACCTTATTCTGTGGCCCTGGAAATAATTGCTTTAAATCAGTGGTTCCCAACAGGTGGTCCGGGGACCCCCAGGGGTCCGCGAGCTATGCCAGAGGGGTCCACAAGATGCTATTAGAATAAGAAATATATTAAATATATTTCGTATGATAACAGATTTTTTTGTTTTGGCCGCTTCCTGCATGAGCAGAGTCTAGCGCAAAACTAGAATTAGATAGAGGCAGTAGTTCTGCTGTATGCCGTTAGGTGGCGCTTTACAAACACTACTGTTTTGCAAAGAGGCAGCGCACGCATTCTACTAACGCTCACCTCCCCAAGATGCTTTGCGCGTGTTGGCTTCATTTGTGCGCTACTGCGCAGGTACCCTGTCTTCTCCATTCCCCTCCCTCCTCCCTGGCGCGCGTTGCCTCTTTGCAAAACAGTAGTGTTTGTAAACAAGAAACTTGGAGATAAGGCAATGAAAAAGATCCTTCCATTTGCAACCACATATCGGTGTGAGCAAGCATTTTCTTCCATGTGTTTCATGAAAAACAAATATAGGAATCGGCTCGACATGCGGTCGGATTTCAGTTTCCAAAGTTTCAAGTTTGGAACCTAATATTTCAGAAATAATGGACTCTAAGGACAGATTTAACTCATCTCATTAAGAACTGAAAATTAAAACTAACTGTATACTGATGGAGTACTCTGTTGTAACTGTAAAAAACATATAAATATAAAATATAAAAAGACTCTTAATTTGGCTCTCACTTTTTAATTTTAGGATTAGGAATTAATGGGGGTCCTTGTCACAATAGCGGCTCGATGAGTGGTCCTCGAGAAAATTTTGTTGGGAACCCCTGCTTTAAATCATCCCATGCTCTTTGCGAATCAAGACTGCGGGACAGCACCCCTGCACCCCGGTTGAAAGCGAAGGAGTTGTGTGTGAATGTCTGCCAGTGTGTGTTTGGTAGATATAAAGAGGGATTTTTGTGTGTCTGTACTCAGAAATCTCTATGTGGGACAAGAAGCTACAGTTAGAACTGGATATGGAACAACTGATTGGTTCAAAATTGGGAAAGGAGTACGACAAGGTTGTATATTGTCTCCCTGCTTATTTAACTTATATGCAGAATTCATCATGCGAAAGGCTGGACTAGATGAATCCCAAGCCGGAATTAAGATTGCCGGAAGAAATATGAACAACCTCAGATATGCAGATGACACAACCTTGATGGCAGAAAGTGAGGAGGAATTAAAAAACCTTTTAATGAGGGTGAAAGAGGAGAGCGCAAAATATGGTCTGAAGCTCAACATCAAAAAAACCAAGATCATGGCCACTGGTCCCATCACCTCTTGGCAAATAGAAGGGGAAGAAATGGAGGCAGTGAGAGATTTTACTTTCTTGGGCTCCTTGATCACTGCAGATGGTGACAGCAGTCACAAAATTAAAAGACGCCTACTTCTTGGGAGAAAAGCAATGACAAACCTAGACAGCATCTTAAAAAGCAGAGACATCACCTTGCCTACAAAGGTCCGTATAGTTAAAGCTATGGTTTTCCCAGTAGTGATGTATGGAAGTGAGAGCTGGACCATAAAGAAGGCTGATCGCCGAAGAATGGATGCTTTTGAATTATGGTGCTGGAGGAGACTCTTGAGAGTCCCATGGACTGCAAGAAGATCAAACCTATCCATTCTTAAGGAAATCAGCCCTGAGTGCTCACTGGAAGGACAGATCCTGAAGCTGAGGCTCCAATACTTTGGCCACCTCATGAGAAGAGAAGAATCCTTGGAAAAGACCTTGATGTTGGGAAAGATTGAGGGCACTAGGAGAAGGGGACGACAGAGGACGAGATGGTTGGACAGTGTTCTCGAAGCTACGAACATGAGTTTGACCGAACTGCGGGAGGCAGTGGAAGACAGGAGTGCCTGGCGTGCTCTGGTCCATGGGGTCACGAAGAGTCGGACACGACTAAACGACTAAACAACAACTCACTGGTACAAAGTAAGGTCACCTCTTTTTCTTCCGCAAATGGCATCCATTTTATATTGGCACCCATAGTATATCCATTCATTATAGGCGAGCACCAAAACAAAAACAGAAAGGACTTGAGTCTATGCATTTTTGGAAAGCATCGCACTTGGACATCTCTTGAAATGCCACCAGCAAACCTGGCGAGAGGGAGGGGAAACGGACGGCAGTTTTCGTCGACGCTTGGATGGAGTGGCAGCTGCCATTTCAAACCAAGGTGGTCACCCAAAACGTGACTTGGGTGTGACTTACATCTGATTTTTGGCACAACAGGTCCAAATTGCGCCAATTTCGAACTCGGCAGGAGGGTTGCTTGTGCAATTCGTGTTGACGTTGATCCAATGGCCACCATTTTGAATCAAGATGGCAGACCAAAACGTGTGTGGTGCGACTTTGACCAGTTCTTGGCATGAAAGGCCCCAATTGTGCCAACATGTAGGCCTCTAAAGATATCCCCGCACATTTTGACAACACCACACCCATTTTAGGTCCAAACTGCGCCGATTTGGAGGGTCCTGAAGGTAGTGTTGCCCAGTTTGACACGATGGGTTACAATTGTGTCGTTTTTGGATGCTTCTTAAGATATTGTTGCCACAACGGTTCCCAAGATGGAGGCAGTGGTCTTTGTCCACGTTTGGATGCCATTTTGAATCAAAACACCCAGCTTGGTGTGACAAGTTATTTGCGTGCTGCCCTGTAACATAGAAGTTCTCTGGTCGGGCTTAAGGGAAGTAAAGCTATTGAAATGTGAAGTACCGTTAAAATAGCCAATTAAAACTCTTCACACCCACAATGCAGCAAATGTTTCTTTCTTTCTTTTTTAAAGGCCAATACAACTTAAGTCCAAGGTGTTTGTCTACTAAGAAGCAGTATTCTTTAAAACCGGAGAACACACACTAAGGAGCAGTATTATTTAGGAGGAGAACGAAAGGGGAAAACACAGGCCAAGACTTGAGATACTCATACATTTTATTAAACACTCATTCCAACAGGGCAGGAGAGGTGTACATAAACCTTGGCTCATAGCAAACATTGTCTTTTTTGGGGGGTACAATATGACCCTCCCCTCTCCTGCCCCACTATTTTAACCCCAATACATTCAATTGCAAACATGATTTAACCACAACCACCAAATACCCAGTGCCATTTACATTCCGGAAGTATTTTCTTTGGACATCAACAGCTCCTCACCTTGCCCCCAGTTACCTCCCTCTATCCCTGCACGGGCACAACTCTCTCAAAAAAACCAAAAACAAAACCCAAACACAATACCCCCATAGGCTATTTCTCAACTCAGCAGCACACTACAACATACTGTCTCTCCACGACGAGGTTTAACAGCTTCAGCATGAACAAGAGGCATTTGGGAGCAAATATCTCCCAGTTATTTTGCTGTAGGTAGGTCTTACATCTGTAGTCAAGTTAGCAAGTACAGGCAAAAAGGAGGGGGGGGGGAAATCCTATAAAAGAACAAGAAAACAGCCCCAGAAAGCTACATGGATGTTTTCCCAGCCTGGCAACGCTTGTGGCATGATTGAATGGGCACAACTTTCAGAGAAGAGTTTTAGAGTCTGTTCTTGTATGCCAGGGAGTCCCATGTGCTCATTTCCCCCAGAGGGCAAAAAGCATGTCCACAGACAATGATTTTCCAAGGGCCTTCCAACATTTCCTCGTTGCCACAGGAGGAACCGCTAAAACCTGGTTGCCAGGAGGACAGGCTTTGATGCTGCTATCTGTGTTTCTGCTAAAAAGGCTCCACGCAAACGGATGCTACACAGCCGAGCCTCAACACGTGAACAGACTCCAAAGTATAGAACAATAATAACGATTTTAGTGAGTGCACCGGATTTCCTTTTATCCACACGTGAAAGACATCTGTGGTTGTTTCTCGGTGGGTTTAGTGTCTCTGTGGGAGAGGAGGGGGGGAAAGCTCACACAACTATAAAGTTGTGCCACATTTCACCAAAGAAAAAAGGAAGTCAGTTCAGCGGGGAGATGGTTTCACTGCAACCCCCGCCTGCCGCTTGCTAGAATAGCATTCCGTTTAGACCGTGGGACAGGAGATGCTGCCATTATTTGCACCTCTAAACCACAGGGTTTCCCCCCCCCCTGCAAGGCACAGTTAGGGGGCAAAAACCAGACTCTCTGTACATTCAAAGAAAGGGTGAGGGTGGGTTGTGAAAGACACAGACGTAGCAGAAAAGGCCAAGGGAGGGAGATCCTTGCAGAAATCTTTGCCTGGGTACAAAGCCACGAGAGCAAGCTGGAGCCCTGTGCCAAAATGGGGTTCCAAAACCAAGCCCAGGAAGTGGAGGGAACGGGGGGAGAGACAGGAAAGTAGCAAAGGCCGCTGGCATTTTGCAACTGAAATACTTGGGCTTTGGGGGGGGTGGGCTGGGCTAGGCAGGGAGCAACTGTCGGTGAGAAAAACCAAGCTGAATTCGGGGAGCTGCCTTTATTGAAACCTCGTTTTTCAATAAGGGTAGAGGAAAGAGGAGCAAGACGGTGGCGCTTCTCTTTCCATATGAAGACGGTCCGTGCAGCGAAGATTGGACTTCTGATAGAGGCAGGGCCAGGGGGGGTATGTATTCCTCCGGCGATCATTAGGTGCTCGGTTATTCCGCGTAAAGCTGGTCTATTTGCGCTTTGTACATCTTGGCGACCACGGGCCTCTTTAGTTTCATCGTGGGGCCTGGAAACAAGAGGAGGAGCGTTAGGATCTGCCCAGTAAGGCTGGAGAAAGCATGAAGCTTCCCCAAAGAAAAGTCAATCCCTGGCACCGTCTCCAAGCTTGCATATTCCGGGGGGGGGTTGGACTGGATGATCTTCAGGGCCCCTTTTAAAACCCTGGGAAGCGGCTGCTACTGAGTGCACTCCAGTGGTTGCCAACCTCCATCCACCCAAAAACTACCTGGAAATTTTGACAATGCGTCCTGGCAGGCCATTCATTCATTTACCCATTGCAGCATTTTTAACCTCCTGTATGGTCCCCCCCCCATGGTATCACGGCGAAGGAAGGGACCCCCCCAAGGGTCATCCAATCTAGCCCCTTGCAACGCAAAACGGCAACTAAAGATTTACGCATGCAACAACAGCAGCCAGAATCTTGCATGCGTAGAACTGGAATGAAGAGAAAACACCAACAAAATAATGGATTTTAAAGCGAATGGACTCTGCGGAAATAAGAAACCAACACAATGGACTACGCACGGAAGAATGGAAGCCCCTTTTGGAATATCTGAAAAAATACCATCCTCAGATGAAATTGTGAGCAGGATTTGAAATATTGATAACATATGAAATAGAGGGATATTTCTTAGGGGAAATGTTTATTAGAAGGCAGGATGTAAATGGGATGGGAGGTAAAAGGTAAAAAAAGGTAAAGGACCCCAGACGGTTAAGTCCAGTCAAAGCAGACTATGGGGTTGCGGCGCTCATCTTGCTTTCAGGCTGAGGGAGCTGGCATTTGTCCGCAGACAGCGTTCCGGGTCATGTAGCTAGCAGGACTAAACCGCTTCTGGCGCAACAGGACACCGTGACGGAAACCAGATTGCACAGAAATGCCGTTTACCTTCCTGCCACAGCAGTACCCATTTTACTTGCACTGGCGTGCTTTCGAACTGCTAGTCAGTGATCAGCAATCTTTTTCATCAGGTGGCTGGTCTACTGTCCCCCAGACCTTGTGGGGAGCGGGCTGGACTATATTGGGGGTGGTGGTGAACGAATTCCTATGCCCCACAAATAACCCACAGATGTATTTTAAATAAAAGGACACATTCTACTCATGTAAAAAATACACTGGTTCCCGGACCGTCCGCGGGCCAGATTTAGAAGGCGATTGGGCAAGATCCAGCCTTAGTTTGCCTACCCATGTGCTAGGTTGGCAGGCGTTGGAACAGAGCAACGGGAGCTCACTCTGTTGAGGGGATTCGAACCACCGACCTTCTGATCGGCAAGCCCAAGTGGCTCGGTGGTTTAGACCACCACAAGGGATTGGAGGCAAGAACAGCCTGGAGTGCTGTTCTTAAGTTTAAAGAGTGACATAGAACGAATTTGTAATCTGGAATACGTATGGCAAGATTTTAAAGTTCAATAAAAACTTGACTACCGAAAGAAAAGGACACCAGATTCACCCACTCACCCAGTTCTCCGCCTCCGATGGAGAAGTCCTTGTCTAGAAGCAACCACTTTTGGATTTTCTGAGCGTTCGAAGTGGCTCGGTTGTTGACAGACGTGACCCCTTTCTGAATGGCGCCGTACACAGCCGGGTCTTTGCTGTTCACAATTTCGGACACTTTGGTGGCCTTGCTGCCCAGTTTATGGCAGAACTCGATGGCTTGAGGCGTCAGCGCATCCTCTGGGTCTCCGGTTTCCATGTTCACCATGCACTGGAACGGGAGAATTCAAAAGGAGCGGCGCAGGTGCGTCAGCCAACAATGTGGACCAAGATCCTTTCCACACATCTTTCCAACCCAAGTTCTACCGAATTACTGGACTGAAGAAGTTAGGCCACATTCACCCCCTCTCAGAGGGAGAAGGCGAGGGAGCAGAATGAGGAGGAGGAAGTTGAAAGAGTGACAGGGCTTAGGGAGAAGGGAGAGTCTGCGGCAGAGAGCAGTGCAGAAATCAGGCTGCAGAAAAGGGGAGCCAGGAGACAAGAGATGGAAGTCAGGCTGGCAAAGGAGCCAGGGGGGTCTCTCCCTCCTGGCTGTGACCAGCTCCCTTCCCTGCTAGTCTCCCAGAATAGTCTCCCAGAACCAGAAGAGGTGTGAAGAGAGGGAGAAGTACAGACAGGCACGCTAGCAGAATCTCAGATTGCTTGGGAAGGACCTGGGAGAAGAGGAAGTTTAGCCAGTTGTGGGAAGACAAGGGCCTTCTGTCCCTGCAACTGCCTTGGGGGGGGGGGGAAGGCAAGGTCTACAGGAAGGAGTTGCTGTGCTCCCTACGCCTGCAACTTGCTATAAGAATTTTAAGGTCTCAAAATATCTAAATATATGAACCATGTGTCTGAAATAGTATGGAAGAGCCATTCTGAAGCCATTTCGACTCTCCAGGTGACCTCAAATATTCCTCTGCAGAAAGGGAGGCAAATGGGGAAAGCCATCCCATTGTCTTCTCACTTGCAAACCCTGTCCTAAGGGTGAGCCTGTTGTTAGGTTTTTCCTTTAAGACTGATGCGGTCAATGGTGCTACACAGAGATGTGTGTTTGCAACCTTGTTCTGAATGATAGCACACCTGTGAGCTTTTGCTAATTTGAATAATTGAAGGTAGAGTTTGCTCACTGTAATGTGATTGGGTAATTGACTATTTTGAATTCCGTATTTAAGCTACCCAAATGGTTCATGGGTGGGGGGGTGATGTATTGTGAAATGAGAGGAAGGGAGTAGAGAAGTGTGGTGTATATAATTGTAAATAAAAGCAAGCAAAGATACTGAAGACGACTTTGTTATTTCGTCGACCCTGCTGCTGTTGCCACTCGGTTGGTGTGTATTTTGCCCAACACCTGTGACCTGGACTCAGGAGCTAAAAGAAGAATCAGTGACCATTATCAGGTATCCTGGCAGGCAGAGTTTCTACTGTAGACTGCCCCCTTCTGCTATGTATGTATGATGTGTGTGTGTGGTTTTTTTGGGGGGGGGTTGGTCTTGGGCTACAGGGTGGGCAATTTCAAAAGTCTAGTAGTATAAGGGTTTGCGCACCATTGTTCGTGGTTCTCCTCCCTCCTGCGCGTGGTGAGTGGGGACACTGTTGCAACAGTTCCTTGAATAAAGATCAGGCTGACAAGCCACTTTGCTTCTGAATATACTCTGGTTGGCCTCTGTTATTTGCTCCTACTGATAGGGAACCCACTTAAGGCCCCGGAATACCCCGTAAGTACCTCCGGTCGGTTTAATCTGGCCCTTAATCTGGCAGTTTATTTCCTGGGGTAAAATCCTAAAAAAAAAAACCCTTAACCACTTCAATCCTTAAAAAAAGGTCAACTTTGGTCGGCCCTTACGGCCCCTCACTTCATCAGATCTGGCCCTCTTTGGAAAAAGTTTGGACACCACTGCGGAAAGGGGGCAGCTTTTTTCTTGTAACGAGCGTTGCGGCTGACCTGATCCCAATAACTGCCCTGACACGGAAACACATGCCAAGATTGGGGAAGGAGACAGGAAATAGCAGGACTTACCTTCAGAGTCATAAGCATCGCAAGGAATTTGGCCTTGTCTCCTATTAACATGACATTGCTAAGGATGGGGATGGCCTCTTTGATGGCATCCTCAATAGGGACTGGAGGGATGTTTTCCCCACCCGCTGTGATGATTAGCTCTGGAAGGAGATGACACGGCATAATATAATAATAATAATAATAATAATAATAATAATAATAATAATAATAATAATAATTTATTATTTATACCCCACCCATCTGGCTGGGTTTCCCCAGCCACTCTGGGTGGCTTCCAACAGAACATTAAAATACAATAATCTATTAAACATTAAAAGCTTCCCTAAACAGGGCTGCCTTCAGATGTCTCCTAAAAGTCTGGTAGTTGTTTTTCTCTTTGATCTCTGGTGGGAGGGCGTTCCACAGGGCGGGTGCCACTACCGAGAAGGCCCTCTGCCTGGTTCCCTGTAACTTGGCTTCTCATAGCGAGGGAACCACCAGAAGGCCCTCAGAGCTGGACCCACACACACACACCCTTCAACATGCTCTGCTGTGAGCTACATTTCATAGTCCCCCTCTGTTCTCCCTTGGTCAGAGCACACCTGGAGCCCCGTGTCCAGTACTGGGCACAACAATTTAAGAAGGATGTTGACAAGCTGGAAGGTGTGCAGAGGAGGGCGACCAAGATTATCAAGGGTCTGGAAACCAAGCCTGATGAGGAACGGTTGAAGGAGCTGGGTATGTTTAGCTTGGAGGAGACAGAGGAGATAGGAGAGCCACCTTCCAATATCTCAAGGGCTGCCACGCGGAAGGAGGAACAAGCTCGCTTTCTCCCGCTCTGGGGGGGGCGGCACTCGAACCCATGGCTTCAAGTTACAAGAAAGGAGATTCCGTCTAAACATCAGAAAGAATGTTCTGACAGCAAGAGCTGTTTGGCGGTGGAACAGTCTCCCTTGGGAGGCTGTGGTCTCTTTTTCCTTGGAGGTTCTTGGAGGTTTTTAAACAGCATTTGGATGGACATCTGTCGTGGATGCTTTAGTTGAGATTCCTGCATTGCAGGGGGTTGGATTGGATGACCCCCAGGGTTCCTTCCAACTCTACAGTTCTACAATTCTCTAAAACTAAAGCACCTCGTGCTATCTAGACAAAGAAATATATATAAATTTAGGGGGCTCCCTTGTACAAGGCAGAACATGGGTGCATCTAGGGCAGTACTGCCTACACGGACCGGCAGCAGCTCTCCAGGGTTTCAGGCAGGAGTCCTTCCCAACTTCACCCAGAGATGCCAAGGACTGACCCTGGAACTTTCCACTTGACCACTGAGCTATGACCCTCCCCCCAGAAGAACTTTATTTGCATCGGCAATCAAATCAGCCTTGACAGTGTTGGAAATGGACGCTGCACAGGACCCAGATTATTTGCAAAGTTGGAAACTGTTTCAGGGCCGTTATGGGGGCAGAATAAGAAATCCTGTGCCCCCACCCTTAGTGAGCAATTTAGGTCCACCTGGCCCCCACCGGTTCTCACGTCAGTCACTTCTGTCGGCCACCCCATTATAGAGTCAAACTAAACGTTTGGCAGTGGATAGGAGTCTTCAGAAATCGGGTCGAAAACACTGTTTCATAAAACCGTAGAGCTGGAAGGGACCACGAGGGTCATCAAGTCCAACCCTCTAAAATGCAGGAATAATAATAATAATAATAATAATAATAATAATAATAATAATAATAATTTATTATTTATACCTCGCCCATCTGGCTGGGTTTCCCCATCCACTCTGGGCGGCTCCTAACAGAATATTAAAAACACGACAAAACATCAAACATTTAAAAACTTCTCTAAACAGGGCTGCCTTCAGATGTCTTCTGAAAGTCAGATATTTGTTTATTTCCTTGACATCTGATGGAAGGGCATTCCACAGGGCGGGCGCCACTGCCAAGAAGGCCCTCTGCCTGGTTCCCTATAAACTCACTTCTCGCTGGGAAGACTGGTGACTGGGAGCGGCCGCCAGGACCACTTAACACCGGTCCTGAAAGACCTGCATTGGCTCCCAGTACGTTTCCGAGCGCCATTCAAAGTGTTGGTGCTGACCTGGAAAGCCCTAAACAGCCTCGGCCCAGTATACCTGAAGGAGTGTCTCCACCCCCATCGTTCAGCCCAGACACCGAGGTCCATCTCCGAGGGCCTTCTGGCGGTTCCCAGCCTGCGAGAAGTGAGGCTACAGTGGAACACCCTCCCATCAGATGTCAAGGAGATAAAAGAACTACAGTGGTACCTCGGGTTACGAATGCGATCCGTTCCGGGTCGCAGTTCGTAACCCGAAAAAGGCCCGAACCGCCGTTTTGCGCATGCACAAAGCGCTATTTTCGCTATTTTTGCACTTTGCACACGAGCGGCGAAAACACTTCCGGGTTTGCGCAGTTCGTAACCCGAGTTGTTCGCAACCCGAGGTGTTCGCAACCCAAAGTACGACTGTACAGAATTTTTAGAAGACACCTGAAGGCAGCCCTGTATTGGGAAGTTCTTAATGTTTGACGTTTTATTACAGGCTTCCTCAGCCTCGGCCCTCCAGATGTTTTTGGCCTACAACTCCCATAATCCCTAGCTAGCAGGACCAGTGGTCAGGGATGATGGTAATTGTAGTCTCAAAACCTCTGGAGGGCCGAGGTTGAGGGAGCCTGTTTTATTTTGTTTTTACATATGCTGTAAACCACTCAGAGTGGCTGGGGAAACCCAGCCAGATGGGCAGGGTATAAATAGTGTAGTAGTAGTAGTAGTAGTAGTAGTAGTAGTAGTAGTAGTAATAATAATAATAATAATAATAATAATAATAATAATAATAATGTACACTGAACTATATTCCAACCTGTGTAGCAGATCCAGTTTTGGAAAAAGCTAAACTTCACCTATAGTTAAGGATTCTGGTTCTTCCGAGGACCATGAGAAGGGGAGTCTTTTTTTTACCTTTGATTCTTCCCGTGATGTAGAGGAACCCTTCTGCGTCGTGCTTGCCAAGGTCCCCCGAATGCAGCCATCCCTCGTCATCAATGGCCTCTTTCGTCTTCTCTTCCATGTTCAGGTAACCCATAAAGACATGGCGCCCAGAGAAGCAAACTTCGCCAATGCCCTCATTGTCCGGCCTGAAGAGCATGGTTTTGCAGCCCGTGATCTCTTTGCCACAACTGAGGAAAAAGCAGAAAAAGCAACCTGTGAGCAGTCGAAGCCAACCGACTTGCCCCTTTCCCAAAAGATGGGGCTTCCCCCTCACACCCCCAATTAATTTTTATCCCCTTCCATTTTTTTCAAAACGAACTAACATCAAATCAATTCACATCTAATACAAATTTAAAAGTCAACTTCCTGCCTTGATGCTTCACTAACCACCCTTATTATTTGCTGCTCAGTATTACATACATTTCCAAATTACATTTCAAAAAACATAACACATTTTAGGTATTTCATCCTTTCTTTTTCTCTCTCTCTCTCTCTCCCCCCCCCCCCCCGCCCTTCTTGATGGGGCTTAAAGTCAAGTTTTCTTGTGCCTTAATCTTCTTGTGTTTAATTTAAGAGTCCCATGGCATCTTAGGGATGTATCCAGGCTGGATTTGATTTAAATCACTAGTCAGTAAGACTTGATTTAAATCATTTTTAAAGACTTATTTAAGACAGAAACTCATTTAAGACAGAAAGACTTATTTTTGCCAGTAGTGATGTATGGAAGTGAGAGCTGGACCATAAAGAAGGCTGATCGCCGAAGAATTGATGCTTTTGAATTATGGTGCTGGAGGAGACTCTTGAGAGTCCCATGGACTGCAAGAAGATCAAACCTATCCATTCTTAAGGAAATCAGCCCTGAGTGCTCCCTGGAAGGACAGATCGTGAAGCTGAGGCTCCAATACTTTGGCCACCTCATGAGAAGAGAAGAATCCTTGGAAAAGACCCTGATGTTGGGAAAGATTGAGGGCACTAGGAGAAGGGGACGACAGAGGACAAGATGGTTGGACAGTGTTCTCGAAGCTACGAACATGAGTTTGACCAAACTGCGGGAGGCAGTGCAAGACAGGAGTGCCTGGCGTGCTATGGTCCATGGGGTCACGAAGAGTCGGACACGACTAAACGACTAAACAACAACAATCTTAATATTTACAACCAGATGAAGGTTTCATTTTTGGAATGATAAATTTTCAGAGTAGTTTTTACAGTTATATAAAATATTACTGATTTGGTTATACTATTAAACCATTTCATAATGGTTTTATCTTATTCGTAGATTTTTAATTTTAAAATTGAATTTTAACATTGTATTAATCTGCGTTTTAACTGAATTGTTTCTTTTATACTTGTGTTGATATTATTTGTTGTTAGCTGCCCTGAGCCCGGTCTTGACTGGGAAGGGCGGGGTATAAATTATTATTATTATTATTACTATTATTATTATTAATTACATAAACAGATAATTATGAAATTATGGTGAGGTTTAATAAGTTAACTGTTCATATTTGGACATCTCTTCTGCTGTAATTTATTAGAAGGAGAAAAATAATCATTTCCTTAATAACAATTTAAACAATTTACTTAAAACAATAACGCCATAGCATATGCATCCATGTTTGTTTACTGATGTGGTTAAAAGATTAAAAAACAAACACATGGAAAACTTAAAACAAATCCTTATTTCCTGATGAATAGCCTTTGGACTAGAATGTAACTTAAATAGAAAACTACAGTGGAACCTCAGTTTATGAACACCTCGGTTTATGAATTTTCGGTTTATGAACGCCGCGGACCCATCTGGAACGGATTAATTCACCTTCCATTACTTTTAATGGGAAAGTTCGCTTCAGTTTATGAACGCTTCAGTTTATGAACAGACTTCCGGAACCAATTACACCCATGTTTCAGTTTATGAACGCTTCAGTTTAAGTACTTTGCGGACCCATCTGGAACGGATTAATCCACTTTCCATTACTTTCAATGGGAAAGTTCGCTTCAGTTTATGAACAGACTTCCGGAACCAATTGTGTTCATAAACCGAGGTACCACTGTACTTTAAGATTTTTCCTCCGATCCGAAAAGCATTTTATTTTAAAAATCCATTTTAAATTTTTTAAAAATCTGATTTTTTTAAAAATAAAAAAACCCCATTGACTTTCAACCACCCTGGATGTATCCAATTGCTAGCCCTACTCAGGGGTGACCCACGATCTTAACGGGACCTAGTTGGGCACAAACTTGAAAGACCACCCACACATTCAACAAGGCAAAAGCCTCGCCGCATCTGGCAAAGGGGACTGTAGTTCGCACAAGCTTGTTCCAGAATGAATTTTGTCAGGTCTTCAAGATGCCACTAGAAGTTTCAACCCCCAGCATCCTTGGGTAGGGCCAGGAGAGAAGGCTGCTGCCAGTCAGTGCAGGCAATGCCAAAGTAGGTGGACCAACAGTGTGACTCGGTACATGGCAGCTTCCTATGTTAAAAATCACTGGAATAATAAAAACAAAATACAGTGGTACCTCGGTTTATGAAGACAATTGGTACCGGAAGTCTGTTCATAAACTGAAGCGTTCATAAACTGAAGCGAACTTTCCCATTGAAAGTAATGGAAAGTGGATTAATCCGTTCCAGACGGGTCCGCGGTGTTCGTAAACTGAAAATTCGTAAACCGAGGTGTCCATAAACCGAGGTTCCACTGTACTGTATTGGCCCGAATATAAGCTGCGCTTCCCCCCCCCAAAATTAGGACTGTGAAAAGTTAAAGTGCAGCTTAAATTCACGATCTTACAAAAATGGGCTTTTTGTTGTAGGATTTTCTTCTGCATTTGCCATTTACGGGTGTGAGTGCCTGCCGAACTTTAAGTGAGTGGCTAATATTCAGGCATTCTCTCCCCCCCCCCCGATTGTTAAAGGTGCAAGGCTTATTTGCGGGTGTGGCTTACAGTAAGCCTCCCCATTTATGTTTTGGTTGGTTTTTCTCAAACTCCTGTTTCTTATTGTTTGCAAGTTATTTTATTGCATTTAAAGTTTTTTGAGACGCTGCCCAAAACGGGCAAAGGGGGTGTGCCCGTACGTTCTTTAAAGGCCAAAAAGTTGCGTACGCATGCTTTCATAAGTAGCGGTGGGGGAAGATATTGTTCTGGTGGTCCTCATTTGAAAGCAAACAAGACTTACCGTGTTTCCCCTTTTTTAAGACACCGTCTTATAACCTTTTTCCCTCAAAAAAACACAAGGTGTCTTATTTTCAGGGGATGTCTTAATTTTTTATTAGATTTTTATTACAGTTTTTTTATTATGGACCCACCCGGGGAGCAACTTCTTTTAAAAAGAGACAAGGAAAAAAGTGTCCTCTGTTTTGCAATGCCCTGCCTAGGCTGCAGGAGGGAGGGCACTCTGCACCTGCCCAGAGACCACCACCATCACCCTCACTCCTAGCCACCAGAATACCAGCCTTGCAAAATACATCCTCCCTGAGAGATGATGTTTATGTAAGGAGCATTCGCCGTGCATGTCCAAGGCAACCAGTGCAAAGGCAGTGGTGAGGGAGGCACTTTGTGCATGCTCAGAGACCACCCCCATCCCGAGCTATAAACCCACCCCGGCTTTCCAAGACGCCTTTTCCCCGGCACTGGACTGGCGGGCGGATGGGAAGAGGGTGTCTCTCTGTGCACGCTCAGAGGCAGCCTCGTCCCGACGCCGCTATGGAAGGGGAGGGCACCCACCCAACCATGACCCAGATCTCGGCCACAACAAGGTGCCGTGTGCCGGCAGCGGACTGAGCTGGAGCCCCTGGCGCAGGCCAGCATGGAGCCCACTACTGGCCCCGCCGAGCGCAGCCACGGGCCCATCGCCCAGCCCGCCTGCCTGCCTCCCGCTTCCCTGCCCACAAAATTCCGGCAGTGGCCATGCAGCCCACGATGCTCCGGCGCCGCGAAAGGGGCCAGCAGCGCTCCCGCCGCCCGGGAAGGGCCCGCGGGCCTCCCGCCGCCACTCTGCCTCGGGCCATGCGGCCCACAACGTTCCGACGGCGGGAAGGAGCCAGCAAGGCTCCCGCCGCCGCCCATAACCCTGGCAGGGCCAGCGGGCCTCCCGCCGCTGCTCTGCCTCAGGCCATGTGGCCCACAGCGTTCCGGCGGCGCGGAAGGGCCAGCAAGCCTCCGGCCGCCGCTCTGCCTCGCCGCTCTGGCTGGGCACTCCGCCCGACGCTGCTGGGCGTTCCACTCTGCAGCCGCCTGTTCCAGCAGGTGGCTCGCCGCTGCAGTAGCCGGTTCGAGGCCCCGCTGGCTGGCTGGGTACACGGTATGGAGGTATGCCTTATTTTCGGGGTGTGTCTTATATTTAGAAACTGCTAAAAAATGCTGCCATGGCTTACTTTATGGCTACATATTAAAAAGGGGGAAACACGGTAGTTCAATGATTCTGGGTTTGCATGCAGATCCAAACACAGGGGTCGGTCGGATTATGGGCTTCTGGCAAAACGGTTTTGGTACGGGACAGAGAACAGGCACAATTTAAAAGCAAACTGGAGGGGCAGGGGGGAGACTTGTCATTTTTAAATCCACAAAACACGAGACGGGCCAGCCAACACAGAGCAGAAGTCATAGGATCCCCCCCCTCCCCCAAAATAAATACAAATTATGCCCCTACCTTCCCAGCTTGTACGCACTCGGGTGCGAAACCGTGTGAGGCCCCGAGCTCTCGCTCATGCCGTAGAGCTCATATATGCGGATGTCGAGGCTCAGGAAATATTCCAGGGTGTCTTTCGTGATGGGAGCAGCTCCTGTGTAGCATTTGGTGCAGCGGTCCAAGCCCAACTGTTTCCGCACTTTCTTGAAGACTAAGGACCTGGCCAGGCGGAAATTCAGAGGGAGGTCGTCGGACCTACGGAGATTGGACAGAAAGCCATTTACGTAAGTGAAGAACCTAGGTTGAGTCCCTGACTGGAACTCCAGAAAACCTCACGTCTGTGTGTGTCAACAATACCACGCTCGTTCTGCTTGCATGGTTGTCTCGTGCCGGTCGAGACTTTTGATCTCAGGGTCGTGGGTTCAAGCCCCACATTGGGTAAAAATATTCCTGCAGTGCAGGGAGTTGGACTTAGATGCCCCAAGCAATGCTACAATTCTATGATGGGAGATAAACCGCTCCCAATATATTATCGTTTCATTTATTTTTAATTTTTATGGGTTTTTTTTAAGCATTTCAGATTTAGCAATCTATTATTCCTCATATGATTTCCCCTCCCTCCTTCCGTGTTTCCCTCAAAATTTCAATTTCTGCTGCGTATTATAGTTACTCTATACCAGGCATCCCCAAACTCAGCCCTCAAGATGTTTTGGGACTACAACTCCCATCATCCCTAGCCAAGAGGACCAATGGGCAGGGATGATGGGAATTGTAGTCCCAAAACAGCTGGAGGGCTGAGTTTGGCCATGCCTGCTCTATACCTTCACCTAATCTCACAGTAAAAACAAAGATTTCACTCCCCACTGCTGTTCTCACTTCAAATCCGATTTGCATCCTAACATTTTGATGCTGAGTTTTTAAAGCAAGGGTTGCCAGACGTCCGGAAATTCCCAGACATAGCTGGGATTTGGCCGTCTGGGAGGAAATCGCTGAAACGATCGCTGTGTGTGTGTGTGTGTGTGTGTGTGTGTGTGTGTGTGTGTGTGGAACCGAACCAATATCCTGCAAACTTTTTCTTCTTTAAAAGCATTTTTTATTTCAATTGAGTTTGCATCTTGTGCCCTTTCTTCCAGACTAGACCAGGGCAACAACCAGCAAGTGGTGAAATAATCAGAAGCATTCGATCGTTGCAGGTTCGATCGACAACTACACAGTCCTGCACTGCAGGCAGTGGGCGAGATGATTATCAGGGTCCCCTTTCCAACTCTACAATTCTATGATTCTATATTAAAAACAGTTACAGCCTTTTACAGCAGGGCTTCAAACTCCTGCCGAGTCCGATCAGGTGGCACAACAACAACAACAAGTGTGTGTGTGCGCACTTCTCAACTGTGCAGGTTTAACCGTAAAACTTTAAGTTATACCTGTTTCCTTCACTCGAGTGTGGTGATCTTCCAGATTTAAGTCTGAATGGGGGGGGGGGAGAGAGAGAAAGAAGAAGAAAAGGCCCCCTCGTCTTATCAGGAGTTTCACAATTTGTGAATCTCTTGAGTTTTGCAGGTTCCAAGCGGAATGCTGCCATACTATAATAATAATTTATTATTTATACCCCACCCATCTGGCTGGGTTTCCCCAGCCACTCTGGGCGGCTTCCAACAAAAGATTAAAAACACATTAAAACATCAGTCATTTAAAACTTCCCTAAACAGGGCTGCCTTCAGATGTCTTCTACACATCAGATAGTTGTTTATTTATTTGACAGCTGATGGGAGGGCATTCCACAGGGCGGGCGCCAACACCGAGAAGGCCCTATGCCTGGTTCCCTGCAACTTGGCTTCTCACAGGGAGGGAACTGCCAAAAACCTTCGGAGCTGGACCTCAGTGTCCGGGCTGGACAAAGGGGTGGAGACGCTCCTTCAGGTATACTGGGCTGAGGCCATTTAATTCTTTCAAGGTCAGCACCAACCCTTTGAATTGTGCTTGGAAACATCCTGGGAGCCAATGTAGGTCTTTCAGGAGCAGTCACTGTTATGTGGTCTCGGTGGCCACTCCCAGTCACCAGTCTACCTGCCGCATTCTGGATTAGTTGCAGTTTCCGGGTCACCTTCAAAGGTAGCCCCACATAGAGCGCATTGCAGTAGTCCAAGCGAGAGATAACTAGAGCATGCACCACTCTGGCGAGACAGTCCGCGGGCAGGTAGGGTCTCAGCCTGCGTACCAGATGGAGCTGATAAACAGCTGCCCTGGGCACAGAATTGACCTGCACCTCCATGGACAGCTGTGAGTCCAATATGACTCCCAGGTTGCGCAGCTGGTCCTTCCAAGGGCACAGTTACCCCATTCAGGACCAGGACCATACGATCTCCAAACTTGTGCAAATCACATTTCCCCCTTCTCCATGGTGGTTAGGTAAGCTGGATGGGAAGCAGGGGTGGGGGTGGGGGAGACATAATAACGAGGGCAGCGTCTTCCACCCCGACTGTCCCTTTCCCACCCCTGGTTAACCTAACAGCAGTTAACCGAGTCATGGAATCAAGAGTTGGAGGGTCTTCAAATCCAACCCCCCCCCCTGCAATGCAGGAATCATATCTAAAACATCCCTGGCATATGGCATACATTCCTCCGATGAAAACAGGCAGGTCCCATCCCATAATCATCAGATATATATTTACTACTGCCACTCTGGGCATATTTCAACATACATAGAAACAAAATATGAAAAGTTTTTTTTTTTAACTTCCCTATACAGGGCTTTCTTCAAAATGGCTGGGGGTTCGGATAATGAATTTTCAACCAGAGGGATATTGTTTGTTCCCAGACTTCAAATTCAACTCTGGGCAGTCCTGCCTCCTGCCTTAATATTACATTAGATGTGCTCTTAGGGGTGCCAAATAGGGATCTAAGAAATTTCGATTGGACTGTTTCGAGAATCTTAAGATTGGCAGAGAGTCCAATTTGTGAAACGTATAGAAGTTGGACCAGAGATTTTGCCTGAAAGACTTTTAAGGCCATAGGAAGGAAAACACCACCTTTCCTTCTAAATAGTCTAAGAATGGCGTTAGCACTTCTTTCTGCTAAGGTGGCTGATGCGGTCAAATGTGCTGAGAATTTGGAGTTGTAAGAGAAGGTGATGCCTAAGTATTGGAAGTTCTTAGTTTGATCTATGGCATTTCCCTTCATATTCCAGTTATGTTTCCTAAAGGAGGGGGAAGGGAGGATAAAATGGCAAGGGGGAGGGGCAGGAGACCCAGGCCTCTTTGGAGGAAAAAAAAAAGTGGGATGTAAAAAAAACCACGTAGCAAGCATATGAAACCTTAATGCCTTACACACACACACACACAAAATTCTTGGGGGTTTAAGAAAACCTAGTACTTTAGAAAGTAATGAAAACTGCTGGTATCATAGGAAGAAATGTTGGTGTTGGCATCCTTAGCAATGGCTTGGCATAGTCTGTAAGAGGGACAAACCATGGTTTCTGTATCGGCAAGCAAACCGGAAACTGCGGTTTGGACAAGGAAGTCTGTGGGCTACCTGTCTGCAGCAACTGTATCAAAAACTTCACTCTTGTGGTTTATCACCACAGCTACTCACTTTGGGTTTTAGTAAAGCAAACAGTCTAATTTGTCAGCGCCTAAATTATATCGAGCGCCAGAGAAATTGGGCCACAATAAGGAAATTTTGCCCGTGGTATGCCTATTTTCCTCCTTCCCATTTCGACTTTCTGGCACCCTATCGGCATAACCGAGCAATTCTAAAATATAGACGTGCTTTTACTTTCGCAAGATTGAATGCATTGCCCTCGGCTGTACTTAAGGGACGATTCCAACAGATTCCACACAAAAAACGCCTATGTCGCTGTGGAGATGGCAGTCCCGAATCGGTGGCACATGCCCTTCTGGCTTGCCCTCTTTATAAAGACTTGAGGAATGAGATTATCGCCCCTCTTTTATTGTCCATTCCGGGTCGCCCAGCCACTGCCACAGTGTCCTTTCTCTGGGCAGATCAAGATGAGCAGGGGACAACAAAGGTAGCAAGGTTTTCAGCTGGGGCAATCAGAATAACATCCACAATTTGAATATTGATTCAAACCCCTAAAATGTATTTTATATGTTACAGGTAGGTAGCCGTGTTGGTCTGACGTAGTTGAAACAAAAAATAAAAAAATTCCTTCCAGTAGCACCTTAGAGACCAACTAAGTTTGTCATTGCTATGAGCTTTCGTGTGCATGCACACTTCTTCAGATACACTGAAACAGAAGTCACCAGACCCTTATGTATAGTCAGAGGGTAGGGAGAGATATTACTCAGAAGGGTGGTGGGAATGGGTGACTGGCTGATAGGTGGGGTAAACCTGTTGATGACTGTTAACGACTGCAACTGGTCTTGCAGGAAAAAGCAATGGGTGAGATGGCTAAAGAAAGCTTTATCATGTATAATGAGATTAGAATCCAATGTCTTTATTCAGACCAGGGCTCTCCATGGTTTTAAGCATGGTAATGAGTTGCAATTCAGCAACTTCTCTTTCTAGTCTGTTCCTGAAAATTTTCTGTAATAAGACAGCTACTTTGAGATATTGTATAGAATGTCCTGGGAGACTGAAGTGTTCTCCCACTGGTTTCTCTGTCTTGTGATTCCTGATGTCAGATTTATGTCCATTTATCCTTTGGCGTAGGGTTTGGCCTCTTTGTCCAATATAGAGAGCTGAAGGGCACTGTTGGCTATACATAAGGGTCTGGTGACTTCTGTTTCTGTGTATCTGAAGAAGTGTGCATGCACACGAAAGCTCATACCTATGACAAACTTAGTTGGTCTCTAAGGTGCTACTGGAAGGATTTTATTTTATGTATTTTATATAATTGACTTTTTACTTCTATTCTTTGTATATTGTATTGTTGTTCTATTGCTATGACCAATGGCTGACACAAATAAAGATTCATTCATTCAGCAATGATACATTGAGAAGAAGAATTTGGACTTGATAGCCTGGCTTTCACTCCCATTAAGGAGTCTCAAAGTGGCTAACATGCTCCTTTCCCTTCCTCCCCCACAACAAACACTCTGCCGGGTGAGTGGGGCTGAGAGACTTCAGAGAAGTGTGACTAGCCCAAGGTCACCCAGCAGCTGCATGTGGAGGAGCGGAGAAGCGAACCCGATTCCCCAGATTGCGAGTCTACCGCTCTTAACCACTACACCACGCTATAGGTCATAATATTGAAATGGCAGCTTGGGAGAAATTATGGATCACAGATATGAAATTTATAGTACACTATACATTAGATCCCCTGCTGTTCTGCCCCCGGCAACCCCCAGGGCTCTAGCACCCAATACGACGCCACCACGTTCTTCCTACCCATTGATACGTCTCAGGTTGGTCTCCAGCCCGACCACTTTTGCCCAGGTGGCGATACGCTTCTTCAAGGCGGAGAACTTCAACCCGGCGGCCTTCATCCTCTCCTGCATCTTCTCCCAGACGCGAGGGACCCCCAGGAACGCCGTGGGCCGCACTTCCTTGAGGGTATCCACCAAAGTGCCCTGGCGGAACATAAAATTTCGAGAGAGGGAGCTAAAAGTCAGGTCCTGGGTTCAATCCCCAGGGGGAGACCTGAAGTTTAGATTAGTAAAAACATAGGTAAAGGTAAAGGGACCCCTGACCATTAGGTCCAGTCGTGACCGACTCTGGGGTTGCGGCGCTCATCTCGCGGTATTGGCCGAGGGAGCCGGCGTACAGCTTCCGGGTCATGTGGCCAGCATGACAAAGCCACTTCTGGCGAAACCAGAGCAGCACACGGAAACGCCGTTTACCTTCCCGCCGGAGCGGTCCCTATTTATCTACTTGCACTTTGATGTGCTTTCGAACTGCTAGGTTGGCAGGAGCAGGGACCGAGCAACGGGAGCTCACCCCGTCGCGGGGATTCGAACCGCCGACCTTCTGATCAGCAAGCCCTCGGCTCTGTGGTTTAACCCACAGCGCCACCTGTGTCCCAGTAAAAACATATGTGTAGTAAAAATTAGTAAAAACCACACAGCCTAGGGCAGGGGTCAGCAAACTTTTTCAGCAGGAGGCCGATCCACTGTCCCTCAGACCTTGTGGGGGGGCGAGACTATATTTTGAAAAAAATATATGAACGAAATCCTATACCCCACAAATAACCCAGAGATGCAATTAAAATAAAAGGACACATTCTACTCATGTAAAAACACCAGGCAGGCCCCACAAATAACCCAGAGATGCATTTTAAATAAAAGGACACATTCTACTCATGTAAAAACATGCTGATTCCTAGACCATCTGCGGGTCGGATTTAGAAGGCGACTGGGCCGCATCCGGCCCCTGGGCCTTAGTTTGGGGACCCCTGGCCTAGGGCTTGCTGATCAGAAGGTCGGCGGTTCGAATCCCTGCGACGGGGTGAGCTCCCGTTGCTCGGTCCTAGCTCCTGCCAACCTAGCAGTTCGAAAGCACGTCAAAGTGCAAGTAGATAAATAGGCACTGCTCCGGTGGGAAGGTAAACGCCGTTTCCGTGCGCTGCTCTGGTTCGCCAGAAGTGGCTTAGTCATGCTGGCCACATGACCCGGAAGCTGTATGCCGGCTCCCTCGGCAGTAAAGAGAGATGAGCGCCGCAACCCCAGAGTCGTTCGCGACTGGACCCAACAGTCAGGGGTCCCTTTACCTTTATATGCACTATAAACACAGTTGATAAAATGGAAACACCAGAATAAGGGAGGGTGGGAAGTCAAGAGGAAACTGTGGGATTGGGTCAGGATACGAGAATTTTGGGACATAATATACAACGAACTTAAAAAGATTTTCAAATTATCCCCCCCCCAAAAAAACAGAAGCCTTTCTGTTAGGTATCATGTCCACTGAAATACAAAATAATAATAATAAATTAGAACCATCTATGTATGTGACTACAGCAGCTAGACTCCTAAGAGCAAAAAAAACCTGGTGACTTAATTCTCACATGACTGGCAGGTGAAAGTGATAGAATACTTGGAACTTGCAAAAGTGACTGGGAGAACAAGAGAAAGTAAAGAATATATAAAACAATATTGTGAAAATGCAGATCTCCTGACAGGTTTAGATTGGATCCTGAATATTAAGGATTGCTAGAAACTTACAAAATTTCTATGTGATATGTAATTGATATAACAGGAAGTGCGTATAGGTTAAGAATAGGCAGAAAGCACAATAAGGCAATTCAGAAGTCAAAAGTATGTGTGAAGTTAGAAGACTTGTTAGTGTGTGTGTGGTTGTTCTTGATGTAACTGTGTTTTTTATGTTTGTGTTGTTTTATGTATATTGTTTTGCAATTAAAATTTATTTTTTAAAAAAGAAGAAACAACAACTTTGTGGGGTTGTTTGTTTGTTTTTTAAAAAAAGAAATTGTATATGATGATAAATGTTTTGGAATCTTTTTGGAGATTTAATAAAAATGAAATGGGGGGAAATAAAGCAACCCCCCCCCAGTGCTTCTGTGTGTTCTTGCGGGGCTGTGGGTTCTGGGTTTCATTTTTAAATTTTCCCGAACATCACCTTCAAAGCATCCGGTTGCGCAAAGCAGGTGTTCACTCCAAACGTGATCGGCAGCCAGATGTCGATCATCTGCGCAGCCACGTGGCTGAGAGGCAGGTAGCTGACCACCACCTCCTGACGCTCCGTCGCTTTGCTCAGGCCGACGTAGTCGCCGCCTGCCCGGGCCGTCCAGGTGATCTGCAAAGGCACGGCACTTCAGTGACAACGCAACACACACACACATAATTATTACTTTTATTATTTCCCCAGCTAGCCTGGGCGGCTTCCAGCAAAGTATTAAAATACAGTAATTCATCAAATATTTAAAACTTCCCTAAACAGGTATCTTCTAAAAGTCAGGTGCACTGGTACCTCTGGCCACAAACTTAATTCATTTTGGACGACTGTTCTTAACCTGAGGTACCACTTTAGCTAATGGGGCCTCCCGCTGCCGCCGCACGATTTCTGTTCTCATCCTGAGGTAAAGTTCTTAACCTGAGGTACTACGTCCGGGTGAGCAAAGTCTGTAACCCGAAGTGTTTGTAACCCGAGGTACCACTGGAGTTGTTTACTTCCCTGAGCTCTGATGGGAGGGTGTTCCACAGGGCGGGCGCCACCACCGAGAAGACCCTCTGCCTGGTTCCCTGCAACCTCACTTCTCACAGGGAGGGAACCGCCAGAAGGCCCTCGGAGATGGACATCCGTGTCCGGGCTGGACGATGGGGGTAGAGACGCTCCTTCAGGTATACTGGGCTGTTTAGGCTTTCAAGGTCAGCACCAACACTTTGAATTGTGCCCAGAAACGTACTGGTAGCCAATGGAGGTCTTTCATTACCAGTGTTATATGGTCTTGGTGGCCATTCCCAGTCACCAGTCTAGCTGCCGCATTCTGGATTAGTGGTAGTTTACGGGTCACCTTCCAAGTGACGTAGAGCGCATGGCAGTAGTCCAAGCAGGAGATAACCAGAGCATGGACCACTCTGGCAAGACAGTCCACAGGCAGGGAGGGTCTCAGCATGCGTACCAGATGGAGCTGGTAGACAGCCGCCCTGGACGCAGAATTGACCTGCGCCTCCATGGACAGCTGTGAGTCCTCAGGTGGCAGAATCCCCAGGGGAAGCAGATCCTTCCTCCAAGCGATGCGCTGCCCACCAAAAAGATTTTTTTTAAAAAAAGTAAATTGTATTTTTAAAATAAAATGCTTTTGGAGGAAAAACCTTTCTAAAGATTTTCTATTAAGTTACAATGCAGTCCAGATCATTTAATAAACATGGATACGTATGCTATAATGTCATGGTGTTAGATAGTTTAAATTGTTATTAAGGAAATACAGCGGAAGAGTTGTCCAAATATAAACAGTGAACTTATTAAACCTGACAATGATTTCATAATTGCCTGCCTATGTATTTCCAATAGTATAACCAAATCAGTAATTTTTTTTGATATCACTGTAAAAACTACTCTGAAAATTTATTACTCCAAAAATGAAAACCTTCATCTGGTTGTAAATATTAAGATTGTACCAGCAAGAACAAGTCTTTCTGTAAAAAAGAAGAAGATTTAAATCAAGTCTTACTGACCAGTGATTTAAATCCAATCCACCCTGCTGGATCAGTTGCCTCTACACAGTGCTGGACGTACATTTTGGGGGGCCCTTCGCAGCCCGCAACAAGGTCCAGGTAACCCCTTTTCCAATGGGTGTACTCATAACCACCTTTGCTCACCGGAGCAAGACTGTTTAAGCATATTGCACCGATCCTGGTCTGACTGCACTGGCTCCCAATTAAGTTTCCGGCCCAATTCAAAGTGCTGGTTCTGACCTATAAAGCCTTAAACCAGGCACAGGCAAACTCGGCCCTCCAGATGTTTTGGGACTACAACTCCCATCCTCCCTAGGTAACAGGACCAGTGGTCAGGGATGATGGGAGTTGTAGTCCCAAAACATCTGGAGGGCAGTGTTTGCCTATGCCTGCCTCCAACAGACTGCAATTCCTCAAGGACCGCCTCTTCCCATATGAACCTACCCGGACCCTGAGATCATCTTTTGAGGCCCTCCTTCATGTGCCGCGTCCTCGAGAGGTCCGGAGGGTGGCAACACAGGAACGGGGCCTTCTCCGCAGTGGCTCCCCGTCTGTGGGATGCTCCCCGCAGGGAATTTTGCCTGGCGCCTTCATTATACACCTTTAGGTGCCAGGCAAAAACGTTCCTTTTTAACCAGGCCTTTGGTTGATCCAATTTACATCCTATGCCCTTTTAAAATGTTTTTTTGGGGGTGGGGTGGGGGTGGGGAGGCAAAAGGCAGAAAAGGGGAAATCTATGCAGCCACAGTTGCATGTAAAATGGAAGACACTCCCCCTTCATGCTTTTGGATCTCCTTTGTTTGGGGATCCTAATAAAAAAAGGGGGGGGGAACACGACAGGGTCTCTTGTTGCCCTTCCCCACCAGAGGCACCCACACGTCCCCAATTTCAAAAGGGGCTTAATTATGACCACATTCTTCCTTTTTCACCCATGGCGATTTCTTGCACAACTCAAGTGGCCGGTATCTGATACGGGAGACCAGTTTGAGAACTCGGATTTCATCCCTAGGGGCTGCGACGACTCCTCCGAAAGTTTCCCAAAGCAGCGAATCTCACTTACGTTGTCGTGGCTCAACATGACTCCCTTGGGCTGACCCGTCGTCCCCGAGGTATAGATCAGGGTGCAGCACTGGTTGGGCTTCTGGGACATGATGATTTTATCGAGCTGGTCATCGGAGATGCTGGCCCCAAGCGCCATGAACTCGCTCCACTGCACAAACGAAAGAGACAAAAGGGTAAAGGTTAAAAGGACCCCTGGACAGTTAAGTCCAGTCAAAGGAGACTATGGGGTTGTGGTGCTCATCTCGCTTTCAGGCCAAGGGAGCCGGCGTTTGTCCACAGACAGCTTTCCGGGTCATGTGACTGGCAGGACTAAACCACGTCTGGCGCAACGAGACTGAAACCAGAGCGCACGGAAACGCCATTTACCTTCCCGCCGCAGCAGTACCTATTTATCTACTTGCATTTTGTTTTCTGTTTTTTTAAAATCAATTTTTATTAAATTTTCAATTACAAGCCAATCATATCATATCAATTGTTCCAAATTATACAAATACATATCTATTAAACCAAATATTATACAAAATCATAAAATTTTTGGCTTCCCATGCTTCAAAATCTGAGGATTCTGAGTAACGATTCTTGCTGCCATTCTAGTCCAAATTCCAAATTCTTTCCCTCATTTTAGTCCAATATAATCCCGATCTTTCCCAACAAGTCTATTCTTATTTTTCTTTCTCTTGTCACAGCTTCCGAGATGATTTCAAACAAGATTTAACCCAAAGTCACTGTTTCTGAGAATTTTCTGTCCTATCTACTTGCATTTTGGGCGTGCTTTCGAACTGCTAGGTTGGCAGGAGCTGGGACAGAGCGACGGGAGCTCGCCCCGTCATGGGGATTCGAACCGCCGACCGACCTTCCGATCGGCAAGCCCAAGAGGCTCAGGGGTTTAGACCACAGCGCCACCCATCTCCTTTCTTTAACCAAGAGACACAACCGCAGCCAGGAAGAACTTGATTTAAAAGGGTCTACATTTCCATTTATACCATTTATTTAAACAAGATAAGCAGAACAAGGCGATTCCAGCCCAACTGCACTGGCAAGCTTCTGGGCCCGATCTGAAGTGCTGGTGTTAACCTATAAAGTCTTACACGGCTCAGGACCCCATTAGGGCTGAGTGATATATCTATATACCATCCCAAACCGGTTTGAAGTCCATATCATGATCTTGGTTTCTTAATTATTACCTGGCAGTATACTGTATTGGCCTGAATATAAGCCTCATTCCCCCCCCCCCCAAAAAAAATTCCGACTAAAGCGCGGCTTAAATTTGCGACCTTACAAAAACTGGCTTTTACAATATTGCTGCTGAAAGAGATATACGGTAAAACGGAATGGGGTGTGTGTGCCTGCAGAATTTAAGGGAGCAGCTTATATTTGGGTATTTTCTTTTTTCCCCTCCCCCCCCTTGAATTTTAAAGGTGTGACATATTCGGGCCAATACGGTATTGCAAATCAGGGTGCGTGTTTGTGTGCTATGCAAAAATCACGAAGCAGGGAAAAACGTGAAGCTTCACCCTTGTTCCAGACATTGTGATATATTGGTATATTGTGATGTTTAGCAAAGTTGAAAACCAGATATAGCGCTGGGAAATTGTTATGAATTGAAAAAAAAAGTTTAAACGTACTTCCCCCCACTCCACCCCCCAAAAAACAGAGTCCTTTCTCTTGGCGATAATTCAGACTTAGATTCCCAGGTGTCAGAAAAAGTTTATTTATGCATGCAACAACTGCGGCCCGTGTTTTGTTAGCCCAAAAATGGAAAAAAGAGCGAGGTCCCAACCAAAGAAGACTGGCAACTTAATTTGAGAGAATATGCACAACTTGCAGACTTAACATATACAACAGGCTTCCTCAACCTCAGCCCTCCAGATGTTTTTGGCCTACAACTCCCATGATCCCTAGCTAGCAGGACCAGTGGTCAGGGATGATGGGAATTGTAGTCTCAAAACATCTGGAGGGTCAAGGTTGAGGAAGCCTGATATAGAATAAGAAGAACATACATTTAAAGAAGACTGGAAAACGTTTGTTGAATATATGGGAAATAATTGTGTACAGCTGAAAAACGCCGGCAGCAATAAGGTAAATTCAACAGTGTAAATAAGCCTTGATGGGTGCATTAATGGAAAATCCATTGGTACAGTCGTACCTTGGTTGTCGAATGCCCCGAAACTAGTACGTTTTGGCTCCGAACGATCAAAAAACGGAAATGAATGTTCCAGTTTTTGAAGCCCAGTGTCCAGCGCCGATGCTCCCGCAGCCAATCGGAAGCAGCGCCTTGGTTTTCAAACAGTTCCAGAAGTCGAACAGACTCCAACGCCTTCTGTTCGAGAACCAAGGTACGACTATCGTTTTTGTAAAATATGCAGGGAATTAAGATGTGCAAAATGAACCATGGAAAGAGTAGAAGGGAAGTCACTGATATCTTAAGCATGTAAAAATGTTTATTTGAAATGGTAAAACAGAAAATTTAGTAAAAATTATATTAAAAAAAGAAAAGGAAACCAGATATTGCTAGTCACCTGGGCAAGGGGGCAATGCAGGAGAAGGCAGGGCCAGCAAGGTTTCAAACAGGAAAAAAGGGAGAAAAAGAAGTTGCTGGGGTTGGGCTAGATGACCCCTGGGGTTCCCTTCCAACTCTAAATCTCAATGAAGAACTCAGGGGAGGTTTAGAGAAGGTGGAACAGAAGGAAAAGAGGAGATACTCACGGTGTACAGATTTGGCATTTTCTCCTTGAGCTCTTCTCCATATTGGATGATTGCCTTCAAAAGAGGCAACTGCTTCTTAACCTAGAGCAAGAAAGATCACAGAACTGAGTGGGGGCACCTCAGAGGTCATCCATCTGAGTCCAACTCAGTGCAGGAATCTTGCAGCTTTGCGGTCATTTCCATGAGGAAATCCCTGTGCTCCGATGGCTTAATACACTACAGTGGCACCTTGGTTCTCAAACACTGAAAAAAACCCAGAAGTTCTCGAACGCTTTTCGGAAGCTGAACGTCCAATGCAGCTGTCGGCTATTGTTTCCGGGGCACCTGCACCAATCAGAAGCTGTGCTTTGGTTTTCGAACATTTTGGAAGTCAAACAGACTTCCGGAATGGATTAAGTTTGGCGCTTTTGATTTTGCTATTTATTATGCATTTTTGTTTTTGAGGCTTTTTAGGTTAATTTGTTTTTGTGACTGTGTGGAACCCAGCTCAGCTACCAAGTGATTGATTGATTGTGTGACTGCGGAAATGGATAAAAGCCCCCCCCTCCAAACAATGACTATCATCAGCACAGGTAAGAAAAAAAATAACTTTAACTTTTATCATCTACAATACTGCCTTGTTTTATAGTACAGTGCATTGATTATTGCTTTCATTTTAAGGATCAAGGGTCTCGTTAGATAGTAAAATTCATGTTAAATTTCTGTTTTAGGGGTTGTTTTTCAAAGTCTGGAACGGGTTAATCCGTTTTGCATTGCTTTCTATGGGAAAGTGCGCCTTGGTTTTGGAATGCACTTCTGGAATGGATTAAGTTTGAGAACCAAGGTACCACCATAAATGCAAATTAAATGTTGTGATCGCAGTTTCCCTCGACACGGTAGGGTTTTAGGAGTTTGATTTCAACCCGGGTTACCAAATCTGGTTTTTGCGCCCCCCCCCCTTACGGCCCTAGAAGTATAATTTCTCAAGCTAGGGTACGCCCGAACACTCGAATGCCCACAGGATTGCAGCAAGGCCCCTTCAACCAAGCATGCCGTCTTAAGCAAATCCCAACAGGGCCATCTTAAGCAAATCCAGCGCTGTGGCACAAAGGACCCTCCAGCGCCCCCTCCCTTTCCCCAAGCTGCTCTCTCTCGCCCTGGCTCAGGGTCCCCAGCGCCACCAGCCCAGGCTTCCCACTGCCCCTCACCTGCTGTGCGCTGTCCCACTGCCAGCCCAGGTCACGCCGCCGACCCCTCTCCACCCCAGCCAAGGCAGCTCCCCGCCACCTCCCCAGCCCGGAGCCCGCATGACCCAGCGGCCACCATCCACACCAGACGAAACAAGCATGAGCGGTGATTTCCGGGTCCCGCAGTGCACCGCTTGTTCCCCGGCCGGCTGACCGGTCTACCGCTGCCTCCGCCTGAGCTCTCTCGCTGGGCTCCCAGCAGCCCGAGGAGCAGGAGGCGGTTGCCACGCCGCCACCTGTGCCCCAGGAGTGGTGGTGGTGGGGCGGCGGGCACCAGATGTGGATTAGGTCCCTCGGGAGCCGCTCCCACCGCCGCCGCTCTCGCAGGTGACAGCGGCTCGGCGGGCAGCGGCTGAGGGGATTCCTGCGGGCCGAAGGAGAGGAGGAGGCGGCGGCGGAGCCATAGGGCTCAGCCATCAGCTGTCTGGCGGGCGCAGCAGCGCCCCTGGTGGCCAGGCACCCTGGCGCATTGCGCCACCCAGCCCAGGCCTAGAGACGGCCCTGATGCCCAAGCCACAGCTCACGACTCCACGTCACCTCCAAGATTTTCTGAAGTTGCCGGTCGTTCTCCACCACGATGATATTGGCTCCACAGTTCTCTGCGACATACTGGCAGGCCTCTGGGGAGTTGGTTGTGTAAATGCCAACAGCAAAACCTCTGTGTGTGTGTGGGAAAAAGCAGAAGACCTGTAACCCGGGTGGCAACAGACATCTGAGACGTGGGTTGAACACAGAGGGACGAGGATGCAAACTTGGACACAGACCACAGCCCCGTGCCCTCTTTCCTAGCCCTCCAAATGATGAGCAACAGGCGGTTTTGAACATTTCGGGGGGTGCACAATTCAAAAGCTTCCTTTTGAGGTTGTTCTTGAGCGCTGCAAGCATTGCCAGATTTACATGTAAGCTAAACAAGCTATAGCTTAGGGCTCCACTCTCTTGGGGCCCCCCCAAAAAATGCAAAGGAAAAAACACTGGGTATACATTTCCAAAATATAAGATAAAAAAACAAATAAAACCTACAATTATTATTTCATGTTATAGCAAGTTTCTAGAGACTAGATCATTAGTTTTTGTAAACTGTGTTTCTAACGGAACTTTTGTTATTGCCAAATGCCAATGTGTTGGCATTATTGTTTGTTACGAATAAAAAAATCATTTTAAGTTCGAGCTTCATAATTATTTCATTATTAATGTACTTCTTAATTGTATTTCAGTTCAACAATTCCTTTGATAAAATACATATTTTGTTATGTGCAAATGGCTTGAGATACCTATTAGGTCCATCAATGACCATCTAGCATATATTCAACACAAAAAACAGCAGCAATTTGTTGTTGACAAAGGACAGCTGGACATAGAAAGCATAGCTGCCAAGTTATCCCTTTTTTTAAGGGATTTTCCCTTATGCTGAATAGGCTTCCTCGCGAGAAAAGGGAAAACTTGGCAGCTATGATAGAAAGGGCCCCGTTACCTTCAGTAGCTTAGGGCAGTGTTTCCCAACCAGTGTGCCTCCAGATGTTTTGGGACTACAACTCCCATCATCCCTAGCTAGCAAGACCAGTGGTCAGGAATGATGGGAGTTGTAGTCCCAAAACATCTGGAGGCACACTGGTCGGGAAACACTGGCTTAGGGCTTCAACAAACCTAAATCCGGCTTTGGCTGCAAGGATTTAAATGGAGACTTGGCGAGGATTTAAACGGAGACTCCTGCTTTTCACGCGGGTGCCGGGTTCAATTTCAGATGCCTCCAGGTAAGGCTGGAAAAGGCATCAAGTCCTTCCCTGCTCTGAAACCCCCAGAGCGCTGCTGCAAGTCAGTGTGGCAGCAGTGATCAACAGGTGGACCACTGTGGTCTGGGCTCTGCGAAAGGCATGCTATTTCAGTGAACTGCCCTGAAATCTGGTCTTCCCCAAGCGGCACAGGGTAAAGTTGTTCCGCAGAGCAAGTTGGAAGCCCGGCAGGTGGGAAAGGGAGGCAACTAAACAAATTTAGTTAGGCATCCCAAGTGGCCCATCTTAAGGCAGCAGGAATCCTTCGATGAGCCAAGGGATTAGAAGCGAGCAGGTTTCTCAAGTTGATGGGACTATGCCGAAATGGCAAAAATGACCGGGGGAAAAAAATCAGAAATCAGGAAGACTGAAATTTTAATAAGGAATTGGGGGGGGATTATAATCCAGGCATAGGCAAAGTCGGCCCTCCAGATGTTTGGGACTACAACTCCCATCATCCCTGACCACTGGTCGTGTTAGCTAGGGATGATGGGAGTTGTAGTCCCAAAACATCTGGAGGGCTGAGCTTGCCTATGCCTATCGCACACTTCTTCAGATACACTGAAACAGAAGTGTATCTGAAGAAGTGTGCATGCACACGAAAGCTCCTACCTATGACAAACTTAGTTGGTCTCTAAGGTGCTACGGGAAGGAATTTTGTTGTTGTTGTTGTTTTGACTACGTCAGACCAACACGGCTACCTAGCTGTAACCTATCTTAAAAACCATTGTAAACAGCTAAAACCCTTCGTGGGATTGGAACAAGTTTAATGGTGAATTTTGGATATCATGGAGATGTAAAAGATTTGGACTGTATTATAAAAGATGCAGGAGGAAATGATTGACAATAGGTTCCACAAAGGGGAGGGGGGGAAGTCCTAGAGATTCTATGGAACCTTGTTTTTATATTGTTGGTTGATAGGAGATTGAAAAATTTAAATTTGAAAAAAAACACAAATAAATTTACAAAAAAGAAAAGAAGAAACAGCAAGGAGGTTCTAGTCCCGTTCGGAGTTACGCTTCCTCTTTCAGAATGGTCAAACTCACCCAGCCAGAATCGCTCCGATGTCTGCTATGAACCATTCGGCGGAATTGAATCCCAGAATGCCAACCCCATGAAAGCGTTCCAGGCCCAACTGCAACACAAAGAGGAGAGACTCGGGTAAGACAGCATCTTCCCAAACGCACCCATTTTTTGGCAAAGATGTTTAGGAAAGAAAGTAACAGATGTTGGAGATGTAAGGAAAAGGAAGGAACATTTTATCATATGTGGTGGGAATGCAAATGCATTAAAAAACATTGGGAAGTGATATACAATGAATTGTAAAAAAAAAATCATTGATTTTTATCCACCCTGCAATGAACTGAAAAAAAAATTGTTTGAAATAACTTTTGTTAAAAAAAACCAGAAGCCTTTTTGTTAGGAATTGCAGGTGCAGAGATACTGAAGGAACTGAAAATAGTGTTTATATATGCTACAACAGCTGCAAGGATGCTTCTTGCCCAGAGTTGGAAAGACGACAAGATATCTACTAGGGTGGACCGGCAGATGAAATTATTGGACTACGCAGAGATGGCAAGACTAATTGGGAAAACCAGAAGCCAGGAGGATCAAAACTTCAATAAAGGATGGGACAAATATACATATAGTATCTGAAAGACCACTGTAAACACTTGCAACTCTTGGGCAGGTTTTAAATAGCTCTTGCAATGTTACGCAGATTTTGGATACAATGGAGGACTGTAAATTAGATGGACTTATAAAACACAGTTTTTTTAAAAAAAAATTTATTCAAAGAACCCACGGAGGGGAGGAGGGAAGTCTTCAGATTTGCAAGAATTTTGTGTGATTTCTATTATTTGTGATTATGAGTGTGAACGGAGTTGTAAAATCGAACAAAAATTATATATAGAAAAGAGAATATACAGTTTCTGCCCTCAAAAGAGGCCGCCCGTTTGTGGTGGCTTAAATACGCTATCAGAGCAATTTTATTATTTATACCCCCGCCTGTGTGGCTGGGTTTCCCCCAACTAAACAGAGACTGGGAAGCTCTAGGTCCCAAATTCTCAGAGAGTTGGGCAAGCCTGGGGCCATTTATCTACTGTATCTTTTAGCCTGGCCTACCTTGCAGGATCCCTGTGAAGGTAAAGGGAAGAAGATGGGGGATCAAAAAAAAAGAGATGCTTTGTCCCCACAAACCCCCAAACCTTTAGAAAGCTCTTGGCGGCTCCCCGGCATTCCTGGTAGTATTGCTTGTAAGTGATTTTGGTCCATTTGCCATCCTTCTTGGAGGACAGGGCGGGATAGTCGCCAAACTGAGCGACGGAGTTCAGAAGAAGTTCATTAATCGTGATGGGGGTCTCACACCCGATTCCGCTTTCGTCCATCCTCAGCAGAACTTCCCCATCCCTTTTGGAGGTCCATATTCCTACAGAAGGGGAAGCTGGGGTGTCCATGGGAGAGAGAACAAGATGGAGGGGGGAAAAACAGGGGCCATAAAAAAAGTATTAAATGGGCAGCCTAAACAAGTCCTTCAAGCATTAAAATGGGCATCATAGGAATCCTGGCTAATGGATCATCAACTGTTCTGACTTGCGGGTTTTTATATACAGTGGTACCTTGGGTTCTCAAACTTAATCCGTTCCATAAGTCCGTTCCAAAAACAAAGCGTTCCAAAATCGAGGCGCGCTTTCCCATAGAAAGGAATGCAAAATGGATTAATCCGTGCCAGACTTTTAAAAACAACCCCTAAAGCAGCAATTTGACATGAATTTTACTATCCAACAAGACCACTGATGCATAAAATGAAAGCAATAAACAATGTACTGCAGTCACATAATCAGTAGCTGAACTGGGATCCACACAGTCAAAGAAAGAGCCGCAAAAACTAAAACTCAAAATAAATAGCAACAACAGACGGAGGTGGGCAGGAGCTGGGACCAAGCAACGGGAGCTCACCCCGTTGCAGGGATTCTAACCACCGACCTTCTGATCAGCAAGCCCTAGACCAGGGGTCAGCAAACTTTTTCAGTAGGGGGCCGCTCCACTGTCCCTCAGACCTTGTGGGGGGCCGGACTATATTTTGAAAAAAAAATATGAATGAATTCCTATGCCCCACAAATAACCCAGAGGTGCGTGGGTTGCTGGTGTTAGCATAAATCCTATACATGGATCATCAGCTGCATGTGACTGACTGATTGTTTACATATGACTGCTGGATATAACCCGATCTCCTGTCATGTGATGCTCTTTCTTCACACTTTGCTTTCGCTTCTGACTGAGAGGAGATGGCAGAACGCTTCTGCATCTCACTGTGGTTAAACCACTGAGCCTAGGGCTTGCTGATCAGAAGGTCGGCGGTTCGAATCCCTGTGACGGGGTGAGCTCCCGTTGCTTGGTCCCAGCTCCTGCCAACCTAGCAGTTCGAAAGCACGTCAAAATGCAAGTAGATAAATAGGAACCGCTACAGCGGGAAGGTAAACGGCGTTTCCATGTGCTGGTTTGCCAGAAGCGGCTTTGTCATGCTGGCCACATGACCTGGAAGCTATACGCCGGCTCCCTCGGCCAATAATGTGAGATGAGCACGCAGCCCCAGAGTCGGTCACGACTGGACCTAATGGTCAGGGGTCCCTTTACCTTTATAATAAAGTAGTTTAGCAACTACAAAATGTGTGCTGTCTTCTTTAACCAGAGGGGTCGCAGCACAAGAACACTGGGCTGTGGGCCTAGTATTCTAACAGCTGGTACCCGGGGCGGGGAAAGTGTTTCGCCCCCCTGGTGGACTGGGCAGCCGGGCTGGAGGTGCACGCTGTTGGGCGGGGGCGGGTAGTGGGCACAACCCTGCCCCATTGTATTGCAGGGAGAAATCCAGAACTGAAGCACGGCGCCATCAGAGGTTGGGGATGACGCCTGAATGTCTTCTGCCTGCCCGGATGCTGCTCTGCAGGAACTCAGCCACGCAGCCTCGATAAGGGAGCCTGCCGTGCCCCTCTCAGAATTCTGCACCTACACCACTGTCTCAAACCCGGCTTGCCCCCCCCCCCAGCGTGCAACAGACACACCAGAAACCTTTTGCCTACCTTTGGACCGGAACATCTCTGCCGCTGGCGAATCTGCTTCTTCTGCCGCTGGTGGTGGGTGGTGGTTTTCAAAGCTGCGGAGGGGACAAGACAAAACAGATCACTGCAGCAATGCGACCCGAACCAGATTAAGTTGTTTTTCACCACATTCCCTGAACGGTATCCCCACCCCAACCCACCCTGGGGCACTCTATTTAATCTTTCGCGAAAGTGGGATTTCAGGCACAGTCCTCTCTGTCGGAGGACGCCTTTCTGCAAAAAAATATAGAGGGATTTTTGCTCTAATTTACTGATGGGGAGCAGGATCCTCCGCAATCTACCGTGTTTCTCCAAATACAAGACACTGTCTTATATTTTTCCCTCAACACCCCCCCCCAACCACTATGGCTTATTTTCAGGGGATGTCTTATTTTTTTTATTAAGTACGGTGCAGTTTAACCTACAAGGTTAAACTGCCTATCACTATGGCTTATATTCCTTGAATGCTTAAAAATCCTGCTATGGCTTATTTTATGGCTACGTCTTATTTTCGGAGAAACAGGGTAGTTACTAGAAGCAAAACAGCAATATAAAAGCAGCCTGGTAAAACTTCAAAAAGGTGTTTTTTTTTCTTTTTAAGTCAAAGGAACCAATAAGCTTCCTTTAATAATTTTTTTAAAAAGCCAGGATGCATCCTAGAGGGCCCCCCCCCAAACTGCCTTCAACATTTTAAAAAAATGATATAAAAATTATACATAGAAATAAATAAAAATCAAAATTATTATTTTATCTGGCTCCCCAGCCACTCTGGGCGGCTTTCAACAGGATATTAAAAACACAATAAAACATCATTAAAAACACAATAAAACATTGTTTGCAAACATTGCAAAGCTGCGCTCAGGTTATGCAAAGCTGCCCCTTTTCCACGACCCAAGGCGCACTTGCACCAGGCCCCCTCGCCATGTTGCAAAAGAAAAGCATCTTGTATAAACAATGATGCCTCAACCTGTGCTAGCAAAAGAAATGGGGGGGAGGGGGGAGACTGATCATGCCAGTGTTTAGCCACAGACGCACCCTGCCTCCTCGCTGCTCCCAACTCTCCGAAACGGAAGCTGGGTGATGTTCTGTCTTCAAGCGCCTTCTTCCCATGTCAATGTGGCATATTTCGTCCCCCTCTTTCAGGCTGTGGGGAGGGAACAAGTGCCGCGGGGATATTTCCTTCCTCCGTTCTTTTCTGGCACCGGCCTTTGGAAAGCTTGCCCCCTCCCCCTGCCCGCTCCCCCCCAGGGTGTTTCTCCGGCAGAGGTCTTCCTGCCACTGCAGGCCAAAGGGGACCCCCCCCCTTCTAGAATGCTGCGCTTGTGATGTCGCCGCCAGAACCTCAGCCTCCCGTGTCCCAGGGTTCCACCCTTTGTGGGTCCTGCAGACCTAGTAGCAGTGCAGTCCGAAGCCACAAGGCAACACATTCGAGAGCAGGGATTGATCGCCGGAAAGACAACAGGAGCATGCATCGCCAGACATAGCTCAGTCGGTAAAGCATGAGACACCCGCTCTCAGGGGCGTGGGTTCGAGACCTACGTTGTGCGACTGTCTGGATGTGGTCAGAGGATGGGGGGCGGCTAACAGATTGAGGTTGAATCCTGACTCAAGACGGAAGTATTGTTTTGGGGCATGGAGCAGGCAGGTTTGGAGGACTCCCTGGTCCTGAATGGGATGACTGTGCCCCTGAAGGACCAGGTGCGCAGCCTGGGAGTCATTTTGGAATCACAGCTGTCCATGGAGGCACAGGTCAATTCTGCGTCCAGGGCGGCTGTCCACCAGCTCCATCTGGTACGCAGGCTGAGACCCTCCCTGCCCGCAGACTGTCTCGCCAGAGTTGTGCATGCTCTGGTTATCTCCTGATTGGACTGCTGCAATGCGCTCTATGTGGGGCTACCTTGGAAGGTGACCCAGAAACGACAACTAATCCAGAATGCAGCAGCAGTCCCAGGAAGAATGTGTACAAAAACTTACGGAATATGCAGAAATGGCGAAACTTACTGGAAGAATAAGAAATTGATATAAAGTTTTTATAAAAGACTGCAGATGTTTTTTTTTGAGTATTTACAGATAAATTGTAAACAGATGAGAACATTGGCAGGATCATTGCAATAACCTGAAGTTTCGCAAGAATAAGCCGAATCAGCAAATTAAGTTAATCTGGATATGTAGAAGATATTAAAAATAAATTTAAGGAACCACAGAAAGAGGGGGAAGGAAGTCACGTTTTGAAATGTCCAATTGATTGTAGAATTAGTGAAATGTATAAACCTGAAAAGTATAAATAAATAAAATTATATATGTAAAAAAAGTGCTGCAGAACCAAGTTTGGGGAACTGAGCTAAAAGGACCAATTGGCCCGATGTTCCACGAAACAGCCTTCCTGTGTTCCGAAGTAAAACCATTCTTTCCACCCACGCATCCTGCGCCTCTCCACTGTCATCTGACAAAGTTGACTCGGTCCCACAAATAGCTCAAAGCCACAAAAATGTGGCTGAAGGTTTTCAAGTAGGACAAGATTCCTTTGTTGCCTTCATCAGCCCCTCAGATCTCAAGAGAAGGGAACATTGAGAAATTGAGCTGATTTATGGTGCGTTGAGGAAGAGAGAGGTTGGCCAGCTTTTCCCAAGATGCCACAGGCACCAAGAGCACGCAACCTTCCCTGGAAAATGTTGATTGAACCCCAGCGGCATAAGAATTCCTTCTTGGGATTGAAAGAATTCTCTCCTCTTAAAAATATGAATGGTCCATGTCACCATTAAGAAACAGGCCAATATGTACGCGGGCCGCCCTTGGATCAAGTGACTTTTCTTCTTTTAAGTTCTTTTCTTCTTTTAAGTTCTCAAAGCTCTTAACTGAGCTCAAGGTTGTCCTCTGAACGAGCCAGATGTTTAACTGAAAATTGATCACAACCAGTCCATCCTTTGAAAAATAAGACTTTAGAGCCGTCTTGCCCAGAAATGGCAACTAGACATTCCTTTTTGGCAACTGTAACCTTGGTTTAAGGAGACATTTGGTGACTAGCTTATATATCTGAGTTTCTAGTAGTAGTAGTAGTAGTAGTAGTAGTAGTAGTAGTAGTAGTAATAATTTATCATAATTTATCATTCATATCCCACCCATCTGGCTGGGCTTCCCCAGCCACTCTGGGCAGCTTCCAACAAAATATTAAAAATACAATACAGCATCAAACATTAAAAACTTCCCTAAGGAGGGCTGCCTTCAGATGTCTTCTAAAAGTCTGATAGTTGTTTATTTCCTTGACATCTGACAGGAGGGCGTTCCACAGGGCGGGTGCCACCACCGAGAAGGCCCTCTGCCTGGTTCCCTGCAACCTCTCTTCTCGCAGGGAGGGAACCGCCAGAAGGCCCTCGGAGCTCGACCTCTGTGTCCAGGCTGGAAGATGGGAGTGAAGACACTCCTTCAGGTATACTGGGAGAAACCTTTCTTAAATCTTGGAGGAATTAGAGGACCACTGAAGGTTAATAGGCATGATGGTTATTCTCTTCCAAACACCACTTGCTGGAAACCGCAGGAGGGGAGAATTCTTTTGTGCTGGTTTCCCCCTGGTTGGCCACTGTGAGAACAGGATGCTGAACATGGACGTGATCCTGCAGGCTGTTCTTAAGGGGGTTGATTTCAAATATCACCCCCCCTACAGGAGGTGGGTTTAGATGTGAACATTCTTTAACGTGGTCCCGGTGGAAGGCAGGGCCAGGGGTGGAGACGCTCCTTCAGGTATACAGAGCTGAGGCCGTTTAGGGCTTTCAAGGTCAGCACCAACCCTTTGAATTGTGCTCAGAAATGTACTGGGAGCCAATGTAGATCTTTCGGGACCAGTGTTATATGGTCTTGGCGGCCGCTCCCAGTCCCCAGTCTAACTACCACATTCTGGATTAGTTGCAGTTTCCAGGTCATCTTCAAAGGCAGCCCCATGGAGAGTGCATGGCAGTAGTCCAAGTGGGGGATAACCAGAGCATGGACCGCTCTGGAGAAACAGTCTGCAGGCAGGGAGGGTCATAGAATCATAGAATCATAGAATCTTAGAGTTGGAAGAGACCACAAGGGCCATCCAGTCCAACCCCCTGCCAAGCAGGAAACACCATCAAAGCATTCCTGACAGATGGCTGTCAAGCCTCTGCTTAAAGACCTCCAAAGAAGAAGACTCCATCACACTCCTTGGCAGCAAATTCCACTGCCGAACAGCTCTTACTGTCAGGAAGTTCTTCCTAATGTTTAGGTGGAATTTTCTTTCTTGTAGTTTGAATCCGTTGCTCCGTGTCCGCTTCTCTGGAGCACCAGAAAACAACCTTTCTCCCTCCTCTCTATGACATCCTTTTATATATTTGAACATGGCTATCATATCACCCCTTAACCTTCTCTTCTCCAGGCTAAACATACCCAGCTCCCTAAGCCGTTCCTCATAAGGCATCGTTTCCAGGCCTTTGACCATTTTGTTTGCCCTCTTCTGGACACGTTCCAGCTTATCAGTATCCTTCTTGAACTGTGGTGCCCAGAACTGGACATAGTACTCCAGGTGAGGTCTGACCAGAGCAGAATACAGTAGTACTATTACTTCCCTTGATCTAGATGCTATACTCCTATTGATGCAGCCTGGGTACCAGATGGAGCTAA
Source organism: Zootoca vivipara (assembly GCF_965207765.1). Classification (NCBI taxonomy): domain Eukaryota; kingdom Metazoa; phylum Chordata; class Lepidosauria; order Squamata; family Lacertidae; genus Zootoca; species Zootoca vivipara. The sequence goes on along the minus strand of NC_142589.1, from coordinate 90,015,951 downwards.
CACCGATTCCAGGATCCATGTCTCCTTTTGGGAATGAGGCACAGCGGAGACTGTCTTATCTTTAGTATACAGTGGTATCCAGGGTTAAGAACTTAATTCGTTCTGGAGGTCCGTTCTTAACCTGAACGTGTTCTTAACCTGAGGTACCACTTTAGCTAATGGGGCCGCCGCCGCAGCGCGATTTCTGTTCTCACCCTGAAGCAAAGTTCTTAACCCGAGGTACTATTTCTGGGTTAGCAGAGTCTGTAACCTGAAGCGTCTGTATCACGAGGTACCACTGTATATGGTTTCTTGACACATATATACAACCTGATCCTAAGACAGAGGGGCTCATGGCATGAAAAGCCCAAGAAGGTATTGCTTCTCCCATAGCCACAGCCTGGGATTCCCAGAAAAATCAGGCATGGCTCCATGTTGTCTCGGCCTCAACTCTGCCTTTTGTCTTTCCAAAGCACCTGCTAGCCGAGGGATGCGGGGGGGGGGGAGGATATATTTGTTTTCTGGCACAGAGCCAGTTCCTTTGTTACCTTGACAACCCACACTTAGGCCATTCCCAATTAACTTGTCTGATTGCTCCAGCGATTGGATCCTTGTTTCCGGGAATTAAAAGGCACTCGGGCATACAGCCTAACCGCAACCCCCATGCATCAAACATACAATATTTAATAAAAAAAAATTCCTTCAGTAGCACCTTAAAGACCAACTAAGTCTTTTTATTTTGGTATGAGCTTTCGTGTGCATGCACACTTCTGAAGTGTGTGTCTGAAGAAGTGTGCATGCACACGAAAGCTCATACCAAAATAAAAACTTAGTTGGTCTTTAAGGTGCTACTGAAGGAATTTTTTTTATTTTGCTTCGACTCAGACCAACACAGCTACCTACCTGTAACTAGAACAATATTTAAGATTGCTCGTTTGGAAACCCACCAACCTCAGTAATCCGAGTACCAAGAGTTTGTCATGACTGCACCATGGCTACAGACACTCGCTTAGAAGAAACATGATTAATAGAATCATAGACTTGGAGGGTCATCTAGTCCAACCCCCTGCAATGCAGGAATTCCTCAGCTAAAGCATCCATGACAGATGTCCATCTAACCTCTGCTTTAAAATCTCCAGGGAAGGAGAGTCCACAGCCTCCCGAGGGAGACCATTCCACTGTGATCTTGGAGGGCGTGTGTGCCAAAAATTACACAAACCTGAGCTACATACGCTTCTCAAGTCAAGGGGGAAGAAACCTCAAAAACCTCTCAATGAGAACTGAGCATGCTGAATTGTCACACAACGTTTATAGCTAAAGCCTCTCTAGATCATCTTCAAGGGCAGCCAAACTCTGGTCACCTTAAGGTTAGATTACTGCCAATGCATTAGACCAGGCATCCCCAAACTTCGGCCCTCCAGATGTTTTGGACTACAATTCCCCTCTTCCCTGACCACTGGTCCTGCTAGCTAGGGATTATGGGAGTTGTAGGCCAAAACATCTGGAGGGCCGCAGTTTGGGGAGGCCTGCATTATACATAGGGCTGCCTTGGAAGACGGTTCGGAAACTTCAGCCGGTGCAGAATTCAGCGGCCAGGTTGCTCACTGGGGCAAGGCAGTTTGAGCATATTGCACTGATCCTGGTCTGGCTGCACTGCCTACCAATGAGTTTCCGGGCCCAATTCAAAGTGCTGGTTTTGACTTATAAAGCCTTAAATGGCTCAGGACTGCAATACCTCAAGGACCGCCTCTTTCCATATGAACCTACCCGGACCCTGAGATCATCTTCCGAGGCCCTTCTTCGTGTGCCTCCTCCTCAAGAGGTCCGGTCCGGAGGGTGGCAACATGAGAACGGGGCCTTTTCTGCAGTAGCTCCCCATCTGTGGAATGCTCTCCCCAGGGGAGGTTTGCCTGACACCTTCATTACACACTGTCACAGATGGTGCGCTGCGACTACTCTAAAGTAATGACTCTCCAGACCGTTGCCTTTTCATGCTTTTATTGTGTGCAGGCTATTTACAGTGCTAGAGCTGTACAGGGTACATGTTCTCAGTCTGACCCAGAACCCTGGAATGGCACTTCCCGCGTTTTATTCCAACATAAGAGTCTGGGCACCCCAAATCTCCTTCCACGTTTCCTCCTGCGTAATTCCGGAACCGGAGGGAAACAGGGTCTCCTTTCCATGTTTTCCTTCTCCCCCTTTCCCCCCGCTCTCTCTTCCTCTCCCACGTGTAGCAGCGGCTCTGCTATCCTGCCAGAGCCCTGTTCCCTACTTCCTCCTTCCCCACTGGACTCTTCCCCCTCCCCGCTGGCTCCGCTGCTGGTGGAGGAACTACTCCTCAGGATGGGGGGGGGGTTCTGTACTCTTTCCCCCTCACACACACCTTTAGGCTCCAGGCAAAAACGTTCCTTTTTAACCAAGGCTTTGGGTTGATCTGACTGACATCCTATTGGGTTGTTGTTTTCATTCCAATTATATATGTTGTGATCTTTTCTGTGAACCGCCCCGAGACCTCCGGGTATATAAAACTAAACAAAAAACAAAAAAAAACTTCCATGTACAGACACGTATGAGAGAGAGAATGGTTTAACCAACCTGGGTGAAGTGGCCACAAAGACATCATTGATGGACACTTTGCAGGGCTGTTGGACAGGAGACTGCATGGAGACCCCAAGAGAGGCGTTCGCGACCGCCACTTGAGTTGCCATCTCGCTCAGCACCTCCCTGGAAGGAAAGTCACCCATTTAGATTAAGGAGGACTCTTGTGGAACTGGAATGGTGCCCCACCAAAAAGAGGGCAGTAACTGGCTTCACGTGCATTTCCTGCCTTGGCCGACCCTCCTCCATTCTCCCCCCAGCTTTTATGGATGCAGAACTGCACACCCCCCCCCCCCAACTAATTCCATCTTCCAGCTCAGCATTCAATGGAAGCAATTTCCATTTATGCAAAGAGAGCTGCAACAGCAGAGAACCTCCTCTGTCCTGTTCATGGGAAATTTAGTTGTGACTGAGACACTTTCTGGGTGGAACATGACGCAAAAATCCATACAAATATAGCTCTCTTTGCATATCAGGTCTGAGCAAAAAAAAAAGAGACACACATACCCAAGAACAAACAAGAGTTCACACAGCAGTCACAGGAAACCTACGTCTGTGAAGATGTGCAGTTTCAGCAGTCCTGTTCCTCTTAATCTACTCACTTGTCTGGTTGAAAATTAAGGAGCACTTCTAGAGTTTTGGCAAGAGGCGGTTTGCTAGGGGGGAGACGACCTACACCTGTCAGGACCCAAAACACACGGAAGTGCAGGGACCCAAGTCAAAACACAGTTCCGTTTTAAGACTTTGCAATCCACACAAACCCAGCGCAAAAGCCCCCCCCCCCCGTCACAGTGAACCGTAGCTTTGGAAAGGAAAGATCGCACCCACGCGCGAGTCGAACTCTAGCCTGCTAAAATGAAAAAGGACACTAGGTCCTTCAATTCCAACAGTTTTTGCTTCGGTTAGAATGCCGTTGGACCCAGCTTGACAGCAGGAAAAGCACTCCAGTCCTGCAATTTATATATCCGAGTTTCTAACACCGCTTTTGAAAGTGGGTGGGAGGTTTAGGAGACCTGGTAACTCCACCCCCATCATTCTGCCCGGACACTGAGGTCCAGCTCCGAGGGCCTTCTGGCAGTTCCCTCCCTGCGAGAAGTGAGGTTACAGGGAACCAGGCAGAGGGCCTTCTTGGTGGTGGCGCCTGCCCTGTGGAACACCCTCCCGTCAGATATCAAGGAAATCAACAACTCTCAGATTTTTAGAATACATCTGAAGGCAGCCCTGTTTAGGGAAGGTTTTAATGTTTCATGTTTTATCGCTTTATCATCATCATTATTAATATTCTGTTGGGAGCCGCCCAGAGTGGCTGGGAAAACCCAGCCAGATGGGCAGGGTGTAAGTATCTATTATAATAAAATTATTATTATTGAAAACTTTTAATAAAATAAAAATAGGTGGGGTGATTTTAGTATTTCCCCCGCCCTCCCCCCTGGTTTTAATATATCTATGTGGTGGGTGGGTCCCCCCCCCCGGTTGTAATTTGCTTTGGGTTGTCTTGGGCAATATACTAAGAACTTTAATAATAATAGTTGCTAGGGACAGTTGCTGCTGCCGTCCTCAGATCCTTGCTCGCTGGCAGGGGCATCTGGTTGGCACAGGGTGCTAGCCCAAGTGGGCCACTGATCTCACATGGATGGCACTATACAGTGGTACCTCATGTTGCGAACGGGATCCGTTCTGGCGGCCCATTCGCAACATGAAGCGCCGCATCTGCGCACACGCGCGTGACGCAATGCAGCACTTGTGTGCAGGTTACGGACACACCGAACCCGGAAGTAACCCATTCCAGGACTTCCAGGTTCGGCGCGTCCGTAACCCTGAAAAGACGCAACATGCAGCAGACGTATGAACTGTATAAGCTACATCAAAATTTTAACAACTTCCACCGCCCAGTGCCAGATTTACGTATAAGCTAAACAAGCTATAGCTCTGGGGCCCCCACAAAATTTAAAGGGGGAAAAACTGGATGTACATTTCCAAAATATAAGATAAAAAACAGTAAGATAAAACCTACATCCAGCAACAGTGTTTTGTGTTGTGTAGGCTCCTATGGTGTAAGTCATGGGCCCCGCCTGCTAGCCTGCTCCCTAAAATATCACCGGTTTGCTCAATTCCATATACAATGGTACCTCTACTTACGAATTTAATGCGTTCCGAGCACACATTTGTAAGTCGAAAAAAATTGTAAGTCGAATCCCATAGGAATGCATTGGGAGAAAAAATTCGTAAGTAGAAGTAACCCTATCTAAAAATTCGTAAGTAGAAAAAATCCTATCTAAACCGCATCCAAGATGGCGGACAGAGCTCCATTCGTAAGTACAAAAACATTCGTAAGTAGAGGTACCACTGTATAGGGTGCCTACATTCTGCTATTCATAATTAGTAGTTTGCATCATATATTTACACCTATTACTTTTTCATGTTATAGCCAGTTTCTAGAGACTAGATTATGAGTCTTTGTAAAATACATATTTTGTTATGTGCAAATGGCTTGAGATACCTATGAGGTCCATAAATGACCATACTGCATATATTCAACACAAAAAACAGCGACGATTTGTTGCTGACAAAGGACAGCTGGACATATAAAGGGCCCCATTACCTTCAGTAGCTTAGGGCCTCATCAACCCTGAATCCGGCCCTGCTCTCTGCCCCACTTCCCCCCCCAGCCTACCAGGAAACCTCTCAATTCCCCTACTTCTGAGACACAGGCTGCGTGTGCAGCTAACCAAATATTGGCAACGCTCCCTTTCTCATCAGCAGACTTTGGGAAACTCCCAAGGCTCGCAGAAGTACAAACACATCTTTAGAAGAAGAAACAGAAACATTACGCGTGTGGAAGCCCCCCAATAAAGGGACCGCTTGTGCTTTGTGGCCACAGAATGCAACTGGCCTATTCAAGGGAGCTGGAAAGGAGTAACCTGGGACAGGGCGTCACTCCACTCTGCAACGCGCTGCAACTTGGCCCATGTTTTTGTCTTGCTTCAGCAATGCAGATAAAGAGCTGACCAGTTAATGGACTATGCAGAAATGGCAGAAACTAACTGTGGAAAGCTCAGAAACCAAGATGACAAATTTATTATTATTTTTAAAGGGGAAATGTTTATTATGCACTTGTTATAAAATCATATTGGGTGGGGGGGGGTGTTGCAGGACACCATTACTAATGAACAGAGAGGGGTGACCGAATCTGACAGCTGCAAGTTACCCAGAATCCCTCGCAATGCCACCTTCTTCACCTCTGCTCCACTCCAGAGACCCGCACCCCTCCTGCTCGGATGCAACCCTGCCCTAAGGAACAGCATATGCAAACATCTCCCAACGATTCACATTTCAAGCCACCGACATCCTGCTAATCCTTTTACAGGACTCAATGAGGTGTGGGTAAACATTGCAACACTGCAACAGCCAAAGGCAACACTGACAGCCAAAGGATAGTTTTGCAACAGCCTCCGAAACAATGTCTCCAGGAGAAGGAGGGGGGGGAAACCGCCCAAATCCAAAGCGACACCTTTCTACTCACGTTAATAATGCAGCCTTATTACATGTTCTTACCATGAACCCTGCCTTTATTATATGTCCTCTTATTATGAAATCCTTATGCGTATCCCTTGATGTACCCTCTACACGTTTCCCTCATTATGTGCCTTTTAACGTTTCTAGGAAATCTATCCGCTGCCTCTGTATTTGAATTGCTGCTTTATATAGGCTAGGATCTCTCTGTATTAGAATTGCTGTTTTATATCTTAGAACCTTTATATATCAAGACTACTACTACCTTTTGCATAGAATTCTCTGTATTAGATATGTCTCCTGTAAAAGGAAATGCTGCATAACCCGTGCATGACCCCAGCCCACCTGAACCTTGCCCCATCGCCATCCTGATTCAAAAGACACACATGGGCAAAGATGGATTACCTGGGACAGTTTATTCAAACCTCCAGAAGTGTCACCTTTTACATAATCCCTCATCCTTGCATGACCTGGGGGAAAACACTAGGAACGGCCCACCTCAACTCCCATCTAGACTGATCAAACAAAGGGAAACCCACCAACAACGGGAGGAGAACAATTGACATTTCACCATATGAAGAAATAGTCCTATCAACACCCAGCTAATCCCATCAGCACCCATTTTCCTTGTCTTTCCCCTCCCTCCCAGTCCAGGGACTTTCACATGGGGACAGGAGGGTATAAGAGGGAGCTTCACCATTTCCCAGGGTTCCTTCCTACATTCTTTGAGGCAGGGACCCTACAGCTGTGGTTCTTTCTTTCTGTAATAAAAGGATCAGTTTGTTTTTCCTGACACCATCGTGTGGTCTCTGCCATTTTCCGGCGGAGCTGAACTTAAGTGCAAATTTTGGAGCTTCCGACCCGCGTCTGTCCTTCTTAAAAGGCAACGCATTTTGGGGTAGATTTTTCATGACACACTGTAAACAGGTTAATACATTGGCAGGATTTTAAGAGCACTTGTAATTTTAGAGACAGCACAGGAAACTTGAGGTTAAAAATAATTTGGAGTAGAAATGGTACGCAGCTGAAAAGAAAATTTAAGGGAGGGAGAATCCCATTTGATGCATTTGATATATTTTTGGTATACTTTGTTGTTTTTGTTTATTTTTATTTTTGTTACTTTTGTTGAAAACGTAATTTGAAAAATATAAAAGAAGAAAAGAGCTGGCCACTTATCCACGATTTATTAGCTCCCCACCCCCCCTTCCATTGAGAAGGTTCTAGCTGGAAATGCAAAAGCTCTTTACTGTACTGCAGTATATAGAGTTTCTCTCTCCTTCCTTCCTAGCTGACACTATGGGAAAGAGAGAGAGAGAGAGAGAGAGAGAGAGAGAGAGAGAGAGAGAGAGAGAGAGAGAGAGAGAGAAGAGAACCAAGTTGCTCAACGCAGACTTTGCTGCACCTGCTGCCTCCTCGCTTCCAGCCACCCTTCGGCTGCCAAAATCATCCAAGCCGTTTCAGCCAATGGGAGGGCTGCAAAGCATCATCCCAGCTCCCGTCATGTGAAGACGGGTCTCTAGACGCAGCAGCAGCAAGCTGGGGTTACTACAGCACATTCACCTACAAGCAGCAGTGAGCTCAGCAGCCGTGACGCCCCGCCTGAGCCACAGTCAGCAGATCTGACTCACTTTTGCACTTTGCCCTACAGTAGTTGTTTTTGGTGCATGCATGCAAAATAGCACCTTCCAAAACACATATACGGAACAGATTCCCCCCCCCCCCTTGCAGGGGAAAGCAGCGTTAGAAACACAGAAGCTCAGAATACAAAGCTGAAAATAAATGAAGTGCAGCTAAAATGTCATGTTCCTTTTTCATATGGTCTCTAGTCCAGGCATACCCAAACTTCGGACCTCCAGGTGTTTTGGACTACAATTCCCATCTTCCCCCGACCACTGGTCCTGTTAGCTAGGGATGATGGGAGTTGTAGGCCAAAACATCTGGAGGGCCGCAGTTTGGGGATGCCTGGACTAGTCCATGGTAGGCAAACTAAGGCCCGGGGGCCGGATCCTGCCCAATCGCCTTCTAAATCCAGCCCACGGGCGGTCCGGAAATCAACGTGTTCTTAAATGAATAGAACGTGTCCTTTTCACACCAACACCCCCCCCCCAGTTCTGTTCTGCAAATGCCACCCTCAAGCAGTGATGCAGCAGTCATTTTATTCTGACTTAATGGTAATGGCAGGTTCCGGGGGCAAGAGGGGCTTTAAATTGCCCTGTGAACCAAACCACCAAGACTTCCGTTCTCCCCATCCTGTGCTGCCCAGAGCTTCTGGGTTCCAGATATGTTAAGGGGAGGGGGGGGAGAAGAAAACCAGTTTGCCAGCCGCAATGAAAAGAAAATATACTTTGAGCAGGTGCATTTCCACATTTTAAAGGTAAAGGTAAAGGGACCCCTGACCATTAGGTCCAGTCATGACTGACTCTGGGGTTGCGCGCTCATCTCGCATTATTGGCCGAGGGAGCCGGCGTATAGCTTCCAGGTCATGTGGCCAGCATGACAGAGCTGCTTCTGGCGAACCAGAGCAGCACACGGAAACGCCGTTTACCTTCCCGCTGTAGCGGTTCCTATTTATGTACTTGCATTTTGACGTGCTTTCGAACTGCTAGGTTGGCAGGAGCTGGGACCAAGCAACGGGAGCTCACCCCGCCACAGGGATTCGAACAGCCGACCTTCTGATTGGCAAGCCCTAGGCTCAGTGGTTTAACCACATTTTAAGCACGCCTAAAAACCTCAGCACCGACACAATTGTGGAAATAAAATGTCCGTTTGCCTCTCCAAACAATGAGGGCTGCAACCTTGCTTTGTCTGCCTGCTTGCCCGCCTGGAATTCTTGTCACCTACAGCTAGCAGGTGGGCCAGTATGGAGCGTCTGAATGCTGGAAGCTTCCTGAACCCCTTAAAAGCTGAAGGTGAGGAGACTTGTGACCCCCTGGGTGTTGCAGATAGGGACAGCTGTGTCCCAGGGTTCCAGGTGCACTCAACCAAGCCCGACTCAGAACAGACCCATCGATGTAGCCACCAAGCTACGAGCAATTTTTATTATTTATTAACTTCAAATTCCACCCTTTCATCTGGAGATCACAACATTAAAACATAATGAAGCAATAATCCTCCACTTCATGGAATAACTAACAGAATGTTCCTTCTCCCTTTCAGTGACTAACGCGGCGGCAAGGGAATTAGTTGCAATCCAGTGACACAGCAGAGATCAAAGCTCTGAAATCGTACATTAAGCGCATGCTACCATATAATGGGCTACCAGATAATGTTATCCTGGCTGCCTTTCTTTCTTTCTTTTAAATAATTAGCTGCTTTTTCTCTCAAGTCTTAAATACCTCACAAGGCTGTGCTGAGGGGGCAAAATGGGTGGAGGAAGGCGACGGACGATGCTAGTCACCTGAGCTCCTCGAAGGAATACAAAGGAGATGAATGAAAATTCTACAGCGGCCCAAGGAAGTGCCATAAAACACAGAAATAATACAATGCATCTCTCAAGGGAGGGAATGCAGATTGGATGCTCCTTGGGGCAGAGGCCCTTGCTTTCCCCTCTTACATTCTGCTTGGCTGGGTTCACAAGGAATCTTTGCCTTAGCCAGAATCCATTGGCCCAAGATGCTTAGCGCTGCCTGGGGGCGTGTGACTCCCAACAGACAATTCCCCCTGTGGTTTTGCCTCGGATGTCAAAGAATTATGCATGCACAAAGTAAGCACCTGGTGGTTTGTGAGCCCCCATAAATCTTCCTTCATAAATGCAGGAATCTAAACAGGACTGGAGGAGGCAAAGCTGAAACCTTTTGTCCTGTCAAGGAAGGGATATTTTATTTTAATTTGCAGAGGAAACTGGCCATTGCGAGAGTCCTCAGCCATGCCTGAAGACCCCAGGAAGAGCTGGACCACCTCATCTGTTTCTGAGTCTTCGACTTATACAGAAGTGGGTTTCACACCCCACGGCAGACAGAGCTGCCTTATGCTATCAGACCACCAGGCCCATCTAGATCAATACTGTCCACACAGACTGGCAGCAGCGCTTCAGTCTGGGCGTCCCTTCCAATCCTACGGCAGTGAATCAAACCTGGAACCTTCAAGCAAAGCAGGTGCTCCGTTGCCAAGTTACGCCCCTTCCCCACAACCCCCCCAAAACACTTGCAGAATGCAATGTTCAAAATTAGGCAGGCACCAAACGGCCACAGGTCCAATGGGGAGCCCTGGAGATCTCTGGATGCCAGGCTCGCGACAGACATCTCCGTCTGGCTGGCTCAAATTTGTTTTGTCCTGCAAAGGTTTTATTGCCATGTTTTAACGTGTTGTCAACTGCCTTGAGATTTTCCCTTTAAAACAGAAAGCGGAACACAGTGGTACCTTGGTTCTCGAACGTAATCCATCCCGGAAGACTGTTCGACTTCCAAAATATAAAAAAAACGAGGCGCAATGGGCGGTCAGCAAAATCCATTGAGGAAATTGAAAAACACTTTGCGGAAGCAGTTTGACTTCCGAGGCGCGTTCGAAAATGGAAGCATTTGCTTCCGGGTTCCGAAACGTTCATCAGCGTTCGAGAACCGAGGTACCGCTGTAGAAATGAAGAGTAATAATAATAATAATAAATAATAAGCAATCATAAACTCCATTGCAAAAACCCCACCCACAAAAATAAACAACCAATTTCACGGGGAGTGGAAAGGGCGAGTAGACAGTCCGTTGTGGCGACCACCACCCAGGTTGGAGATTAGCTATATTTCTGAGTTTCTAACACTGCTCCTTGCCAGCCCGACCCCGGGGATGGGTGCCAACTTTTTCATCTTCCAATGTAGATGCTTGACCAATGAGCTACTAGTTTCTTTTTTAGAAGGAGGGAAAGTAGATCCAGTTTCTGCACTTCCCTTTCCTTATGCAAATACTCGAAAACAATGCTGCAATTTGTCAACAGAGATGGCTTACACAACCGCGGTTGGTCACTAGGGTGTTTAAGAGAGTTTTCACCTGCAGTTGGGGGGGGGGGGAATGCAGCGTAGGGAACACAAGAGCCCATGCTGCCCTTCTCAAACAGGTTAAAACATCAGATCTTTTGTCATGGAGCAAGAGCGCTGCAACCTCCAATTGTTCCAAACAGCTTGCTCAAGGCCAACAAATAAGTGTTAAAAACTCAGTAAGATAATGGTACCTTAAACTTAGGTTATGGTCACCGCAACAGGATGCCTAGATGCCATTTCCCCCCACAATAAAATTTCTTATTATTCATCTCATTTCTATATTGCTTTATATCTTAAAGAAGAAGAAAAATCTCCAAGTGGCTTACAACACATTGAAACATCAAACAAATTCAAGTTTCCAGGGAAATACTTAAGATCCTTCTCTACGGGGCCTTTTGCTTTCCCCATACTTACTTGCCTACTCGATTTATAGAAAATGCCACATAGCAGGAGGGCAGGGTGGTGTAGTGGTTAGAGCGTTGGACTAGGACCTGGGAGATCAGGGTTTGAATCCCCACTCCCCATAATGAAGCTCACTGGGTGACCTTGGAGTCAGTCGCAGCCTCTTCGCATTCCTCACAGCCAGGGTCTTTGTAGGGATTAACCGAGGAGGGGCTTCTTGGAGGAAAAGGCAGGAGATGAACGCAATGAATAAGCTCTTCTACGGACCAGCCAGATGGAGAGGTCAGTTACCAACCTGGCATCTAGAGATCTCCACATGGTTCGCAACTGGAACCCACGCCAGTCGCAAAATGCGCATGGAGAATTTTGGACATTTTGCAAAGAGCTGCCCTGAGTCTCCAAAAGAGCCACAGTCAGTGCGGACTGTTCTGAACTGTAGAAGCTCAGAATAATTGCATGACGCTGTCGCCTACGTCCCCCGTTTTTTAACGGGTCAGAGCAAGTTTAAGAGGGTCTGTATCCAGATCTGGGGTATTATTGCAGGGCGATAAAACTCAACTGTTTGAAGAGATATCGAATGTTAACAAATAACATACTCTCTTGGGGAAAAACTCTGCAAATGGCATTGTTACCAGAATTCTGGTGAGAATCCTAGTGAGCTCCCCAGGGGGATTTCTCTCCATCTTCTTGGTTACATTTTTGGCCTTGCTTTGTTTACCACTCCAGTGAACTGGGGGGGGGGAGGGAATTGCCATAAAGCTTTTTAATGGAAATGTATGGCTGGAAGCGACCCCCAAGGATTGTCGAGTCTAAACCCCCTGCAAGGGAGAGATCTCCACAATCCCTGGCAGGTGCCAATACAATCTTGACCTAAAAACCTCCAGTGAAGGAGATCTCACCACCTTCCGAGGAAGTTTGCTGTCAAACAGCTCTAGCCTTTCCTCCTGATCTTCAGGGTCCCTTTCCAACTCTACAAGCCTATGATTATACGACTCCCCATGTTTAGCTGGGATCCTGAGCAATTGGCTCAGGTCCTACCCTCTGGAGCTGCAGAAAACAAGCTAGGTCCATCTTCATGGTATTTACAGCCCTTCAAGTGGAATCATAGAATTATAGAGCTGGAAGGGACCCCAGGATAATAAAATAATAATAATAAATTTATACCCCGCCACTCTGGGCGGCTTCCAACAGAATATTGTTGTTGTTGTTTAGTCATTTAGTCGTGTCCTACTCTTCGTGACCCCATGGACCAAAGCACGACAGGCACTCCTGTCTTCCACTGCCTCCCGCAGTTTGGTCAAACTCATGTTCGTAGCTTCAAGAACACTGTCCAACCATCTCGTCCTCTGTCGTCCCCTTCTCCTAGTGCCCTCCATCTTTCCCAACATCAGGGTCTTTTCCAGGGAGTCTTCTCTTCTCATGAGGTGGCCAAAGTATTGGAGCCTCAGCTTCACGATCTGTCCTTCCAGTGAGTACTCAGGGCTGATTTCCTTAAGAATGGATAGGTTTGATCTTCTTGCAGTCCATGGGACTCTCAAGAGTCTCCTCCAGCACCATAATTGAAAAGCATCAATTTTTCGGCGATCAGCCTTCTTTATGGTCCAGCTCTCACTTCCATACATCACTACTGGGAAAACCAATAGTCCGTAACTATACGGACCTTTGTCGGCAAGGTGAAAATACAATAATCTATTAAACATTAAAAGCTTCCCTAAACAGGGCTGCCTTCAGATGTCGGGTAGTTGTTTTTCTCTTTGACATCTGGTGGGAGGGCGTTCCACAGGGCAGGTGCCACTACCGAGAAGGCCCTAGGCCTGGTCCCCTGTAACTTGGCTTCTCGCAGCAAGGGAACTGCCAGAAGGCCCTTGGCTCTGGACCTCATTTGGAGTTGACCATGTTGGAGAAGCACCACTGATCAAAACAATCTTTCCACAAGCATCTACTTGGCCATAGGGAGAACAGAATGCTGGAGTACATGGGCCGCTGGCAAGCCTTTTATGATGCTAACGAGGAGTAACAAGGAACTACTAGCAGATGAAATGCGAAAAAAGGAAGGCTTCCTTAGATCTGCATTTTTGTCTGCAAGAGTGTCAGTTCCCAAGAGAGGAAGAGAAAACGCAAGCTGTATTTTTGCAACAACACCAGCAACTTCTGCTTTGGAGACTAAAGCCAGCAACAGCAGTCACAGAAGAGACACAAACACACCTCTTTCGAAGTTAAAAAAACAATAACATTTCCTGACCTCTCGCAGGAAATGTGCTGAAGCAAAGGTAAAATTTCAGATTCTGGATGGCACACCTCTTCTTTAGCAAGCATTGTTTCAAAATGTGGTACATCGACTCTGGGCTGCCCCTGTTCCTCCCCCCAAAACACCCTGTCTGATTCGGCTGAAGGGAGACCTCAGCCCCAAAATCTGACACCCCCCCAAAAGGATGACCTCACAGAGGAACGGGGCATGAAAAACGCTTTGCAAAAAGTGACCTCCTTTCTCAAAATAAGAAGGCTAGCTCGTCTTTTAGCAGCCTTCTTTTTAAAAGGAGGAGCAGAGGTTTAGGATAAGAGCACCCTGTTCTGCGGGAGAGGTAGTTCTATAAAGACACACAGGCTTCCCTACAAAATGCACATGTAGCAAGAGACAGTGGGTGGGGAAGGCGAGAGAATGGGAGCCCAGAATTTCAACTTGCACCCTGCTCTCTCTGCCTGAGGGTTGTGGGAACCTGTGGACCCTCCATAGGTGGCTGAACGATAGCTCTCTCTCACCCCCCCCCCAGAAAATATGAACACAGTAAAAATGGTAAGTGTGACAGATAAAAATGCAGAAAGAAACAGGAAAAATAAATGAAACGGAGGTACAATGGGGAAGAAAACCCAGAAAAGAACCGCATTCAAAAATTGTATATGAAAAGAAGGAAAGTCAATTCAGTTCCCAATAAAGCCCATCGTTCCTCGACAATTGATCATTTTGGCTGCTGGGAACTGAAGTCCCACAACATTGGGGAGGGGGGGGAAAGCACAGTTCTGCCATCCTCCTACAATGCTCAGGGGATAACTAATCTCCTTCATCTGTCTAAGTCTACCTCACAGGGTTATTGGGATGATAAAATTGGGAGGTTTAGCAGGGGGGCGGGGTAGAGCTCTGCAAGCTCCCACCATTGCTGAACTCCTGCAAACCTGCCTGAACTCATTTCAGGGCATTATTTAATGTCCCGCAGCCGCTACAGTTCAATTTCCAGTTTTTCCTTTTTCTTTTAAGCGTTTAGGGTACAAATGTTTATAGGGCTGAACATCTGCCACCAGCCACCGAACCCCCCCCCTTCCCACCCATTTCTCACAAAGCTTCAGCTCACCCCACCCACCACAAAAGCCCACCCCTTTGTGGACCCCCCCCCCTTTTTCGCTTTCTCTATTAGAGAACTTTATGGAACAGGTGCAGCCTCTGCTACCAACCAGCCCCCTCCCTCTTCTCACTGCGAGCCAGTTTCCTCAACCCTAACCCCCAAAATCCTGGAGCTCTTGAAAAAAAGTAGCTGTAAACCACGGTACACAGCCCCCCCCCCAACCAGTTTAAAATGAAGAGCCCCCAGGCAACCCAAGCCTTCTGGAAAGCCTCACACGCACCCAATTTAAATGCAACGCGCTCTTTAATTTTTACTACCAGAAGCAGCTATATTATCATTTATATCATATACTCATATAGCTTCACACCTAAGGTCCAAGGGCGGGTTAATATTAATACGCCAATATTTAAAAACCGGTTTAAAATTATCCAAAAGTTGAGAGGGGGGACGACGACCCTTCTTTTCCCTACAATAAAATCCCAGGGCAGCTTCCTCAAGTATCAGGGAAGGTACAATAAAATTGAACTGCAGCCATTCAATTTATTATTATTAATTGAATTCGTCTATGTTTTCAACCTCCCTCCCACTGAGGCAAATGAAGCACACAAAATTGCCCCCAGCTCCAAAAAGTACGCACTCCACTCAACAAACCTCCCCCACCCGCAAAAAATTAACCAAATCACCCCACCTCTCTTACCTGCCCTGTTGAGAATAGCTTCTGCCGCAGAACAAGCGGCGTGCGCGGTCCCATTTAAAGGCTGGAGGCGTGGCCTGTAAAACGGAGGGCGTGGCCTTCCCCGCCCGCTCCACATCTGCCGCTGCCTTTGCCATTGGCTGGAGGAGGGGCGCGCGAGGCAGGCGGCGCCATCTTGGGAACTGGCGAAAGGCTTACGCTTCATTCACCAGCCGGCTGTCACACCCTCCTTCTGCGCACGCGTACGCGTGTATTTATGTATTGCTGCCGAGTAACCCTCGGTCATTGACCTCCCCAGTTGGTTGGTTGGTTGGTTGAATGAATGAATGAATGGGCCAGCGGCTGGCAGCGAATGAATGGGAAGCCCGCCGCCACGTGTCTCTGGATTGTGGCTCCTGGAGGAGGTGGGCGGGGGAATTACGGGAGATGTTAACCGGAGGCGAGAGACCAGTTTTAAGTATAAGGCGAGTGACCCGTGGAACTCCTGGCGTAGTGGTCGCTGCAAGCCTATATGCCACAAGTTGTTTATTTTGTGAGGTCTTTTCGTCAGCAAGGCGGCTTACAAGACTCTTTAACAAAACGCCCGGAAATAACTACAAAACAAACGAAAGCAGTAGCAGCTGAAGTTTTATTTATTTTTTCCAACTGCAGCGCAGTTCGCAGATTCTCGCCACCCGCCCTCCAAGCTAAATAGTCTCACCCATGGGCGTAGCCGGGGGGGGCAGGGAGGAACTGCCCCCCCAATCAAGTAAAACAATACTTAACTGACCAGGCACGTTGGTTCTGCCTCCCCCTAACAAATGTCATGCCCCCCCCCCAAATCCTAGCTACGCCCATGGTCTCATTTACTAGGACTCTTATGATATCCGTATTCAAACGATTGTTCAAGGTGGCAGGCGGCACCCCTTATGATTATTATTTTCCACAGAAATATGTCATCTTCCAGCAAAATAGACAACCCACTCCCCCAAGAAAAATAATGTTGTTATGGGCATGGTAAGAGTCCCTGTTGTATCCTGTTGTGATTCCTGAAATGCAAGGGCAATATAATTATATGATGGGAGTTTTCTCTCGGAAACATTTACTGCGCTGTATTTAATCGCCTGCTGCTTTTAAAAACAAAGCCCTTACTAACTGGTTTATTATTATTATTTTTTAAAAAAACATTTTGCAATTGTTATTTAAAAGTATTTAACAATGTTGCTGTTTTAAGCTGCAGAGTACAGTACAGACTTTGGCTATCATTATTAACAGGCTATTTCGTGGATTAGTTGGAGCAAAACACCCACAAAGCCTCTTGTGGCTCATTGCCTTAGCCAGGCAGGCTTCTGGGAATTGCCAGCAGAGTGTGGAAGATGAAGAAATCACCATTGAAGGTTGCCTGGCTGCTTGTTTTGGTATTCCTGTCCAAACTCTTCTGTTATTATGGCCTAGGTCAGGCATCCCCAAACCTCGGCCCTCCAGATGTTTTGGACTACAATTCCCATCATCCCTGACCACTGGTACTGTTAGCTAGGGATCATGGGAGTTGTAGGCCAAAACATCTGGAGGGCCGCAGTTTGGGGATGCCTGGCCTAGGTCTCACAGCTGTGGGCAATTGCATACACATTGCACATATACCGTAGCACTTTCAAAGCACACGGTTTTCGTCCCAAACAGTACCGAGAATAGTTTACCCCTCATGAACCGCAATTCCCAGCATCTTCTGCAAACTAAAATAGCCAAGATTCTTATGGGGGGGGGAGCCCAATGTGCTTTAAATGTGTATTAAATGAGAAAAGGTTTTGAGTAGAAACACTTAGGAAGTTGGGGTGGGAAGTCAACTCATGAAACAATGTGAAGATTATAGTGAAAATGTTTGAAAAATTAAATGACAATCATTATTACAAAAAAAATAAAAAATAAAGGTGCATTCAATGCATGACACTGATGATGTGTGTTTGGGGGCTGCACTGCAAGCCCCAACAAGGTGGGTGGGGGAAGATAGACTTTGGCATTTTAACATTTATAGGTAATATGTCTTTGGCCGGCCTTTCCTTAAACTGAAAGGCTATATTCAGCCAGAACGTTACCAGTTTATAAACCATTAAGACTTGCTGGAGGTTTATTTTATTTTCCATCTTCATTTTGAAACTTCAAGGCAATTGTATCTCTCGATTAAAAAAAAACAGTTGGGAAATTTGGGAAGAAAATCCCCACAAACTGTTCTGCAACTTGATTTTCTGTTACAGGTAGGTAGCCGTGTTGGTCTGACGTAGTCGAAACAAAATAAAAAAATCCATTCCAGTAGCAACTTAGAGACCAACTTACCTGTAGTTTGTCATTGGTATGAGCTTTCGTGTGCATGCACACTTCTTAAGTGCATGCACACAAAAGCTCATACCAGTGCAAACGAAAGCTCATACAAATTCCTTCCATTAGCACCTTAGAGACCAACTAAGTTTGTCATAGGTATGAGCTTTCATGTGCATGCACACTTCTTCAGATACCATGATATACACGAAAGCTCATACCTATGACAAACTTAGTTGGTCTCTAAGGTGCTACTGGAAGGATTTCTTTTATATTTTTTGTTTTGATTTTCTGTGTTTTTGATGTAAAGACCTTTTTGTGTGTGTGAACTGCCCCGAGATCTAAGGCTATAGAAGTTTAATAAGAAATAAATAAAACCTGTTGCCCCAGTGAATCCCGCCGCCCGTGGCAGTTGCCTCACCTTGCCTCATGGGCGGGCCAGCCCTGGTGGGGAGCCACCACTAAAGAGGCCTGTTCTCGTGTTGCTACCCTGTGAACCTCCTGCGGAGAAGGGCCTCAGATTGTGCCTACTGGGTCTGGGGCGGTTCATGTGGAAAGAGGTGATCCTTGAGGTACAGTAACGGCATTGAGAGGCATAATGCCTCCAAAAGTGGAGACAGAACGTAGCCTTTTGCTTTTTCTGTCATCTCCTTTGAAAGCCACACAGCTCCTGCTTTCCAACACCTTTGAGCCATGAACATTAAATGCAGCCTCCATGTTCCAAGGTAGGTAACCTCTGAAAAACAGGTGCTTGAGATAATTGCTACTCATTTTAATTTCTAACACACACACACACACACACCCTGCTGGCAAAACCAAAGGTTATGGGAGTCGGATTCCCTAATAGTTTTCCACCCCACCCCAAGCAAGCTCCCAGACCCCATTAACCATCAACAAGGTGCTGGACCAGGGGACCCCATGCCCAACTTTTAGGAACCCAATGTCCCTTCAGATGTTGTTAAACCCTAGTTCCCATCAGCCCTAGGCAGCATGGTCAATGGTCAGGGACGCTTGGATCTGGTCCAGCAATATCTGGAGGGCTACAGATTCCCCACTCCTGCACTAGACATCAAAATAAAGAGAAGCTGTCTTATTTCTGCACCTCCTTCCATGGGAGGCAGCTGCCAAGCTGGGCAACGTGAGTTAAGGCGATGCCAAACTAGATGCCCCCCTTTTTTTCCCCTGAGCCAGCGGCTAGACTTTCCCGGGGCAGAAGAAAGGTGGCTCAGTCAGAATGCTTCTTTGGCACTGTAATTCTTACAGGGTTTTAAGACCTTGATTTTTCTCCCCAGTATTTCCTTTACACTTGGGAACTCAGATGAATTTTATGCTTAAATGGCAGAGTCAAATGCTAAGATGCAGTTCAAAACCAGGGCACAACTGATAAAGGGAAGATGAATTCAGTCACAATTGTCTGTATCTTTCTACTATTTCTGATTGTTCATGGAGTTTTCATGCTCTTAACTTAAAAGGCACAATGTGTGTGTGTGTGTGTGTGTGTGTGTACTCTGCTATGGCGGTCTTGATAGCCCTCTGCTGTATCTGAGTTGTTTATGGTCTGTAGACAAAATAAACTGAAATGGAACTTCCATATATCAAGGGAGTCTACTGCTGTATTCCATTCACCAGAGGGTGGGCGAGAAACCATCGCTTGAGTGCCAGCTACTGTGGGCACCCAACCCCACCCTTTTTGGGTTTTGCATCCTCCCCAATGCCACAGACCTACCAGCATTGTTCCGGGATAGCATATGTGTTTGTGTATAGAGTGGGAGAGAGAAAGGATGGTGGCAGATTTTTCAGAGGTGGCCACCTTCTTAACATTTCTAAGAAAAATGTACTCCAAGAAATTTGGAACCCACAGTAAGAGGTGGGTGGGAACTTATGGGGGAATCATAGAGTTGGAAGAGACCACAAGGGCCATCCAGTCCAACCCCCTGCCAAGCAGGAAACACCATCAAAGCATTCTTGACGTATGCCTGTCAAGCCTCTGCTTAAAGACCTCCAAAGAAGGAGACTCCACCACTCTCCTTGGTAGTAAATTCCATTGCCGATCAGCTCTTACTGTCAGGAAGTTCTTCCTAATGTTTAGGTGGAATCTTCTTTCTTGAAGTTTGAATCCATTGCTCCGTGTCCGCTTCTCTGGAGCAGCAGAAAACAATCTTTCTCCCTCCTCCATATGACATCCTTTCATATATTTGAACATGGCTATCATATCACCCCTTAACCTTAAGAAGAGTCCAACTCTTAAGAGTTAACTCTTAAGAAGAGTCCAAAGCATGGGTAGGCAAACTAAGGCCTGGGGGCTGGATCTGACCAAATTGCCTTCTAAATCCAGCCCGTGAACGGTCCGGGAATCAGCGTGTTTTTAGATGAGTAGAATGTGTGCTTTTATTTAAAGTGCATCTCTGGGTTATTTGTGGGGCATAGGAATTTGTTCACCCCCCCCCACCCCCAAAATGGTCCGGCCCACCACATGGTCTGAGAAACGAAAGAGGTTGCTGACCCCGGGTCCAAAGGAAACCATCAAGAGAAACATCACAAAAAAATGCCACCACTTGTGACTCTCTCACCTTTATTTCATGTTTTCTTTTTCCTATAAAACTCCTCCATAAATTTCACAAATTTAACAAAAACAAAAAAAGGCGTAAAAGTCAGGACAAAAAACCCAATCCCTTAACTTATTACAAACATTCCCCCCCGCCCCTCCAGGTTTCATTTCGGAATATTGGGCTAGGTGCATTTCTTACACCAGAGCAAATAAATTCCCTTCCCCCTCCCCCCAGCCCCAAAGTACTTTTAATATCCTCTGTACATAGAACAGGTATTTAATACCTTTGCTTCCAGCAGAAGACAGCCTTAAAAAAATTACACACCAGCGAGAGGATCAAGTACTCAGTCGCTTCCTTCAAGAGTGCAAAACTCCCATCTCTCTCTCTTTTTTTTGTTCTCAAGGCCTTTACACACTCATGACATCCCCACCACCAGCCAATTAAAATTAGATATGTGTAATGACTATTCAAGGAGCATGGTTAGGGACATGCGTACTTTACAATAAAAAGGGATTGGGGGGAATCTGAATACTGCAACCTGTATACATTATATGCAATTTTTTCTTAATTTGCATATTCTTCTGGTATTGCTAATCATGGGGAGTGGCAAAGACATATGAAAAGCCCCTCCCGTAACCAACAGGAAACCTTAGCTAGCCCTCTAGGTACTAGATCTCACCGGGCATTTCCCCACCTACTGGTAAGAATATGAACTGGAATCTTGCTGATTTTAACTTTTTTTTGGAAAAAAAAAGTCCTGAGATCCTCAGGAAGATTAATTCTGGAACCGGCAGCACCTTTCATACTCAGTTCTGCTCTAGCACGAAATGGCAGTGGACACACAACTCTGAACACGGCGGACACATCTGCCCAGGATGCTTCGAAGGCCACAAGCACCTCCGACTGCGCTTGGGGAGCGCAGATCTGGCCATAATTAAAAACACTTTTAAAATCCTATTTCTTTCCATGGATGGGTGCACCTCCCCTGTTGTTGAAGTAGCAGCGGTGTTTCAAAAAAATCACCAAAGTGGAAACAGATTGGAGAGCACTTCTGGCCTGCTGTTTGGACAGAACATGGGGGCGGGGGGGGGGAACTCCATGGAGGGCAGAACATTTTTTGGGGAGACGGGTCCCACTACTCTTTGAGCTATGACCTCAGACCCTCATCACTTCCCAACAGCTGCTCATGGGGGAAGAGGGCAGAACAGCTGAAATGGGTAACGGAACAGCTGCGGCTCTCTCCACTTCCAGTTGGTTCCAAGGTTTTTGTGGCTAAAACGCTTCCTGTTAAGTCATTGGTACAGCAAATGGAAGCTATCTAAATCTTTGCTGAGTACCAGGAATGGACACCAGACCTGTGGGAAAAACCCAAACAAATTTGGAGCACAAATCTTTCCTGCTGCCTGGCATTTAAAAAGGGAATTCGGGGGAGGGGGAGGGGAACGGTGTGTGTGTGTGTGGGAAACCGAACACTTTTGAAATATTTGTTCTGAGCAATAGCTAAAATTAATGTTTGTTGCATTAAAAAGAGTGTTCCCCTCTGAGCTTTCTCCACTAGAAACAAAACATTCCTTCCATTTCTACTGCACCTCAGGTCAAGGAGAACTTTCGTCCTGGTTGAATTGCACCATCCGTTTGTTCCTATTTTCATTTTCGATCCTATTTGCTAAGTGGCAAAAAAAGAGACAGACTTAAAACAATCTGGTAGATGAAGCCAAGCTGCAAGATTGCAGCCCACCAATTCCATCAGTTAGCCTTGGTAGGCAGCCAGCTGAAATGGCACAGCTACTGGGGCCTAACATAAGGCCAGGTTGCTCTCCCCTCAAATCACAGAAGGTCGGGGTCTTATCTGACATGGCACAGAGTCTCAAAAACCAAACTCCATCTATTTCCTATTATCTGAGTGCCTCCAAAGCTCAGCATGACTGTAGGGGCTGCCTCCTTTCTTCGTCAGAATATTATATATGTGCTCAGCGCTGCCAAGCGTATTTATTTATTTCATAAAATTGTTTACACTGCTTGATTGTAAAAAACCTCAGGAGTGGTTTGTGCACCCTTGAAACAAGCCTTTAAGTTGCCACTCCACAGTGTTGCATTTCTGCTTTTAAAAGAGAGCCCTTTATCGCCCCAGACCTACCCGTTAAATCTTACTAGCGCACAGATGGCTTAAGAATCTCCAGATTGTAACACTGCCATAGGGGATCATACAAGCAGCCGTTTAGGTGCCTGAATCAGGTACTGTGCAGCTGTTAACACTGAAACGTATCTATAATTATTTGAATGGGAAACGGAAAGAGCCCATGCTTATAGCTGTAGGATTTTGTGCTCCAAGTTGTATGGAATTCATTCCAGACTCTCTTTAAAGTGGCAGCATTGCATATATTTTACTTTCCCCCAAATTTCTCTTAAAAACAAAACAAACAGGGGGGAAAATAGCTTTCAAGTCTCTAAAATTTTCACATCTACTGAAAACACTTCCTTCCCCCTCCCCACCCATCCCACAGCTTTAAAACTCCTAACATCTCACATCTACTTAACACCACTGGGCCAAAATGAAGGGGACAAGCAGTATACAAAGATTTAGGTGGAGAGAGAGAGAGAGAGAGAGAGAGAGAGGACAGGTTTGCCCAACCAAAAACACCATCCATTTTAACCATTCCCCAAAATAGGCCCCTTAATACAAAAACCGAAAGACAGGTAACAGACTTAAAGCGCTGTCAGTTTCAAGGAACAAAAGAGGGGAGGGGAGAGAGAAAGATCATAAAGAAGACACCCATTTGGAAAGACCCCCCCCCCAATTCCTTACTACACTTCTCTTTGGGGTGATTTTCCAGAAGCCAGAGATAGGGAAAACCATCCAGTCTCCCCATCTATGTTACAGCTACCCATGGATGCTCTCACTCGACACACACACACACACACACACACACACACACACACGAACACCACAATGGACCCACAAACACAGCAGCCATTCTAAGAGAAAGAATCTACAACAGAATGGTGGTGGAGGAGGAGGATGGAACACCAGTATCATAAAACCCCAAGTCTGCTCAACCGGCATTTGGGCTCCAGTCCCAGCTGTAAAGCCTCAAAGGCTTTTGGAAATAAAAAGGAGGAGATGAGGTTGGGGTGGGGGAGAAAGGAAAGGGGTGTGTGTGATCAGATCACAAGGAAGTCCTTTGGTGACCAAAACAGCTACAAGGGCACCAATGGGGTGAGAGGAAGTGGGGGTCATTCTTTTAAAAAAAAATCTATAAAATACATTTTTTAATAGTGGAAGAAAACACCTCCCCCCCCAACTTCTTGCAAATGTTCATTCTCCCCCTGCACCCCCCTGAGCGATTAATACTTAAGTTTCGGGAGAGGCTGCCCTGACCCAAGAGAGCCCCACCTCTTCTCGCTCACCCAAGAACGCAGCTGCCTGGTGGGGGGGGGGGCAACATCCAGGAGGAAGCACGGAGGGGAAAGGCTTCTCCGCCACCCTCTCGGGTGCCTTTTGTTCTCAAGGAAACTTCCAAACGCAAAGACACAACATCTGGAATGAATGGATACTGGCATTGGGAGCCGGAGAGAGAGCTGTGCAGGGGGGTTGACAAATGCCTGTTCTTGCTTTGGAAAGGAGGCCTTGCAGTACCCGTGGCTGGAATCAGGCCTCATCCTGAGGCTGCACAGCATCCATGTTGCCTGCTTACCCCAAGCATAGCAAGGCAGCGTTGCTGAGCTCCAGGGGTGTTGCCAAGGTCCTTGTAAAAAAATCGGGGGGCATGGGCACAAATGTGTGTGGGTGTATATATATCTATACGTATACATACAAGCGCTCAAACATATGTATACACACAAATTTAGAGGCAAGCCAGCTAGAGGCACGCCCCAGATAAACTAATTCAGTTAAACTGCATCCCATCCCATCCCAAATGATTCTCTCTTCAACTCATTTAACCCCAATTCCATTTCCCCCGGCAGATGCTGCTCAAGGTCCATTTGCTTCCTCATTACGCCCTCCATTAATTAACCTCAAATCATCTCTGGGTAAGGGGTTACGTTTAAAGTTATGTAGTCTCTTCGATCATCCTGCCCAGTGTGGTAAGATTTGGTTCTGTGTTTTATTTTAAGAGTAGGTCCCTCGCCTGGGTAACAAACAGAGTGGTGTAGTAGTAACTTTTTGCCACACTGGGAACCCCTTTCAGCCCAATTCATTAGGCACCCAGAAACCCTTGGGGAACTTTCAGAAGGAACGAGGGGCCCATGGCTCATGAGCCCCCTCCCTCCACTAGCAGCGCCCCCATCAAACTCAAAGTGGAAGCACCTCAACAAGCACAGAAAGCTCTCCTACTATTCTCCATTTCTTTTCTGTTGGCACAGCAGAGTCTTCTCTGGAATTTTCCCAAATTCTGAGGCTCAGAACGACTGGCCAGATATGAGACACAGCTGAGTCATTGCAACAGAGCAGCTCTGGAAGTTGGCATCTTATAAAGACAAACAAGACACACGGACAAGAAGTTAAAAAAAAGGAAAGCTCAAAATAGGATTTGGGGTCAACATGACCTAACGCAGATCAGCTTATTGCCACATAATAGTTGTAACTTTTGCAGGCGGGGGGAAGAGAGGGGAAGGAACCCAGAAGAGACTAAAACTGTCAGGTTTAAAAACACCGCTTCCGCAAGGGGCCCCTGTGCACTCACTTTAGGACTCCTAAGAGAGCTCAAAGCAAAATCTTCTGGCCAACCCCCCACCCCATGTGCCGCAACACAAACAGCATCACCACCACCATCAGTAGTCCTGTAACATTTGGCAAAAGATTTAAGACTCTTGTTTGGAAGGTAAGCTGCACCTCTAAAATGCTAAAACCACGTGTGTGTTTGCATCTGGGGGGTGGGCAGTTTCTGCATACTTCAGGGTCTTCCCCCTACACCCCCTACACCCCATGCACAAAAACTTAGCCAAGCAAGGAATACTGACAAATATTCCAATTAGTGTTGTCCAGCACCCGCCAAAGTTTTGTTTTCAAAACCTTTGTGACCGTGCAGGTGTTTTAAAATAAAGAGGAGGAGAAAGACAAACTCTCAAGCGAAAGCTCCTCTGAGTCAGTTCATCTCTTCCCCACCCCTGGGCCAACTGATTTCATAGAAACTGACCGGGGGGGTGGGGTGGGGGGGGGACGTTTCTTTGCAAAACGGCAATGGTGGTAATGCATTTTGGCAAAAAGTTATTTGAACACTGATGGCAAATGAAGAAAGTAAGAAAGAGCAACACAGATCTGTCCCTTTTGGAGAAACGGGGGGGGGGGGGAGAGAGATCTTCAGGATATTTGCTTGGTTTCCATATGCAAAAAAATTATCTGCCCACAGGTATGTTGAAGAAACAGGTCAAACCGTACTTTACCCCCCCCTCCCTATCTGCCACTGCAACTTTAAAAAAATGAAACGGAAACAAAATATCAATGCCCTCCCACGCAAAACCCCTACACCCCCCCCCTTTTGAGACCTTAAGACCCGATTAGGCCCTTCTTACACTTATATATATATATGTAAATATATATAAATGACATATATAGAGGTATACGTCATTCATATATATGTACGTGAGAATGACAGAACAGGACAGCGTACAGTAACATAGTCCTTACAGTTAAAGCAGATCAAACAGGGGGAAAGGAAAAAAAAAGGCTCGTTTGGGGAACTGGATCCAGCACCACATCGAAAGCCTCAAGTGCGAGATGGCAGGCGCCCGTCAGTGGGCGCAAGTACGTTCCGGAAATTGTCCCACACGCGGAGGAGCAAGTTCAGGCCGGGGCGCCGCTGCACCTGGCACAAAGAACCCGCCCCACAATACTCCACCGGCCCCAACATGGGTGGCTGTCCTCTGGGCAAGTCGTGTGATTTGGCTGCACCAATGCCTGCCCTGATCTGATCGGAAGTCTCTCCATGTGACCTGGGGTGAGGCAGCGGGAAGAGGCAAGGGGGGGGGGGGCGCCAAGCCTTGCGACGCCTGCAGGCCAGGTTGTTTTCATGTCCGTAGGTTCTGCGCAGAAACGACAGCTGAGTTTTATCCCGAACTTAAAATAGGATGCCTCAAACGTGCATTCTTTTTTTTAAAAACACACACACATAAGAGAATCTCGTTCTAAAATTTAAAAAGCCGGAATTAAAAAAACAGCAACAACCAAACAACCAAGGAGAGCACGGTGTCGCGGCTAGGACCAGCGCAGCTTTTACTCTACCAGTTCCAAGCAAAGCTTCTGAAGCGAAGGAGGACAGGCTCGCCAAGGACGAGCGCTCGGCTGAAGCCCAAGAGGAGGAGCTGGTGGCGGCGGCAGCAGCAGAAGCGGCGGCGGCAGCAGCAGCAGCAGCGTGTTCCTAGAGCGTGGCTGATCCCTAAGGCAGTGCTTCAGGTGAATCGAGAGGATAAGGCGGCGGCCAAGGTCCACGAGTCCATTTCCTGGTACCGAAAAGACAGGGATTCTGGTTTTAAAAAAAAGCGTCCCGCTTCAGAAGCCAAGGGTCACGTAGCCACGGCCTCCAGGTAGCTCTGCAGCTTGCGGACGGTCGTTTCGTCCAAGGAGAACAAGTCAAAGTCGAAGGTTGTGTTGGTGACATTGAAATGTCCGGTTTCCTCAATGAGATTTACAATCTAGGCCGGGGAGGAAAAGGATCAGAGTGAGACGCAAATATTCTCCCCCCCTCCCCTTATAATTTTTATTAAATTTTGTGTTTTACATATTAGAATATTCATTTAAACAACCTTAAAATGAACTTGCCTTCTTCTCTTCCCATGGTTCATTTTGCATGACATAAAATCCCTGCCTATTTTACATAAACTAAACCATTCCATTATTGCATCCACCAAAACTTATGTACACAGTTGAATTTATCTTAATGCTGCCAGCGTTTTCAAATGTATACAATTTCCCTCCATATATTCAATAAACATTTTCCAATCTTCTTTAAACCTATGTTCTTCTTGTTCTCTTATTCTATATGCTAGGTCTGTGAGACACCAATATTCTGTGCCAACCCAACGCAGAGAGTTTGCTCCCTGCTTTTGCTCTCTCTCATTTCCTGTCCCACTGCGGAAATTCAGACAGGGACCAATCGTTCACACTTTGTGCACCATTTTAAAAAGCCACGTGCAGTGCTCCCCTCCCCTGGACTGACCCTCTTGTCTCCATGAAAGGCTGCTTCGAGGCATAGGACACAAACTACATTGGCTGCTGTACTGCAGTGGAACAACAAGGCAATAGCAAATTGGGAGACTTCAAAGACTGGTCTTATCTAAGTCCTGCTGGCAGAACACATTTCCTGGCTGGAGATGTATTTATCCCCACTAGACATTACTTGTGGGCAAGGCTAATAGTAATTCAAGTGGGATTGCTCATTTGAAAGGTGTGAAGGCAGCCGTGGCTGGGCAAAGGCAGACCCCACATCTGCCTGGGGGCAGGAACATGAAGACTCATAAAAATTCTTCCCAGGACTTCAAAGAAAAAACATCACAGAATCATTTCATCAGAAATCTCCCTGTCCCTCGCCTACATGTAGTAATTAGGGGGGTGGGGATGCTTTTCAGTCTTTAGCTTTCAAACTGCTAGCCTGTCCAACTTTTGAGACCCGTCTGTGCTCCCAGGACAGCTTCCGTTGAATTTGCAAGGCCACAAAACGTAACAACAACAACAACAACTACAGGTTACAACTGGATATATGCATAAGGTGCTTGAACAAGATAATCTGAAAACAACAACAGCAGCACCATTCATTGCACTGCGGCAAAAGAGAACGTTTAACATTCCACTCTGGCTTCAACTTGCATTCCCACACACAAAACCACCTAACATGTCCTTACCTGCTGAAGCACATTTCGTTCCCGTAAAGCCATCAGCCTCCGATGAAGTTCCACCAACTCATCAGTGTAGGCCTTAAGAGAGGGAAGAAGGAAGATTAGCTAGGAGAACCCTCTATCTTGAGGTTTTCAGTCCTCTCGCCATCAAAGTGCTGATTAATGCTCACACACCCCGATAGCCTGAAGGGCAAATATGCTGCTGCCAGTTCAGGTGGACAGTGGGGAAGGTTTTTGTCCTCCTTTGCAAAAAAAAAAAAAAATGGACACAGTGGGTGGGTGGGTGGGTTAGGAGTGGTGCCCAGTGAATTAGAACTTCTGTATTGCACATGAGCACATTGTGGAGTTGTACAAAGGGTTGGGGGGTTGGAGGGGAAACGGCAACGCAAAAACCAGCCTAAAAGAAAATGGGAAGGCAAGTCTTGCACGCATCTCTGGCATCCATTAAAGTAGGTATGGGGGACCTTTGGGTCTCCAGACGCTGCTGAACTACAGCTCCCACCAGTCCCAGCAAACATGGCCAATGACCAGTGAGGATGGGCATTGTTGTTCAGCAATGTCTGGAGGGCCACAACTGCATTAAACTGCCTCTGGTAGCAAAGCCTGTGTTGCTGCTAGGGCTGAACAACGGGGATATTTGAAGCTTTGCTCCAGCAACAACAACAACAGCAACGCACCTACTCTGTATGAAGTTTCCTTATAAAAAAAACAGATCCTCTTCTTTTGTTTCAAAGGAGAAAAATATATATAAAAGGAACATGATCTCCCGCACCACTATCACACGGGTAGGCAAACTAAGGCCTGGGACCCGGATCCAACCCAATTGCTTTCTAAATCCAGTCGGGAATCAGTGTTTTTAACATGAGTAGAATGTGTGCTTTTATTTAAAATGCATCTCTGGGTTATTTGTGGGGCCTGCCTGGTGTGTTTACATGAGTAGAATGTGTGCTTTCATTTAAAATGCATCTCTGGGTTATTTGTGGGGCATAGGAATTCATTCATTTCCCACCTCCCCCCCCCCCCAAAAAAATATACTCTGGCCCCCCACAAGGTCTGAGGGACAGTGGACTCTCCTCCTGCTGAAAAAGTTTGCTGACCCCTGATCTAGATGGCAGAAAGGGAATAAATGGGCCCCCTACCAAATCGAGAAAAAAAAGAATCTGTATATTCCCTTTGTGCTGCACAGGGAGAAGCTTGGGGTGTGGGAGGAGAAAGTACTGGGAGCTCTTGAATCTAGCTAGGAAAGGCAGCCAGGGAGCTGCTGCCTGCCAGAGGAGACAATATTGGGCATGAACGAATGGCCTGGCTCTGCAGAAGACAGCTTTGCACATTTCAAAAGAGGTGGCTTGAGCCTCGTTAGGGCTGGCTTGGTTTATCCTGAGCAGCCAAGGGCTCCCTCTGCCAACAGATGGCTTCTCCTTCCCTCCCTCCCTCCTACAATTTAAATGCCCCTCTCCATGGAGGTACCTTGTCATAGGTCCCTTTCTTCAGAATCTTTTCTGGCTTGCTGCAGGACTCTGGGCTCTTCCTCCCAGTTACCTGAAAGCAGTTAAAGAGGGGGAACATGCTCACGAGCCAGTTCAGAGGGGACAAAAGGCAACCGTTGCAGCAGAGCCTTGATAAGGTGCAAAGACTGCGCTCCTTCAAACTGGAAACCAGGCACAATATAGCAAACAGGTTCTCTCCCCTTCTCGTAACAAAGGAACTGCAAGTCAACTCTGCCCCCCACGAGGAATTTTCCCACCACCAGCCAGAGCTCCCCAAACAAGACTGATTCATCATGGGAGTAGGGGCAAGGAGTAGGAAAGAAGGAAAGCGCCTCATTCAAATCTCTACTCAGATATGATCTCAACAGATGCCCTCGTGCCACCCAGCAGCCTTCTTGAACCCAGAGTCCTCCATGGATGTTCAATGCTAAGAGCTGGATCCATCATGGCCGCTGGGCAGGGATGATGGGAGTTGTAGTCCAGTAATATCTGGAGGACACCAGTCTGGAGAAGGAGGCAATATGGCGATAGTGGTTTCTCCTACAGGGCCTCTGCACTCCGTCTCTGCCAAGAGGGGAGGTCATCAATTGTTTGGGTGTCTTGTGCCCCTATTTACAAACCCTGCCACCAAAACATAGCACTGACCTATACGACCAAGCCTTTGGCTTGTGGGTGGCTGCAAGGAAGGCACTGGGAACAGTCTCTGCCTGCCTTAAAACTAACTGCAGCTTATGCCTGAACCCGAACTGCGGTTGGTTGAATGATTTGTTGAAACAAGCTAGCAATGCACCCTTATTTCTGTTCCTGCCTTGTTTCAACACCCTCACACCGGCAAACTCGGCCCTCCAGATGTTTTGGAACGACAACTCCCATCACCCCTAGCTAACAGGACCAGTGGTCAGAGAATTGTAGTCCCAAAACATCTTGAGGGCCGGGTTTGCCTATGCCTGCCCTCACAGGTGTTCTTAGTCCCCTCGAGAGGACAGGACCAAAGAGCTCCAGCTCCTTCCCTGCTTCCTTCGATAAATGAACTAACCCTTCTTCCAATCTTCCCTGGCTATTACTTTCTGTATCCTTTCTCTCTTTGGTCCTTTCTCCTTCTCTTTCCTCTTCTCAACTTTCTCCGCTGCTTACGAAACAAAAACAGCCACTCCTACAACTGTCTCCCGTCCCCCCGCACCCCAGCCTTGCACTCCTTTAGTATACCTGGGCCAAATTCCAGACAGCTAGGGTGAGTAGGAAGCCAAACTGCCTTTGCTGCACAATTACCTTATTGTTAGAGGGGGGTAGTTTCTGGTTGGGAGGAGGCTCCCGACTCGGAAGGCAGGAGTCCTCACTGTTGTCACTGTCGCTATCGCTGTGGCTGAGTCTGAAGAGGCAATAATAATAATAATAATAATAATAATAATAATAATAATAATACATTGCCCATCTGACTGGGTTGGCAGCTCCCAACAAAACATTAAAAACACAATAACACAACAAACATTAAAAACTTCCCAATACAGGGCTACCTTCAGATGTCTTCTGAAAGTCAAATATAGTTCTTAATTTCCTTGACATCTGATGGGAGGGTGTTCCGCAGGGCAGGCGCCACTACCGAGAAGGCTCTGTGCCTGGTTCCCTGTAACCTCACTTCTCACCGTGAGGGAACCGCCAGAAGACCATCGGAGCTGGACCTTGGTGTCCGGGCTGGACAATGGGGGCAGCCTTTCAGGACAGGTGTGGGGAAACCTTTGCCCCTCCAGATGTTGCTGAGCTATAACTTTCATCCTCATCCATGGCCACTGGCCGTGCTCGCTGGGGCTGGTGGGAGTTGTAGTTCAGTAACACCTGGAGGGCTACAGGTTTCCCACACTTATCCTGGAAGGCTGCAGGGTTAAGCAGGAGGCTCTGCTCCCACATTCTGGACAGGCCCCTCTCTGTCTCCAGTAGCTCAGTGGCTACAGCCAGTGCTTTGTAAGCAAGCAGCTTCAGGATGAATGCCCAGGATGGAGCAACCAGTCAGTGAAGAGCTGAGGTTAGTCATTGTGGCACCCTCCAGAATCTACTGGCCAAAAGTTGCCATCACCTCTGACCACTGTGCCATGCTGGCTGGGGCTGATGGGACCTGGGAGGGGCTGACGTCGTCTGGAGGGCACTACGTTGGCTAATGCCGGGTGCACAGAATCCTGAGCTTGATGGGGTGGTGGCAAAACACTGCCTCCTCTGCTGCTTCTCTTCCATCCCCTCCATAGGCAGCAAAGGGTTGCATCCAATGCTGGTTCTACTCAAGAGCACTCAAAGGTATTAATGGGCCCAATTTAATCATATTCATTCATTTCTGAGTAGAACTAGCACGTGCCCCACGACGCAACATGACCCATTCTTATGAAAACCCTGAACAATCTGTTCAGGTCAAATAAGTCATGAAAGCTTGACTCCACATCTTTTGTTTGCTTTAGGCAACAGCTACAAGTTCTGAACACAAAAGACAGCCAATTGCATCTGACTGTAGTGCTGGGAAGGCAGAAAAGTAGGGCAGTGAACTCTGGCTTCTGCCACTGGCTCAGCGAACCAAGCTGCCAGAGGCCGCTCCCCCTGCTTGCCTGGAAGACCACCCAGCCATCAGCCAGAAAAGAAGAAGGCTGCAGGGAGCAGACTCTCCTGACTCCCTCCTTGCCAGAGAGAGTAGTGTGGGCCAACTGACAGCTACTCCGGGGCTGCAGAAGGGAGGGGAAGGACACCCTGACCCCATTCACGAGCCAAATGTACAAGAGCTAACAACTGCTGTTCAAACAAACTCACTGGAAGATCAGGTGGCCCCAACTGTTCTGGGCTTGAAGATTAAACTCACTTCTCTACCTGCCCCCTTCCTTTCATTCTGTGTTTCTGTAAGCCAGACTACGAGCTGCTTTGGAAGACCATGATTGCCTTAAACCAGGGGTCGGCAAACTTTGGCCCGGGGGCCGGATGCGGCCCACCAGGCTCGTAAATCCGGCCTGCGGACCCTGCCGCTCAATCGGTCAGTCCCCACGCTGAGCTAAACCAGCACAGTGTTTCCTTGAAAAGAAGCTGCAGACGCCTCACCGCGCGGGGACTGACTTCCGCGACGCTGGTATGGCTTTGGATTGGCTGCAGGAAGCCCCTCGCCACCACTGTGCTGAGGTAAACCCGGCGCAGCCATGGACGGAGAGACAGGTGTCAGGTCTGGGCCGCGCCATGGGCATTGTGATGGGCGCGTCGCGGGGCTTCAGCCGGAGCTTGGCACGACTGCTGGACCCGCGCCTCGGCACTGCTGGTGACGCGCTCAGTGGCCGCGCTAGAACAGCTGGAGGGTGAGCTGCATGCCACCTGCCCAGCGCTCCATGTGTGTGGCCTGCCCGCTGACCTGGCCTTGGACGACAGGCCGCAGTATGTGGTGCATGCCGCCTGGGAGCTCTGTGGGGACGGGCCAATGGAGCGGCTGCTGCTCATCAACAACGCTGAGACACACTCCTGAGCGCGTGCAGAGTGCATTCCTCCAGGTCCAGAGGCAGCTGCAGGACCGGCTTGCAGGGTATTTATATTTTTCAAAATATAGTCCGGCCCCCCACAAGGTCTGAGGGACAGTGGACCAGCCCCTTGATGAAAAGGTTTGCTGACCCCTGCTTTAAACACAGGCAAAACCAGCACATGAATAAACCTGGGCTGCTCTCACCTCGCATCCCTGCTGATGGGAGCCGCCTTGACCGCCGTCTCGTCCCCAGAAGAACTGTCATCATCGTCAGACTCTTCCGACTGCAAGTCCTCGACCATGGAGCGCAGAGGCCCTGGGGTTCAGAAGCCGGGAAAGCCAGTTTAAAAATGGGCACAGGGCAGGGAAACTCAGGTTCAACGCTAAGCGGAGTTGTGCTGGGCTGCTTACCAGGCACTGTCCGTTTGGGCTCTGTTCAGTTCCCACTGGGCCACCCCAGGAACAGCTGGGCTGCCCTGTACACAGGGTGGAACAGCTTCAGGGCTCCCCAAGCTAAACACAGCCTGATAGTGAGACAGGGAGAGTGGCCCACCACAAGGCCTGCTTAGCTCATTGTTCTACCTGTCTAGAACAGTAAACAGGGTGGCTGTTGAGCCACAGGACACAATGCGGAGAAAGAGGGGCGTTCACACAGCACGGAGGGACACAGGTGGTTTGGGTCTGGCCCCACAGGCAAGCAGACATTTTGCGACTGTCCCAAGTCCCTCCCCCCCCGCCATCTCTCCAGCAAAATCATTGTGTTACCATCACACCTTTCAGACCAAAAAGAAACGGGTTTAGAAACAGCCTCGGTCCGGTATACCTGAAGGAGCGTCTCCACCCCCATCGTTCTGCCCGGACACTGAGGTCCAGCTCTGGGCGCTTTCTGGCGGTTCCCTCACTACAAGAAGCCAAGTTACAGGGAACCATGCAGAGGGCCTTCTCGGTAGTGGCACCCACCCTGTGGAATGCCCTCCCACTAGAGGTCAAAGAGAACAACAATTACCAGACCTTTAGAAGGCATCTCAAGGCAGCCCTGTTTAGGGAAGCTTTTAATGTGTGATGGATTTCTGTATTTTAATGTTTGATGGATTTCTTTATTTTAGAATTTCTGTTTTGTTGGAAGCCGCCCAGAGTGGCTGGGGGAACCCGGCCAGATGGGCGGGGTATAAATAATAAATTATTATTCTAATAAATTATTATTCTACAGTGGAACCTCAGTTGTCGAACTTAATCCGTTCTGGAAGACCATTCTGCTTCCGAAACGTTCGACGACTGAGGCTCCATTGGACGGTCGGCAATTTCAATGGAGAAAATTGAGAAATGCACCCCGGATGCCATTCGACCTCCAAGGCACGTTCGAAAATGGAAGCAATTACTTCCGGGTTTTCAGCGTTCGGAAACTGAAACATTCGGCTTCCAAGATGCTCGAAAACCTAGGTTCCACTGTAACAAGTTCCCTGCCTCCAAAATACTTGTCCACCGAGTTTTAAACACCATTGGGAAGCCTGTAATAAATAAACCTTGTTTACATCTGTGGAGACTCTTTTGCGTGCGGACAGTTGCTCTGTTTGTTGCACCTGCGATGGTGGTGGTAGTTAAGTGTGATACATGGTGCTGAGTACAGCAGGAGTGGGGAACCTTTAGCTCTCCAGACACTCAACTACAACCCCCCAAAAGTCCTAGCAAGGATGGCCAGTGGCCAGGGATGACTGGCGGGAGCTGTAGTTTCACGACATATGGAGAGCCAAAGGTCTCCCACCCACGCAGTAGAAGATTGGAAGACTCTCTTCAGGAGAAGACTGCAAACATTTGACTATTTGAAGCTGTCCGCTCCAAGACTGGTGATCACATGGCTCTGCCTTCTCCCTTGGGTGCCCCCACCTGCATGCCGGTTAACCCATCCGTCAGCTTGTGTCCTGAATTCATTTTTAAGGTGGGTGGGAGAGAGAAGAAGAGGCAAGAGGCAAGCACATCTCTTGTGTCAGAGAGGTGATTTGACATAGCAGCAGATTTGACATGGTGCTGTGTGATTCAGGAAGTCCTCATTTCAAATCTTGCATCTGCCACTTGCATCGCATTTGTGGCAAAGGCAGACTTAGGCAAGCCATTTTCTCTCAGACTCAAACTCCACCCCACCCCACAAACAATCTGGGGATCAGACTGACCTACCTTGCAAGCAAGATAATGTAAAACACTTTAGAGAAGCACTTGACGAATACAAAGTATTATTTATTGTTTAGTACCCAAAAATGACAGAATTAGTGCTAACGATTTGTTGTTATTAATCAGGACTATCACCTTTACAGCCTCAAAGGCTAGAAACTTAGCACTTATCACCACTGCTGTAGACCCACATTTGCTTCCGTTTGTTGACACCCCCCCCCACCCAGAACAGCACCCATGTTATGGCTCCCACCAGGTGTGGGGTGCTTTTCCCAAGTAACCAGAGATGAACAATGAGGAGATTGACACCTGCAACATCCAGCCAAAGTGGAATATCCCCCCCCTCCAATTACTGCACCTAATTGTGGTGAAATTGTGCCAGGTGGAGAGGATACAGGTGAAGCAAGTCAGGTACACCACCATGGCTAACTCTGCAAATCAGTTTCTGCCCTAGCAGTGTTTTTTTTGTGAAGGGGGTGGGGGTGGAAAAAGCAGCAACTTTTCTAAAGATTTTCTCAGGTGAGCAGTTATTTTTGCAACTCTTCAATGACTAGCCAAGGGGCACGACTTTCTACAGTGGCGGTATTCTTAAAAAGGAAGCTACTTAACTAAAGGCACAGAAAGCCTTGACAAGGGCTGATGTAAGTCAAGCTGGAAACTGGCCCAGTTTAGGCCCCCTTAGGTGGCCCAGGGCAAGTCATTCTCTCTTAGACTCAGGGTTGTGCTAAAACAGGCATAGGTTAACTTGGCCCTCCAGACTACAACTCCCATCATCCCTGACCACTGGTCCTGTTAGCTAGGAATGATGGGAGTTGTAGTCCCAAAACATCTGGAGGGCCGAGTTTGCCCGTGCCTGTGCTAAAAGATGGCTGATGTAGGTGGATGCAGTTCAGCACCAACTGAGGCTGAGAGAGAATGACTTGCCCTTGGCCACCTAACTGACTTACATCAGCCCTTGCCAAGGTTTTCTGTGCCTTTAGTTAAGTGCTTTCAACATTCAGGAAGCACAATGTTGAGTGCTGGATTTTTATGAACCAGTGGCTATTATTGGGCCATTATGACAAACAAAAACCTTACACTTGGGAGGGGGGGAGGCATCGTAGGCTTAATTGACACCATGACTCACGTGAGATTTCCAAACAGCAACGCACCTTGGCTGTGGTTCTGAGATGGCTCGAAATCAGAGTCAGAGCTGGAGTCGGAGCTGGAGCTGGAGTTGGAAGGGCTGGATGGGGCAGACTTCAGTCGACCCAGAGAAAGGAAGAAGGGAGAGAGAGAGAATGATTTCAACTCTTTGGTCCGTACAGCAGAATGGCAGAGAGAGAGATGGCAGCCCAGCCCAGCCCAGCCCCATTTCTTTTATTTCCCATGGAGGGTTCTTTAGTTTTGTCCTTTAGTAACCAAGAGGATTAAATCACAGACTTGGAGGTCTGGTCAACCTTCTTCTCAGGACTTAAGAAAGACAGGGTAAGTTAGATCCTCATGTTGTGGGGAGGGAAACAGCTGTAATAGGATTTTCTATACTGCCGTTCATCTGAGGATCACAGAGCAATTTGCAATCTAAACACAAAAATACATAGCACAGTAACAAACAGAAACATTACCTACCCCCAGTTTAAAAGGCCACATGATTGTTTTATTAGCCATCCCAAGTAGTGGGATGTTGTAAGAATGATGCAGAGTTCGGTGTGGTACTGTGGACCAACAGGGCCCTATTAACAATTACAATTTATTACCCAGCCTTTACCCTAAGGTCCCAGGGCAGGTTACAAGCTAAAGTGACCAGGGTCTAGTCTAGGGGTTGGCAAACTAAGGCTCATGGGCCACAAGCAGCCCATGGGGGTCGTTTAACCGGCCCACCGAGCTGCCCGCTCGGCGAGTCCCTGCCCACTGCGGTAAACTGGCACAGCACGGCATGGGGAATCGCTTCCGCGGTGCCGGAAATCGCGTCTGCGCAGACAGACGCCAGAAATCGCGGCCCACGGAGGGCTCTCCGCTGGAGTAAACCGGCCCAGGTCTAGACCCCTGGTCTAGTCAGTGCTTAGGCTGCCTGGGACAGCCAATGCGGTGGCTGCAATGAGGTTTTTAATGTTCTAAGTTTCATTGCATTTTTAATATCTGTTGGGTGGCTGGGGCAAGCCAGACATAGGAATAATAAAAATATTAAAATTATGAAAGGGGTGGGGGTAGGGAGGAGCCATGTATGTCCTGAGCATGTTGGGAAAAAGAGTGGCTTGACCATTTTTGTTTTTAAATACGGTTAAAGAAAAAGTTTTGAAAAACCATTCAGTTCTCAGACTGGAATCTTGGGGCGGGGGGAGAGAACTGGCCATTTTAAAAGCATTTTAGGGCGATAGCGAGGGAAACCACCATTGTACCTCACCTCTAGGGTTTCCCTGCATTCTGAAAAACCTTTACGAATCCCAAGAAGAAATATTAGCAGGACTAGAGGGCGGAGAAGGCAGATGCAGGACTGAAACTCAACAAGAGCCCCAGGTCCAAACTGTCTCCAGCGTGGGTTGTTTTTAATTGCCTGCACTCAGTAGACACCATACAGCGCAGCCCTGCCTGGCCTTGCAAGGGAAGAGAGCAGGCCCCTCACCTCTGACTTCAGAGAAGCTTCATCCTCAGAATTGGAGTCCTCTGCCACCGCCACCTCCATGGGTTTCTTGATCGCCTTAGTTTCGCTCTCCGTTTTCATCTTCTCCACTTTGGCGCTCGGCTTCTCCTTGGCTGGCTTCTTCTCGGCGTAAGAGGAAGTCCGAGGGGACGTTGCCGGGACGGTCTTGGCTCCTTTGGAGCTGCTCTTCTTCGGCTTCTTAGCGCTGGGTTTTGGAGACTCCACCGCGGGGGGCCTTTTGCTGGAAGGCTTCATCTCCGGCGGCGGAGGACCACCCTTTGGCGACGTGTTCTCCAGCTTGGGCTCCTTCAGAGCCAGCTTGGGCTCCTTGAAAGCAGCTTTCGGGAGGGTCTTCTCCTCCTTGGGCACCTTGTTCTCAGTGGGTTTCCTGGAGGAGTCCTTCGCAGGTTTACCCGGCTCCCTTTCAAGATCCCTGGAGGAGTTCTTGCTCTCCGAGTCTTTCCTGGGCCTCTCACGATGCTCCCGGGTGACCTTGTGTGGCTTGGAAGCTTTGCTGCTGTCTTTGTTGGCCTCCTAAGCACCAGCGAAGGAGAAATGAAAAGACCAGCAAAGTTTAATTATCCCATCCTGTATGAAAGGATGGGGTTCTGTGGGGAAAACGGAATCTTCCTCCAAAGGGAAAGCCACCATGCAGGAAGCATTCAGATAATCAGTTAAGTCGTATCTCACTATGCCCGTGTTCTTTCAAATTCAGAAGAAAGCAAAATAGTAAGCAGAACAGAAACGAGCAGAAAATAAAACAATGGAACAAAGGAATAAAGGGGCTCCAGGAAGGCCCCTCCTTCCTCCATAGATTTGCACTGGTCCAAAACAGTACTGGTACCCCACGTTTTCATAGTTGGGCAATTCACAAGTTCCAGTGGGACCCCCCTTTTCACTACACATTCCCAGAAATCAACTCTGCTGCTTCACTGGACCACAGACCGAGAAATGTGGGTCAGAGGTGTTGTAGCCTTGATTCTATAGGACGTTAATGAAGCAAGCTTAAGCCTCACATCAGGCAAGGCACAGTTTTCCTATCCCTGACTTGTGCTCTGCTTGCTTCAGGATAGCCATTCCCTCAAACAGTTATTCAAGAATAATTAAAACAGGCCAGTTACCTTGCCTTTCCCCACCCCTTCTATATTTGCAATCAGTGCTATTAGACTCTGCATAGTCTTTCCAATTTATACTAATGGGAAGATTGAGGATTCTGCAATATTGATTGCAAGTGCAGGATCACCTAGGCTCTCCTCTCTGGCCTAGGGTATCTTTCCCCTACTTCTATTCTCTGTTACAGATGCAACGTATCAAAGAATTAGAAGTCATTAGTCCAACTTGCTACTACTGCATCCCTGACAGATGGCTGCCCAGTATCTACTTCAACATCTCCAGTGACGGAGAGCCTACCCCCTATACCTGAAGGAGCATCTCCACCCCATCATTCTGCCCGGACACGGAGGTCCAGCTCTGAGGGCCTTCTGGCGGTTCCCTCCCTGTGAGAAGTGAGGTTACAGGGAACCAGGCAGAGTGGCTTCTCGGTAGTGGAACGCCCTCCCATCAGATGTCAAGGAAATAAACAGCTATCAGACTTTTAGAAGACATCTGAAGGCAGTCCTGTTTAGGGAAGCTTTTAATGCTCAATAGATTATTGTATTTTAATATTCTGTTGGAAGCCGCCCAGAGTGGCTGGGGAATAAATAAATTATTATTATTATTATTATTATTATTATTATTATTAAGCAGCCTGGCCCACTCTTGAATGGCCTTGACTAGTGGAGGTTCACTTAAAGTTTACCTGAAATCCAATTCCCTGTGATTTCCAGCCATTAGTTCAACTCAACCAAAATACAATGCGGAGGCCAAAGAGAATATATATAGTGTGCACATAATTCTATGCCTCTTTGGAGGGCTTTAGCATCTCTGCAGAATGGGAACAATGAAAGATTCTGGACCTCATCGTTTTGGAAGGACATTTCCACGCTCTTCCCAAGTGACTCACCTTTGACCCATGGGGCGGTTTGGTCTTTTTTGGATCAGAGAAGGCAGAGAGCGGTATTGTGGGTAGCATGGGGTAGTCAGGACTGGGCCTGGACACTGTTTCGGCACCTTCTGGCATTACCACCACCTAGGGAAAGACAACCTGGATATTAATGCTGCTCCACATCTTTGTGCCAGCAAATTCCAGAAATTCCCTATCCAGTCATTTTCTCTGCACCACACAACAAACCTCTATCACCCTCACCTTGTTTCCCAGCCTAGGAAAAAAAAAGCATAACAGCACTTCACAAAACCCATTCTGCTGTGAACTTTTGGCTAGAGCGATCCAAAGAACAGCAAATAATCATTACATGGAGCATGCAAAGACCAGGGTCCATCTGTCTTGGCTACTCACCCCACCAGCCCTGATTAGTTTTCGGCGGAATTCCTTGGTGGGGTTGTTGAAGGTCAGCTTCTCACAGCGCAGGTGGTTGACAGGCGGATTCCCCTCCAAGTTCAAGAAAAGATCGTAGGTGAAGCAAACTTTCTTCGGTTCCTCCTGAAAGCAAAGGAGGAAGAGCTGCATGAAGGGGTTTTAACAACTATATATAGGAATGCAGGGAGATGCCTTATATTGAGTCAGACTTTTGGCACTTCTAGCTCAGGGTTGCTTATGCCGACATCCAGACATGGCTGTCTTCCAGCCCCGGTCCCTGCGATGGCTTAGAACAGGGGTTGGCAAGGTTTACCTCGCCTGGGTTGGTTCACTCCAGCGGAGATCCCTCTGTGGGCACGCACATAAGCACCCACAATTTCCGGCGTCTGAGCATGCGCAGATGTGATTTCCAGCACTGCGGAAGCGAGTCCCTGTGCTGCACTGGTTTAGCACAGCGCACGGGGTCTCCCCGAGTGGGCGGCTCAGTTCAGGGGCCACTTAAACGACCCCCGTGGGCCGCTTGTGGCCCATGGGCCTTAGGTTGCCTACCCCTGGCTTAGAACAATACTGAAACACACTTTTTCATTTTTTTTGTCTGCAGCACAACACACAGCAGACAAAGAGAGCAACCCAGCCGAAACTTCAAGCACAGGCAGGCTTGTATGGGAACAGGCTACCCCGGGCCCAAAAGCTTTCGGCTGCATAGGTCAAAATGTGCACTCTGAAGTGCAGCTTCCAGGCACAGAGGTAGGCAGGGAAGATCCTGGAGGACTGGCAAGAGCACAGCTCCATTCCACAGGTTCCAGTTAGCAGCCTGACTGCAGTACTCTTGAGCCGAAAGGTTTTCCAGATGAGCATTAGATGGCAGCCCTCACAGCAATCGGGCCTGGACTTTTATGTCATCACGGATAACGATGAAAAGATCAGGTACCAACCAAAGTCAGAGGAAGGTTACATATTCCAAGGTGCTGGTTTGGGGCCAACACAATCTATTCACTGCTTTTAAAATCTGAAGACCACGGCAGGGTTCCCAACTTTTTTGGGCCCGGGACACATTTGGAATTCTAATAACCTGTTGTGGGCACCGCAGAATATCTATTTAGCAGAAGAAAAACTGGCAATGCTCAGCACCAGCCCCCACAAATACCAACACTTATGTTACATGGCACATCGCTTCAGTGGCTCCGTGCTGCAAAGTGATCTATACATTTGCTTAAGAAATGAAACAAACAGAAAAAACTGAACACTCCCACCAACAAAAACTAATTTAATTTTTAAAAGAAGAATTTGGGAGGGTCTTGGGAGGTGTCTGAAGTTGCTATCGTGCCTGCGAGCGGCACACTGGAGACCTCCACGCTAAGAGATGCAGAG
Organism: Zootoca vivipara; assembly: GCF_965207765.1. Taxonomy (NCBI): domain Eukaryota; kingdom Metazoa; phylum Chordata; class Lepidosauria; order Squamata; family Lacertidae; genus Zootoca; species Zootoca vivipara. The sequence goes on along the minus strand of NC_142589.1, from coordinate 89,974,251 downwards.
ATGTGAAAGACAAGGAGAAAAGGAGTATCAAGAGGCAGATCAGGGAGGCCCTTCTGGAAGTCCCATGATAGATCAACACATGAAAATGTGTGTGAAATGCACAAACAGTCTCATTGCTTACTAACGAGCAGGTTAAATGATAACTGGACCTGGATAAAAACTTGGCTGGGCCAATGAGGTTCAGCTACATTGCTGTAGTGTAGGGGCTGGCCAGCCCGCTAAGTTTGCCATGTGTTTTAAGGGAACGCAAGAAGGGAGCTTGGGGGGGGGGAGGGCAAGGAGGAGAGATTGAAATTATACCTTATTTTTGAAGTGGACTTCAATGGGCATAATGAAGCCAGCATAGCCAGACTCTTCCACTTTATAAGGAGGTTCTTTGCAAACTGAGAAGAAAAGCAGAAATTAAGTATTAAAACTTCAGGACTGTTGGATCACAGAAGAAACATACAGGTAGCTAGCTTCTACGCTATGTAGCCTTAGGCAAGCTTCTCTTTCTTTGCCAATCTGAGCATCTCCACACCTACATAGAGATTACCTAGAACAATACAGATAGCAATTACAGGTCTGTTGTAAGGATTACAAGATCATGTACGTGAAACACTCCAGAATGATACACTAATGAAAACAATAACCTATTACAGGAACAAAGGAAGCTGCCTTGGACCTTGGTATCTTGTTGGACCTCTGGTCCACCTAGTACCGTACTGTCTACATGGGCCAGCAGCAGCTCTCCAGGGTTTCTGGCAAGGGTCTCTCGCAGTCCAATATGGAGACGATGATAATGCATCAAGCATAGCGTCCTTGTGTTAGGCCAACATTTGTTCTCACTCAAGGAGCGGGACTACAATGAGGAAGGAGCCATTCACAGCTGGCCTGCAGGTATTTCTGGCTCATTGACAGTTCAGGTAGGATCCCCCAACCACGAGAGGCATCTTGGTTGTGTTCAAGCAAACACAAGAAGCCCCTGGCAGATCCCGTTCAACATGGGGATGGTCAGGGACTGAGCATATCTTGGTGTTAGCAGGGGGATACTGGGGGGAGGGGGGAGGAGGAGGGCAAGGCTTGCATGTGTACTCTGTCCCCAATGGGAACACTTGTGTGCTCAGAAGTATGCCAGAGCACACCTACAGAGAAAGCTACATGCTAACGCATGTACACACACACACACTCACTCACCACGTTTCGGTTTAGGGAAGCTCTGATGCAACCGGAAGACCACCCTCTCCACAAAGTGCTGGATCTCGAATTGTTCTGGGCCACGCACAAACACCATCCAGTCATGGGTGAACCCCTCGGTGGTGGGCTTCTTCCGTAGCTGGGCGCGGTGCCCCAGCTCCAACTTCACCTGGACCGTGCACTAGGAAGGCAAAGGAAGTTACGGAATGAGGAAGGAGACAGGCAACATCTAGGAATGTCAAAGTTGATGCAGCAGCAGCAGCAAGAAGAAATACGGCACCCTGATACGGTATGCCTCATGATGAGAGGTAAAGAACTGTGCACTCTTATCCTGGAGAGGGCGGGGGGAACTGAGGATGGAACACAATAACCCTCCTCACATCCCCAAAGGGCTGCCATCCCACAGAAAAGGCAACAATTTGCTCTCTGCTGCCTCAGAGCACAGGACTAGATCAAATGGATGGAAGTTACAGGAGAACAGAGTTCTGTTGAACGGTAGGAGCTTCTTGATGGAAAGAGTTTGACAATAGGGCCATTGGCCTTAATGGAGGTCTTCCAGTGGAAGCTGCGTCTTTGGGGGATGCAAGAGGCCGGACCTGGTCAGGACTGCAAAAACATTGACCCTCAGTATGTTGCTGAACAGCCAGTTCCATCATCCCTGGCTATTGGTTAAGCCTGCTGGGGCTGACAGGCGTTATAGTTTAGCAACATCCTGAGGACCAAGGGTATCCTACGCCTGAACTAGACAGTCTGAAAGGCACCAACCAATTCTATGATCCAACACATATATGGATAAGGTGCATATCCAAAGGCCCTTCATGTTTGGAATTAGCAAGCATCTCTTCTCCCCCAAAAAAGAATGGGTCTCCTGACCCACTGTTAAGTAGTCAAAAGGGCAGCACTGGACAGATGCACAAGCTTGAAATGCACCTGAAATGTGGGCATCGTGCTGTGCAAGGTACTTTGGGGGCATTAAGGTGGACACACATGACAGCAAAACATGAGGTACTGACATATTTATTTTACTTCCAGAAGACTTTCTCTCTCCTGTACTGTACAGGCTTCACAGTGCAGACCTCTCACTCAGCATCCTATTGTGCTTGAGTACTGTCCTGCTTCCATATCAGTCATGCTGAGCACCCTCAACCGAAACACAAGCACCCAACAAGGTTTGTGGCAGAGCAGGGAAGTGACCCTGGGTCACTTCCTAGTAAGTAAACCCCAAAAAAATGTAAGAAGGGTAAAAGGTTGGTTTCCCCTTTAATAGTATTGTTGAAATACAGTCTGAGAATGAAAGGGCCAATATTTGTGCAGGGGTCAACAAATCTGGGCTCCCCTTGGTAACCTGATCTTGTCAAGATGCTCCCCTTTAAAGAGGATAAGAGTCTTCTGACATGATATGAGCTCAAGTGTGTGTGTGAGCCCCTTGCCTTCCTAGGGATGGGAACTAACTCCCAAGGCAGCTAAGCTTCATATATTCAGCAGGAAGCTCTCTCACAACACAACACAACACAACACAACACAACACCAGGGACAGTCATTGCTTTACTTCCATCTTCCATGCTTCTGAAGTTTGCCTGGCATCACAGAGAGTCCTCATCTTTCTCCAGGGACAGAAGAAAAGCAGAGAGACTCTCTTTTTGGGCTTGTGCCAGGACAAAAAAATGTATTTACCAGTGGATCCTTGTAATGTGCAGTGATGCACCCAGAACATCAGTGTGTGTTTTAGAGAGGTCACATAAATGTACATAAATATGAACATTATTTGAAGAGTGCAAATAGGGGGATGTCCTGGTTACCTTTACTCGCCATGGACCACTTGAAAACTGCTGGGGGTCTTGGTGAATCACTTAATGGTTTTCTTTCCTATTGTAGCAATTATAATGCGCTGCATGATTTTTAATTGTATTTCTAATTGTTTCTTTCATTTCTTATCTTTTATTGTATTACATGTTGAATTATACAAAATACAAAGTGTAATGCAATAGAATACAATATAAGCAATAAAATTGCAGCTTAAATCAATATGATATATTGCAGAAATGCCACAGACCACCTGAATGAAATCTGTGGGCTGCAGACCAGAGTTTGATAACTGCTCTAGGTGACATAGACATGGCTATTGCTTGGTAACTGCAATATCCACAAGTAACTTGCATGTGTGGATGGGCTATTGCAGATAAAACATTGCAAGAATTCCTCACATCTCCTCAAAACACAGGGCTTTGCAGTGGAGTCTGTTTACCTTTCAGCTACCAGTGATCAAGTGTAGTCATTCAGGAGGCAAGAAATCAAGAATGAATCAGACCTCTATGTCTGGGAACTGCTGAGACACACAGCCTTCGGAGAGATATGAAAAATGGGCCTCTGGTGTTAGACCTGTAATGGCTACTTCACAGTTATCAAGTGGTGGAACAGCCATGTAGGTACCAGTTCATTGATAGCCAACAAGAGTAAGTCTGCCTCCGTATCTTACATCCAACATACAAATTGTATCAAATACACATTTATATAAATATCACGTTCCCATTGCATTCACATGCTACAGAACGTATTAGCTAAATTAGATACAGGCTTACATGAACACAGAAGTATTCACATGTAGCCAGCTGTATGTGCTTGTGAGTTTATATAATGTGTATTCAATATAATGCATATTTCAGCATGTGTGTGGAACGTGCTGCCCATGTAACCTGTGTTTATTGATTTGAAAATTTGAAGATATTCAAAAAACATAAAATACAAAGTATGTATACAGACACACGTGCTGAATATGTACATATATGGCACATACAGTAACGCTGCCAGTTGCTATCTAAATAACTGCATTTCAAATACACAAAGTAGTTCTTATAACCAGGTATATACCGATACACATTAATGGTGATCCAATATATAATCGGCTATATAGACATGAGGTGGGTGCACGTTATCAGCAAAGGCCTATCTGCGCAACATGGGCATTCAGGCCTAGTGGGAATGCTATGAGTAAAAGCTGTGAAGCTCCTTGTTTGAACACTGCCTTCTGCCATGAACTCAAAAAGAGGTAGGGTTAGGCCAGCCATGCCTTGGGCAACCATGAGAAGTATGAAAACAATACTACTTGAGTCTACTGTACAAAGCTGCTGCATAGACTGCAACAAGACAATACGTGCAAGCAAAGCCCTCCTTCCTCATCTTATTTTTGGGTTGGACGTGCAGATATACATGCTAGTATATCTAGTCTACACAGATATACTTACATGTACATGAAAGGGGAGGGGGCAGCTGTCCACCCTCCTTCTCCAAGCATTCCCCACCCCCACTGAGGAAGGGTCAGGGTCCAAGCACCCAAAACTCCCCCAAGTCTCTCTCACTTACCCTAATTTTGAGTAGCAAGCTCCTCCCCTTCTCAGAAAGACACACCCCTTCCTCCTCAACACGGCTATCTATGCGCAACCTCCACACTTGGGAGGCAGCAACGCTTCCAAAGATGTGTTGCTGGAATCCATGAGAGCGCTCTTGTGCTCTCGTTCGGCTCTCTGGCTTTTTCACAGGGACCTGGTTGGCCGCTGTGAGGGCAAGATGTTGGACTGGATGCGCCATTGGTCTGATCCAGCAGGCTCTTCTTAAGTTCTTAGCAGCTGGGGAGCAGAGCTGCTCATCAAAGGGTTGGCAGTGATGAAACCTCCCACTTCCAAGAATGGAAACACCCCTTTCCCGTTCACAGCTAACAGAATGGAGGGGTGGGCAAAGAAAAGAACAATGCCTTTGGGCAGCAGAACCAAACTCCACTCCCTCAGATATGGCTGGGAAGGAGGACGAGCCACTCATCTCCCCCAAGCATTCCAGTCCTTACTCTTTTTTTTGGGGGGGGGGGCTCCCAGCCTTCGGATGGAGCAAAGCCACACCCCCTTCCTGGATCGTGGCAGCTACTCCTTCCATACTGTGGCGGAGAGGGGCCTGTTCTTTCCCCATTTTAGTAACTGGAGGAAGGAGCTATACTGTAAGGCAAAAAACAATAATCCCTGCACCGCGAGGGGGTCAGACTAGATGACCCCTCCCGGTCCCTTTCCCAACTCCACCAATCCAATGATGACAAGGCACGCCCCTTTGGCACTTGGGAGCCTACCCACGAGGCAGAGCCACGCCCCCTTCCGTGTGTGGGGAGGGGCGTAGCCACGAAGGTTAAAAAGACCCCTGCCGGCAGTAAGCCCCGCCCACCACGGGGGGCGGGGAGGAGCCAGGGCTCTGCGGCAACGGGAAGCCGCGCCACGCCCCCTCCCCCCGGGGCACAAAAGCACCGCCCCCTTTCACAAGGCGGGGGCGGGGCCTATCGGGCAGCCAATGCAGCCAAGCCACGCCCCCTCTTGTGGAGCGGGAGGGAGGGGCGAGAGCGGGAGCGGCCCCTCCCCCCCTCCACTCACCTGATTGTCCATGGCTGGGCCCGGCCTGCCCGCCCGCCTCTTTCTCTTTCCGTCCTCCTGGGCTTTTGGGCCTAGCCTGGCTTCCCCTTAGGGCTGCTGCTGTTGCTGCTCCACCTCCTCCTCAGGCCACCGCCGCCGCCTCATGGTTCGGGGCCTGCTGAGCCTCTCCCGCCGGCCTCTCCTCAGCGCTCTTGCCCTTCCCTCCCCCCCGCCCGCGAGTCTTCTTTTCGTTTCCCTCCTGCGCTACCACCACCGCCGCCGCCACACCGGAACCGGAAACCCCTTCCCCTCCGCTTCTCCGGCAACGGGCAGGCGCCTCGGCCAATGGCGGCGCGGGATCGCCACGGCCAATGACGGCGCGGCTGAGCCGGCCGAGGAGAGATGCCGATGGCGGGAGCGGGGTTGATAAGGAGGAGGGACCAATAGGGAGGCGAGGGGGAGGCGGGTGTCGCGTCGCCAAGGAGACCGCGCGGAGAAAGAGCGCGAGCCGTTGCCCTGTAACGGACGCTCAGAGGGAGGCAGGCGAGCGAGGACACTAGTCCTCATGGAAGTGGCGCTATAGCGCCGCTTTAGGGACGTGATGGGGGGGGGAATCGGGGGCGGGGAGGTTGCAGTTCCTTGCCCTTTTATCTTCATTAATTTGTGTTCTTTTATTTTCATTCATTCATTTATTTTTATTTTCAATATATATATATATATATATATATATATATATAATGAAATTAATAATAATATATCTGTGTGTGTGTGTGTCGATTGAGTATTGTAAACAAACCTTCAAAGCGGTATACAAAAAGACCAAATAATAGTAATAACAATAAGTGCAGCCATACTTTAATAAGAAAAGTCAAAACACCATAAAACAGATTAAAACCACCTCAACTTTCTAGAGTTGTCTAAGCAGGAGTGGGTTTTTTTTTTTTTTTTTGAAGCAAGCGTACAGAGAAAGCACTTGCCTGCAATGATACATACCAGCCAATTTTAATTTTATTATTTATGCCCCGCCCTTCGGATTGGGTTGCCCCAGCCACTCTGGGCCGCTTCCAACATATATACTATCAAACCTCGGTTGTCGAACTTAATCCGTTCTGGAAGCCTGTTCAGCTTCCGAAATGTTCAGCAACTGAGGCGCGGCTTCTGATTGGCTGCAGAAGCTTCCTGCACTCAAGCAAAAGACGCGCCGGACGTTCAGCTTCTGAAAAACATTCGAAAACCGGAACATTGGGAGCCGAAATGTATGGCAAAGGAGGTGTTTGGGAGCCGAGGTTTGACTGTAAAAGCGATAATGAAACATTAAACATTAAAAAACAAAGGCTTTATAGCAAGCATGTCCAAAGTCCATTTTGGGGGCCTAATCCGGCTCTTCAATCCTTAAAAAAGCTCAACAACTTTGGTCGGCCCTCACGATTCATCAAATCTGGCCCTCTTTGGAAAAAGTTTGGACACCCCTGTTTATAGTGACTTATCTCCTTGGCTCGGGGGTCGGATAACCATCCCCTCCAACATTTCTGCCATGAAAATAGAGGGAAAGCAAGACATCCCGGAATCAAATCAGAAACCAGGGCAGCTTCTGTAAATCCAGGAGTGTCCCTGGAAAATAAGGACACTTGTTGTTTAGTCGTGTCCGACTCTTCGTGACCCCATGGACCAGAGCACGCCAGGCACTCCTGTCTTCCACTGCCTCCCACAGTTTGGTCACTCATGTTGGTGGCTTCGAGAACACTGTCCAACCATCTCGTCCTCTGTTGTCCCCTTCTTGTGCCCTCCATCTTTCCCAACATCAGGGTCTTTTCCAGGGAGTCTTCTCTTCTCATGAGGTCTAAATAATATGCTGCAATATTATTTCTGCTACCCACCTTTTCCCTCTATGAGGACCTCAAGATGGGCAGGCATATTTATCCTCCTCCCCATTTTATCCACAACCACCACCCTGTGAAGTAAGTTCAGCTGACACAGAGGTGGTGACTGGCCCCCCAAAAGTTTCATAACTTGAGGGATTAATCATTCTCCACCTAAGGGAGTGGGGGTTGTTGCTGCTTAACAACCAGTTGAGAGTGGCATGATGCTGAGGTTGAACCTGCTCTAATTGGCTGTGCGATTCTGCGGGAGTTTTCCTCCTGTATGTTTCGCTGAACGTCTTCCTGCAGGGCAAAACCCTCTTTGTCCCTTTCCCCAGTTGAAACCATTGTTAAGACTCCCCCCTCTGGACTCCATATGTGTTTTAACAGCTAACAGGTCCCCTTCACCCTGGATCAGACAATGAAATGCATGTATAAGCAACTGGATCGGTGCCGTCTTGAAATGTCCTGGAGAGGTTGTCGGGGGCAATCATCCTCGAGGCAGACTACACACAGAGGCCAAATCAAAAATAGAACTTTTATTATTATTATTCAAAACCAAGGGATACATAAGATGTGCATTGGAGACAGGGCCTCCCCCATCTTGCCCCAATGACGATGGCCCTCCTACTTGTAAGAATTTGCCTTGTGTTTTGGAAGGAAAGTGAAGCTGGCAGGAACAGGACCCAGAAGCATCTCACTGCAAGGAGGAGAAATGGAGAAAACTGCAGACACATCTCTAAATTCTTCCAAAAGCACACACACACCTGTGATGATAGCTTGTGCACGACAGGCTCCTGAACTCTTATTATGAAATGAAAACCCCATAGGGCACACAAGTGCCATGACAGAAATCTCAGAGGTGCACATTTTAGACCGCTGCATGCCATTCTCCCAATTTCTAGAAGGAACTATGGAAAGAATGACAGAGAGGAAGGCAATTTAGCTGGGATGTTGGGACAGAATTTGCATTGCCCTTTTTGTACTTCTCCTTGTTCCTCTGAAGAGCTCAGAGTGAGATTTGCACCTCACAACAAGCATGTGAGGTAAGTTAGGCTGGGAGATCAGGCCCAAGGCCATCTGAGCGAGATTCGCAGCCAAGTGATATGAGCTTCCCTTCCCACACAGCTGGGCTAGAAGAGTTTTGTCCTGGTTTGGGAAAGAAAAGTTGTTCCCTTCTCATAACCCTCCTCACCCATCCAGAAAGTGTGTGTGTGTTCTGCAAAATCAAATTCACCCACTGCGTTCTCTCTGTTTGGCCGGAATCAATGGTTTTCATGTTGCCTAGCTGATGCAAGCTTTTTGTAACCTCCACTCTTGACTACTTTTAAGATGCTGTGGGTGGGACAGGCCAGAAGCCTCAGCTAGGGGCCACTGGCCCTCATGGATTTGGGAGACAGGAAGCCCCATGGCTTGTGTTGCATCAGATGCAATAGGGTCCGGTTCTAACTTTAATCACTCCCTTCAGGGGCTAAAACCCACATTTCTGGTCTGGTTCTACATCAGCCTTCATAGCAGCTGAAGCAGCTTCTCTCTCCCCCCCCCCACTTCTACATAGCTAATGCAGTTGTGTGCTTAACATGCACAGAAAACTGTCGCTGCTTGGCAAAAGTTCAAACCCTTTTTACCTGATCTTAATCCAGTCACCCACGTTCTGGCTTGCCATTAAGGTCTCCAAATAGTCCCGGCCCATGTAGTAAGGGGGTCTTTCGTTAATCCTCTGAGGCAGGCGCTCCAGTAAGCCGGCTGGAATGTACCTGCCAAAGTAAAAAAGTAAAGGTAAAGGACCCCTGGACAGTTAAGTCCAATCAAAGACGACTATGGGGTTGCGGTGCTCATCTCGCTTTCAGGCCGAGGGAGCCGGCGTTTGTCCACAGACAGCTTTCTGGGTCATGTGGCCAGAAGGACTAAACCGCTTCTGGCGCAACGGGACACTGTGACGGAAACCAGAGCGCACAGAAAGGCCATTTACCTTCCCACCTATTTATCTACTTGCTTTCAAACTGCTAGGTAGGCAGGAGCCGGGACAGAGCAACAGGAGCTCACCCCGTTGCTTGGATTCGAACTGCCAACCTTCTGATTGGCAAGCCCAAGAGGCTCAGTGGTTTTAGACCACAGCGGCATCCCGCATTCCAACCTGCCAAAGTGCCAAAAAAGGAAGACTCGTTTTCCATGACAGTAGGAGAACAGCCTCATCTGGGTCGCTCTTCCCACTCACCCCAGAAGTTAGGCTTATTCAAATCCAGCTATAAACATGGGAGATACAGGGCAGTCTTAAACAAGGCTGTTGCGAAGCCCTGCCTTTTTGAGAGGAGAAAACACCACTGAGGAATAAAGAAAGAAGCGGCAGCTATCTCTCTTGATGCTTCCCCAATTTTAATTGCAGTGATACTATGAACTCACACTTAGCAGGCATATTCTGTATATAGTGCTTTAAAAAACAACCACTGTATCTGGTCGTCACTAGCAGCAAGTTTCTAGCTTTCCCCGGTGTCAAGCTAGGCTTTTAAAATACATGAACTTGTTTCTCAAAATCTCCAAAGCCTGAGAAGCAGATGCTGAGTAGGCTGTCCCTGCAGCGTGTCACACATAGCAGAAACTTAGTGGTGCGTTAAGATGTTTGTTGCAGGATCCAGTCTTGCCTTCCTTACAAAAACTGAACTGACCTAAGCGCCTTACAGGAACCCAAGGCCAGCTGCTATTACTACTTGGATGGAAAGGCAAAATGCAGTGACTTGGCAAGGGCTGAGGAGGAGCTTCTACCTGCAGAGAAAGGAGAGCCATTCCAGCAGAAACTTCCTGGTTTTCTCCACTCCCTGCGTGTCTGAGCCCCAATGTTCCAAGCCGTAGTTGGTGAAGTCCTTGAGGATGTCGAGCCTCTCTCCCGACGAGATGTCCCAGTGCCGGTGCTCTTTGATTTCAGTGAAGATCCAGGGCTTGATCAGCGCCCCCCTGTGGCCCGGAAGAACGACAGCCGTGAGAAAACCATGAGCAGAATCTACGCGTACACACACACACACACACGGAAATGCTCAGGTTCTAATACCAAATCCCCGAGTGGTATGCCTGCCGCCCTGGCAGAACGTAAGTCCGCGAGGAGAAACACGAGCACGTCACCGAATATTTTTGCAATCTAGATTTGCATAGCGAGAACCCACTAGGGGAACTTTTGGGATTCAAAAGTAACACATCGTTATGATTTGATACCCCCAGGTGATTTCATGTTCAAACAGCCCCACCACCCGCAAAATCTAAGGGAACGGGAGAGGACCATTTGCCAGTCGGTGATCCCCTCGAAGCCTTTTCCCAGATGCCGGGGACTGAACTGGAGCGTTCTCCTTGCAAACAGATGCATGACCACTGACCAATAGCAAAAGACGGAGCCAGAAGCAGGAATTGTGTGCAGGGGTAGCAACAGCAGCTGTGGCAGAGATCTGGCCCATGTCCTTTAGGAAGACGTGGCTATAATGTGGTCTTAGGCTACCGTATGTTCAACCACATGGATCTTAAGCAAGTCTCTCCTCCTCCCCACCCCCCGAGCATTACTGTATAGTGTTGTGTTCAGCAAGGTCCAGAATTATTCTCTTTTCTTTCTGTTTAGCTCCATGCATTATTTCAAAATGAGGATCCTTGCCACTCCTGCCTTCTGTGACAACCACGCCTGCTTCTGCTATTACAGCTGGACACGATTTTGTAATGGCAATCTTAACCTTAGTCCTTTGGGGCTGGGAAATGAAGTTATGAACCTGCCTTCATACACCGATCCCAGGGCTACACCAGGTACGTTTTTAGCCTTGGAACTGAGTGACCCGAACCGCCCGGTGAACTCTGTGCCAGACCATGTAAGTTACTGCAGTCGTACCTTGGAAGTCGAACGGAATCTGTTCCGGAAGTCCGTTCGACTTCCAAAACGTTCGGAAACCAATGTGCGGCTTCCGATTGGCTGCGGGAAGCTCCTGCAGCCAGTCGGGAGCCGTGGAAGCCCCGTCGGACGTTCGGCTTCCAAAAATAGTTTGCAAACTGGAACCGTCACTTTCGGGTTTGCAGAGTTCGGGAGCCAAAACGTTCGAGAGCTAAGCTGTTTGAAAAACCAAGGTACGACTGTACTGTCTTCACGGGCTGAGCTTTGACACAACCCCTAAACCACAAAGGACCTTGTGTCTGTGCATGAGCTGCATGCTAATGCGTGCTGCAGCTTGGAGTAAGGCAAACTGCAGAAATGTAAGCTACCTGCTCTGCAGCTTGTTTCCCTGCAGAGCAGGAGAACTTGAGCAGCTGCGTGCACTAGCGCAGAGATCACACACAGACTAAATTGCTCAAGGCTGATCCAAGGCTTAGAGTTGTGTCTGACTGAACCCAGCCATTGACTGGCTTCCCAGGGTTTTAGGTGCGAGTTTCCCCCAGCCATAGCTGGAGAAGCTGGAGACTGAACCTGGACCTTCTGCTTGGGGGGCGGGGGGGGGAACCCACGAGGGTAACAAAGGGTGTTTTCTCCTCCAGACCACCCAAAACGAAGGGAAGACACTTGCCGAGCAATCATAATTCCCGAAACTCCACTCTGCATGGCTTGATCAGCATCTTCGAAAGACAAGATATCTCCGTTCCCTGTGTGCCAAAAGGAAAATAATAATAATTCAGGGGTCACCAAAGAAATCCCCAATACTTCAGATACACTTTTGCCAGGCAATAGGGCCTTCTTGGTGGTGGCGCCCTCCCTGCGGAACGCCCTCCCATCAGATGTCAAGGAAATGAACAACTATCTGATTTTTGGAAGACATCTGAAGGCAGCCCTGTTTAAGGAAGTTTTTAATGTTTGATATTTTAGCGTGTTTTTAATAGTCTGTTGGGAGCCGCCCAGAGTGGCTGGGGAAACCCAGCCAGATGGGTGGGGTATTATTATTATTATTATTATTAATAAAAATTTGCTGCTTCTCTTAATAGTTCTGACCACTTATTTATGGCTCATTCAACTGTGCCTGGCCACAGTGATGCCTTTTGCAAGTACAGTGGTACCTTGAAAGTCAAACTGAATCTGTTCTGGAAGTCCGTTCGACTTCCAAAACGTTCGGGAACCAAGGCGTGGCTTCCAATTGGTTGCAGGAAGCTCCTGCAGCCAATTGGAAGCTACGGAAGTCCTGTTGGACATTTGCGTTCCAAAGAACTTTTGAAAAAACTGGAAGAATCATTTCTGGTTTTCGATCTTTGGGAGCCGAAACATTCGACTCCCAAGGCGTTTGAAAACCAAGGTACGACTGTAAATGGATTTGAAACAGCCCTGTCTGTAAACGAGGTTGAGGTTGCACAAAAAAACCCACTAACACTTAAGACACCTCCTCCTCCTCCCTTTTTATTTTGTGGTGGCAGCATGCAGAGCGCTGCCCAGGAAGCTTACTATCTAAGAAACAGGAGAACCAGCAGGCAGCTTCCGGTCCAGATCTGACCCAGATCTGACTGCCACCAGGCCTGCCCCTTCCTGATGGCACTAAAAAGAGCTTCTCCAATCCAAAGTATTTATTGATGTCTTCAAGGAAAGAGGGAAACTGTTCCGAATGACCGGGCAACAACGAGCCGCACGTCTTCTGTAGTCTCCACTCACCTCCAAGAAGAGGCAGGAGTCCAAACTAGAGATTTCAGAGAGGAGGAAAGAGACAAATTGCTCCGTGACCCCCGTGATGTTCTTTGTGCCAGCCCACAGGCTAGCTCGGCTGCTGACCACTGATCAACGAAGAAGAGTTCTGATGGGCCAGACTAAGGAAGGTCTATATTGACCAGCATCTTGTTTCTGACCAGTAGCCAGCCAGATGCCTCCAGGAAGAGACTGAAAACAACAACCCTCCTCTGCTGTTGCCCCCGCCCCCCTACCAATCATCAAGCAACTGGAACTGGGGTGAAGTGCATCTGAATACAGAGGTTTTAGTGGTCATAGCTGGCAGACCTCTCTTCCTCCCCCATGGACATTTCTGATCATCTTAATTCATCCCACAAGTTAGGCGTCTTTCGGCTGTCCTGAACTTACTTCATTGAGCATCCTTGAGTTCTTGTGCTTGGGGCAGGGTGGTAGTGCAAATATGGGAAGGTTAACTGTATGGCAAGAGAAAAGATGGATTTTCCAAAGATTCGCAGAAGCAGGAGGAGGAAAAGGCGGCTTGATGGAGAGGGAGGCAAACCCAGCCCAAGCAATCCAAACCCCAAAATTGCAGCAAAGCATTACATATCCAAGCTCCAAATACGTTGCAGCGCCGGATTCAACACAAAGAAAGCAAAACCGGCACGTGGAAAGAACAGAACTACCTACCGAAAAGAGGCATCGGACTAGCAATTTTTGCACACTCTGCTATGTACTCCCAGTTTGCCGCCTTTGTGTACCGCTGCTCTCTCGACCGGCCATGAAGCTAACGGGGTCAGAAAAGGGACAGTTAACGCCTCCGTCACAGATTCCAATGGCATTTTTGAAATGCTTAGGTAAGAACAGAGATGTGGTCTATCAACCCCCACAAGGTGCAATTGCTACATGGAACCTCCACATGCAGAGGCAGTCTACTTTAGGATACTGGTTGCCAAAGGGCAAGAGCAGGGGAAGGCTGAAGCCTTTGAGTCTCGCCTAGGGGCTTCTCAAAGGCAGCATTGTAAGGCGCGTGTGAGATCTCTCTCACACACGAGGGGTTCACGCAGGCACCCCCAAACTTCGGCCCTCTTGGACTACAATTCCCATCATCCCTGACCACTGGTCCTGTTAGCTAGGGATCATGGGAGTTGTAGGCCAAAACATCTGGAGGGCCGCAGTTTGGGGATGCCTGGGTTAACGTCTAGGTTGGACAAGCGAGGGAAAGTCCTTACCATCTGCTTTTATTCAATATTCACAGAGAGAAACTTGGGAATGTGGCCTCTCGGAATAATGGCATTGCTCTGAGTGAAATCCCACTCCGTCCGTCTCTTCCACGTCCTCATGAGTCATCGCTACAGGTGCTGGAAAGTGCCTTTTGCCTGTGAGCTCTTTGCTCTCCTACCTTCAAGACCCACCATGTTCTGGGGGTGGGGGCCTGGAATGCTTTCTAAAGACACTGAATCTGTCAGCTGTCTCTCCCCTGGTGCTGCTTCTTCCTTCTCCTGTCCCATTATTTCCCAGCTTTCCCGTCTGCCTCTAAGCTATGACCTCCTGCAAACCATTGTTGTAAATCTATACCGTCCCGCTCTTCTCCACCATTCCTCCTCTGCTCAGTCTCTGACAGTATGGCCTTTTAAGATGTGTATGCTTGGGGAGGGGGGAAGTGTTATTGTTTTGTATGTTGTTATGTTATGCATTTTCGTGTTTTTATACTGTAAACTGCCCTGTGCTAAGAAACTTAATCAGCGCTGTGGGTTAAGCCACAGAGTCTAGGGCTTGCTAATCAGAAGGTCGGCGGTTCGAATCCCTGCAACGGGGTGAGCTCCTGTTGCTCGGTCCCAGCTCCTGCCCACCTAGCAGTTCGAAAGCGCATCAAAGTGCAAGTAGATAAATAGGGACCGCTCCGGTGTTTCCGTGCGCTGCTCTGGTTCGCCAGAAGCAGCTTTGTCATGCTGGCCACATGACCTGGAAGCTGTCTGCGGACAAACGCCGGCTCCCTCGGCCTATAGAGCGAGATGAGCGCCGCAACCCCAGAGTCAGACACGACTGGACCTGATGGTCAGGGGCCCCTTTACCTTTATTTTTTTTTTCCAATTGATTTTTATTATTTTTTCCTTACATCAATATAAATCAACACAATACAAACACAAAATTATAAACCAATCTCGTGAATACACCAACTAATTGCACCTTCTCTTAAAACCGTTCTGCCGAACTTGACTTCCCCTTTACATCGTTTTGGTTTTATTTGGTCAGAATCTTGATTATCCGCTTTTTTACTTCTTTACACATTATATCATCATACATGATCCTGTCTTCTAATCAGACCATATTTTAACAGTTGTAGATATTATATCAATCCTGTAAGTGATTTTACCATATTACAATGCCTTCTAAGATATTCCCAGAATTTACTCCACTCCTTGTAGGTCTTTTGATCTTTTTGCTCTCTTAACCTTCCGGTCAACCTGGCTAATTCTATATATTCCGTCATCTTTCCTCTCCACTCTTCTACTGATGGTATTTCTGTTGTTTTCCATCTTTGTGCAAGTAGGATTCTAGCGGCAGTGGTGGCATACATAAATATTTTTACATCCTCTTTTTTAATTTCATTCCCTATTAAACATAATAGAAACAGTTCTGGCTTTTTAGGGAAAGTGTACTGTAACATTTTTTTGATCTCATTATATATTATTTCCCAGTACGGTTTCACTTTTTTACATTGCCACCACATGTGGTAAAAATTACCCATTTCCTGCTTGCACTTCCAACACCTTTTGTCCTTTATTTTATAGATTTTTGCCAGCTTGACTGGAGTCAAGTACCAACGATACATCATCTTCATGATGTTCTCCTCGAGTATCGTACAAGCAGTGAATTTCAGATTTTGGCTCCAGAGTTTTGACCATAAATCTATTTCAATATTATGGCCCACATCCATGGCCCATTTAATCATTACCTCTTTGGTCTCCTCATCTTTGGTGTTCCATTCTAGAATGTAATCATATGCTTTTGAAAATAATTTCTTATCTCCCTCCACTATGTCTAATTGAAATTTTGATTTACTGTTATTAAAGCCACTTTTTTATAATCTTCTTTAAACAGGTCCCTTATTTGATAGAATTGGAGCCAGCTTGTCATTTTACCTTTCAATTCTTCGTATGATTTTATTTTCCATTCATTTCCAGATCTTACTATTATTTCCTCATATGTCAGCCAGTTGGCTTCCATATTTTTTTTCTTTATTGTCAAAGCTTCCGTTGGAGATAACCACAATGGAGTTTTCCTTTCTAACAAAGTTTTATATCTCTCCCAGACCTCGTATATCGGCCTTATCAGGACATGTGACAAGAAACCTCTATGAGCTCTAACTTTATCATACCATAGGTACGAGTGCCACCCGTACCTATTATTAAATCCTTCCAGATCTAAAAGATCTGTGTCCTTCAACACCATCCATTCCCGAGCCCATACCAGGCAGGTCGCCTCATAATATGTTCTTAAATCTGGTAGGGCGAAGCCTCCTCGCTCTTTTTTATCTATCAATAGTTTGTATTTTATTCTCGGAGGCCTCCCCTGCCAGATAAATCTTGAGATCTTTTTCCTCCATTGATCAAAATAAGTCGTCCCTTTAATTACCGGAAGCATTTGAAAAAGGAAGAGTATTCTAGGTAACAAATTCATCTTTATCGTATCTATCCGGCCCCATAGTGAGAGATTCATATTTTTCCAACTTTCAAGATCTTTATCTAACTCCTTTCCCAATGCCTCGTAATTGTCATTGAATAGATTTATATTCTTAGATGTTAACCACACTCCCAGATATTTAACCTTTTTTGCTGCCATAATACCATAATTATTCTGTAATCTCTCCGCCTCTTTTTTGCTTAGATTTTTAACCAACATTTTCGTTTTTGTAGTGTTCAGTTTGAAGCCCGCGAGATTGCCAAATTCGTTTAACTCTTTCAGAACCTCTTTCATACTATCTTGTGGGTCCGCCAACATCAGAACAAGGTCGTCGGCAAAAGCCTTTTGTTTAAATTCCTTCCGCCCTACTTTTATTCCTTGTATACTCTTGTTTTCCCTTATATTTTTCAATAACACTTCCAATACTGAAATAAATAACAAAGGTGACAGGGGGCAACCTTGTCGAGTGCCCTTACCAATGCTCAATTCCTTGCTTAACACTCCATTTACTATCAATTTAGCTTTTTGATCTTTGTAGATAGCTCTGACCCCATTCAAAAAATTTTCTCCCACACCCATTGCCTCCAGATTTTTTTCCATAAATTTCCATGAGATATTGTTGAACGCCTTCTCAGCGTCGACAAAAATTAAGGCAGCTTGTATATCAATTCTTCTATCTAAATATTCAATTACATCAATCACGGTTCTTACATTATTTCTCATTTGGCGCCCAGGCAGAAATCCCGATTGATCTTTATGTATAATTTCATTCAATACCTTTTTCCACCTGTTTGCCAAAATGTCTGCGTAAATCTTATAGTCCGTGTTAAGCAGCGAAATAGGGCGATAGTTTTTAACATTCATCAAGTCAGTATCTCCTTTTGGGATCAGTGTAATGAAGGCACTTTTCCAAGAGTTCGGGATCTCCCCCCTTCTAAGAATGTCGTTCATTAATTTCAACAAGGTCGGGGTTAGTTGTTCTGACAATTCTTTATAAAATTTCGCTGAAAGGCCGTCAGGCCCTGGGGCCTTTCCCACCTTTAGCCTTACAATTTCTTCAAGTAGTTCTTTCATTTCAATAGGTTCATTTAGATATTGCCTTTGACCTTCAGATATTTTTCCCAACGTATGAGATTTTAGATACTTTTCTATATCCTTCTCCGCCTCTTTACCCTTTTGATATAAATCTTTGTAAAATTTCTGAAATTCTTTTCTAATTTCTTTGGGGTTTTCAGTGATCTTACCACATTTCATTATTTTATTCACAGTATTGTATTTCTGTTGTTTTTTAAGTTGCCAGGCTAGAAGTTTACCACTCTTATTGGCATATTCGAAATTTCTTTGCTTTATCCATTTCAGTTTCCACTCAAGCTCTTGACCTACAAGCATTGAATATTGTGTTTGCAGTGTTACAATGTTTTGTTTTATCTGAGAGTCTCCCGGCTTGCCAGCTAGCATTTTTTCATTTTCTTTCAACTGTTGCATTATTTCTAATTTTTTCTTTTCTCTTTCCCTTTTCTTGATACTGCTTTGCTGAATTAGAAAACCCCTTGCGACAGCTTTACCCGCGTCCCAAACAATGTTCAAATCTGTTCCTTTATCTAAGTTTAGCTCAAGGTATTGTCTTATCATTTCTCTCGCCTTCTCCACCACAGTTTGATCATTAAATAAACTTTCGTTCATTCTCCATCTATATGATATCTCTTCTCTTTTTAGTTCTAGATATATAGGATTATGGTCGGAGAGGGTTCTTGGCTGAATTTCTACTTTATATATTTTTGATATCAATTCTTTTGACATCCATATGTGGTCTATTCTCCCTGCACTCTGATTTGAATTGGAGTAATAAGTAAATTCTTTTACATTAGGGTGTTTGTACCTCCAGATGTCAATCAGATCCATGTTTTCTACCATCCTAAAAAAACTTTTGGGTAGCTTCCCCTCAAACATATCTTTACCCCTGGCAGTTCTGTCCAATTCTGGGGACACCACACCATTACAGTCACCCATCAGAATTATTTTTTGGTCCAAATACTCTTGTAGGTTTTTCTCCATTTTTTTGTAAAATTCTGCTTTCCTTTGATTGGGAGCATAGACTCCTATAATCAAAATTTTCTCTCCTAACACTGTTACTTGAACAGCTATAACTCTTCCCTCATCATCCTTGTAAATCAAACTGGGTTCATATTTCTCCTTTATATATAAGACAACACCTCTCTTTTTTTTCACATCCAATGTTGCAAAATCTAAGCCTAATTTCTTATTAACAAGAATTCTTCTATGTTTTTTTGAAATGTGAACTTCCTGTAAACAAATAATATCTAATTTTTGTTTTCCTAATACATATTCAAATTTATTCCTTTTACTTTTACTATTCAAACCATTAACGTTCCAAGACTGTATTTTCAATGCCATATTTTTTATTCAATTAGTATCAATATTATATTTATTTTTCTTCTTTTTCGTTTACCCTTTACCTTTAAATGAAATAAAATAAAATTAAAATCTGGCTGGCCACTGCTGGAAACAACAGCATGTTGGCCTAGATCAGGGGTAAAGGTAAAGGGACCCCTGACCATTAGGTCCAGTCGTGACCGACTCTGGGGTTGCGCGCTCATCTCGCATTATTGGCCGAGGGAGCCGGCGTACAGCTTCCGGGTCATGTGGCCAGCATGACTAAGCCGCTTCTGGCAAACCAGAGCAGCACATGGAAACCCCGTTTACCTTCCCGCTGTAGCGGTTCCTATTTATCTACTTGCATTTTGACGTTTTTTCGAACTGCTAGGTTGGTAGGAGCTGGGACCAAGCAACGGGAGCTCACCCCTTCACAGGGATTCAAACCGCCGACCTTCTGATCAGCAAGCCCTAGGCTCAGTGGTTTAACCACAGCGCCACCTGGGTCCCTGGTTCAAAAAGGGGTAGTCAACCTTTTTATACCTACCTCCCACTAATGCATCTTTCTTGATGGTAAGATTCCCTTACCGCCCACCAGTGCTCAATGGAAGGAGGATTCAGCTTGTGCCATAGAACCCCCTACCACCCACCTAGAATCTTCAAACGCCCACCACAAGTGGGCAGTAGGGACCAGGTTGATAAACCCTGGACTAGTCTGATGATAGTAGGGTGGATGCAGTTTCTTGTTTTGTTTTTAATGAAGTTACTGCTTATCTGAATGTGGGTTAAAGAAGGCTACTGTACCGTGACCATAGAGGCTCCCCACTCCCGGATGCTGGGAATTAGCTTGTGAGCCAGGTTGGTTTTCTCTTGCACCCCGGTCCGGATCTTCACAGTCAAGGGAACATCCAGCACCTGCCAAAGAAAAGAGGAACAATGAGCCAAGCGAAGTGCGCCTCGGAAGCCGAACCTGAGCGCAAAGAAGCTGGACTCTTTGGAGATTCCTTTGCCGAAATCTTTCACCAACGGCTGCTCTGAGAATGCACAGAGGGGGCCACAGAGTAGAATAATCCCTTTCTTAGACCAGTGACTTCTGTACCAGATGGGAAACTCAAAAGCCAGCCCTCCACAACTGAGATAAGCAGGAAGAACACCACGCCCCACCACAAGGGCCTTGTAATAATAATAATAATATTGTGATGATTATGATACCCCAACCATCTTGCTGGTCTGCCCTGGGCCCTGGACACATTCATCACAAAGAAGCAGCCAATAAACAGGTCAAAGCTTGAAGATTATGCAACACTGTGCAAAGGTGATACGAAGGGAATGACTGTGGTTGCAAGAAGGAGCAGCGTGGGGGATCAGAAGCATGAATGAAATCCAGGACTGCTAGGAGCCAGCCAAGAAAAAAACCACACCAAAACCCAACTTACATAGTTCATGCCTCGGACAATCTGCTCGAACTTGTTGGGGCGGTTCATTAAGCCGCATCCTCCCCCCTGGGAAGAGAAAGGAGAGGTGAAGCATGTTTTGAAAGATCACTAGGGGGGGCGGGCGGGAGGGTTAAGGTCATAATCTCATTATCAGAATGTTGTTTATTGATTATAGCTTGGCTTTTAATACCATTCTCCCAGACATTCTTTTTAAAAAGCTGACAGATCAGGAACTTTCTTCTACCATCTGTGGCTGGATTAAAGACTTTTTGAGGGATCAGACACAAACAGTGAGGATTGGGACTGTTACATTCTACCTCCCTGAAGCTTAGCACTGGCACCCCACAGGGATGTGTGCTAAGTCCCCACCTGTACTCATTGCACACATATGACTGCATATCACCTGATCCATCCACAGTCATTCTTAAGTTTGCAGATGATGCTACCATAATGGGCCTAAATGCAGGCGGAGATGAAACAGCGTACAGGGGGGAGGTTCAAAAAGTATCTACATGGTGCTTAGAGAATAACTTGCACCTAAATATTAGTAAGACAAGGGAGATGGTGTTGGACTTCCGGAGCAAGAGAGGGGAACCTGCCCCGTTGTATATTGGGGGGGGGAGGCTGTGTGGAGAGTCTCCTCCTTTA
Source organism: Zootoca vivipara (assembly GCF_965207765.1). Lineage (NCBI taxonomy): Eukaryota > Metazoa > Chordata > Lepidosauria > Squamata > Lacertidae > Zootoca > Zootoca vivipara. The sequence continues at coordinate 89,953,061 of NC_142589.1, read as the reverse complement.
AATTCCTGGGAGTTTACCTTTGTGAAGACCTCACTTGGAAAAACAATATAACTCAGGTGGTTAGGAAGGCCCAACAGAGACTCCATTTCCTCAGGATCTTGCGAAAGAATAATGTTAAACAACAACTGATGGACTCCTTTTACTGGCCCACAATAGAAAGTGTCCTTTCATATTGTATCACAGTGTGGTATGCTGGCCTGATAGCCATGGACAGAAAGTCCCTACAGAGGGTGGTGAATACAGCACATGGTATCATGGGCTGTCCCTTGAGTCCGCTAGATCAGTGTTTCCCAACCTTGTGCCTCCAGCTGTTTTTGGACTACAACTCCCATCATCCCTAGCTAGCAAGACTCAGGAATGATGGGAATTGTAGTCACAAAACATCTGGAGGCACAAGGTTGGGAAACACTGCGCTAGATGACATTGCAAGGGATTGTTGCCTTAGGAGAGCGAGAAAAATTCTCAGGGATGACTCACACCCCGGCCATCACCTCTTTAATCTTTTATCCTCGGGCAGGAGGTATAGAAGTATAATCAGCCGTACCAACAGGCTAAAAAATAGCTTTTATCCGTGGGTTGTTAGGCTGCTGAACAAAAAATAACATAGTGAAACTGACTTGCGAGGAGGGGTGTTGTTCGATAAGAGATTGAATGTTTGGAGGGAGGCTCATTTAATCTCAGTGTACACAGGTTGTACAATGACAATAAAGGTATTATTATTATTATTATTATTAGAACTGATTTCAGTCCTTGATGGTCTGGGCTTCCCATAGGTTTTGCCACAGGTCCATCAGCTGGAAGGAGGGAGAAGTGCCAAACTTGGCAGAACTTTTGCTTTAAAAGAAAAAAAGGTGAGCTGCAATTTTGTAAGACTTGGAGAAGTTCCTTTAGGCTCCCCATCGCTTTCAAGCTAAGTAACGGGCTGAGTTGAATTGAATTGAAGGGAAAATTAAAGGTAAAGGAAAAGGACCCGACAGTTAAGTCCAGTCGCGAACAACTCTGGGGTTGCAGTTCTCATCTCACTTTACAGGCCAAGGGAGCTGCAGGCGTTTGTCTTCAGACAATTTCCCCGGGTCATGTGGCCAGCATGACTAAGCCGCATCTGGTGAAACCAGAGCAGCACATGGAAGGGACGTCTCCCTTCTCCCTTGCTGGCTGTGGGGCGGGTGGAGGGAAAGCCAGCTTTCCCTCCACCTGCCCCGGCGATCGCGGAGGGGGAGGAGGGGGTCGGAGCAGCCCGATTTTGGGCTGATCCTGGCGCCCCCTCGCCCCTGCCGATTGCGGAGGGGGAGGAGGGGGTCAGAGCAGCCCAATTTCGGGCTGATCCTGGCCCCCCTCGCCCCTGTCGGTTGAAGAGGGGGAGGAGTGGGGTCGGAGCAGCCCGATTTCGGGCTGATCCTGGCGCCCCCTCGCCCCTGAACGACCATGGCTTTCTTTGCCCCACTGTGGCCCCTCCCCCCGTGCCTTGGCCCCCCTTGCCCCCCCCCAATTTTGATCCTGGCTACGTCCCTGTTGGCAGGAGCAGGGACAGAGCAACGGGAGCCCATCCTGTCGTGGGGATTTGAACCGCCAACCTTCTAATCGGCAAGCCCTAGGCTCAGTGGTTTAGACCACAGCGCCACCTGCGTCCCTTAAAGGTAAATGGGGGGGGGTCTAATCCGAGGGGACTCAGGGGAATTCATTTCAAGTGCGGCACCCTCAGAAACAAATCAGAAGGGAAAAGTTTGGAGCCACGTGTTTGGGAGTCAAACTACATTGCTCTAGGCACCTTCTCCTTGACATGCTAAGCTTCTACGTGGAGGGATATTTATCGATTCTGCGAGCCCTTCCTAGACCAGAAACAGGTTGGCAAGCTCTGTGGGAACTAGGCTGGAAATGGAATACATATAGGAAACTGCCTGATAGTGAGTCAGACCAAATCACTGGTCCACCTAGCTCACTGCTGTCTATGTTGACTGGCAGCTGCTTTCCAGGGCTTCAGACAGGAGCTCTTTGTCCTAGAGATGCTAGAGATTGAACCTGGGATATCTTGCAAGCAAAGCAAATGCTCCGCCACTGATCTATGGGCCTTCTGAGACATGACGCTGCATTTGACACTTTTTAATACTTTTGATACTTCCTAGTGCTTGAAAGCACTAGCATGCTTGAAGGGATCAACGGGCTACCTTGTTATAGATGAGGTCGATAGGGCAGCCCACATTGATGTCCACAAAATCCACTTCGATGGTCCGGTTGAGAAGCTCTGCGCACTTGGTCATGGTGTCTGGGAACGCTCCTTCCAGCTGCAGAGGCGTAGGGTGAAAGAGGGTCAAAGGGGTGCACCAACTCACGAGAGCAGCTTATAGGCATTGCACGTGTGCCACATTATTCATAGCTGCCAAGTTTTCCCTTTTCTCGCGAGGAAGCCTATTCAGCATAAGGGAAAATCCCTTTAAAAAAGGGATAACTTGGCAGCTATGCATTATTTATCTGCAAGAATTCCCCAACTCGCCTGTCACATCTGTGACATCGCCTTTTTGAGGTTTGCACCCCCACTCAGCATGTATTACATAAATCAAAACAAAACATATCAATAGAATACAGTGAAAAGACAGACAGGTATATGGGAGACTTAAAATACTATGATTTAGAGCAGGCACCCCCAAACCTCGGCCCTCCAGATGTTTTGGACTACAATTCCCATCTTTCCCGATCGCTGGTCCTGTTAGCTAGGGATCATGGGAGTTGTAGGCCAAAACATCTGGAGGGCCGCAGTTTGGGGATGCCTGTTTTAGAGTAAAACACATGAGCTTCATGGCTTATCTCCTCCCTCCAGTGCTGCTGCAAGGAGGCTGGGAGCACCTGCCTCGGCCCTAACTTGCTATGTCTAAACCCAACAAACTATGGCCAGTGTCAACCATCATTTAGGAGAACAAGGCAACTCCAAACAGGCGCTTATTGTATCCCAAACTAGGGAGACAATATGAAAAACAAAGAAAGAAACCCCCGAACAAAAGGGAATCTTCTCCTTCCACCTTCACTTCTGCTAACTACCAAATGGAGCTGGCAATGGCTTTTGGGAATACCTGGAGGGGAGGGTTATCAGGACCTATTAGCTTCTCATGGGGGAGCATCTATCAGCCGGAGGAATAATAATAATAATAATAATAATAATAATAATAATAATAATAATAATAAATTATTTATACCCCGCCCATCTGGCTGGGTTTCCTCAGCCACCCTGGGCTGCTTCCAGCAGAATACTAAAATACAATAATTCATCAAATATTAAAAGCTTTCTTAAACAGAGCTGCCATCAGAGTGTTGTTTATTTCCTTGACATCTGATGGGAGGGTGTTCCACAGGGTGGTGGGTGCCACTACCGAGAAGGCCCTCTGCCTGGTTCCCTGTAACTTCGCTTCTCGCAGGGAGGGAACCGCCAGGAGGCCCTCGGAGCTGGACCTCAGTGTCCAGGCAGAACAATGGGGATGGAGACGCTTCTTCAGGAGCTACAGGGAGCCTTCTCTCTCCCTCTCCTCCAACTAGGAAGAACTCCCTTCTCCAACCTCCAGTGGCTGTGGGAAGGCAGAGGTGAAAGGAAGCACAGTCCAGCCTCTGCCACCAGCCATGGGGAACTGGGACCACTTTGCGCATCATGGCAGCCAGGCAGAAGACGGCAACCAGGAGAAGACCAGCAGCGCTATCTCCATCAGCCGCAGAAGAAGCGGCTTGCTCCTGTTCTCGCTTCCCCCCCCCTCGCCCCCAGTATGGCCATATTGCAAGTCCGCCGTCAATCTACCTGAACGCCAAAGAGATCCTCTGTGTGGTGTCTCTTCAGCAATGCCCACTCGGACGACTGCCCCTGAAGCAGGTTCGTGCAAACAGCCATCTCGCCGCAGGTGACGTCCGCCCCAAACCGCTTGCATATTCTTCGGAAAGGAAGGTTGCCGCACTGAAATTCCCCAGAAGAAATCAGGAGAATGGAGGGTTACGGTTGCCTCGGGGCAGGTCTCGAGCCAGCACAAGCAAGGCGCCGCGTTTAAACAAAGACACGGCCCGATCTCGCGGCGTGCGGCGTTTTGAGGGCTGAACGGGAATAGCTGCTGGCGCTGCAACCCTGCAGCTAAGCGCCAGGGCTCTTTCCATCCATTTCAGCAACTTCACCATTCCAGCTTTTCACCTGTTCCTAACCAGACCGCAGCCAAATGTTCCGATAGAGTGGTACCCTGGTTCTCGAACTTAATCCGTTCCGGAAGTCCCTTTTGGAAACCAAAACCTTCCAAAACCAAGGCGCGATTTCCCATAGGAAGTAATGCAAAATGGATTAATCCATTCCAGGCTGTTGAAAAACTACCCCTAAAATGCTTCTCCCCACCACCCCAATCAACGCAATCATTCGAGATCTCTCTCTCTCTCTCTCTCACACACACACACACACCAAAGCAGCTGGGCTTCAGAGCGCTGCTGGGACGCTTTTCCTCACCGGCCCAATCAGCGCGATCTCTCTAAAAACGGAAGCACAACACTAAAAGCGGAAGCTCAGAACACGTTCTACTTTTTTTAAAAAAAAACCCGAGAACCGAATACTCACTTCCAGGTTTGGGACGTTCGGGTTCTAAGTTGTTCATGAACTTGGCTGTTCGAGAACCAAGGTATCATTGTATCTTGTTTTTGTAAGCCTTAAGCAGAACTCCCCCCCCCCAAAAAAACTAGCATGCTTTAATTGTCACAGCAACCAGGGGGCATGCAGGTTTTGTTGTAAGAATTGGCCAAAGTAGCCAATTCTTACAACAAAAAGGGTCCCAGGTGGCGCTGTGGGTTAAACCACAGAGTCTAGGGCTTGCTGATCAGAAGGTCGGCGGTTCGAATCCCTGCAAATGGGGTAAGCTCCTGTTGCTCGGTCCCAGCTCCTGCCTACCTAGCAGTTCGAAAGCATGTCAAAGTGCAAGTAGATAAATAGGGACCGCTCTGGCGGGAAGGTAAACAGCGTTTCCGTGTGCTGCTCTGGTTTGCCAGAAGCAGCTTTGTCATGCTGGCCACATGACCCGGAAGCTGTCTGCGGACAAACACCGGCTCCCTCGGCCTATAGAGCGAGATGAGCGCCGCGACCCCAGAGTCGGACACGACTGGACCTGATGGTCAGGGGCTCCTTTACCTTTTTAAGCAGAACTCCCCCCCCCAAAAAAAACTAGCATGCTTTAATTGTCACAGCAACCAGGGGGCATGCAGGTTTTGTTTTAAGAATTGGGAAAGGTGACAAAGATTCAGCTACGTATGAGTAACGAGGGCAGCTATTCTCGGGTAAAGAAAGGGGAATTGGAAAGCCAGTTGCGGTACGTTGTTGGCAATATGCTGATGACACGCAAACTGAAGCACGACCCAGAACACGGTTATAGGCACTGTTAGCGGGCAGTTCCCTAGACCAGATGGATGGGAGGTTACTTGCTCTTGATGGGGTTACACACCCTTTGAAGGAGCAGGTTCATAGCTTGGGGGAACTCCTGGGTCCCTTGCTGCCATTCGAGGCTCAGGTGGCCTCAGTGGCACGAAGCACCTTCCACCAGCTTCCGCTGGTGGCCCAGCTACGTCCCTATCTGGGCAGAGGTGGCCTAACTACTGTCATCTGTGCTCTGGTAGCTTCCAGGTAATATTACTGCAACACATTGTACGTAGTAGGGCTGTCTCTGAAGATGGTTCGGAAACTTCAGCCGGTGCAGAATTTGGCAACCAAGCTGCTCACCGGGACAAGGCGGTTTGAGCGTATAGCACTGATCCTGGCCCAACTGCACTGGCTGCCAGTCAGTTTCTGGGCCTAATTCAAAGTGCTGGTTTTGACCTATAAAGCCTTGAATGGCTCAGGACTGTAGTACTGTAATACTTCAAGTACCAACCAGGACTCTGAAATCACCACCAGAGGCCCAGAAGGTGGCAACAATGCTTTCCCCAGAGAGACTCACCAGGTGCCTTTGTTACGTATCTTTAGGTGAAAACATTCCTTTGGCTAATTAACATTCTACAGCCTTTTAAATGTTTTAGTGGGAGAGGGGGCTATTGTTTTGTTGTTTCTGTTTTAACTATGTGTGCTTTTACCTTGTATTTTTAGGTTGTGAACCACCGAGATCTTGTGATGAAGGAAAGTCTATAAAGCAAGCAAGCAAGCAAACAAACAAACATCTACCTACCGTTGTTAAAGGAGCTAAATAAAGCTTCTCGCAGAGATTTAGCTGTAAGACAAAATCGTGAATATGTAAGTCATGCGTCGGGAAGGGTGAGGTTATTAACTGTGGGCTAATAATTTATGCACTGCTATGAAGGATACTGTGGCCACATCATGAGAAGAGAAGAATCCCTGGAAAAGACCCTGATGTTGGGAAAGATGGAGGGCACAAGGAGAAGGGGACGACAGAGGACGAGATGGTTGGACAGTGTTATAGAAGCGACCAACATGAGTCTGACCAAACTGCGGGAGGCAGTGGAAGACAGGAGTGCCTGGCGTGCTCTGGTCCATGGGGTCATGAAGAGTCTCTCAAATCAAATCAAAGTTTATTGAACGGTCACAGACCAATTCGACTCATGTGGCGAGTCGGCAGAGCATAACATAAAAAGATACCAGGGACAATTTCAGTACAAATTGAACAACGATTACACTTTAGAGTTAAAAAAACATAATAAGATTAAATGTTAGCATTCCCCTGCGAATTGCCGTTGGGAAACTCTTGTTTCCTACGTCTAATAGCAGATACACAAAATTTTGCAACATTGGTCGTGATTTCGGGGTCCTTGTCCTCTACCAGGGCTCTCAGGCGTTGGGCATCTGCTACGTACTTGAACTTTTGAAAAACTGGGGTAATAAAGGACAAACGTAAATCCTCGTAGAGGCTGCAGTATAGCAATACATGTGTATTTGTTTCTCCTTCCGATGAGCCACATGGGCAAATACGTGTCTCATAAGGTTTACCCTCGTACCTGCCTTACAACAGGGCAGAGGGGAGTACATTAAATCTGACCATGGAGAAGGAATGTCTATACTTAGATCATGAAGAGTCAGACACGACTAAATGACTAAACAACAACACGAATGAGTTTTGAAAGCAAAAGGACTAAACCCTCTCTTGGGCTCAAGGGCAAGAAATGCATTGCCTTGGACTTAATATATATGAATAATGCAAACTGCTCATTTGTTGCCATCCTGACAAGTAAAGATTCATCTTCCAAGTCCTGTGTGTGGAGTCTAATTCAGGCATCCCCAAACTTCGGCCCTCCAGATGTTTTGGACTACAATTCCCATCTTCCCCGACCACTGGTCCTGTTAGCTAGGGATCATGGGAGTTGTAGCCCAAAACATCTGGAGGGCCGCAGTTTGGGGATGCCTGGTCTAATTCATCCCTGAGGTTTGAGGGCGAAACCTCTGCATCGCTCTGAATAACTAAAAGGAAAATGGTAACACAAACAGCCCTTACCTTTCTCTTCTCACACGGTCTGAGTTTCACAATATCTTCATCTGTCACAACCCCAGACGTTTTGAGTGCGGATTCCATTGTGTCCAGCGGCTGACCTGGACTCTCTAGTTCCTGCACCGTGGGACCTTCTTTTGGCGACGAAGGAACAACCTTTGCCACCTCTTCTTCTGCAGCTCTGAGATCCACACTTCCTGGAGAGGCAGAAGAGTTCGCGGCCTCTCTCCCCACAGCGGGGTGTGTGATCGCCACTTGGCTCCCAGCCCCCTTCGCATGGTTGGGCTTAGCTAAGCGGCAGAGGTACTGGCTGGACTTGTCGAAAGGAAACTTCTTCTTGCGCAGCTGCTGCTGGAGGTCTTTGCCGAGGCTGTTCTTCACGGTCGGCGGATTCCCTTCCCGCTGCTTCAAAAGGCCTTCATTGACGACGTTCTCGTAGTCCTCGCCCAGGTGGGTTGCAGCAAACCGGCAGGTGACCCCGTACATGCACCTGCCGAACATCTTGAAGAGTATGCAGCTGTCTCCAAGGTCTGGTGGCTTGGTGGCCATATATTCTTTGACGCTGTGTAGGAAACGGCAGCGTGAGCCAAAGAAGCACTTATCGGCCCGTTCCTTCAACAAGAGAAAAAGGCTGCTTTAAAGGAGGGTAGCATAGGTTTTTAAATATATACAGTATGAAGTTGCAGGTCGTGCCCTGATCATCTTACACCCTATGCTTCAGCAACCTCCATTTTAAAGGTAAAGGCACCCCTGACCGTTAGGTCCAGTTGTGGACGACTCTGGGGTTGCGGCGCTCATCTCGCTCTATAGGCCGAGGGAGCTGGCGTACAGCTTCCTGGTCATGTGGCCAGCAGGACTAAATCGCTTCTGGCGCAACGGGACACCGTGACGGATACCGAAGTGCACGGAAACGCCGTTTACCTTCCTGCCGCAGCGGTACCTATTTACCTACTTGCACTGGTGTGCTTTTGAATTGCTAGGTTGACAGGAGCTAGGACAGAGCAACAGGAGCTCGCCCCGTCGCAGGTATTCGAAGCGCCGACCTTCTGATCGGCAAGGTTTAGACCACAGCGCCACCCGCATCCCCATGCCATTAAGAGGGCTAGCTCTCAAATTTTGTCAATCTGTTCATCAAGTCCTAATCATCCTCACACAGTTTACCTGGACGACTGATGGGCAGAGGCGGTTCTTCTCGTAGTGAGTCGGCTTCATGCAAGGGCGGCCCTTATTCTGCCCCCGGGCCCTCTTTTGGCCCTGAGGCTCCTTCGCAGTTCTGTTTTCCTCTTCCGCCGGGCTCCTTTCTTCTGCATTGCTTCCATCTTTCCCCAGCTTCTGCAATTTGGCAGGAGGCTCATTCAGGTCTCCACTGGTATTATTCTCTGCACTGTCCTCCGCAGCTAGCACATCTTTCTCATTCGTCACCTCCCCTTCCCGATCAAGGTACGTGTGGAACTTTTCCTTTGTAGAGAGGTACCTATAGGGGAAAAAGGTTACGAAGCTTTGTGTCCACACCACATTACCTACGGGTGATGCTTCATAGAGACAATGAGGGGGGTTAAGTCAGTAGAGGGCTACATTTTTGAGATTTATCGATTTACCGGTTTTTAAATCAGAACTTAACTACAGTACAGTTGTCGAACAAATTGGCTCCTGAACGCCGCAAATTCGGAACTAAGTGTTCCGGTTTGTGAACGTTTTTCGGAAGCCATACGTCCGACACGGCTGCCGACTGAGTGCAGGAAGCTCCTGCAGCCAATCGGAAGCCGCGCCTTGGTTTTCGAACGGTTTCGGGAGTCAAACGGACTCCCGGAACGGATTAAATTCAAGAACCAAGGGTTCAAGAATATTCAAGAATAAGGGTTCTGTTTTACCACACGGTGACAAAAATACTTCCCATCAGATGAATCTGCACCCCAACCCCCAATAATTTTTTTAAAGTTTATTTATTATTGCATTTATTTTCCATCTTTTCTCCAGTGGTCTCAAGATTGCAAACATGTTTCTCTGCCTCCTCCCCATTTTATCCTTCCCACAATCCTGCAAAAGCTGAGAGACCGTGACTGACTCCAAGGTCACCCACTGAGCTTCATAACTGAGAGGGGATTTGAACCCTGGTCTCCCAGGTCCTAGTCTAATACTCTAGTCACTTACACCACCCTGTGGGCTCTCAAATAAAAATGAAAACCCCACACGTGCTCCAAGAAGCTCCGTGCATACGTGTCTGAGACGCTTTGTCTTTTTAAAAGAGAAAATGACCCATCAGAAATTTGCGTCATGAACGAAGGTTACGGGTTTAGGAAACATTCATAGGAGTTGGAATCCTCCTGTAAGGGAAGCCCTGCGGCACATGTTGCAAAGCTACCAAGTTACCATTTGCTTTGCAACCCTTAATCACAATCTTAAATCTTTCATAGAATTATAGAAATGTAGAGTTGGAAGGAACCCCCAAAGATCATCTAGTCCAACCCACTGCAATGCACGAATGCCCAAAATGCAGTCGTCGTCCCCCATCCAATTTGAAACTATACCGGACTTGGCTTAGCTTTGCAAATGTGCTAGCAATTTTATTGCTGCACTACTTGGTGAGCAGATTACCAGAAGCTGCAGCTTGATCAACTTGATCCTCTCCCCCTCTTTCCTTTGATGGAACTCATATTTGGGGACTTCCCTGGCTTTTTTCTGGCCCACGTAGGACCAGTCTGGATAGTTGGCTTGGTGAAGATTTGACATTTCCCTCCCCAAACAATTTTGATTTGAGATTCTATTGAAAAGAGGCTGCATTTTAATGTTGTATTTAATCTTGTTTTTAACCTGTATTTTAATCAATTGTTTTATATCCGGTGTTAGCCACTCTGAGCCCAGTCTTGGCTGGAGAGGGCGGGGTATAAATAAAATCTATTATTATTACTATTATTATTATTATTAGCTCTATAACGGAGCACATGATTTGCATGTGGGGAAACTCCAGGCTCATTTCCTTGGAAAGGGTCTTAACTGCTTTGCATTAGACCAGGCATCCCCAAACTTCGGCCCTCCAGATGTTTTGGACTACAATTCCCACCATCCCTGACCACTGGTCCTCTTAGCTAGGGATCATGGGAGTTGTAGGCCAAAACATCTGGAGGGCCGCAGTTTGGGGAGGCCTGCATTAGACCGTGGCAAACTCCCTCAGACAGAAATGTGCTGGGCAGTCCCAGTGGTCCAACTTGGCATGAGACAGCCTTTTCTAGGCAAAGAGTTATGTTGGGGGATGTATATGGTCTGCTTCGCAAAGTGACTGAGAGCTTAACCCTCCTCACCTTCCCGCTTTTTAAAACCAATCGCTATTTTTATCTGATCAGAAACTTTGTTTAAAAAAACAAACCAACACCGCCATTCAGAGCCTTTCAACCAGTTATATACCAATAAAAAAATCCCCCAGCCCCGATCTGCTGCCCTGCGCTGTTGCTTTTAACGGCTTCCTACTGGAGTGGGGGTTGAGAGGGGAAGTAGAGGCAGCAGGAGCCAAGGTCAGCAGACTGAAATTGGGGGTAGAGGTGTTGAAAGGGAAAATGATGGTGGTTGGGTTATTTTTTTGGGGGGGGGGGTTATAGCCAGTGGAGAGGAGGGCTGCCTGCTTTGCACGCAGAAGAGCTCGGGTTCAACCCCCCCCCCAAGTTGGTACTGACCTTGAAAGCCCTAAATGGCCTTGGCCCAGTATACCTGAAGGAGCATCTCCACCCCCCACTGAGGTTCAGCTCCGAGGGCCTTCTGGCAGTTCCCTCCCTGCGAGAAGCGAGGTTACAGGGAACCAGGCAGAGGGCCTCCTCGGTAGTGGTGCCTGTCCTGTGGAACGCCCACCCACCCCATCAGATGTCAAGGAAACAAACAACTATCTGACTTTTAGAAGACATCCTAAGGCAGCCCTGTTTAGGGAAGTTGTTTGTGTTTGGTGTATTTATCATGTTTTTAATATTCTGCTGGGGGCCGCCCACAGTTGCTGGGGAAACCCAGCCAGATGTGTGGGGTATATATAAAAATTATTATTATTATTATTATTATTATTATTATTATTATTATTAAGGCATCAGCCTAAGAATGGGCAGGCCCAAGGTAATATTCTAATGGGAGCTGCCCAAAGTGGCTGGGGAAACCCAGCCAAATGGGTGGGGTATGAAAAATAAATTATTATTATTATTATTTGGGCATCAGCCTAGGAATGGGCATGCTAATATTCTAATGGGAGCTAAAAATAATTATTATTATTAACATTCCAAGGCCACACGCCCCACCCCCGAAAAGACGCTGCCTGTCAGTGCAGGAGTTACTGAGCAAGAGGGACCAATGGGTTCAGTATAGGGCGGCTTCCTATGTTCCTTGGGGTGCAGAACTAGGGAAGGGAACGAGGGAGGGGGGGTCTAAGGAAGGTTTGGGGTGCGGAGGATGGGCACCCTAATACTCACTGGGCTCTGATAGGGGCCACCCCAGCAGCCTCCATTGGGGTGGGGGCGAGAGCCACACACCCACAGCCCTCCCCAGGCCCACACCCTCCGCCTTCCGAGCAATTCAGACAGGCAGCGCGATCACGCGCGGCATTCAGCACCCCCGCAGCAGCCGCACAGCGTGGCTTCGAGCGCTTCCGGTACCAAACCGGAACCTACCCGGCCGCTTCCGCTTCCTCTGCCTGGAGCGTGGAGGCCGAGTTACTAGAGCGACGCCGACCAGGGAGGAAGGAGGAAGAGCAAAGGATTCTAGCGTCCCCTGCCGGAGGTTCCGTCTAAGCTTTTTTTTACCTTGCGCGGGAGAGAAGGTTGGGAAGGAGGGAGAGGCGGGGCTTAGCGGAAAGGGCGGGTTGGGATTGGGGAAAGCGGGAGGGCAGGGCCTCGGAGGGCGGGGCTTAAATGATAGACGGGAGAGAGAATAAAAATGGCATTGATTTTGTGTTTGGGAAGCAGCAACCCTCAGTGTTTTACGGGAAAAGAAAAGAAAAATTCAAAAAAACTTTATCTAAGAGGGAAGAAATAGGATGAAATATAAGGATGGTATACTGTTCACATTGCGAAGAAGAACCTATGTTGAATTATGTATTTTGTTTTTTGTATTATTTTTGTATATGATTGAATGAGAAGAAGTTGAATTTATGTCACATATATGTTATTTTTTGCAACATTTTAAACAATAAAATTTATTTTTAAAAAGAAAAAAAGAAAAACTTTATTTTATTTTATTTTTTTATATTTTATTCATTCATTCATTAACTCATTCGTTTATTAAAAAAAACCTCAATAAGACTACCACTAACGAAATGTTGCAATAGCAATTTTAAAATGTACAGAATGTCAAAGCCGCAATGGGATAGGCTAAAGCCTCGAATTAAAAACTCGTGCAAAGCTCTGTGGAGAAAAGAGTTGAATATAAATGAAAATTATTTTCCTTAAAAAAAATGCTTGCATGGAATTTGGCGTCATCACCTGAAGAGGGCAGCACATGCCTTTCCTATTCCCATGCTTAGCTTGGGGAAAGAGGTGGGTGGAATTCTTTCAGCCTTCTGGTTCATTCTAACCAGATCCTTACATAATTCTGTGGGATGTCTGTCTCCCACGTCCAAAGTACCAGTTGCAATGTGTGCAAATGTCCTCGCTCCCCGCAAATCCTGCCTCAAGGAAATTCAGATTTCTGCATTTGGAATAAAATCGCACTCTTTTTAAAACAAACAAACAAACAAACGAATAAAAAATAATTTTGTTCCAGGAGTTCCTGAAGAACTCAGCTATACGGCTGCAAGCAAGCCTCCAACATTTCTCCGATGAAAATAGGGAGGTGGCGCTGTGGCTTAAACCAGTGCTCCCCAACCTTTTTATCGCCGCGGACCAGTCAACGTTTGATCATTTTACTGCGGCCCGCTGAGGGGGGGGGCGTTGATTGTTTCGCGGCCCGCCGAGGGGGGACGTTGATTATTTATATTTTATTTAGATTGTTTTGATTTAATAATTTTAATTTAATTGTATTTAATGTTCCTTGGGCGGCCCAGTACCAATTGATCCACGGACCGGTAGCGGTCCGTGGCCCGGTGGTTGAGGACCACTGGCTTAAACCACAGAGCCTAGGGCTTGCTCATCAGAAGGTCGGCGGTTCGAATCCCTGCAACGGGGTGAGCTCCCGTTGCTCGGTCCCAGCTCCTGCCAACCTAGCAGTTCGAAAGCACGTCAAAGTGCAAGTAGATAAATAGGGACCGCTACAGCAGGAAGGTAAATGGCGTTTCCGTGCGCTGCACTGGTTCGCCAGAAGCGGCTTAGTCATGCTGGCCACATGACCTGGAAGCTGTACGCCGGCTCCCTCGGCCAATAATGAGATGAGCGCGCAACCCCAGAGTCGGTCACGACTGGACCTAATGGTCAGGGGTCCCTTTACCTTTACCTTTATGCATTAACAAGGGGACGCAGGTGGCGCTGTGGGTTAAACCACAGAGCCTAGGGCTTGCTGATCAGAAGGTGGGCGGTTCGAATCCCTGCGACGGGGTGAGCTCCCGTTGCTCGGTCCCAGCTCCTGCCAACCTAGCAGTTTGAAAGCACGTCAAAGATAAACAGGGACCGCTACAGCGGGAAGGTAAACGGCGTTTCCGTGTGCTGCTCTGGTTCGCCATAAGCGGCTTTGTCATGCTGGCCACATGACCTGGAAGCTATACGCCGGCTCCCTCGGCCAATAATGCGAGATGAGCGCGCAACCCCAGAGTCGGTCACGACTGGACCTAATGGTCAGGGGTCCCCTTTACCTATGTATTAACAACAATAACAACAACAACAACAACAACAACAACAATAAAAAGAACAAAAATCCTGGCTACACCCACGGATCAAGAGATGTGTGGGATATCAAAGCACCTGACTTTTGCAGCAACTGGAATGTAGGGGTTTGCACAAGGGCAAGAACCACATCCATTGTTCCTCGCACTTTTGACTCTCTTCTTCCCCACCTTTTCCCCCCTGGTCCCACCCACTACTGGGCAAACAGCCCCCTGGGAATGTTGCTCCGGAGGAAATGTGGTCCTCTGGGCTTAACACTTTCCTCACTCCTGAAGGATGGGAATGTTTAGAAAACCTGCTCGAACAGCAAACGTCTCCTGTGCTAAAAGGTTTTTGCATTTTGTGTCATTGAGAGCTCTCCATAAGGGCAAGGAAGGGGGATTATTATCTGGACGTGGCTTCAAGTATGAGATATATGTTAAGAATATCAGTTACTCCTTTTGCTTGTGTGTTCAGGGGCCCAGATCTTTTGAAGCAAATTGGGGCTTGGACCCCCAGCCTTTAGCGTATTGCTGGAGGGATAGGATTTCAAGGAGCGATGGCCTCTTAATCCCCTTTCGGCTTTGCCCTTGAACAAGAGCCCTGTGTAGTTTATGCAACTATTAGACCCGGTTTGCTCAATTTGTTTTAACAAATGGCTCTCTTTTGCCTTTGCCTGTCAAAAAATCTCATGTGCAAACTGCCTTAAGGCCAAGGCTATCGAAGCAATAACTGTGTTTAACTTAGAAAACAAAACAAAAAAGTGCAGTGAACAAGTCCTTTCAGCTGCCATCTTAGCTCAAGAACAGGACGCTGGACTAGATGGGCCTTTGGCCTGATCCTGCAGGTCTTCCTTATATCCTTATGGATACTGTGGTTATCAATTGGAGCGCTTGCAGGCCAGTGTTTCCCGGTTGTTGGTGTTTACACTACATTTTTAAAGATTTGCCTTGAGAGACTCTTTGAACCTCTTTTGTTGACCACCAGCATTACGCTTTCCATTTTTAAGTTGGGAATAGAGGAGTTGCTTTGAAAGACGATCATCAGGCATCCGCACAACATGACCAGTCCAACGAAGTTGATGTTGAAGAATCATCGCTTTGACACGGGTGATCTTTGCTTCTTCCAGTACACTTGCATTAGTTCACCTGTTTTCCCAGGTGATGTGTAGAATTTTTCGGAGACACCGTTGATGGAATCTTTCGAGGAGTTGGAGGTGGCATTTATAAGAATGTGCTAAGAGGAAGGCACACTCGGCAAACCCTCACCAGGATCAACTCCCGCCCAGAAACCTATGTCCCCACTGTGGAAGTGGGTCCAGAATTGGCCTTCACAGTCACATACGGACTCACTGTTAAGACCATGTTTATGGAAGACAATCTTACTCAGCTATGAGTGGTCGCCGAATAAAAAGAGGAAAAAGAAGAGGAAGAAGGCTGTCATTTTCCTACGATAAGCAAGGTCTAGGCTAGACAACCTATAAGTCCCCTGCCAGCTCAATGAACCCAATATGATTCTATGAATCTTTGGGGTCATCAGAAAGTTACTGTAGCCTTATCAGCTACTAAGGGTCCTTTAAGTTGCGCCCAGGCAAGGACAGAGATAGTCAACAAGACTCCAAGGGTTGAATTCAGAGAAAGAATTTAATTTCTTATTAATAAGAGACTCTAGGTGATCAGCTCATGACAAGAGTAAAGAAACACAAATTGCAAAGCTTCTTATACACTTCTTGGGCTCCTTTCCCCCTCCTCTGTAAATGTGCGCACGCAAGGGGGTCACAAGTACATCTAAGGAAGATCCGTGTCCAGTCCTATGCATAAACACATACTGACTCATGCTACCCCGGTAGCATCCTCCAGCAGCCTTGAATGCCTGTTCTGTGCGTCAGACTGATAGTGTCAGACAAGACAGTCATCTGGCCTTGATAGCTTAGCAGGGCATTCTGTCTGGCTTACCCTTTGGCACACAGAGAGGCAAAGAGAGCAATGGGGGGAGGGTGGCTAAACCATGCACTCAGAATTATACAATGCAGACTATATGATCAGATTTAGCTCAATAACACAATTGGCCAATCTCTCCCTTCATTACCAGGCATTTCCCAGCGAAATGCCTTGTCGTCCAACCCTGCTTCTTCCTCTTCCTCCTGCATCCAAGCCAGACAATCCCGTGGGGCTGGTGACATTCTAACTGCAATCATGGCTGGTGAACACGATTGGAGCCCAAAAGGGCTCCAATAAGAGCAGGAGGGAGCAGCATGTCGCGGTGTGCATGCATGTGTGTGCAAAACCCAGGGTTTGCAGAAGTACAAACGTTATTTTGAAAGGGAAACCTAAAAGAGCCTCTGCTCGCAGACAGCAACCCAATGAGAAATTTGCATGTTCAGTAGTCCAATACAGTGCTACCTTGGTTCTCAAACGTAATCTGTTCCGGAAGTCCATTCCAAAACCAAGGCGCGCTTTCCCATAGAAAGCAATGCAAAACGGATTAATCCGTTCCAGACTTTTAAAAACAACCCCTAAAACAGCAATTTAACATGAATTTTACTATCTAAACGAGACCATTGATCCATGAAATGAAAGCAATAAACAATGTACTGCAGTCACACAATCAATCAACCAGTAGCTGAACCGGGTTCCACACAGTCA
Source organism: Zootoca vivipara (assembly GCF_965207765.1). Lineage (NCBI taxonomy): Eukaryota > Metazoa > Chordata > Lepidosauria > Squamata > Lacertidae > Zootoca > Zootoca vivipara. Next base: position 89,936,222 of record NC_142589.1, on the reverse strand, counting down.
CAAAAACAAAACATAAAAGAGCCGCAGAAACAGAAACGCAAAATAAATAGCAAAAACAGACAGACCTCAGCTTAACACTCAAAACGGAAGTGTGGCACTCAAATCAGGAGCGTAACACTCAAAACGGAGCACGTTCAGCTTCCGAAAAAAGTTCGCAAACCGGAAAACCTACTTCCGGGTTTGCAGTGTTTGGATTCAAAGTTGTTTGAGTACCAAGGCGTTTGAGAACCAAGGTACCCCTGTAATGCTAGTTGGAGAGGAGAGGGGAATGGGAAACCGGGGGACAGACGGAATGGAGTACTCTGGAGGGAGGACATGGCTGGCTGACGCTCTGAACAGAAACATGCCTTTTGGACCTCCCTTCGTCCCTCTGAGGCTCCTCTCCACATTGCTTGTGCAACAATCCATCAGCTGTGCCTTCCCAGGGGCCGGGGTTTTTTGCTGCACAACAGCCTTTTTGCTGCATCCCAGCTGGTCCTCTGGGAGTTGTTACTCCCTTGTCATGTAATTCTGGGCTGCATCAATAGGAGTATAGCATCTAGATCTAGGGAAGTAATAGTACCACTGTATTCTGCTCTGGTCAGACCTCACCTGGAGTACTGTGTCCAGTTCTGGGCACCACAGTTCAAGAAGGATACAGACAAGCTGGAACGTGTCCAGAAGAGGGCAACCAAAATGGTCAAAGGCCTGGAAACCATGCCTTATGAGGAACGGCTTAGGGAGTTGGGTATGTTTAGCCTGGAGAAGAGAAGGTTAAGGGGTGATATGATAGTCATGTTCAAATATATGAAAGGATGTCATATAGAGGAGGGAGAAAGGTTGTTTTCTGCTGCTCCAGAGAAGCGGACACGGAGCAATGGATTCAAACTACAAGAAAGAAGATTCCACCTAAACATTAGGAAGAACTTCCTGACAGTAAGAGCTGTTTGGCAGTGGAATTTGCTACCAAGGAGTGTGGTGGAGTCTCCTTCTTTGGAGGTCTTTAAGCAGAGGCTTGACAGGCATCTGTCAGAAATGCTTTAATGGTGTTTCCTGCTTGGCAGGGGGTTGGACTGGATGGCCCTTGTGGTCTCTTCCAACTCTACGATTCTATGATTCTTGTCATGTCAGCTCTTTGCCAGATCCATCCTTCTTCCCTAGCCAGGCCTGCCTTGGCAATTCCTGCTGCCCTAGAATGCACTTAAGGGCTTCCCCCTGTTTGGAACATCCTACTTAATCTCCTTGTCCCTGGTCCTTTCCACCTCTGCTGTTGAAATGGCCTCTGCTTCTTCTCCCACACTTGGGGCTCATCCATGCCTCAAAATGTTTACAGTCTTAAAAGCCTGCTTCTGCTCACTTGCCTACTCTACCCTCGGCCTCCCCGCCTGAGCCACCGTGAGCCCCCCCCCACTTATCTCCCCTCTCTTCTGGCTCAACAGGTACAAACCATGCCGCTCCTCACCAAGTTCCCAGCTGGTTTGGTCAGGGCTCCCCGCACTCTTCGTTCCAGGACTTTGAAGCCACTGGTTCGAGTCCTACCCTCTCGCGGCAATTTATCAGGGCGGACTCAGCAGCATGGGCAGAAAGATGCAAGCGAAAGAAAGGAGCTGAAATATGGAGCCAGCTGGGTTCATCCTCCCGAGTCTGGAGCTGATATTAATTAGCTGTTTTAATTTTAATGTTTTTACGCTGCTGCCTTCTGTGTTTGATTTTTGTGATATTATCGGAATTTATTGTTTTGGATTTTAGACTGTGTTAGGGCAAAATTCTGGGTGCGAGAATGCTCAGCCACCCAGCTCATCAGGCAAGGGCCTGTGGTCGTTGCGGGGTATAAAAGGAAGGAGTCCAGCCATGATCCGGAGCAAACAGCAAGGTTTATTACTGCGCAGCAGGTTCAATGCCAGACTGAACACCGTGAACAGGGCTGCAAGAACTTTTAAAAGTTCCCACCACCATCCCATAATGCACATCGAAAGCATCATACATACGTCACTTGTGACAGGGTAAAACGTCAGAAAAGGGGAAGGTGCAAGGGGCATTAGCATACAGGTAAACAGGAGGTAAACAGGATTAGCATAAGGTAACAATGCATGATGTCCCAGGACATTGATAAGCAAGTACCAGTAAGTATCTGGGAGGGGATCCTTGAGTACCTGGCAGGGAAAAACAATGGGTCCAGGTGTGTGTATTGCCTCTGGCTTCGGAGGGTCGGGAATGGCAGGAGATGGTACCTGAATGGATTATGGATATGCAGAGGAGCACCACCCTGGCTACCTGACCTCTTGCTTAAAGGATTATGGCTGTTCCCTGCATCCCTGAGAGCCCTTGGCCAGAGTCGCAAAAGGGGGTTTCATTTAGAAATAAAGATCCACGGTATTCATTCATAAAGAAATATGGTTACATAGAGTCTCAGGCAACAGAGAAGGGGTAGGAAAGGGAGCCTTTATTACACAGGGCTTGATCTTGAGGGGTTCGTGTTGGTGCAATACTAGAGTGGTGTTGTAGGATCAGACGGGGTCCCCTTGAGGGCATTTGTGCCAATCTTGATTCCCAAATGAAGCCTCGTTTGGGTGCCCCCCCTATAAAATTCCCTAACAGACTGGGTGTCTCATATGTTAGGGTTTTATCTGGTGCAGGTCCCCTCCAGATTACATTTTTTGTGCTTAGAAGATGAGTAACTTGCCTTCTAGGACAATGTCCAATTTAGAAAGGAAAGCAAGGTGCAGATTATTATTAAAGTTATTATCTCAGTTAAATCAGGATTCAGGCGGGGCTGAGACGCAGAGGCAAAAAACTAATTCTGTTTAACAAATTTCACTGAATTAGTTCAAAAACCTCTGGAAAAACCCAGAAGCAGTTCCCCTAAAGCCTTGACACAGTAGTTCATCTGTTGATAACTTGACGGCTGGACTGCTGCAATGCCCTTCATGTGGGGCTTCCCTCGCCGTTGATCCAGAACCGGCAAAATGCTGCAACACAATTGCTGACAGAAGTGGGGCTTTGTCAGAATGCAATGCCTGTGCTCAGAGATCTGCACTGCTTGCCGATTTGCTGCTGGACCAGGTTCGTGGTTTCACTAGCAGTATATAAAGCCCTTAACAACTTGGGACCAGTTTACTTACAAGATCACAGAATCAAAGAATTGTAGAGGGACACCAAGGTTCATCTAGTCCAACCCCCTGCAATGCAGGGATCTCGACTGAAGCATCCATGACAGATGACCAGCCAACCTCTGCTTAAAAACCTCCAAGGAAGGAGAGCCTGCCACCTCCCGAGGGAGACCGTTCCACTGTCAAATGGCTCTTATTGTCAGAAAGTTCTTCCTGATGTTGAATCGGAATCTCCTTTCTTAAAGACCCACGTTGGCTCCCAGTACGTTTCCGAGCACAATTCAAAGTGTTGGTGCTGACCCTTAAAGCCCTAAACGGCCTCGGTCCAGTATACCTGAAGGAGCGTCTTCACGCCCATTGTTCTGCCCGGACACTGATGTCCAGTGCTGAGGGCCTTCTGGCGGTTCCCTCACTGCGAGAAGCAAAGCTACAGGGAACCAGGCAGAGGGCCTTCTTGGTGGTGGCACCCGCCCTATGGAACACCCTCCCATCAGAGGTCAGAGAGATAAACAACTACCTGACATTTAGAAAACACCTAAAGCCGGCCCTATTTAGGGAAGTTTTTAATCTGTGATATTTGATGTTGGAAGCCGCCCAGAGTGGCAGGGGAAGCCCAGCCAGATGGGTGGGGTATAAATATATTATTATTATTATTATTATTATTATTATTATTATTATTATTATTATTACGGTATGTGTTAGAGTCCTACCCTCCAGAGCAGGACAGAACAAACTTGTTCCCTCTTCTGTGTGACAGCCCTTGAGATATTTGAAGATGTCTCTCATATCTCCTCTCAGTCTCCTCTTCTCCAGGCGAAACATACCCAGTTCCTTCAACCGTTCCTCATCAGGCTTGGTTTCCAGACCCTTTGATCATCTTGGTCGCCCTCCTCTGGTCAACATCCTTCCTAAATTGTGGTGTCTGGAATTGGACACAGGACTCTAGGTGTGGTCTGACCAAGGATGAACAGAGTGGGACTATGACTTCCCTTGGTCTGGACACTGTACAAAGGCTGGGTGCCTCTGAATCCCATTTGCTGGAAATCGCAAGCTGAGAGGGTGCTGCTGAGATCAGGTCTCTCTTCTGGTCTTCCTATCAGAGCATGTGGCTAACGACTGTGAGTACAAGTAGTTGGAATAGATTGGTGTCTCCCAAACTTGGGTCTCCAGCTGTTTTTGACTACAACTCCCATCATCCCTAGCTAGCAAGACAGTGGGCAGGGATGATGGGAATTGTAGTCCAAAAGCAGCTGGAGACCCAGGTTTGGGGACTAGATGGAGCTCCTTTGTCCTGATTCATCAGGTCTCTTATGTTTCCCTCTGAAGGAACAGCGAGACTGATAGGGAGCTGATAGGGTCTGGTGAATGTCTCTCCCCAGAACAATCATAAATAAATAAGAATAAAAATGTGCACCCCACCACCGAGACCATTCCAATGTAACTATCCAGCCTCCCAAAATTTCTTAAAATTTATTATTATTATTATTTTCTGTTGATACATACATCACATATCCATAAATTCATATTGCAATCCCTCTTCTCTCCCCTCCTGGGCCTCCCCCAACGCCCCCTTCTGATTTATTTCCCCTTATTACACACTGCTATTTCTAAAACGTACACTATATTCTTTTTTTTATCTTCTGCTTATTTTATTAATGAAGATGTGAGAGTTTATATAAATCCTATCATCAAGTCAGTAGTCTTCCTTTGCTTCTGCAAATATACTATAAATGGTTCTTTCAAAGTCACTGTTGTCTTTTTCCTGAAGTCTGTCCGTCAATTTTGCCATTTCTGCATAATTCATCAACTTTTCCTGCCATTGTTCTTTAGTTGGTATTTCTCCAGTCTTCCACTTTTGTGCTACCAAAATTCTCGCCGCAGTTGTAGCGTACATAAATATTGTCCTCATCTCTTTTGGTAAGTCTTGGCCTCCCGAAATTTCAACACCTCTTGCGACGGTTTGACCCCTTTCTATTTTAACAGTACAAATTCTACAAACACCTTCCACATCTCTTCCAAATCATTTCTCCTGTGTATTCCCCGCCATAGCTGCCAAGCACCCCGCGGAGAAATCCAGGATCGGCAGCCGTGCGACACCGGAAGTTGTGTAGACGCAACTTCTGGTCTCGCTTTGCCCATCTATGGGCACCAGAAAATGGCCGGCGCCGGAAGGCGCGTCTACGCATGTCCAGAAGTGTGTAAACGCAACTTCCGGTGTCGGCGCCAGCCATTTTCGGTGCCCATAGATGGGCAAAGCGACACCAGAAGTTGCGTCTAAGCACTTCCTGACATGCTTAGATGTGACTTCCGGCGCCAGCCATTTTCAGCGCCCATAGATGGGCAAAGCGGCACCAGAAAAATGGCCACCAACAGGAACAAAAATAAGGGAAATTAATGGGAGAGGAGCTGGAACGGGAGACCTCCGGGAAACAGTAAGGAAAAACGGGGGTTTCCCGGGAAATACGGGGTACTTGGCAGCTATGTTCCCCGCCTTACCTTAATGGCACATGTTAATTTGTCACTAATAGCTATATATCTCACACCTCTTTATACCATTCTTCCATTTCATATTCTGCTTGCCTCTTCCACGTCCTAGCTATCATAGTTTGTCAATCCCACGCCACTTTCGACTGTCACATCTTCACCCAAATGACCTTGAGAGCTGTAGTTTGCGAACGGCGCCGAGGGTTTTTAGGAGACCCCCCCCACTTCCCTTCATGAAGCTGCAGAACGTGTCAAACGACCAATCCCTCTTCCTAGGGAGCACTGGGAACTATAGCTCTGGCTCATAGGCTGGCTCCTAACAACTCTCAGCACCCCAAATGGACGGCAGTTCCCAGAATTGTCTGTGGGAAGCTGTGAGTGTTTAAAGTGGGACGAGGCTGCTTTAAATGTTAGGGGTGCTACTGGAATACACCCCTAGAGGGCAGCATTTCTCAATCAGATTCAAAACAGGCGAGATAACTCCATCGCCTAAATTCACATTATTATTATTATTATTATTATTATTATTAATATTATTATATTTATACCCCGCCTTTTGCGTCTTTGTCTTTATCCCCTGGGTCAGGGATAGTGGCGGTGGGGAATTGGTTAAGTCTGCATTTAAACCTGCCTAACCTGCGCTTTCTGTTTTTTATTGATAATTTTTATTGATGATTTTCAACTTAACACGTTTATCATAACACCATAACATAAAAATTTAAACTACGAGAAAGAAAAACGAAAAAAGCTTACAAAAAAGAAAAACCACAAAAAAGACAAAAAAGAGAATTTTTTTAAAAAAAGAAATAAGAAAACAAAGAGAAAAAAATATCCAATCTTATCTAATATTCTTTACACTATAACCTGCGCTTTCTGAAACAGCACACATACTGAAACACAGAAACATGCTCTTCTCTTGCAGCGCAGTTATCCAGCCAAACAATGAGTGCACAAATGCAGGGGGGAAATGCACACAAATTTTGCATGCATCAAAAAAAAATGTGCGCATTCGTGAAAATAGCATACAAAACGCATTGCGTTATTCATGTATGCGACTATGGTGGGAAGAATGTTACTTGCCCCAGAATGGAAGGAAGAAGTAGACCCGGCAAAGGGTACAAAAACGTACGGAATATGCAGAAATGGCGAGACTTACCGGAAGAATAAAAAAATCAAGATAACAGAATTTTTATAAAAGAATGGAAATGGTTTATTGAATATTTACAGATAGATTGTAAACCGTGGGTAGGCAAACTAAGGTCCTGGGGCTGGATCCGGCCCAATCGACTTCTAAATCCAGCCTGCGAACGGTCTGGGAATCAGCGTGTTTTTACATTAGTAGAACGTGTGCTTTTATTTAAAATGCATCTCTGGGTGATTTGTGGGGCCTGCCTGGTGTTTTTACATGAGTAGAATTTGTGCTTTTATTTAAAATGCATCTCTGGGTTATTTGTGGGGCCTGCCTGGTGTTTTTACATGAGTAGAATGTGTCCTTTTATCTAAAATGCATCTCTGGGTTATTTGTCGGACCTGCCTGGTGTTTTTACATGAGTAGAATGTGTGCTTTTATTTAAAATGCATCTCTGGGTTATTTGTGGGGCTTGGGATTCGTTCATTCACCCCCCCCCAATATAGTCTGGCCCCCCACAAGGTCTGAGGGACAGTGGACCGGCCCCCTGCTGAAAAAAATTGCTGACTCCTGTATAAGACCTTAGAATTCCTATAACAGTTACCAACAGAGGCGTGACAGAAAGCACTTTAGTCCAAGAAAACGACGCCGGCCCGTTCCTCTCCCACTACCTGCCCACATTCATGAGTCAAACCCTCCACAGCTGCCCTCTCCCTTCTGGCCAGTGTTGGGAGATAAGCGCTCGATTCTGCTGAAGTGGAAGCTGGATGGAACAAGCATGTGGCCTGGCTGCCTCTCTGCCATCAACTGCCTGCTCCAGTTACCAGACCTATCGCTTCATCACCTTGTAAATGTCAGCAACTCGCTCACGTGTACTTTCATTATTTCTCTCTCTCTCTCTCTCTCTCTCTCTCTCTCTCTCTCTCTCTCTCTCTCTCTCTCTCTGTTTTAACTTTCCAAAATAGGCCTTGCTGCTCTGAGAGCAGAGATAGATGTGCGGAAGCCCAGCCTGTGCCAGAATGTGGCAAAGAAATTCCGGCTGCTGTCCAGCCGCATCACGGGTCAAGGTTCGGATCCAAGCTTCGTTACTCTTCGGTAGCTCCCGGGTGACCCAGGTGGAATCTACACGCCTATTAAAAAGAATGCTGTGAAAATGCATTTTTTAAAAAAACACGTTTTGAAAAATACATTAAATTTTGCATAGCTCACTGTCGCCATCTTGTGTCACCTTTGTATACTACACATCACATTTAAAACATTTTACCGGCAGCTGTATTGCTGAGTCCCCATTTACTGAGCATGTATCTCCACCTGTTTCATACCATCCAACGTTTCTCCAATGAAAATAGGGATGTCCTATTTTATTAATATTAACCTATTAATATATCAGTACTAGCTGGCCCTGCCACGCGTTGCTGTGGGTCATCCCTGTGATTTTCCCCACCCTGTTCCGATCCATGATGTATCACACCCCCTTCTCCCCCCACCCTCCCCCAAACCCCCACCCAGGTGAGTCAGTACCTCCATTCGGCCTAGTCTGTAAAGGCTTTGGCCTATCTGTAAAGGCTTCGGCCTAGGTGTTGTTGAGAGGGAAGGTTCTATAGGTGCAGTACCAGTGTAGCAAATGCTAGAGGGTGCTGGTTTGCAACTTGGTTCTTTTCCCAGCATGCATTTTCGTCTGAGCGGTGTGTTTTGAAACATGGGGTTTGGCACAGGTGTGACATCTGTCTTTGAAAATGGTACGGGGTCACTCTCATATTCGCATGCAGCATTGTGTCAAAATTTGAACACTCTCTCTCTCTTTCTATATATATATATATTCCTGCCAACCTAGCAGTTCGAAAGCACGTCAAAATGCAAGTAGATAAATAGAAACCGCTACAGCGGGAAGGTAAACGGCGTTTCCGTGTGCTGCTCTGGTTTGCCAGAAGCAGCTCTGTCATGCTGGCCACATGACCTGGAAGCTATACGCCGACTCCCTTGGCCAATAATGCGAGATGAGCGCGCAACCCCAGAGCCGGTCACAACTGGACCTAATGGTCAGGGGTCCCTTTACCTTTATATATATATATATATATATATATGTACACACACACACACACACATACACACACACACACACACACACACACACACACACACACACAACATATATACATATATATATGAGAAATGCATTGTGCAGTCCCACAGAGCCACGGTCTGGATTGCAGATAGATTCCAATGAAAAGACTCCTTCACCAATCCGTAGTCTGAATGTTCAACGGGGAACTTTTTGGGACCTTCAACTCTGATATACTTTGGCATGCCCTGGATCCAAGTCGTTCATGGGCTTTCATACCAACATATGAGCCTAAGCTTGATGTCATTTGTGACACCAGGTGATTGACAGGTGGGTTGTGGCCCTGCCCATCCGTCAAACATGTCCCGTGGGTGGCGACTGCTGGCTAGATCCAGTTGCCCAAATTCACCCTGTGGAATCCATGGACAGGGCTCAGTTTTGAGGCTGAACTAGATGGCTACAACCCACACATATTGTCTGTTTGGCATTCCTTGCAGACAGATGTTGTGAAAAAGTGAAGTAAGAGAGTTTTCAGCCACTGCCCTGCCATCAACACCCTGAATTATTAAATTGGCCCTTTTGAAATATGGAGTTTGAATTGCGATAGTTATTGCCTTAGAACCGGGACACAACGGAAACATTTGCTCATTCGTACCGTTGACTCACACACTTATGATGTCATTTCTCTCTCTCTTTCTCGCTCTCCCCCGAACAACAAGATGGCAGCCAGAGCAGATCTAAAAATAGACACATCTAATTTTAATGGAAGGTGTTACAAATATCCTGGGAAGTGAATGACAGGCGGGTGACACCACACACATCTACCAAGTGTTTGGGGGCGGAATTGTTCCTTACATTAAAAAAGAATCATACAATCTTAATTGGAAGGGACCCAACGGGAATCTAGTCCAATCCTCTGCAATGCAGGAATCTCAGCTAAAGCATACAAGACAGACAGCCATCCAACCTCTGCTTAAAAACCTCCAAGGAAGCAGAGTCCACCACCTCCCAAGGGAGACCGTTCCACTGTCAAACAGCTCTTGCTGTCAGAAAGTCTTTCCTGATAATGAGTCGGAATCTCCTTTCTTGTAACTTGAAGCCATGGGTTCAAGTCCTACCTTCCAGAGCAGGAGAAAACAAGCTTGTTCCCTATTCCATATGAAAGCCCTTTAGAAATTTGAAGCTGGCTCTCATATCTCCTCTCAGTCTCCTCTTTTCCAGGCTAAACATGCCCTGCTCCTTCAACTGTTCCTCATATGGTCTGGTTTCCAGACCCTTGGTCATCTTGGTTGCCCACCTCTGAACACCTTCCAGCTTGTCAACATCCTTCTTAAATTGCGGTGCTCAGAACTGGACACAGTATTCCAGGTCTGATCTGACCAAGGCCAAATAGAGTGGGACTATTACTTCACTTGATCTAGGCATTAGACTTCTGTTGATGCAGCCTAGAATCGCATTCACTTTTTTTGCTGCTGCATCACACTGTTGACCCATGTTAAGCTTCTGGTCCACCAAGACCCCAAGATCCTTTTCACATGTACTGCTATTAAGCCAGGTGTCCCCCATACTATATTTGTGCAGCTGGTTTTTCCTGCCTAAGTGCAGAACCTTACATTTGTCCCTATTGAAATTCATTTTGTTAGCTTGCACCCAGTTCTCCAATCCATTAAGGTCATTTTGAATTCTGATTCTGTCTTCTGCGGCATTAGCTACCCTCCCAGTTTGGTGTCATCTGCTAATTTGATGAGCACCCTCTCAATTCCTCCATCCAAGTCATTTATAAAGACGTTGAACAACAGCAGGCCCAGGACAGAACCCTGTGGCACCCCACTTGTCACTTTTCCCCAGAATGACGATGAACACTTTGGGTTGGGTCAGTCAACCAGCTACAAATCCACCTAACTGTTACCTCATTCAACACACAGTTTACCACCTTCCTCGCAAGAATATCATGGTGGACTTTGTCAAAAGCGTTACTGAAATCAAGATATACTATGTCCACAGCATTTCCCCGATCCACCAAGTTTGTAATTCCATCATCATCAACAACAACAAAAAATAGAGTGATCAGATTGGTCTGGCATGACCAAAGAAGAAATAATAATGGAAGAATTCTGCTAGAATTTGTAGCATGTAAAAATCAATCAAATGTTTATTACTGGCATATAGCCATTAATGAAAGATCTATAGAACATAATATCACAGCCTTAGGGAAGCAAAGCAAACAAGTTAGGAGCTAGCAATCTTAACAGTTTTGTTGCAACATTCAGGTACGTTTCCACCTGTTCGGTAATAGATTTATTAGTCCCTTGATTTCTTATCAAGAGAAATACTCCAAAGGTTATCTAAGGATCAACCAGGACATAAGGTCACGTATTAGATCCCTTCCAACTCTGTGATTCTAAGATTCTAATAGTAATAGAAATAACCAGGGCTGTCTTAAGCATATCCGGCGCTGTGATGCAAAGCTCCCTCTGGCGCCCCCCCCGTCTCCCAGAGCTTTTTTAGGGAGGACGGAGCTGCCAGCGGGGCTGGAGGAAGGGGGCAGCGGCTGGAGGGCGGCTCCTCCGGCGGGGAAGAGGCGGAGGCTGGATGCATTGCCTCCCAGCTCAGCTGGGCGCTTCATGCCGCGGTAGCCACGGCAGACGGAGGCTCTGGGCGCAGGCGCAGCATGGCGGAGGCGGGCGAGGGCGGCGAGCTGATGCCGGGAGGCGCCGCGTCCAGCCTCCTCCTCTTCTCTGGTGCCCTCCGGAACTTGGCGCCCTGGCGCCCTGCGCCACTAGCCTCTATGGGTATAAAGGCCCTGGTAATAACTGCTTTCAACATTTTCTGCCACCACCGCCCAAGGCAGCAGCCTTGATCCTGCCCTGTCTCCACGCTGGTCAAAGCAAGCATGGCTTTGCTCCGATGTTGACGTTATCTAATCAGGCCTTGTGTTGAACATGGGTGGCGGTGTTTGGGAGGCCACACACGGTGCGGTTTCAATGTACCGGGGAAGCCTCCCCCTGATCTCCGGCCAGGCTTCAGTCATCACCTTGTCAAGATAAGCCTTGGAGGTCACTCAAGGAGAAAAGCTCACTGCGGCAGCCAGCCGTTGGGACGGAAGATCTCAGAGGAGCGTCTAATGGAAATCTTTGACCGCCATCCTATTAAAGGTCACATGGCTTCTTCCCCACTCTCCCCCCCACGTGCCGATGGAGATAGCCATTGATGAATGAAGCTTCTTTGATTCTCAAGTGCCCTGTCTGCTTTCTGTCTCGTCCTGTCACTGAGACCCAGGGAATGATAACACTGGCCTTTCCCAGCTGTCTTCAACCAGCGCTGACCCGTAGCTGAAACCGATGCGGGTGGAGAGCTTTGCTTTGTGTGCTTCTAATCTGGAAAGCGAAACCTTAGTTCTGGGCCTTGAACGGGGAAATCCATTAACCAGAGCGAGATGGTGAAGGGACCAGCAGGTCTGCCAAGGGGCAGCAGTTGTTTTGGGCCCTGTGGGAGGCCTGGACACCAGACTCCACTCCCAGGAGAAAGTGCCTGGACTGCACCTCCTGCCAGCTCCTAATAGGAAACCATAACATAAAAGGAACATTTGGGAACACGGGCAGCTGCATTCTTGATGGAAATCCTGGAAGCCAAGACCCAAGTTTGGGGCAAGTAGTCCTTGGTGAGAGAACCCCAGCAGAGATTGGTTGTCCTGAAGGAGCGTCTCCAACCCCATCGTTCTGCCCAGACACTGAGGTCTAGTACCGAGGGCCTTCTGGAGGTTCCCTCGTTGCGAGAAGCCAAGTTGCAGGGAACCAGGCAGAGGGCCTTCTCAGTAGTGGCACCTGCCCTGTGGAATGCCCTCCCACCAGATGTCGAAAAGAAAAACAACTACCAGAGGGGGGAGGCCCCATTGGCGAAAGCACGTCTTGGGTTACAACCTGTTTTGGTTTACAACTGGACCTCCGGAATGGATTATGGTTGTAAACCAAGGTATCATTGTACAGTCATACCTCGGTTTAAGTATGCCTCGGTTTGAGTATTTTCAGTTTAAGTACTCCGCGGACCTGTCTGGAACGGATTAATCCACTTTCCATTACTTTCATTGGGAAAGTTCGCTTCAGGTTAAGTATGCTTCAGGTTAAGTACAGACTTCCGGAACCAATTGTGTTTGTAAACCAAGGTATCACTGTAAGTGTTCCGGTTTGCAAACTTTATTTGGAAGCCGAACGTCTGACGCAGCTTCTGCTTCGGGGCTGGAAGCTCCTGCAGCTAATCAGAAGCCACACCTTGGTTTCTGAATGGTTTCGGGCGTCGACTGGACTCCCGGAATGAGTTAAGTTTGACAACCAAGGTACCACTGTACTTCTAACGGATTGTTTTGACTTCACCCCGGGAGGCGCACTCCATTGCTCTTCGAGACAGACGGGTACCAACAACAATGAAAAACATACAGATAACAGAAACAGCAGGGCACCAGCCCATTCATTCCCCAAAAGCCTGTTGGAACAAGAAGATCATTAGCAATTTAGCCCTTAACAGCAGATGCTGGTGACAAACAGCAAGACTATTGACTTGCTAGAGAGTGTGCAGAAATAACTTTCTAGGTGCCCTCGGCAGGTATTTCAAACAATGGGCTACACAGCTTTGAGCCACCAGAGATCTTCAACACCCTCCAAGTGTCCCTATTTTCCAGGGACGTCCCTGATTTAGAGAAGCTGTCCCGGATTCCAATTCGATCCCGGAATGTCCCGCTTTTCCTTAGGATGTCCCCATTTTCATCGGAGAAATGTTGGAAGGGATGGAGTTATCCGACCCCCAAGGCAATCCTGTGCAGGGAAGCTGTTTAATGTTTAATTACGTTTTTTATATATGTTGGAAGCTGCCCAGAGCGGCTGGGGCAACCCATAGAATCATAGAATCATAGAATCATAGAGTTGGAAGAGACCACAAGGGCCATCCAGTCCAACCCCCCGCCAAGCAGGAAACACCATCAAAGCATTCCTGACAGATGGCTGTCAAGCCTCTGCTTAAAGACCTCCAAAGAAGGAGACTCCACCACACTCCTTGGCAGCAAATTCCACTGCCGAACAGCTCTTACTGTCAGGAAGTTCTTCCTAATGTTTTGGTGGAATCTTCTTTCTTGTAGTTTGAATCCGTTGCTCCGTGTCCGCTTCTCTGGAGCAGCAGAAAACAACCTTTCTCCCTCCTCTATATGACATCCTTTTATATATTTGAACATGGTTATCATATCACCCCTTAACCTTCTCTTCTCCAGGCTAAACATACCCAGCTCCCTAAGCCGTTCCTCATAAGGCATTGTTTCCAGGCCTTTGACCATTTTGGTTGCCCTCTTCTGGACACGTTCCAGCTTATCAGTATCCTTCTTGAACTGTGGTGCCCAGAACTGGACACAGTACTCCAGGTGAGGTCTGACCAGAGCAGAATACAGTGGTACTATTACTTCCCTTGATCTAGATGCTATACTCCTATTGATGCAGCCCAGAATTGCATTGGCTTTTTTAGCTGCTGCATCACACTGCTGACTCATGTCAAGTTTGTGGTCTACCAAGACTCCTAGATCCTTTTCACATGTACTGCTCTCAAGCCAGGTGTCTCCCATCCTGTATTTGTGCCTTTCATTTTTTTTGCCCAAGTGTAGTACTTTACATTTCTCCTTGTTAAAATTCATCTTGTTTGCTTTGGCCCAGTTGTCTAATCTGTTAAGGTCATTCTGAAGTGTGATCCTGTCCTCTGGGGTGTTAGCCACCCCTCCCAATTTGGTGTCATCTGCAAACTTGCTCAGGATGCCCTCAAGCCCATCATCCAAGTCATTGATAAAGATGTTGAACAAGACTGGGCCCAAGACAGAACCCTGTGGCACCCCACTAGTCACTACTCTCCAGGATGAGGAGGAGCCATTGATGAGCACCCTTTGGGTTCGGTCAGTAAGCCAGTTACAAATCCACTGAATGGTAGCATTGTCTAGCCCACATTTTACCAGCTTCTTCACAAGAATATCATGGGGCACCTTGTCAAAGGCCTTGCTGAAATCAAGATAGGCTACATCCACAGCGTTCCCTTCATCTACCAGGCTTGTAATTCTGTCAAAAAATGAGATCAGATTAGTCTGACATGACTTATTTTTCAGGAACCCATGCTGACTTTTAGTGATCACAGAGTTTCTTTCTAGGTGCTCACAGACTGTTTGCTTAATGATCTGCTCTAGAATCTTTCCTGGTATTGATGTCAGGCTGACTGGGCGGTAATTGTTTGGGTCCTCTCTTTCCCCCTTTTTGAAAATAGGGACAACATTTGCCCTCCTCCAGTCTGCTGGAACTTCGCCTGTTCTCCAGGAATTTTCAAAGATTATTGCCAGTGGTTCTGAAATCACCTCTGCCAGTTCTTTTAATACTCTTGGATGTAGTTCATCTGGCCCTGGAGACTTGAATACATCTAAACTAGCCAAGTATTCTTGTACTACCTCCTTACTTATTCTGGGCTGTGTTTCCCCTGCTGAATCATCTGCTCCATATTCTTCAGGTCGGGCGTTGTTTTCTTTCTTGGAGAAGACTGAGGCAAAGAAGGCATTGAGGAGTTCCGCCCTTTCTCTGTCCCCTGTTTGCATTTCACCATCTTCTCCTCTGAGTGACCCCACTGTTTCCTTGTTTTTCCTTTTGCTACGGACATACCCATAAAAGCCCTTTTTGTTGCTTTTAACCTCTCTAGCGAGCCTGAGTTCATTCTGTGCTTTAGCTTTTCTGACTTTGTCTCTGCACGTGCTGGCTATATGTTTGAATTCCTCTCTGGAGATTTCCCCCCTTTTCCATTTTTTGTACATATCCCTTTTAAATCTTAACTCAGTCAAAAGTTCTTTAGATAGCCACCCTGGCTTCTTTAGGCACCTTCCATGTTTCCGTCTCATTGGTATTGCCTGAAGTTGTGCTTTTAATATCTCCCTTTTAACAAACTCCCAACCATCATGAACTCCCTTCCCTTTTAGTATTACTGTCCATGGGATTTCACCCAGCGTTTCCCTAAGTTTTCTGAAGTCGGCTTTCTTAAAGTCTAGAATTTGGACCTTAGTATGCTTGGTTGCTCCTTTCTGCTGGATAATAAACTCCAGAAGAGCATGGTCACTCCCACCTAATGATCCTGCCACTTCTACCCCACTAACCAAGTCATCACTATTGGTTAGGACCAGATCTAAAATGGCTGATCCTCTTGTTGCTTCTCCCACTTTCTGGACAATGAAGTTGTCTGCAAGGCCAGTGAGGAATCTGTTCGACCTTATGCTCTTGGCTGAGTTTGACATCCAACAAATATCAGGATAGTTGAAATCCCCCATTACTACTATCTCACTTCCTTTGGAATGCTTGGCCATCTGTTCCAGGAAGGCATCATCTGTGTCCTCAGTTTGGCTTGGGGATCTATAGTAAACTCCCACAATGAGATCACTGTTGTTTTTCTCTCCCTTAATTTTGACCCAGATACTCTCAATTTGGCTTTGAAGTTTTAAATCCTGGATCTCTTCACAGGTATACATATCCCTAACATATAAAGCTACTCCTCCTCCTTTCCTGTTTGGTCTATTTCTCTTAAATAGATTGTATCCCTCTATTACTACATTCCAGTCATGAGACTCATCCCACCAGGTTTCAGTGATGCCTATTATGTCATATTTAGTTTGCTGTACCAAGAGCTCAAGTTCATCTTGTTTATTTCCCATGCTCTGTGCATTAGTATACAGACATTGAAGACCGTTGATCATTCCCCCATGTCTCTTATTTAAGGATATTTTCGTCCCACCACTAGGTCTGCATGCTGCTTGCTCCATTTGGTCCTTGACATTTGGATGATCATCTTCAGCATTTGATAGACTCCTACCTTCAGGACCACTGTCTCCCTCCCCCACATAAGTCAGTTTAAAGCCCTCCTGATGAGGTTTTTGAGTTTTGTGGCAAAAACATTCCTCCCAACTTTTGTGAGGTGCAGTCCATCACTTGCCAGAAGTCCATCTTCAAGAAACTGCAGACCGTGATCTAGGAATCCAAACCGTTCCTGTTTGCACCATTTGCGAAGCCAGTTGTTCACTTCCCCTATTTTTCCCTCTCTCCCTGGGCCATGTCGTTCAACTGGGAGGACAGAAGAGATGACAATTTGTGCATCTAATTGCTTCAACTTCCTGCCCAGAGCCTCATAATCATTTTTGATCTTCTGTAAGCTATGGCTTGCAGTGTCATTGGTTCCCACATGCACCAAAAGGAAGGGGTATTTGTCGGTGGGTTTTATGATTCCTTGCAGCCGTTCTGTTACATCTTTGATCTTGGCCCCAGGTAGACAGCACACCTCTCGAGACATCTTGTCAGGCCCACAGATCACTGCTTCTGTACCCCTCAGTAGGGAATCCCCTATCACCACTACACGCCTCTTCATAGGCTTGGTTGGGATTCTTCCATGTGCTGTCCCTTCCAAGGTTACCTGCATATTCCCGGAGGACTGACTTTGCTGCTCGTCTTCATATTCCTCATCAACTGTGATGAGGGAGAGATCCTCAGGTGGAGTCTGTTCCTCGTCTTCCATGAGCACTTCAAAACGGTTGCGTAATTCTAAGCACTCAGAGCGATCCCTGGGCCTTCTACTTCTATGAGTCACGTTCCTCCATACATCTGGCTGCTGTGTTGGGGAACTGACCTCCTCCTCAGGGAGATCCCCTGTCTCCTCCTTGGTGCAGACAGTGTGCTCTGCTGCATCCAAGAAAAGCTCCAGCTCTTTAATTCTCTGGAGCGTAGATACACGCCCCTGAAGCTGCTGCACCTTCTCTTCCAGAAGGGCAACCTTGTTTTCTAGTAGGGCAACCAACTTGCAATTGTTGCACGTGTAGCTACCCACATCCTTTGGCAAGAAAACAAACATTGCACAGGAATTGCAGGTGACAACGGTTGTTCCCTCCACCTCCATCTTGAAAACCTTGAAGTCAAGGGGGAAAGAGGAAGAGGCCTAGGTCCCCCCTAACAAACGTGTGAGACTTGCTGCCCTAGATCAAAAAGATGGGTCAAACTGCACTCCAAGCTCTGACTAGCTCCGCCCACAGCTAATCACCCGACCCTCCTGACTCACACTTCTAGGTGAAAGGTCACAGCCAGAAACAAACAAGGTCACAGCCAGAAACAAACACCCACACACGCCTGGACAGTCACCCAAATCCAAGAGGCAGCAGCCCTAGAAAACCAGCACAAGCACACAAACAAGTAAGAAAACAAATAAGCACACAAACTTACTAACACACAGCCCCAAAAGACAAAGCCACAAAACCTACAGAGTGTCTCCCAAGCTCAGCTCAGATGGGCGGCGGGGGTATAAATACTGTAGTAAAATTATCCTTATGGAATGGGGCGTCCCTATTTTCATCAGAGAAATGTTGGAGGGTACGATCTCCTGGTGTTCTTTACGGGCCTTGCAGGGTTGGGGGGGGGGAAGAGAAGCAGCAGGAGGAATGACGTGGCAGGGGGTGGGGGGTGTTACACTCCCTGTTGCGAATCTTGACATCTGTAGCGCAGATGGGCGAGGGACCAGCTGAGCCGAGAGGCATATTGCAGAAAGCGAATGCCCCTCGGCCTTCTGGGTGTGCTGGCCGCCTCCGTGTGCGTTGTGGCCTGGGGTGTTCCTTGGTCAGGGGTTCTGGTTCTGGCTCGTGTTCCGAGGCTGCTGGCTGTGCCGGGGCTGTCTGGTCTGGCGCCACTGAACCACTAGGTTGTAGCTCTGGTTCCGGTGTCCTTCCAGCCTCGGGGCGCCCCTCTGTGCCTACTGCTTCTGCTTCCTCTGCCCACCCCTCTCGCTCTACAGGCCTCACTGCCCTGCTGTCCCCTTGGGACCCCTCTGTCCCGCTCTCCTCCCGGGTTCCTCCTGGGAATCGTCGCCGTATCTGGTCGCAGTGGCGGCGCCAACATTGCCCCCCCTTCCGTTAGTACCTCGTACGACACGGGACCGGCCACCTTGGTGACTGTGGCGGGTACCCATGCTGGGCCTGCCCCAAAATTCTTTGCATACACTGGGTCCTGGGCCACAAATGTCCGGGGGTTCCTGCCTTTCCCCACCACTACCTCATCCTGAGCTCTGTCGGGGTGAAGTCGGTCCAGTCTAGTTGCAAGGCGCCGGCCCATTAGTAATTCAGCTGGGCTCCGGCCCGTCGTTGTGCTTGGGGTGCTGTGCTGTGCTAGAAGAAATGCGGCAAGGCGGTATTCCCAGTCCCCTTGTGTCATGCGGCGGAGGCTGTCCTTGGTGGTCCGCACCATGCGCTCCGCTTGGCCATTGGTGGCAGGGTGGAATGGTGCTGAGCGGATGTGGCGGATGGCGTTCTGCGCTGTGAAGGTCTGGAACTCCTCTGACGTGAATGCGGTTCCATTGTCCGAGACGAGGGTGTCAGGGAGCCCGTGGGTCGCAAACAGCTTACGTAGTACCCGGATGGCTGCCGCCGTAGAAGTGGATGGTACCAGTGCGACCTCCAGCCATTTGGTGTAGGAATCCACCACTATGAAGAATGTTTTTCCCTGGAAGGGGCCAGCGAAGTCCACGTGCAAGCGTGACCATGGATGTCGGGCGGACTCCCAGGGCTGGACTGGGGCCCTTGGGGGATCCGGGCGGGATTCTTGGCAGGTCTGGCAGTGTTGGACCCAGGCCTCTATCTCTCTGTCAATCCCCGGCCACCACACATAACTCCTGGCAAGGGCCTTCATCCTCACTACCCCTGGGTGTGTCTCGTGTAGGGCTGTGAGGACCCTTTTGCGGAGGGGCTGGGGAACAACAACCCTGCTTCCCCATAACAGGCACCCCTTGTGGGCCGACAGTTCATGTTTGCGGTTTGTGTAGCCAGCGAATTCTGGCCCGGGGCTGCTGCTGGGCCATCCTCGCCACACCCAGTCCAGGACCCGGGAGATGACCCTATCTTTTGTGGAATGGTGCGCAACTTCTTGTGCCTGAATGGGTCGGTCGGGAAGCAGCTCCAGGGTCATAACCTCTTGCGCAGGCGCTGGGTCGGGGCCTGTTTCTGGTAGTGGTAGCCTGCTGAGGGCGTCTGCGTGGCCCATCGCCTTCCCAGGGCGGTGGATTAGTGCATACTGGTAGCCGGCAAGGAAAATTGACCACCTGAGGACACGTGGAGACAACACTTGGGGGGTCTGCTTCTCAGGGGCAAACAGGCCAAGCAACGGCTTGTGGTCAGTCACTATGGTAAAGGGCCGCCCGTACAAGAAATCATGGAATTTTTTTACGCCCTTCACGATTGCCAGACCCTCCTTGTCAATCTGTGAGTAGTTTCGTTCGGCTGCAGCAAGCGTCTGGGAGAAGTATGCCACCGGCACCTCTCTTCCACCCGGGAGTTGGTGTCCCAGGACAGCGCCGATGCCATAGGGAGAGGCGTCGCATGCCAGCACCACTGGCAGCCTCTCGTCGAAGTGTGCTAAGACCGAGTTCGAGACGAGCAAGTCCTTGACTGCCTGGAATGCGGCCCTTTGTCGCTGGCCCCACACCCAAGGGGCCCTTTTATCTAGGAGTCTGTGTAGGGGCTCCGCTACCGCTGCCTTATGGGGAAGGAAGGCATGGTAAAAGTTCAATAGTCCCAAGAATGACTGAAGTTCGGGCTTGCTCTTGGGCGCTGGGGCCTCACAAATGGCCCGTACCTTGTCACCGGTTGGATGGACCCCTTCTGCGTCCACCTTAAATCCCAGAAAGTCCACCTGCGGCACTCCCAGTAAACACTTTTCCCGCTTCACCTTGAGGCCCGCCGTCTGGAAACGGTGCAGGACGGAGCGGAGGCGGTCCTCAAATTCCTCTGGTGTGGGCCCGGCGATCAGTACATCATCGAAGAAGGGGGTGACACCAGGAATCCCTTTAAGGAGAGAGTCCATTAGATTCTGGAATATGCCTGGTGCCACGCTAACGCCAAATTGCAGCCGCTTTACTCTGAATGCCCCTCTGTGCGTCACAATCGTCTGAGCCTCTGCTGTGGCTTCGTCCACAGGCAACTGTTGATATGCTTGGGCCAAGTCCAGTTTGCCAAAGATTTTTGACCCAGCCAGGGTGGCGAGGACATGGCTGACCACTGGCACTGGGTATGCATGGGCCGTGAGAGCCTTGTTTATGGTGCATTTGTAGTCTGCACAGATGCGGACCGAACCGTTAGGCTTGACGGGTGTGACAATTGGAGTTTCCCAGGGGGCGTTGGGCACCGGCTCCAGCACTCCTTGCTCCACGAGCCGGTCCAATTCCTCGTCTATGCGGGGTTTCAGGGCAAACGGGACCCGGCGGGCCTTGTGCCTGATGGGTCGTACAGCGGGGTCTAGCTGTAGGGCAATGGGGGGTCCTGTATATCGTCCCAATGCCCCATCGAAAACCCCTGGAAACTCTTTGCATATGGCGTCCACGTCCACTTGTAAGCTAGTGCGGTTCACCCCGGTAACGGCTAGCCCCAGAGGTCCAAACCATGCCAGTCCCAGTAAGCTAACGTAGGGGCCCTTAACTACCAGCAAGTCCAATTGTTGCTTTCGCCCTCGATATTGCACCCTGAAGGTCCCCACCCCCATAGTAGGGACCTTACGTTTCTGGAAGTCCCGGAGGGTGAATGGGGCCGGCCTTAGTTTGGGACCCCCATTAGGGCACAGTTCCCTTAATGTTCGGGCCGAGATTATGGATAGAGTTGAACCCGTGTCCAGCTCCATGCGGCATGGGGCTCCCTCTATCTGTACCTCTATATAAATTTTCTCTGTGTTGGGATGGGGCAACTGGAATACCTGGTAGTCCGTGATCTCCGTCGAGTTGCCTTGGTGCATGGTGCCGTGTGACCTGGGGCTCCTGGGTCGGTCATCTGATGCTTGTCGACGGGTGAGTCGAGCCCGACACACCCGGGCGATGTGTCCCAATTTTCTGCACTGCCTGCACTCTGCGTTGCGGAAACGACAGGTCCTCCTCTCGTGGTTCTCCCCGCAGCTTGCACAGTTCCCTCCTTCTCGTCGAGGCTGCTGTGGTGTGTGTGCTGCTTGAGTGCGCCGCTGTACTCGGTGTACTTCCTCCCTGTCAGATTCGGATTCGTCGGTGAGGTCTTCGTGGTAGACCCTCGGTTGGGATGGCGGGGCCGGTCGTGCCTCTTGCGTTGACCTCTCGGCTGCTTCGGTTGCCAGGGCTTCCTCCAGAGCAATCTGGAACGTGAGGTCTTTTTTGGCGTAGAGGCGTCGTTGCAACATCTCGTCCCTCAGGCCACCAACGAGGCGGTCACGAAGCATGTTCTCCAACTCTGAGAAGTTGCATAGCCGGGCGGCTTGGCGGAGGGAGGTCACAAACCCAGTTATGGTTTCCCCCGGGGCTTGCCGCTTTGCGTAGAAGGCATTTCGGCAAGCTACCACCGAGGGCTGTGGTGAGAAGTGCTCCTTCAGCCGTTCCATTATTGTTTTGTAAGAGACGGTAGCGACATCTCTAGGTGCAAGGAGAGCCCGGGCGATTTCGAACATCTCCTCTCCACAGACGCTGAAGAATGTCGCCCTCTTCATGGCATCGTTGGTGACTTCTTTCGCTTGCAGGAGGAAGTTGAAACGGGCGGCGTACCCTTCCCAGTCTCCTGATGCTGGTTTGAATGGCGAGAAGCTGCTGTCGGTTGCCATTCTGGGTTCCTTGGGTCCTGGAGCTGAAGCCTGGATGCACGGTGCGATGCAGCGGTGCAGCAGGTGGCGGTGCTGCGGTGCAGTGCGTGGTGGCGGTCAGCTCAGCAGGATCCCACCTTCGTCGCCAGTGAAATATACTCGGAGTCAAGAGTGAATTTCATGCTCTTTATTCAGCTCATAGTCATCAAGGAGGAGAAGAGAAGACGAATGGCTCTTTTCCCAAAACCATCTGCTTATATACATTATTTACACAATGGGCCTTGCGTGATTGGCTACTTCAGGGCTACACCTGTGGGCCAATTATATTGTGGATTGACTTTTGCCTGCAGCCTGATTGGCTGCTCCTACAGGCCAATCAGGTAGCAGATTCACTTCTGCCAGCCGCCTGATTGGCTGCTCCAGCAGGCCAATCAGGTTGCGGATTCACTTCCACCTGGAGTTGGATTGGGTAGCTCCCGCTGATTCTGAATCCTATTGTTCTAGGATTCAGCTCAGTACATAACAGCAGTGATAGCACGGTCATCTGTTCAGCTCATTGAGGAGTAGCACAGAGGTGGGGCGTGGGGGGGGCGTGGGCTGTCTCAATCGTCAGGCCAGGTTTGGCCCAACAGGGCTTCCCGCTCGACCCACAAAGCCTTCCATCCTCGCTCAGAGCGGACCCAACTGCCCATCAGCTGACATACCCTGCAACGTCCCTCACATGAAAGGAGCAAGGAAATGGGAAAGTTTCTCCATTGTCTTTTGCTTACCTGTCTTAGGTGCATGTTTGTGTACGAACAAGGTGAGCCTGTGACCTGGACTCAGGAACTAAAGTACAGTCATAACTCGGGTTGCGAACGTGATCAGTGCGGGAGGCACGTTTGCAACCCGCAGCGTTTGTAGCCTGAAGCGCTGCGCATGCGCGTGACGCGATTCGGCGCTTCTGCGCATGGCATCATTTTGTGCTTCTGCGCATGTGCATCCACGAGCGCCGAAACCTGTTCCTGTACTTTCGGGTTCGGTGCGGTCCGCAACCCGAAAACGCGCAACCCGCAGGGTTCGTAACCCGCAGTATAACAGTATTAACCATTACAGAAGAATGGCCAGGCTACCCAGGCAATGCAATCAGTGACCATTATTAGGTATCCTGGCAGGCAGGGTTTCTGCTGTAGACCACCTCCTCTGCTGTAGACCACCTCCTTCTGTGATGTATGTATGATGTTTTGGGGTGGTGGTCTTGGGCTGCAGGGTGGGCAATTTCAAAAGTCTATATAAGGGCTTGCTTACCATTGTTCAGGGTTCTCCTCCCTCCTGCGTGTGGGGAGTGGGGACCCTGTTGCAACAGTTAATAAAGATCAGGCTTACTAGCCACTTTGCTTCTCAATATTCTTTGGTTGGCCTCTGTCGTTTTCTCCTGCCAATAGGGAACCCACTTAACTACTCTGCATGGGCTCCGGAATACCCCCTAAGGGAAAGTGAGCAGTTTTTTCTTATAACAGCTGAATCCTGCTTGCTGTTTTCCTGCAGGTAACAAGAGGATCCCAGAAGAGGGCAACCAAAATGGTCAAAGGCCTGGAAACAATGCCTTATGAGGAACGGCTTAGGGAGCTGGGTATGTTTAGCCTGGAGAAGAGAAGGTTAAGGGGTGATATGATAGTCATGTTCAAATATATGAAAGGATGTCATATAGAGGAGGGAGAAAGGTTGTTTTCTGCTGCTCCAGAGAAGCGGACACGGAGCAATGGATTCAAACTACAAGAAAGAAGATTCCACCTAAACATTAGGAAGAACTTCCTGACAATAAGAGCTGTTCGACAGTGGAATTCGCTGCCAAGGAGTGTGGTGGAGTCTGCTTCTTTGGAGGTCTTTAAGCAGAGGCTTGACAGGCATCTGTCAGAAATGCTTTGATGGTGTTTCCTGCTTGGCAGGGGGTTGGACTGGATGGCCCTTGTGGTCTCTTCCAACTCTATGATTCTAGGATGCTGGACTGTGGACCTGATGCAGCAGGCTTTTCTCATGTTTTTAAGGGACCTCCATTGTCTTTCCAGACTGCGGATCAACCAGGAGCTTCTCCCCGTTGCCTTACTGCGAGATCCGTTTTGTATGGAAGATCCCCTGTTGCAGAGAGACCAGGGCAGATGGTAGTTTGAAAGAGAAGACCTGTGTCGATCAGTTGCTGGGACTTTTCCTTTCCCCTTTGCACCCCTGTCCTCCCCTCCTGGCTTCTTTCCTTTTCAGCCGCAAATTCATCCAATTACAAAAAAATAAACACCCCATTATAGCTGCTCCGTTTTTGCTCGCAGCTGGCTTTCATCTAGTTAATCTAAACAGTTGCTGGAGCGTAAGCACACAGATAGACCAGGGCTTATTTTGAGAACCCACATTGGGAGCCAGCCCTCTGGCCTCTGCAGCGTACGGGTCCCATCTCAAGCCGCCAATGTCTAAATTGCTAAATGGTCTGAGCAGGGAAGCTTCCACAACCCTCGCCATCTAAGTTTCTCCCTGGATTTTGGTTGCTTTCTGCTCTCCGGTGCTCATTCCGAGGGACGGTGCGTTTGTTTGGTGGCTAGCTAGTAGCCACCAGCCACCAAGGGCTGTCGATGCCTGTTCATTGCGCTGTTGGGCATTGCCCTAAAGTGGAGCCGATGAATTGGGATCCCTCTGTTGTTCCGTGCTCTGCGAAAAGCAGGAAAGGAGGTCACGCCGAATGATCTTCTGTTTTCGCAACAACTGGCTGCTTGCGAGCAGCTGTTGCGAAGCGGAAAAACAACAGCCCTTCCAGAATGTTCCAGCAGGGCCTCCCCAAGAAAATGCCATCGTATTGCTTGCGGGGAAAACAACTGTTTGGAGCTGTTCTTTTGCTGTTTCAAAACCAGGAGAAATTAGACATGTGCTGTGCGGAGGAAGGGCTCGGTGTAGCAAAAGGGCTACAAAGGCTGGTCTTGGCAGAGCTGTGGTCCACAGCTGGTGGAAATCCCGGTTCCGGGGTCCTCTTGATGGACGTGGGGTCCTTTGGCTCAAGGATAAGAAGCCTTTTCACCTTCTCTTCTTATGCAGTGTGTCACACCCTTCGATTTGCTGCCTGCCTCAGACCTGCTAAACTCCTTGGCGCGGAGAGTTTTGCTTATCATCAAAGGTTCTTTTATGACAAGTGTTGGTGGCGGCACAACCATCTTTGCATTGCCCTATTGCCTCTATTCAGACCCTAATGAACAGTACCGAATAACAGGGGTCAGCAAACTTTTTCAGCAGAGGGCCGGTCCACTGTCCCTCAGACATTGTGGGGGCCAGACTATATTTTGAAGTGGGGAAAAGAATGAATTCCCATGCCCCACAAATAACCCAGAGATGCATTTTAAATAAAAGGACACATTCTACTCATGTAAAAACATGCTGATTCCCAGACCGTCCGCGGGCCGGATTGAGAATGCAATTGGGCCGCATCTGGCCCCCGGCCCTTAGTTTGGGGACCCCTGGAATAAATAAAGGTAAAGGTAAAGGTACCCCTGACCATTAGATCCAGTCGCAGACGACTCTGGGGTTGCGGCGCTCATCTCGCTTTACTGGCCGAGGGAGCTGGCGTACAGCTTCCAGGTCATGTGGCCAGCATGACTAAGCCGCTTCTGGAGAACCAGAGCAGCGCACGGAAACGCCGTTTACCTTCCTGCCAGAGAGGTGTCTATTTATCTACTTGCACTTTGACGTGCTTTCGAACTGCTAGGTGGGCAGGAGCTGGGACCGAGCAACGGGAGCTCACCCCGTCGCGGGGATTCGAACCACTGACCTTCTGATCGGCAAGCCCTAGGCTCTGTGGTTTAGACCACAGCGCCACCCGCGTCCCACCAAATAAATAGTATCCAATAAATGTATAAAAAGCTCTGAACCGGGTTACCTGGATGACCACCTGGCCCTGCACAGGCTTGTAAGTGTGGGATGTGAACAGGTGCAGTCAAGCCACAACAAGTTCCTAGAGTGTCCACACGGAGAACCACATGGAGGAACACCTGACCAGGTCAGTTTCCTGTTCCTCCACACATGCAAATGAGATGAGAAGGGTGGCAGATAAATTCACTGGCCAGTAGCCATTTTCCCTCTCTTGGACCACATACTTCGAGCAAGCAACATTTTAGTGAGGAGACACTCTCTAGGCTTCCAGCCAAGAGAGAGAGGAAATGGAGTCTCACTTCATATAAGTGAACTTCACATGTATATACAGTACTACTTTTATCTAAGCTAGTCTACCTCTTGAGTTGTGCTGTATCTCAAGAAGCTTGTAAGTAAACTCTTTTTATACTTTTAAAAGAGCACTGTGTCGTGTCTTTTCTTTTAAGAGGGATAAAGGGGAAAATCCAGGAAATATACTTTATTCTAGAGGTTTAAGCAAACCTGTACGGCCGTTTTCTGCTGTGCATTGAAAGGGAATGTTACTCTGCTAGGTTTGGAGCTTGCTAACACAAGCTGGGAAAGGATATATTTAATATTTCCTCATCCACATTCCTGAACATTCCCACAGTAAGATCACTTAGGTCGTTTGGGGAAATTCTACCTGCAGGACCGAACCCTACAGAATTTCATAGGGCAGAGCCCCCCAAACAGGCATTTTCTGCTGTTGCTCCTATACCATAGAATGCCCTCGCCTCTGCCATATAATGACTGTTCTGTGTGCTTAAATCTAGTTTTGTGTGCTTGAAGTTTTGTTTTATGTTTTCACATGTTATTATGCTTTTGTTTTATTTTTCTTGGGTTGTATTTTTGTTTTAATTAAATTGAGTGATTGTGTGTGTCTGAAGAATTGATGCTTTTGAATTATGGTGCTGGAGGAGACACTTGAGAGTCCCATGGACTGCAAGAAGATCAAACCTATCCATTCTTAAGGAAATCAGCCCTGAGTGCTCCCTGGAAGGACAGATCGTGAAGCTGAGGCTCCAATTCTTTGGCCACCTCATGAGAAGAGAAGACTCCCTGGAAAAGACCCTGATGTTGGGAAAGATTGAGGGCACTAGGAGAAGGGGACGACAGAGGACGAGATGGTTGGACAGTGTTCTCGAAGCTACGAACATGAGTTTGACCAAACTGCGGGAGGCAGTGCAAGACAGGAGGGCCTGGCGTGCTCTGGTCCATGGGGTCACGAAGAGTCGGACACGACTAAACGACTAAACAACAACAGTGTGTGATATACCACTTGGAGTTATATTTATTTTTAAACTGTTTAATATTTTAATCTTCTAAGAAAACACCTGCCACCCATTGATTTCTTAGTACCTGTTGGCTACAAATAAATTCTCATCTGAGTCTTAAAAAAAAAAGAGAGAGTTTTGCTTACCTTCGAGCCGTTTGTAAATTAACGAAAATACAAATGCCTTTCGGGTTCTTCAAGGTTTATTTGGTGCGCATTCTGATTTGCTTGCCCACGACTGGTGGTGGAAGTTTGACGACTGCATGCACCCCATCTGTGAAAGGATTGTGACTTCCCCCAAAGAATTCTGGAGGAACCCTGAATTTTACATTTCTCCTTGATGACTTTTAACAAGGAGAAATGTAAAGTACTACACTTGGGCAAAAAAATTTATGAAAGGCACAAATACAGGATGGGAGACACCTGGCTTGAGAGCAGTACATGTGAAAAGGATCTAGGAGTCTTGGTAGACCACAAACTTGACATGAGTCAGCAGTGTGATGCAGCAGCTAAAAAAGCCAATGCAATTCTGGGCTGCATCAATAGGAGTATAGCATCTAGATCTAGGGAAGTAATAGTACCACTGTATTCTGCTTTGGTCAGACCTCACCTGGAGTACTGTGTCCAGTTCTGGGCACCACAGTTCAAGAAGGATACTGACAAGCTGGAACGTGTCCAGAGGAGGGCAACCAAAATGGTCAAAGGCCTGGAAACAATGCCTTATGAGGAACGGCTTAGGGAGCTGGGTATGTTTAGCCTGGAGAAGAGAAAGTTAAGGGGTGATATGATAGCCATGTTCAAATATATAAAAGGATGTCATATGGAGGAGGGAGAAAGGTTGTTTTCTGCTGCTCCAGAGAAGCGGACACGGAGCAATGGATTCCAACTACAAGAAAGAAGATTCCACCTAAACATTAGGAAGAACTTCCTGACAGTAAGAGCTGTTCGACAGTGGAATTTGCTACCAAGGAGTGTGGTGGAGTCTCCTTCTTTGGAGGTCTTTAAGCGGAGGCTTGACAGGCATATGTCAAGAATGCTTTGATGGTGTTTCCTGCTTGGCATGGCTTTGGACTGGATGGCCCCTGGGGTCTCTTCCAACTTCTATGATTCTCAGCCCTCTTGAAAACTACAGTTCCCAGGCTTCTCTGTGGGAAGCCATGTGCTTTAAATAACTGGTGTGTATGCAGACATAATGCCTGCTTGAGGGGTGCTTGCACTCCCCCCAATTAATCATCCTTCCATCCCACACTTTTCAATGTGTTTCCTGGGTGGGGAAAAACCAAAACCTAATATAAATAAGTCAGAAACAAACAAACAATCAAAAACCCTATGGGAAATTGCATATAAAAATTCCTGCTCTCTGGAGCCCTCTGGTGTTGCATGTATAAAGCGCATTCAAATCATTGTTCCTTTATTAATGTAACCTTGCGACTTTCCAAAATGCAAAACAAATCCGAGTTGTTTGTTGTCGTTTTAAGTGGATTTATTGTGCCAAGGCAATGTAGCATTACTCCGCTTTAATTCTACCAATCTAAAGTTCTGGTGTGCACTTGAATTGTGCTGGTGTGAAAGGAAATAATAGGGATAAAAGGCAAACTTTCTGGATGCCAGGATCCGAGTTTTGCGCAAGTACTCTTCGGTGAGAGACCCCTAGCAGGAGATTCAAAGCCACACAATATGCAGCAAAGCAAAGCATGGAAATCCAGCCTCGCCTGAGCTCTGTGAGTGCAACTTTCTTCAGATTGAAGTGCAGAGTGTTTGAGGACCGGGACATTCACTACAATTCTATGATTCACCCTCATTTTACCCTCACAACAACCCTGTGAGGTAGGCCAGGCTGAGAGTCAGTGGCTGAGTGGGCATTTGAACCTGGGTCTTCAACGCTCTTCTTCTTTGGAGATCCATCATAGCTGAGTAAGATTGTCTTCCACAAACACGGTCTTTAAAATGAGTCTGTAAGAGACTGTGGAGGCCAATTCTGGATCCACACATCCTTCCACAGTGGAGACATAGGTTTCCGGGCAGGAGTTGATAATGTGAAGGTTTGCCAAGCATGCCTTCCTCTTAGCATGTTTCTCCCTTTCGTCCTGAGTTCGAGCGTCTTCAAAGCCCATGGTACCTTTGGTAAAGGCTGTTCTCCAACTGGAGCGCTCACAGGCCAGTGTTTTCCAGTTGCCGGCGTTTATACTACATTTTTTAAAATTTGCCTTGAGACAGTCTTTAAACCTATTTTTTTGACCACCAGCATTACGCTTTTCATTTTAAAGTTCAGAATAGAGTAGTTGCTTTGGAAGACGATAATCAGGCATCTGCACAACATGACCAGTCCAACGAATGTTGAAGAATCGTTGCTTTGATACTAGTGATCTTTGCTTCTTCCCATACACTGACATTAGTTCGCCTGTCTTCCCAAGTGATGTGTAAAAATTTTTGGGAGACACCGTTGATGGAATTTTTCAAGGAGTTGGAGATGGCGTTTATAAGTGGTCCATGTTTCACAAGCATACAGTAAGTTTGGTAGTACTGTACAATAGCTTTGTAAACAAGCATTTTGGTTTCCCTGCGAATGTCCCAGTCCTCAAACACTCTGCACTTCAATCGGAAGAAAGCTGCACTCGCAGAGCTCAGGCGATGCTGGATTTTGGCATCAATGTCGGCCCTTGTGGAAAGATAACTGCCCAGGTAGGAAGAGTGATTGACATTTTCCAACATTACACCATTGAGTTGGATTTGTGGCGCTGCAGAGGAGTTGTTTTGTACTTGTTGGTGCAGCACTTTGCACACTCTAACCATTGCACCACCCCACCCCAGCCCCGTCTAGGCACCTGCCCTCCCAGCCCCTCCTCCCTTTATTGGAGAGCGACTCCTGCAGCCCAAACGCTTAAACTTCATTCCTCCGTTTGTGTGCTTCTCTCCTAAAAATAAATACAAGGGGCTGTTATACGAGACCCTTCGAGTTGCTCTTGGCAGGAGCTCTGTGTGTGAGAGAGAGCGTGTGAGCCAAAGCAAGCGTTTCTTTGCGTAATTATATCTTATTACCGCTGTGCAAATAAACAATCAAGGTTTGCGGCGGGTTGAATGACACGTGGGGGGTTTCTTGAGCACTTGTGTGTGTTTTGCCGTCTCTGGAGATCTGTCAGGCTGAGTCTCAGAGTGGGGCTGGCCAGCTCGTGTCCAGGACATACCCTCCAACATTTCTCCGGTGAAAACAGGGACTTCCTATTCCACAACAATGGCAATAATAATTGTATTATTTCTACCCCGCTCATCTGACTGGGTTGCCCTAGCCCAGGCATCCCCACACTACGGCCCGGGGGCCAGATACGGCCTGAAGGCCTCATTTATCCGGCCCCGCCGCCCGCTGCTGCCGCCCCCTCTTACTGGCGCGGCGCGACTGCCCACTTCCAGGTCGAAGGAGGGCCGGAAATAGCTTGTGCACATGCGCAAGCATCATTTCCGCTGCACTTTCGGGTCAGAGGAGACCCGTGCGCATGCACACAAGCTATTTCCAGTGCTCCTGCGACCCGGAAGTGCGCCGGAAATAGCGTATGGGCGCGCGTATGGGCGTGCGCTCCCCCGCCCTCCGGCCCACCACGTGATTGGTGCTTTGGGCACCGGCCTGAAGCACGGTAAGTTTGGGGACCCCTGCCCCAGCCAGTCTGGGTGGCTACCAACATATATAAAAACATAATACAGTGGTACCTCGCAAGACGAAATGAATTCATTCCACGAGTCGTTTTGTGTTGCGATAATTTCATCTTGCGAAGTGCAGTTTCCCATAGGAATGCATTGAAATTTAATCAATGTGTTCCTATGGGGGGGGGAGTGCAAAAAAAGGCGCCGACTCGCCCACCATGGCCGCTCTGGAAGTTTTTAAGGCTCTGGGGAGGGGGAAGCAGGAGGAGGGCCAGGGAGAGGCTCCCTCCCTCCTTTCCCAGCAGCCGGACCCTCGCGCCCAACAAGACAGCCAGGCCGTTCGTGCGCAAGCAGGCAGGCTTAAGGTGAGCGAGGGGAAATCTGGCTGCTGCGGAAGCCGGGCGTCTTCCGAGTCTGCCAAAAAATCGCAAAACGTTGTTGTCTTGCGATTTTTTTCTTGCCGCGAGGCGTTCGTCTAGCGAGGTACCACTGTAAAACATAAAACATTCAAAACTTTCCTATACAGGGCTGTCTTCTGAAGGCTGTACAATTCTTTATCTCCTTGACTCGGGGAGGGGTGGGGTTTACATAACCCTTTGCTTTATGATTTTCAATTTTATACATTTCAATCGTTTTAACATTTCAAAACTCCACTTCCTTCCCCCTCTTTCTGCAGTTCCTTAAATTTATTTTTAACATTTTCTGCCTAGCCAAATTAACTTAATTTGCTCGTATATTCATCTGCTTTAAATAAACGCTCTTACAAAACTGCAGGTTGTTACAATAACCCTGCCAATGTTCTTATCTCTTTATAGTTTGTTTGCAAATATTCCATAAACCTGTTCCGTTCTTTTATTTAAAAAGGTTGCTATCTTGATTTCTTATCTTTCCGGTACGTTTTTTCGCCATTTCTGCGTATTCCATGAGTTTTTGTATCTATTCTTCTTTCGCTGGGACTTCTTCTTTCCATTTTTGGGCAAGTGATATTCGGGGGCGGGTTCACATAACTCCAAACCATCCAACACTTCTCCAATGCAAATAGGGACATCCTAAGGAAACGCGGGACATTCCAGGATCAAATCAGAAACCAGGATGGCTTCTGCAAATCCAGGACTGTCCCTGGACAATACCGTAGAGACGCTTGGAGGGTCTGGGCTACTAACCACAGTGGTTCTGCTCTGCTTCCACAGTAATGCTTCTGAATACGAGTTGCTGGAAACCACAGGAGAGGGCTTTTATGCCCAAATTCTGCTTCTGGGTTTCCTACTGGTTGGCATCTGGAGTTAATGGTAAAAAGGTAAAGGACCCCTGGACGATGAAGTCCAATCAAAGGCGACTCTGGGGTTGTGGCGCTCATCTCACTTTCAGGTCGAGGGAGCCGGCGTTTGTCCGCAGACGGCTTTCCGGGTCATGTGGCCAGCAGGACTAAACCGCTTCTGGCGCAACGAGACACCGTGACGGAAACCAGGAACGCCGTTTACCTTCCCGCCGCAGCGGTACCTACTTATCTACTTGCACTGGTGTGCTTTCGAACTGCTAGGTTGGCAGGAGCTGGGACAGAGCAATGGGAGCTCACTCCGTCGCGGGGATTCGAACTGCCGGCCTTCCGATCAGCAAGCCCAAGAGGCTCAGTGGTTTAGACCACAGCACCACGCATGTACCTAACATCTGGAGGACGGGATGCTGGACTCGATGGGCCACTGGCCTGATCCTTCATGGCTGTTTTGATGTTTCGGGGTCACGTCCTCCTGGATGTTCCAAACCAATGTTACGACAACATTGCATAAAATGTGTCTGGTTCTTAAGCCCCCTTTGTAGGAAAATGCTTGGACTTGTTGCGACACTCAGGACCTGCCGTCGGCTCTGAGGAGTCTTAGCTGGCTTGCTTGCAACGCTCTGCAGAGACACCTACGAGCATTCATCGCGAGCCAAAAGTTTCCAGGAAACGTTTTTTTTAATTGCTTGGCGATTAAGCGATGCTTAATTTCTTCCTGTCAAATTTAATCCCATTTGTGTTGGGTTATGTGTTCTCTCGCCCCCTCCAGACATTGTCCTGCTCTTGCCCATCTCTGTCTCCCAATATTTAATTGCTCACCTTTTCCTACAATTATCCATGGGGAATGCAGGCTCTCAGTTAACATGTTACCTTCTTTTGGCATCATGCTGGATAGGATGACTGGGCGCCGTGGCAACAGTAGCACCCGAAAGGCCCTCGATTAACATCCCTGGTGGTGGGTTACGACTTCTTAAGACACGTTACTCAATTGTTATGGGGATTTTAAGGTCTCAATTCTATCTATCTATCTATATATAAACGTAGGCATTGCGCGCACAGAGGTCACAGCCTTTCTCCGTAACCGCTGAACCAAATTGCATCAAATTAGGACAAAGCGTACCTTGCCTATCAGTGAGGGATCTGGCATAATCCCCCCCCCAAAAGCCCACTTTCATTCATTAAATAGTGATTAAACGCAAAAAAGTGGCACACAAATTAGACATCACCAGAAAAAGCTCTGAAGACTCCAGCAGCATCCAATAGAAAGGCAGATTGCAAGCTCTGAAGAGCAGCGCCAAATTATGACATCATCAACCAAGCAACTAAAACCACCAAGGCGGCCATTATCAGCCCCCGGGGCCCCTGCAAGGCTGCTAGGCCCCCACTAGGCCCGGGGGGGAGGGGAGAGGGCGAGCGCCTGGATCGCAGGCCGGGACAGGGTGGGGGGAATCACAGGAATGACCCACAGCAACGCGTGGCCGGGCCAGCTAGTATATAATACATTAAAAACACAAAATCAAATGATTACAGTTTAAAATATAATTCGAATCACATTTAAAATAAAAATAAAATTAAGTGGGAACCCACGAATCATAACTGTAGGGGTAAGGAATTATAAGTTCACCAGGCCCGGCCACTCGTGCTGGTCCCATATGGGCCGATAGAAAGACCCAAGGGGGCCACTTACATATAGGGTCCCATAGAAAAAAGAAGGGGGTCAGACTGGGCCTGGACCAAAGGCCCGGTGGAAAAGCTCCATCTTGCAGAGCGTTCCACCAGGCTGGGGCCACGGCTGAAAAGGCCCTGGCCCTGGTCGAAGCCAGTCTAACCTCCTTGAGGCCCGGAACCTCCAAAGTATTATTGTTTGTGGACTGTAAGGTCCTCCATGGGGCATACCACGAGAGGTGGTTCCGTAAGTACGAGGGTCCTAGGGCTTTAAAGGTTAAAACCAGCACCTTAAAACCACTGGCTTGAACCTGACCCTGCACTCCACCGGGAGCCAGGAGTACACAATTATATTTCCTGGCGCAGAAGGCAGAGAAGTCGGAATAGCTCGGGGCACCAAAGCCTGCCACCGTGGCTTGGAAGTTGGCACAGCTTCTGTGACCTCTCTTCCTAGCTGCTTTCGTCTCCGGGGGTGGCATTTCTCGACACTGCTGTCTTCATAGATCATTCCCCCATATCCCCAATATTCAGACTGTGAGTGCTGTTGATTATTATTATTATTATTATTACTAATTTATGTCCTGTCTTTTCCCCTGACAGGAACTCAAGGTGGCTTACAGATAAAAACAAAAACAACTTAAAACATGGGGGGCGGGAATCATTAAAAACAATTAAACATTGCTAGAATTAAAACTATATACACATACATATATGCGTATGGGCCCAGACTCACCAGCTCCTGGTGAGACCAGAGGCACATCGCTATCCCTGACAACAAATCCTAATTATTGGATTCTTTTGCCTCATCTTTTCGTGCCTGCCAAACAGACGTGTTGCTGTAAGCCAGAAAATAGCTTATTTCCTGCGTTTACGGCGATAAAACTCAGAAACGTAAGGAGTTTGGAGACCAGCGTCGTTTATTGCGAAGCAATAGGTTACAGTCGGATCGTTCCGCAAAACTGCAACCTGGCCCGGTGGTCCAGCCAGTGGTATTCATAAAATTTCAAGCAAAGCATTTCAATTTCCACCAATCATATACAGTACATCATTGCCTCATTTCATGTTTAATACGCATGTGCAATAAGCACTGGCAATTTTTGCTGATTACGTTCTGATTCCCACTATGTTCTCTTACATTGGGTTAGTGTGCATGTCATACGTGCCAAGTTCCTCTCTGAAAAATAAGGGACCGGACCGGAAGTAGCAGACCGGAAGTAGCGCTGTCGCCATTTTGGAACTGGGCGGAGCATGCTCAGAAGTGACTTTTGATGCTGCTGTGCCCAGTTCCAAAATGGCCGCCGCACCAGAAGTCGCGCTGCAGCCATTTTGGAACTGGGCAGAGCAGCATCAAAAGTCGCTTCTGAGCATGCTCCGCCCAGTTCCAAAATGGCCACCGCGCCAGAATAAACCGGGAAAAAACAAAAAAGAATCCGTTTTTTCGGCTGGGGACAGCTGGAAAAACGGGGGTTTCCCGGGGAATACGGGAGACTTGGCAGCTATGGTGCATGTTGGGAACCTGTGTTAACTGTAGTCAGGGGTGCATATCATCATATTTATTGCGGCCCTTTGGGCCACTGCCACAGTGCCTTGCTTATGATAATATTTTATTCTCTGTTTTAAATGTGCATTTTATATTTGACTTCACTTAGCAATGGTGTTGTTGTTGTTCTTTGAAATGCTTAAGATTTTTTTTGGCAACTTTGTATTCTATAGTTGACCTCCTTTGTAATGTTTTATTTTGAAATCTTTAAGATAATATTTTAGTTTTCTGTCAACTGTGTTGCTTTGACTGTATAGTGTACATCATTTGAGGTCTATTGACTGGATTCCCCCCCCCCAATGACCCCTTGATTTTTGAATTTTATTGATATTGATGCTGCATTTTATGTTGTATTTTATGCTGTTTTTAAGGCACATTTTAATCAATATTTTATATTTGTTGTCAGCCGCCCTGAGCCTGGTTTTTAAACCAGGAAGGGCGGGGCATAAATAAATAAATAAATAAATAAATAAACAAATAATTATTATTACTACTACTCTATATTAGACTTTCTTCAGAAATGTTTGATTCTGAATTGTTTTATTGATGTTTTAATATTCTGTAAACTGCTTTGAGATTTTTTTAAAAAAAGTGGTATAGAAATTACACACACACACACACACACACGGCTTTTTTCAGGCAGAACTCGCCAGAAATCAGTTCCGGTGCCTCTCAGGTGGATGCCGTTGCAATTCTAAGACATCAAGGGAGTTGTTCATGGTGAGTTCTGGCGCCTCCTTTTCCAGAAAAATAGCTCTGCATCTATATACAGGCACACACACATAAAATCTATTAAAGCCATGCAGAGAATTACAATGAAAAGATCATGTCACACCAGGGCTTTAATTGGAAGCAGTCAGCTCCCAGAAGCCTGTCGGAATGAAAAAGCCTTTTTCGGAACAAAAAGTATTTGTTGGAACGAAAAAGCCTTTTTCGGAACAAAAAGTATTTGTTGGAACGAAAAAGCCTCTCCCGGTATGCCCCGAGGAGGACCTTAAGGTCCATAAATAGCAACACCTTAGAGGTCCTGGGCCCGAAGGAAGGTCAGATTAGCTTCAACAAGAGCTAGGGCCTTTTCAACACTGGCCCCAGCCTGGTGGAACGCTCTGTCTCATGAGACCAGGGCCCTGCGGGATCTGATTTCTTTCCGCAGGGCCTGTAAGACAGAGCAGTTCCGCCTGGCATTTGGCCTGGAATCCACTCGATCCCCTCCCCCTCTTTCCTTTTCCCCTCTGTGATGGAACTCATATTTGGAGACTTCCCTGGCTTTTTTCTGGCCCACGTGGGGCCAGCCTGGATAGTCGGCCTTGGTGAAGATTTGACATTTTCTTCCCCAAACATTTTTGGGTGTGAATTTCTATTGAAATGAGGCTGCATTTTAATGTTGTATTAAATCTTGTTTTTAAGCTGTATTTTAATCAATTGTTTTATACTGTATCTGGTGTTAGCTGCCCTGAGCCCAGTCTTGGCTGGGGAGGGCGGGGTATAAATAAAAGTTATTATTATTATTATTATTATTATTATTATTATTATTATTATTATTAGAATCGTGGAGCTGGAAGGGGCCCTGGGGGTCAACTACCCCAACCCCATGCAATGAAGGAATCTCAGCTCAATCATCCATGACAGATGTCATATATATATATATATATATATATATATATATATATATATATATATATTCAAACTGCCTCGGCTCTTAGCAGTCGGTGCCTATGGCTCCTAATGTCTCAGCGTTGTTTGAGAGGGCTGCGGAATCTCTGTTTCATGTGACTCTCATCCAAGAATTTTTATTACTCCTTGCTGTGTTTGTAAGTATGATTGTCCCGGAATGGGCAGGGATTAATCATGACATCCTGTTAGTTCTCCAGGACTTTCTTAATGCCTTTGCTTTGATTCATCTGTTTGTGTCGCGATGTGGAGCTGCTTGACATTTCAGATGACTCAGTTGCTTCATCTCTCTCCCCGCCCCCCTTCAATGCTTGTGGACATTTGTTCCCTCCCCGTTTGGGGTGTGATAAAATGCCCTGAGCTTTTCTGACACCCCCCCTCCCTTTCCACCTGTTTTCATCCATCCATCCATACTCAATTTTATTTGTATGCGGCCTTAGGTAAAAAGGTAAAGGTAAAGGACCCCTGGACGGTTAAGTCCAGTCAAAGGTGACTATGGAGTAGCAACATTCATCTCACTTTCAGACCAAGGGAGCCGACGTTCAGAAGGTCAGAAGGTCTGTTATGTACTGAGCTGAATCATAGAACAATAGGATCCAGAATCAGCAGTCTGATTGGTCCGCAGGAGCCACCCAATCCAACTCCAGGTGGAAGTGAATCCGCAACCTGATTGGCCTGCAGGAGCAGCCAATCAGGCGGCTGGCAGAAGTGAATCTGCAACCTGATTGGCCTGCAGGAGCTGCCAATCAGGCTGCTGACAGAAGTCAATACACAAACTGATTGGCCCACAGGTGTAGCCCTGAAGTAGCCAATCACGCAGAGCCCATTGTGTAAATAATGTATATAAGCAGATGGTTTGGGGAAAAGGGCATTCTTCTCCTCTTCTTCTCCTTGATGGCTACGAGCTGAATAAAGAGCATGAAATTCACTCTCGACTCCGAGTATATTTCAAGGTCGATGGTTCGAATCCCCGCAACGGGATGAGCTCCCATTGCTCTCTTCCAGCTCCTGCCAACCTAGCAGTTCGAAAGCTCGCCAGCGCAAGTAGATAAATAGGTACCGCTGTGGCGGGAAGGTAAACAGCGTTTCCGTGCGCTCTGGTTTCCGTCACGGTGTCCCGTTGCACCAGAAGTGGTTTAGTCCTGCTGGCCACATGACCCGGAAAGCGGTCTGTGGACAAATGCCTGCTATCTCGGCCTGAAAGTGAGATGAACGCCACAACCCCCTAGTTGCCTTTGACTGAACTTAACCGTCCAAGGGTCCTTTACCTTTACCTTATTGGGGCGGATGGGAAGCAGAAGGGGGCACAGCTCGATTCTGGCCCATGCTGTTGACACGCCTGTAAATGGGAAAGTTGGCCTCAGTGTGGTATTTTCCATAGCCTACATGTTTCTCCGTCTCCCGCCTGCATCTGAGCGGCATCCTCCAGGGGGCAGAAAAACGTGATGTTTGGGCATCTCCTCCGTGGCCCATGCCGAAGCCTCGAAGATGCTGGCAGAGAGATGCCCCCGATGGGCAGGGGTGTGCGCATGCAGGGTGGGGGGCGCATGTTCCACTCAAGGCCCGTCACTTGCGTTTGCAAAAATCCGCCCTGACAACGTGTGGGAAAAGGGGCCTCCGGTTTCTTCCAGGCTCTGCGAGGAGATCAAAAATACGTCAAGGTCAGCCGTGCGCTTCTCAGGCTCCCAGTTGGTCCTGGAAGATGTGAAGGAAACGAAATTAGACGAGGAGGCAGCGTGATTCGGGGATCAGTCACGACCAGGGAAAGGGAGGTCACAGCCGCTGCCACCAGGAGATCAGACTGATAAGGACTGTGGGGCTTTCAATCTTCCAAGCTCTCTCTCACAAGATAGGAGTTGGGCTGCACCGCCGAGCCAGGCAAGAGCTTGGCTGACGGGCCGTGAGAAAGAAAACCAAAGATTTTAAAAAGTTCCTGCGGACCAAAGGGAATGGGAAAGGCTGCAGTTCAATGGCAAGAGCATCTGCTCCTGTTGAAATCTGTTCAGAATCACGAGGACTGCGATCTTAGGGCTCATTTGCCCTTCCTTTTGTGCTGTGTTTCTTTCCAGGTATAGGCCTGTGCTTTCAGACCCTCCAAGTGTCCTTATTTTCAAGGGGCAGTCCTGGATTTACAGAAGCCGTCCCGGTTTCTGATTTGATCCCGGAATGCTCCACTTTTCCTTAGGACGTCCCAATATTCATCGGGGAAATATTGGAGGGGGTGGAGTTATGTGACCCCCCAAGCCAAGGTCGTAAGGAACCATACAACCTTTAGAAGACATCTGAAGGCAGCCCTGTATTGGGAATCCATCTATCCATCCATCAATTAATCAATCAATCAATCTGGCAGTACAATTGACTTTTGAAGGTGATTACATGAATTCTGCCACATTAGAAGAACTTCAAAGTGTCCCTATTTTCCAGGGACAGTCCCAGATTTACAGAAGCTGTCCTCGTTTCTGATTTGATCCCAAATGTCCTGCTTTTCCTTAGGACGTTTCTATTTTCACTGGAGAAATGTTGGAGGGTATGGAGTTATCCGATGCCTGAGCCATCTGAAGGCAGCCCTGTATAGGGAATTTTTTCAGTCTTATAATAATAAAGTTGTTGTTGTTGTTGTTGTTGTTGTTGAATAGGGCATCCCTATTTTAAGCAGAGAAATGTTGGAGGGTATGCACTTTAAAGCTGCATCAGAGCAAATGGTAAAACACTGGAAGACCAAATTGCTGTTTGTTCCAATTCAGCATTAGAGAGCGGGTTTTCCTAGGGGGAAAAGGCAGTGGGGGGCAGGGAAAGCACTCAGACACAGGGCTTTAAAGCACTGACTTATGCCTAGAAAATACAGGGCAAAAGGTAAGTGTGGATGAGCCCTTAACTTTATTTTTTATTTTTGCTTGGGAGATGCCTGTAGCTCAGTAATGCAGAAAACACAAATGATTCAAAGGCAAGGAGCCCTGTGCCAAACCGAGCACGCTTCATTTTTGGAAATGGATTTTCGAAATTCTTGTGGCTGAATTCAAATCCGGGAGTTGTGGAATGCAGGACAGATGCAGCGGAGCCGAGGCAATGAATATGTCGTGGAGCAAGGGGGCCTGTTGGTCAACCCTCCGTTGACCACGTTGCATAGCAGGGCTGACCGTTACGTGCCTCGTGCGCACAGAAAGAAAGTGGCACGGCGCCAAGTTATGGGTTTCTCCTCTGCACGGCATGTTCTCCCGCAGCTCAGTTTGGAGTTAGCACTTGTGCACGTGGCCCCTCTGACTTTCAACATCTGCCCCGAAAACATCTGGGAGTTGGTGTAGGAACTGTGGCAACACGTGTCGACACGGCTCCGATTTCCTGGCTGTGACCAACGGCACTATAACGGCGGGTGCGGACAGAAATCCATTGTTAACTCCTGACTTGCGGTCGCACTGCACATTATCGGGTAGCTTCTGCAGGTGCTCGAGTTCAGAATCTGTGGCTCTGATGCTCGGCTGAACCAGGGGGGACAATATTAACTCCAGTCCCCAAGCGAAAGGAATGGGGGTGGGGGGCTGTGCAAAGCTGCCCCCAGCTACTGCTGAAAGTTGTGGGTATAAATACCAGCCCGCCCAAATCTTCCTTCACCTGGTCAGCAAAAATGGACTTAGGTCTCCAAGGATGCACAACGTTTTCTGTGCCACATCTCATTGAAAGAGTTGAGCAAACAGGATCCTCTCTCCCTTTAGGGAGAGAGCAGGGAAACCGAGAGAGAGAGAGAGAGAGAGAGAGAGAGAGAGAGAGAGAGAGAGAGAGAGAGAGAGAGAGAGAGAGAGAGAGAGAGAGAGAGAGAGAGAGAGAGAGAGAGAGAGAGAGAGAGAGAGAGAGAGAGAGAGAGAGAGAGAGAGAGAGAGAGAGAGAGAGAGAGAGAGAGAGAGTGTCCCGCCTTGCATTGCCAAGACTCCAGTTAATTTGTGATCATGTTCCATTTAACAAGACAGCCTAAATATTTAAAATAGATTTGCGAGCGCGGGGGACGCGAGATCTGAGCGAAAGCGCACTTTGCGAGGTCCCCCGGCTGATCGGGTTACAGTGAGCTGCAGATGGAAATTATTACAGCTCGAGGCCGGGAAAGGAGGAGAGGCACGTAGGTTTTATACACTGGTGTGACAACAACAACAACAACAACAACATCCAGGACCATCAGGGCCCAGGCAGCTGTTTTGAAGCCTGATAATTTAATTCTGCTTCTAAAACAAAACTAATTCTGCGCAGGTGTGGTGAGTTGAGGATCATATCTCCGTTGGCAAAAGGACGGTCTTGGATGCTGGGAACAGCCAGAGCACTCCCAGGCAACTGCCCTACTGAGCATCCATCCTGATTTGTTTGCACGGAGGTTAGACGATGCTGGCTATTTATTGTCGGAATGTGTTTCTCCAGTATCCAGCTGCTAGCCCTGGGGCAACATTGTGTCAGAAGTGGGATCCCTCTCTGGCCAGGCATTTCCCCCGGTAATTTGGAGGAGCCAAACAGCAGGCTCAATAAACAATTAAATGTAAACCCCAGTTGTCCCTGTGGACGACCTCTTTTTATTAGTTATGGTGGTTGTCTGAGCTCTCCCTGTACAGGAGCAGTCTACCTGTAAATGCCAAACAATGGGGGGAAAGCCAGTAGCTCAGCAGTGGAACATCTGCTTTGTGTGCAGGTTCAATCCTTTGCATTTCTGGGTAGGGCCAGAAAAGACTCCCTAGCAAGATGCTGCCAGTTGGTGCAGACAACACTGGGTTAGATGAACAACTTCCTATGTTAGTAAGAAGACTGTTGCCTTGATATTCTGGCAATGGGCTTCCCAAAAGGCATCTGATAAGCTACTGTGGTAAGCAAGGTGATAGCGTGGATCACTTACTCTTAGACAATTAAGGGTCATTTTGTCAAACCCTCTGCACTGCAGGAATCTCAACTAAAGCATCCATGACAGATGATCATCCAAATGCTGTTAAAAAACCTCCAAGAAAGGAGAGTCCACCACTTTCCGAGGGAGATTGTTCCACTGTCAAACAGCTCTCTCCATCAGAAAATTATTCTGAATGTTTAGTTGGAATCTCCTTTCTTGTAACTTAAAGCCATTGGTTCGAGCCCTACTCTCCAGAGCAGGATAAAACAAACTTGTTCCCTCTTCCCTGTGACAGCCCTTGAGATATTTGAAGATGGCTATCCTATCTCCTCTCAGTCTCCTCTTTTCCAGGCTGAACATACCCAGCTCCTTCAACCGTTCCTCATCAGGCTTGGTTTCCAGACCCTTGATCATCTTGGTCACCCTCCTCTCCACACCTTCCAGCTTGTCTTTCTTTCTGGGATGTTGCTGTAACACTCTTAAGAGCCAACTCCTAGGGGCCAAAGAGTCTTTGCTCCCCAATAA
The DNA here is from genome assembly GCF_965207765.1 of Zootoca vivipara. Lineage (NCBI taxonomy): Eukaryota > Metazoa > Chordata > Lepidosauria > Squamata > Lacertidae > Zootoca > Zootoca vivipara. The sequence continues at coordinate 89,893,504 of NC_142589.1, read as the reverse complement.
GATATTTTAGGGGGCCAGGACACACACACCCCAAGTTGAGGGGCATTGCCATTCAAATGGTGTCTGTGCACTGCATCATGTGACCGATTATGCAGGACAGAGCTTACTTGCTCCTCCCCCCCAAAAAATATTTTATTCAAGTTTGCACCCCTGGTAACACTGAACAACTTTCAGTTCCCAGTTGAAGGGACGGAACTCCTTCTCTATGAGGAAAAGCAACAGATTTGGCTGCTGGGTAATAATTTAGAAAGCTTTAGAGAAATATACAGAAGAACTTGGAGAACTTCCATGTTCTGAAGCAGTCTACCTCCAAACATTGCCTGTTAGGGACAAACAGCAGGGGAGAGGTGTTGCTTATAATGCTTTCCCCAGAGGCACCTGCTTGGTTGCTGTGAGAAACAGGAGGCTGGGACTTAGGGGGATTTTTGGTCAGATCCAAAAAGGGTCTTCTTCTGTGCTTAAGCTTGGTGGGCCATTTTTGTGGCACAGAGAACTTGTAACTGCCTACTGTGGCATGTTATACTTGGTCCTAATCAGTCAGTCCTTTGAAATTCAAAATTCTCTGAATTTTGCAATTCTGCCATTCGCAGAATAATTAATGAAATTGTAGAAGGGACCCTGAGTGTCATCTAGTCCAACCCCCTGCAATGCAGGAATCTTTTGTCCCACATGGGGCTCGAACCCACGAGCCTGAGATTAAGAGGTATCACGCTCTACCGACCGCACCCCTAAGACTGTTAAGCAGTTTGTATAGAAACACATATTTTCATAGAATCATAGAGTTGGAAGAGACCACAAGGGCCATCCAGTCCAACCCCCTGCCAAGCAGGAAACACCATCAAAGCATTCTTGACATATGCCTGTCAAGCCTCTGCTTAAAGACCTCCAAAGAAGGAGACTCCACCACACTTCTTGGCAGCAAATTCCACTGTCGAACAGCTCTTACTGTCAGGAAGTTCTTCCAAATGTTTAGGTGGAATTTTCTTTCTTGTAGCTTGAATCCATTGCTCCATGTCCACTTCTCTGGAGCAGCAGAAAACAACCTTCCTCCCTCCTCTATATGACATCCTTTTATATATTTGAACATGGCTACCATATCACCCCTTAACCCTCTCTTCTCCAGACTAAACATACCCAGCTCCCTAAGCTGTTCCTCATAAGGCATTGTTTCCAAGCCTTTGACCATTTTGGTTGCCCTCTTCTGGACACGTTCCAGCTCGTCAGTATCCTAAGTATTTTAAGTGTTCATAAAATACATAAGCATTTTCATGAAAATAGCATGCCGTTAGGGAAGATTTCATGCAAAAATATGTACGGCAGGACAGATCTCCACTAAAATGCTGCGGAATTTCCGCGAGGACTTGGAACTTTTTTTTTTTTTGCAAATGCGGGGAACCGAATTTAAGACCAGAAAAACGAAAAATGGGATCATTCATACGCGTAGGGTATTTGTTGGGGATTTATTATGTGCATTTTCTGAAATGGAAAAGTAAGTTTTCGGAAGGAAAAAGGAAATACTAAGAGGCGGATCCGTCCCCACCCCCTCCACCGAGCATGCGCCCATTTCCTTTGCCCGTTCGTCAACTCTGGAGGCGCTGCAACGAAGACTTGTGAAATCTGTTTGCCAGAGGCAATATGGTGTGTACACACAGCCCCTGATGTCTCTATCATAGTCCTTTCAGCGCTATGAATATAAACCCGTCATCTGTCTCCAGCCTTACAGATCACTCCCATGGCAGGGGACCCCATCCCCTTGCTCTCTCACGCATGCACTCCCTTGCCCTGAAAATTTATTGTCTGGCACAACCCACCCCCCATGCTAAGCCATCGCTTCCCAGCCTGGATTCCCCCCCTCCCCGCTTTCTTCGTACCAATAACTCAGAGGAAATAGCAAAACGCTTTCAAGTTTCTGTTGCTACGGGCAACTGTTTTTATTGGGATAGCCACATGTTGGGCACATGTGTCCAAAGGCATGACGGCTCTCTTTGCAAAAGAAAGAAAAGGAAAAGGCTTCCCTTCTAGCCGAGGCCTCGTTTCCCCAGCAAAAAGCCGCAGAATTGCAGGAATCCTGAGCGGCGAGGCACCTAAGGGTTCATCTAGTCCACCCCATGGAAGAGGGCAAGAGAGCAACTCTGACAGAATCCCGCCAAGCCTCTGCTTAGATGGGGGGCACCTGGCTTGCTAGTAGTAGATGTGAAAAGTGGATCTAGGGGTCTTGGTGGACCACAACATGAGTCAACAGTGTGATGCAGCAGCAAAAAAGGCTAATGCTATTCCAGAGCAAGGGAAGTCATAGTCCCATTTTGTTCTGCCTTCGTCAGACCACATCTGGAATGCTGTGTCTAATTCTGGGCACCACAATTGGACGTTGACCAGCTGGAAGGTGTTCAGAGGAGGGCGACCAAGATGATCAAGGGTCTGGAAACCAAGCCTGATGAGGAACGGTTGAAGGAGCTGGGTATGTTCAGCCTGGAGAAGAGGAGACTGAGAGGAGATATGAGAGCCATCTTCAAATATCTCAAGGACTGTCACATGGAGGAGGGAACAAGTTTGTTTTGTTTTGTCCTGCTCTGGTAGGTAGGACTTGAACTCATGGCTTCAAGAAAGGAGATTCCAACTCAACATCAGGAATAACTTTCTGACAGTAAGAGTGGTTTGACAGTGGAACGGTCTCCCTCGGTAGGTGGCAGACTCTCCTTCCTTGGAGGTATCTAAGCAGAGGTTGGATGGCCATCTGTCATGGGTGCTTTAGCTGAGATCCCTGCATTGCAGGGGGTTGGACTAGATGAACCTTGGGGTCCCTCTACAATTCTATGATTCTATGATTTCGTAAGTAAACTGGTCCCAAGTTATTAATGGCTTTATATACTGCTAGCGAAACACGAACCTGGTCCAGCAGCAAAACGGCAAGCAGTGCAGATCTCTGAGCACAGGCATTGCATTCTGACAAGGCTTCACTTCCGTCAGCAATTGTGTTGCAGCATTTTGCCCGTTCTGGATCAACGGCGAGGGAAGCCCCACATGAAGGGCATTGTAGCAGTCCAGCCGTGAAGTTATCAACAGATGAACTACTGTGTCAAGGCTTTATAGGAACTGCCTCTGGGTTTTTCCAGAGGTTTTTGAACTAATCGAGTGAAATTTGTTAAACAGAATTAAGTTCTTTTGCTTCTGCGTCTCAGCCCTGCCTGAATCCTGATTTAACCCAGATAATAACTTTAATAATCTGCACCTTGCTTTCCTTTCTAAATTTTCCTAAAGGGCAAGTTAGCGATCTTCTAAGCACACACACACACAAAATGTGAGCTGGAGGGGGACCTGCACCAGATAAAACCCTAACATATGAGACACCCGGTCTAAAATCCAAAACAATAAATTCCGATAATATCACAAAAATCAAACACAGAAGGCAGCAGCATAAAAACATTAAAATTAAAACAGCTAATTAATATCAGCTCCAGACTCGGAGGGTGAACCCAGCTGGCTCCATATTTCAGCTCCTTTCTTTCGCTTGCATCTTTCTGCCCAAGCTACTGAGTCCGCCCTGATAAATTGCCGCGAGAAAGCCATGTTCTTGCGACCGTATGAAATGGTGGTGTCAAAATCCTTTCAGGAGGGATTGGAGACTCTCAGGCCTGGGGGCCAAATGTGGTCTTCTAGACCACCCCTCTCCTCCCCCACCCAGTTGCTGACCCTCCAAGTGTCCTGATTTTCCAGGGACAGTCCCAGATTTACAGAAGCCGTCCCGTTTGATCTTGGAACGTCTCGCTTTTCCTTAGGACGTTCCTAAATGTTGGAGGGTTTGGAGTTATGCGACCCCCAAGCCCAGGAGATAAGGAACTATACAACCTTTAGAAGACACCTGAAGGCAGCCCTGTAGAGGGAAGTTTTTTAACGTTCAATTATGTTTGTATGTATGTATGTATGTATGTATGTATGTATGTATGTATGTATGTATGTATGGACCCAGGTGGCACTGTGGGTTAAACTGCAGAGTCTAGGGCTTGCTGATCAGAAGGTTGGCGGTTCGAATCCCTGCAACGGGGTGAGCTCCTGTTGCTTGGTCCCAGCTCCTGCCTACCTAGCAGTTCGAAAGCACATCAAAGTGCAAGTAGATAAATAGGGACCGCTCCGGTGGGAAGGTAAACGGCATTTCCATGCGCTGCTCTGGTTCACCAGAAGCAGCTTTGTCATGCTGGCCACATGACCCGGAAGCTGTCTGCAGACAAACGCCGGCTCCCTCGGCCTATAGAGCGAGATGAGCGCCGCAACCCCAGAGTCGGACACGACTGGACCTGATGGTCAGGGGCCCCTTTACCTTTATGTATGTTGGAAGCTTCCCAGAGTGGCTGGGGCAACCCAGTCAGATGGGCAGGGTATAAAAATTATTACAGTGGTACCTTGGTTCTCAAACTTAATCCGTTCCGGATGTCCATTCCAAAAACAAAGCGTTCCAAAACCGAGGCGCGCTTTCCCATAGAAAGTAATGCAAAATGGATTAATCCGTTCCAGACTTTTAAAAACAACCCCTAAAACAGCAAGTTAACATGATTTTTACTATCTAACGAGCCATTGATCCATAAAAGGAAAGCAATAAACATTGTACTGCAGTCACACAATCAATCCATCAGTAGCTGAAATGGGTTCCACACAGTCACACACACACACAAAAAGAGCCGCAAAAATAGACAGACATCAGCGTAACACTTAAAATGGAAGTGTGACTTTCGAAAAAAGTTCGCAAACCAGAACACTTACTTCCGGGTTTGCAGTGTTTGGGTTCCAAGTTGTTTGAGTACCAAGGCATTTGAGAACCAAGGTACCACTGTGTTGTTAAATAATAATAATAATAATAATAATAATAATAATAATAATAATAATAATATATTATTTATACCCTGCCCATCTGGCCGGGTTCCCCCAGCCACTCTGGGCAGCTTCCAACAAAACATTAAAATACAGAAATCCATCAAACATTAAAAGCTTCCCTAAACAGGGCTGCCTAAAGGTCTAGTAATTGTTGTTCTCTTTGACCTCTGCTGGGAGGGTGTTCCACAGGGTGGGTGCCACTACCGAGAAGTCCCTCTGCCTGGTTCCCTGCAACCTCACTTCTCACAGGGAGGCACTGGACCTCAATGTCCGGGTAGAACAATGGGGGTTCAGGTATACTGGACCGAGGCCGTTTAGGGCTTTCAAGGTCAGCACCAACACTTTGAATTGTCCTCGGAAACATACTGGGAGCCAATGTAGATCTTTCAAGACCGGTGTTATGTGGTCTCGGCGGCCGCTCCCAGTCACCAGTCTAGCTGCCGCATTCTGGATTAGTTGTAGTTTCCGAGTCACCTTCAAAGGTAGCCCCACGTAGAGCGCATTGCAGTAGTCCAAGCGGGAGATAACTAGAGCATGTACCACTCTGGCGAGACAGTCCGCGGGCAGGTAGGGTCTCAGCCTGCGTACCAGATGGAGCTGATAGACAACTGCCCTGGATACAGAATTGACCTGTGCCTCCATGGACAGCTGTGGGTTCAAAATGACCCCCAGGCTGCGCACCTGGTCCTTCAGGGGCACAGTTAGCCCATTCAGGACCAGGGAGTCCTCCACACCTGCCCGCCTCCTGTTCCCCACAAACAGTACTTCTGTGTTGTCAGGATTCAACCTCAATCTGTTAGGTGCCATCCAACCTCCAACCGCCTCCAGGCACTCACACAGGACCTTCACCGCCTTCACTGGTTCTGATTTAAAAGAGAGGTAGAGCTAGGTATCATCCGCATACTGATGAACACCCAGCCCAAACGCCCTGATGATCTCTCCCTTGTTGTTGTTGTTGTTGTTTTTGTTGTTGTTGTTAAATAGAACATTCCTATGTTCTTCAGAGAAATGTTGGAAAGTATGGCCTCCTGCTTGCTTGGGTGGAAGCAAGTTAGGGGAACCTACCAAATATTCAGGTCCTAAAACTCCACATGAGCTGAAACAGTCACACATCAAAATGTCCACTTCTCCACATAAAGCGGCGTGCTTTGCCAGTAACGCAATGTGTGCTCAACAATGCGCCCACGTCGCTCGTAAAGCCTACATACAAACATGAAGGGAAACGGCATGGCAAAGGCATGTAAAGGAGCCAAAATACAGAAAACACGTCTTTTACACACCTTCCAACACAATGTGGCCCAAATCTGAGATGCCATCTTCCTGGTCTGCACTCCTGTGCAATCACGTGACCTGCCCTCCCAAAAAGCACAGCCTGAAATTGCACAAGATCGCAGTGGCCCATTTGGGCTGCCTTCAAGAAAAAATGGGATGTCTCATTTTCCCCGGTGCAGTTGACGGAGATGCTGTTAAGAGAGCTTTGCACTGAAACGCTGACTGGTTTTCATGAGGACCTCTAACAAACTACAGTTCCCAGAGCCACAACTCTTAAAGTGGTATAAGAGAGCTTTACATGTATGGTATTGGATGTGACCAGATGTGATCTGGAAACACGGAGAAGCAAAGTTTGGAGACAGGAGAAGGGGAGGGGAAATGCGATGGGCAGATGTTCACCCTCTCCCTCCCTTGCATGGCCTAGGCAAAGTCCGGAGGGCGAGAGAGAAGGGGCAGGAAGTCTCTCTCTCCCCCCCCCCATCCCTCCTCTAAGTAATGATACCTCATTTGAGGTTCAGGGCGACTTCATGGAGAAAAGAAATAAAATGACTTGGAGCATCAAAAGAGGAACAACAAACTGTAAACTGCAGACCGTCCTGGTCAAAGTCAGTAGCTGCTAAAGCAAACATCTTAATCTGAACCAGATTCACTGCAGAAGAGAGGAAACATAGAATCAGAGCAGAAGGGGGGGGGAAGAGTTTGGAAAGCTCTTTTCACAAAAAAAAACCCCACTGATTCTAGTTCAGGCATAGGCAAACTCGGCCCTCCAGCTGTTTTGAGACTACAATTCCCATCACCCCTGACCACTGGTCCTGTTAGCTAGGGATCATGGGCGTACCCAGGATCAAAACTAGGGGGGGGGCAAGGGGAGGGGCCAAGGCACGGAAGGGGAGGGGCCACAAAGTGGGCGGGAACGGCGAACTCGCGCTCCGCCGGGCTGTGCCCCTCCCTAGCAGCAGGGCTGGTAGGCGGAGGCGGAGCCCAGCCCAGCGGAGCGCGAGTTCAGCGTTCCCGCCCGCCGCGCCGCGCTCTCTGGTTCCCCGCCGCGCTTGGCCTTGCCTGAGGGCGCGACGGGGAGCTGGAGGGAGGGTGCGGCGCGGTGCGGCGGGAATGGCGAACTCGCGCTCCGCCGGGCTGTGCTCCGCCTCTGCCCACCAGCCCTGCTTCTAGAGTAGGGCAGCTGCCCTAACTTGCCGCATGGTGGGTACGCCCTTGCTAGGGATGATGGGAGTTGTGGTCCCAAAACATCTGGAGGGCTGAGTTTGCCTATGCCTGCTCTAGTTCAACCTGCCTCCAAAGGAACTAATTCCAGTTCACGTTCATCCTTTTACAAAACAAACCAGTTGGGTTCTGGTTCGGTTTGCAGTTCAGTTTAAAGTTCCTCAGTCTGGTATCCAGATTGTTTCAAGCTTCTGTGCTCAAGTCTAAAATGTACTTACCGTGTCTAAGAAAACATCATATTTTATTTATTAAATCCGTGAGTCGCTTAACCTTGCCCAGCCAAGCAGACAAAAACCCTGAGCTGCATACATTTATTTGTTTGTTACATTTATGTGCCAACTTTATCTCCAAAGGGTCTCGAGGCGGTGCCCATGGTTCTCTGCCTTCCCATTTCACCCTCTCAACAACCCTGTGAGGTAGGATAGGAGATGCTGCGCCGGACTCCAAGGTCCAGATAGATCAAGCAGCATAATGTGAAATGGTTTGTTACTTACATCTCCCCCACCCCCTTTTCTTTTTAAAGGTCCTATTTCAGTTTTCTTTTGCAGAAAAGGCACCCGTATCATCTCTCCAGTGGGTACCACGAGCCCCTCCCCCTCCCCATCTGGAAACCTTATTTTCTGGGGACAGCTGGAAAGGCTTAACTCTTAACATCTGCATTGGCGTGGCTGGCAGAGCAAAGGGATGGGTGTTGCCCCCTTGGAAATGAAGAGACAAGTCTATGTAAAAGAGGTGGGTGGAAATTGCAGTACTTTTCTAACTCCACAGGGAGAGATGAAGGCAAGGGGCATCTCAGACTCAGATTCAATTTTTGAATGTGGCGAGGGGTGAAGTCGGGCATGGAGTAAAGTTAAATTTTTGGATCTGCCCGGTAAGTATCTTTATACAGCGATGTTAAGTAAAACAAGTGTTTGCCTCCTGTTGCTCATGAATCATAGCTGCCAAGTTCTCCCTTTTTTTAAGGGAAATTCCTTTATGCTGAATAGGCTTCCTCACGAGAAAAGGGAAAACTTGGCAGCTATGTCATGAATTACATTATATATATTTCAATATACTTTAAAAAGGTAACAGTAAAGGACCTCTGACAGTTCAGTCCAGTCGCGGACGACTCTGGGGTTGCGGCGCTCATCTCGCTTTACTGGCTGAGGGAGCCGGTGTTTGTCCGCAGACAGTTTTTCCGGGTCACATGGCCAGCATGAATAAGCCGCTTCAGGAAAACCAGAGCAGCGCACGGAAACGCCATTTACCTTCCCGCCAGAGCGGTACCTATTTGTCGACTTGCACTTTGATGTGCTTTCGAACGGCTAGGTTGGCAGGAGCAGGGACTGAGCAACGGGAGCTCACCCCATCGCGGGGATTCGAACCGCTGACCTTCCGATCGGCAAGCCCTAGGCTCTGTAGTTTAGACCACAGCGCCACCCGCGTCCCTTTCAATATACTTTAGTGCTGCCCAATTAGCATTAATGCATTTTTTAAAAGACAGACGCAGATGTGGAGAAAAGTGTTCTGTCTATTCTCAAAAGTGAGAGTAGGCTATTCTTCTACTGAAGGAATCTGGAAACCAAGTCTCTTTCCAGGCTGAACATCCCCAGCTCCTTCAACCGTTCCTCATCAGGCTTGGTTTCCAGACCCTTGATCGTCTTTGTCACCCTCCTCTGCAAGCCTTTCAGCTTGTCAACATCCTTTCTAAACTGTGGTACCCAGAACAATATTCCAGATGTGGTTTGACAAAGGCAAAACAGAGTGGTACTATGACTTCTCTTCATCTCCAGCTTGGGGCTTCCCATTGGAGCATCTGAATGGCCACTGGGCTGAGGCAGCTGCTTCAGGCAGCAGAACCTCAAGAGTTGGCGCCCTGCCTTTGCTGTTGGTGGAGAAGCGGCAGTGGCGACCTCTGGCAAGCTCTCGCAAGTTGTTGTTGAGATCTTGTGAGATTTCATGCTCTTTGTGAGATCGTGTGACCGTTCCACAAGATCTCGCTGGAACCCATTGCCACCGCTTCGTGGATACCACCACACATTTCTCATCAGAGAAATGTTGGAGGGGATGGAATAGGACGTCCCTATTTTCATCAGAAAAATTTTGGACAATATAATGATAATGATAATAATAATAATAATAATAATAATAATAATAATAATAATAATAATAATATTTATACCCCGCCCATCTGGCTGGGTTTCCCCAGCCACTCTGGGCGGCTTCCAACAGAAGAATAAAACAATCGTTTAAAGATTAAAAGCCTCCCTAAACAGGGCTGCCTTCAGATGTCTTCTAAAAATCTGGTAGCTGTTTTTCTCTTTGACATCTGATGGGAGGGCGTTCCACAGGTTGGGCGCCGCCACCGAGAAGGCCCTCTGCCTGGTTCCCTGCAACTTGGCTTCTCGCAGTGAGGGAACCGCCAGAAGGCCCTGGGCACTGGACCTCCGTGTCCAGGCTGGACGATGGGGGTGGAGATGCTCCTTCAGGCATAGCAGCCAAGTCTCCCGTATTCCCCGGGAAACCCCCATTTTTCCAGCTGTTCCCAGCTGATAAAACGGATTTTATTGTTTTTCCCCGGTTTATTCTGGCACGACGACCATTTTGGAACTGGGCAGAGCATGCTCAGAAACGACTTTTGATGCAGCTCTGCCCAGTTCCAAAATGGCTGCAGTGCGACTTCTGGTGCGGCGGCCATTTTGGAACTGGGCAAAACAGCATCAAAAGTTGCTTCTGAGCATGCTCCGCCCAGTTCCAAAATGGCGGCAGCGCTACTTCTGGTCTGCTACTTCCGGTCCGGTCCCTTATTTCTCAGACAGGAACTTGGCAGGTATGCCTTCAGGTATACTGGACCGAGGCCATTTAGGGCTTTAAAGGTCAGCACCAACACTTTGAATTGCGCTCAGAAACGGCACGGAAATGGAATAGGATGACCCTATTTTCAATGGCAGGATGGTACTTTCCCATTTTACCTCAGGCGGCAAAATGGAATGGGCCACACCTGACTACGTGGGCCGCTGGCCTGATTCAGCAAGCTCGTCTTACGATCTTAAGACTAAAAATTTGTCAGACCCAACTGCGAAGCATATGTAGAACTGTGTGCCTCCCCTTTGTGATGAAACACACTTTGTTGGAGCCATCAACGCACAGCCCTGGGGCAAAACCCTCAAACTGCAGGCACCTGCCCCTTGCTCTCACCCCTGCCTTGCCCCAGGAGCAAGCAAGTTGGGGAGCCCAGCCAGAACAAACCTTCTCCTGACCCCACACCTTTCCAAAGCCAGAGGACGCTTTAAATGGTCAAAAACGTACCACAGGGAAACATGCCATATTAATCATAATAATTCTAAATCCAGGTCAGCTATATAAAGGCTGATGTCAAGGAATTTAAATCCTATGAAAAATATACACAGTGTCGGTGTTTCAAACCGGAGTCGCAAAAAAGCATTGAGATTTCTCTTCTTCGTACAACACTTAGATTTATACAGGGGGGTCACGTGGTGTGGGCTATTTTGGGGGGCAACTAGTGGCCGGACTCCAGGGAGGACTTAACGCTTTCAGGAACAATACTTGTTGCCCCTGTTGGTTTCAATACAGTGGTACCTTGGTTCTCAATCCGTTCCGGAAGGCCTTCCCAAAACCAAAGCGTTCCCAAAACCAAAGCGTTCCGAAACCGCGCGCTTTCCCATAGAAAGTAATGCAAAATGGAATAACCCGTTCGAGACTTTTAAAAACAACCCCTAAACCAGAATTGATGCTTTTGAATTATGGTGCTGGAGGAGACTCTTGAGAGTCCCATGGACTTCAAGAAGATCAAACCTCTCCATTCTGAAGGAAATCAGCCCTGAGTGCTCACTGGAAGGACAGATCCTGAAGCTGAGGCTCCAATACTTTGGCCTCCTCATGAGAAGAGAAGATTTCGCTGGAAAAGACCCTGATGTTGGGAAAGATTGAGGGCACTAGGAGAAGGGGACGATAGAGGACAAGATGGTTGGACAGTGTTCTCGAAGCTACGAACGTGAGTTTGACCAAACTGCGGGAGGCAGTGGAAGACAGGAGTGCCTGGCGTGCTATGGTCCATGGGGTCACAAAGAGTCGGACACGACTAAACAACAACAACAAACCAGAAATTTAACATGAATTATACTATCAAACGAGACCTTTGATCCATAAAATGAAAGCAATGAACAATGTACAGTAGTACAGTAGTACCTCGGGTTAAGAACTTAATTCGTTCAGGAGGTCCATTCTTAACCTGAAACTGTTCTTAACCTGAGGTACCACTTTATCTAATGGGGCCTTCTGCTGCTGCCGCGCAATTTCTGTCCTCATCCTGAGGTAAAGTTCTTAACCTGAGGTGCTATTTCTGGGTTAGCAGAGTCTGTAACCTGAAGCGTCTGTAACCTGAGATACCACTGTACTGTACTGTAAAAATCAACGAAACAGTACTGTAGATGTTGAAAATGATAATGTACTTTCCCCCCACCTGCACTCTCTAAAGTGGCTTTGCAGTTTTTATCCATTTCCGCAGTCACACAATCAAATAGATCAGTAGCTGAACTGCTATCTTGATTCTAAATGGTGTCCAGTATCCAAGCAGGGATATCGTCCATCTCCTGCACCTCAGAAACAATATCTCAAGAGGCACCCAACTCTGTTGTTTAGTCGTTTAGTCGTGTCCGACTCTTCGTGACCCCATGGACCATAGCACGCCAGGCACTCCTGTCTTGCACTGCCTCCCGCAGTTTGGTCAAACTCATGTTTGTAGCTTCGAGAACACTGTCCAACCATCTTGTCCTCTGTCGTCCCCTTCTCCTAGTGCCCTCAATCTTTCTATCACCCAACTCTACAATTCTACGATTCTATGATTTCTGGTTGAGCACGATATCCCTAGTGCAGTTATACCATAGGTTTTTTTTTATATATAATGGCATTATGATCTTGTCAGAAAGATACTGACCCCCTTTCTTAATGTCGTCTCCTATTGAAATACCCAATTTTTGTCAGTTCCAAACAGGGTTGACGGTTCTTCATGCAGGAAAATGTCCACCCCGAGGCAAGGCCTGCCTTCCTTTTTTATTCCTCTCCCAGCCCCTGCCTCCCCTGCCACCATTTTCTCTGAAAAGGGAACAGTTTGGTTGAAATACTTGCTTACAGAAAACAAAAGCCACATTAAATTTTAATTTTAACCATCTGGCTGAACTCGATTTGGAACGAGTAGATGAGCAAATCTCATGTTGGCCCACTTAACTGACCAAGAACTGGGAATCGTATCTAATGCAAGCCCTGCTCAGCACAGACCCACTGAATTAATGGACAAGGCCATGGTAGGTTTGTTCATTTCAGTGGGTTTCTCCTGAGCAGAATTTAGCTTGATGGAGAGATGGCAGAACATCCTGGCAAAAACAGAAAGGGGAGTGGAAATTGCTGATATTTGCTTCTTTGTCCCATGTTCAGGACAGATGGATAGATGATAGAATCTTCATTTGCATCAGACACCAGCCATAGCAATAAAATAAAATATACTGAGGATAGAGGTAAAAACTTAACTATAGGAAATACATTCTGGGGTTTACATCAATAATCAAATAATAGATCTTATTCTAATTGCTCCCGCTAAAGACCTTGCAGTTTTCACTGTCACCAGATCATCTTGATCTGCTAAAATAAAGGACACAGTAGCATAGCTGCTAAGTCTCCCGTATTCCCCGGGAAACTCCCGTTTTTCCAGCTGTCCCCAGCAAAAAAACGGATTTTTTTGTTTCCCCCCAGTTTATTCTGGCGCGGCGGCCATTTTGGAACTGGGCGGAGCATGCTCAGAAGCGACTTTTGATGCTGCTTTGCCCAGTTCCAAAATGGCTGCAGCGTGACTGCTGGTGCGGCGGCCATTTTGGAACAGGGCAGAGCAGCATCAAAAGTAGCTTCTGAGCATGCTCTACCCAGTTCCAAAATGGCGGCAGCGCTACTTCCGGTCTGCTACTTCCGGTCCGATCACTTATTTCTCAGGCCGGAACTTGGCAGCTATGCACAGTAGCAATGGTGGAGTGAACTGGTATGGACAATAACAGAGGGGCAAAAACCTCACTCCTCAAATCTTTATAAAGAGCCACTGACTCGATACTACCTTCCTGTCAGAGTGGTACCTATTTATCTACTTGCACTGGCTTGCTTTCGAACTGCTAGGTTGGCAGGAGCTGGGACCGAGTGACGGGAGCTCACCCTGTTGTGAAGATTTGAACTGCCAACCTTCTGATCAGCAAGCCCAAGAGGCTCAGTGGTTTAGACCACAGCGCCACCCGCGTCCCACAGATAATTATTAGGTCCATAAATAGCATAAAGGTAAAGGTAAAGGGGCCCCTGACCATCAGGTCCAGTCATGTCCGACTCTGGGGTTGCGGTGCTCATCTCGCTCTATAGGCCGAGGGAGCCGGCGTTTGTCTGCAGACAGCTTCCGGGTCATGTGGCCAGCATGACAAAGCTGCTTCTGGTGAACCAGAGCAGCGCACGGGAACGCCGTTTATCTTCCTGCCGGAGCGGTCCCTATTTATCTACAGTGGTACCTCTACTTACGAATTTAATGTGTTCCGAACGCACATTCATAAGTAGAAAAAAATTGTAAGTCGAATCCCATAGGAATGCATTGGGAGAAAAAAATTCGTAAGTCGAAGCAACCCTATCTAAAAATTCATAAGTAGAAAAAATCCTATATAAACCGCATCCAAGATGGAGGACGGAGCTCCATTCGTAAGTAGAAATATTCGTAAGTAGAGTTATTCGTAAATATAGGTACTACTGTACTTGCACTTTGATGTGCTTTCGAACTGCTAGGTGGGCAGGAGCTGGGACCGAGCAACGGGAGCTCACCCCGTTGCAGGGATTCGAACCGCCGACCTTCTGATCAGCAAGCCCTAGGCTCAGTGGTTTAACCCACAGCGCCACCCGGGTCCCTCACCATATAGCATATATTCAACAAAAACAAAACAAAACAGCGGCAGTTTGTTGTTGACAAAGGACAGCTGGACATACGGTATGAAGGACCCCATTGCCTTCAGTAGCTTAGGGCCTCCTCAAACCTAAATCTGGGCCCTGATGGGCATGACTCCACCAGGCATTGGCATGTGAGTCACACCCTGACCTCTATGCGCCTCGCAACCCCCCGCCCCCCGCCCTTGGGTCCCCACCTTTGCCTTGGGGGCTGATGTCTGATGGATGGCTTCTCCTCTTTCCCTGACATCTGGTTTGCAAGCCGGAATTTGTTTTACTGCTGATGACTCAGGGCTCGGGCTGGGCGTCCCCGAGGTGATGCAGAGGTATTAAAGGGGCCTTAGGTAGAAGCCGCGGAAAAGCCGGGATGATCCAAAAACCCTCCTCCGAGAGGAGGCTGACAGGATGCGAGGGCAGCGGGGAGATAACCAGACACAGCTTGCTGGTTCGGAATCTGCTGTCGTGCTATTCCCCCCACCCAACCCCTCCACCTTCCTGTTGCAGAAGGGAAGGCTGCACCAGAGCTCCGTTGCTTTGAGCAAAGCACTGGATTTATGAAGTGGATTAAATGATCTGGAGTCCTTCCACAGTAGGAACGGAGGGAGATTTTTTTAGTTCCGTTTGCATCTAAAGCAGGACTCGATTTAGTTTTGATGAGGCCCTAAGCTACTGAAGGTAACGGGGCCCTTTCTATGTCCAGCTGTCCTTTGTCAACAACAAATTGTCGCTGGTTTTCTTTGGTTGAATATATGCTATATGGTAATTTATGAACCTAATAGGGATCTCAAGCCATTTGCACATGCAGAATGTAGGCACCCTATATATAGAAAGGAGCAAACCAGGGATATTTTAGGGAGCAGGCTAGCAGGCGGGCCCCATGACTTACATCCTAGGAGCCTACACAACACAAAACACTGTTGCTGTATGTAGGTTTTATTTTATTTGTTTTTTATCTTATATTTTGGAAATGTACATCCAGGTGTTTTTTCTTTAATTTTTGGGGAGCCCCCAAGAGAGTGGGGCCCTAAGCTATAGCTTGTTTAGCTTATAAGTGAATCCAGCACTGATCTAAAGGAGAATCCTCCTACTTTACACTTTCTGAAACAGGACGTGGCCATACTTTGAAATTCACTCTTCTTCTTCTTCTTCTTCTTCTTCTTCTTCTTCTTCTTCTTCTTCTTCTTCTTCTTCTTCTTCTTCTTCTTCTTCTTCTTCTTCTTCTTGTCTTTTTTGTTGCTGTGCAGGGCACTTTTGACACTAGTTTGTTACATAAAGGGAAGAAGCAATGGATTCCTATAACATTCTTATTTCTTCACAAAATTATTAGAAATACATAAAGGTTTTTTTATGCTGGGTTAGGTGACTTTTCCTTTTTCCTGCCAACCCAGCAGTTTGAAATCACACTAGTGCATGTAGATAAATAGGTACCACTGCGGCAGGAAGGTAAATGGTGTTTCTGTGCGCTCTGGCTTCCATCATGGTGTCCCGATGAGTCAGAAGCTGTTTAGTCCTGCTGGCCATATGACCCAGAAAGCTGTCTGCGGACAAACGCCGGCTCCCTTAGGCTGAAAGCAAAACAAGCAACGCAACCCCATAGTTGTCTTTGACCTTAGGTGGCTTTAACATTTTTTTCCATTTTTAATTCATTGGTTTATATTTTATACATTTATTTACATTTTACACATTCTTTTTTTACAGTAATAATCATAAATAAATAAGAATAATAAATGTGCAACCCACGACTGGGACCATTCCATTACAGCTATCCAACCTCCCAAAATTTCAACACCTCTTGCGACGGTTCAACCCCTTTCCGTTTTAACCAGAAATTCACATTTTCCCTGAATTTTGCTAAGCTGTTCTATCGGCCAAAGAATACAGTGGTACCTCGCAAGACGAATGCCCTGCAAGACGAATTATTCGCAAGACGAATGCGTTTTGCGATCTGATGGTGAATTCGTTTTGCGAAAAAATTGTCTTGCGAATTGCGGTTTCCCATAGGAATGCATTGAAATTTAATTAATGCGTTCCTATGGGCAAAAAAAGAAATTTCAATGCATTCCTATGGGAAACCGCGATTCGCAAGACGAATTTTTCGCAAAACGAGTTGACTCGCGGAATGAATTAAATTTGTCTTGCGAGGCACTGCTGTACACACATAAAGGCACCCTCTGGGGTAAAGTGAACATGACATAATGTTGTGGGAAAGCATCTCGGGCGAAAGGGCAGACGAATAATGTATTTCGGGAGAATTTTGCGCTGAAATCCCACCGAAGATTCACGAGGACTGAATCTATATTATTTTTGTTGCAGAGGCAAAAGTGTGGAGAGCAGAGCTTAAGGCTGGAAAAGGAGAAACATCAAACTGTCTATGGCTTTAGCAGTAGCAGGGATAATGAATGACATTATCTTTTACACTGTCTATAAGGACTTCCCGTCATCTCTGGCAGCCCGCCTGGAAATTGTAAGATGCTGGTGAATAGCTGAAGGCCTAACTCTTAAAGTGTGGTACCAAAGGCTCTGGTCAGCAGCACTGGCAGAAAAACTAACATGCCAAAAGGAAGAGCAAGTCCCCCCTCCTTTTTTTTACATGGCATGCCAACTGTTTATATCTTACATGAGACAGGAGGAACAGACTTTGGAAAGATGTCCTTGATAAGAGTATACAGTGCTACCGTTTGGCTTCCAAAATGTTCGGAAACCAAAGCACGGCTTCCAATTGGCTGCAGGAAGCTCCTTCAGCCAATCGGAAGCCGCGGAACCCACGCTGGACGTTCGGGTTCCAAAGAACGTTCGCAAACCGGAACACCCACTTTTGGGTTCGTGGCATTCGGGAGCCAAAACGTACCAAGGCGTTCAGGATCCAAGGTACGACTGTATTTCAGACCCTCCAAGTGTCCCTATTTTCCAGGGGCCGTCCCAGATTTACAGAAGCTGTCCCAGTTTCTGATTTGATCCCAGAATGTCCCGCTTTTCCTAGGGCATCCCCATTCTCATTGGAGAAATGTTGGAGGGGGTGGAGTTATGCGAACCCCATGCCAAGGAGATAAGGAACTATACAACCTTTAGAAGAAATCTGAAGGCAGCCCTATGTAGGGAAGTTTTTTTAAAAAATGTTCTATGTTTTATTATGTTTTTATCTATGTTGGAAGCTGCCCAGAGTGGCTGGGGCAACCCAGTCAGATGGGCGGGGTATAAATAATAAAGTTGTTGTTGTATTTGAATAGGCTGTCCCTATTTTCATCAGAGAAATGTTGGGGGGTATGTTTTCCCTTCTTCTGATAGGAAAGCCTCTGCCGGGGAGGACACAAAAAATGGGGGCCTGATGAGGGTCAATTTTGGGGAAGTGAGGAATGTCTCAATTTTAAGCTTTATGTTGGAGGGTATTTTTTTGCATTCCTTGCATTTTTCTTGCATTCATAATATCCCGAATGCTTTTTTGGGGGGGATGGGGGGGTGAATCATGCCAAGGCAATCAATATATTTGTAGCAGTTCTTGTTTGTTATATCTCTTTCTTTCTCTTTTGGCGATCCCTCGTAGCTGAGTAAGATTGTCTTCCATGAATGTGGTCTTAACAGTGAGTCCGTAAGTGACTGCGGAGGCCAGTTCTGGATCCACACGTCCTTCCACAGTGGAAGTTGGCGGGAGTTGATCCTGGTGAGGGTTTGCCAAGCGTGCCTTCCTCTTTTGACCTGAGTTCACGGTTCTTCAAAGCCCATGATTTTAAAAAATGAAAAAGAAGTTTGGAAAAAGAGAAATGGATAAAAGCCAAAAGTGGTAGGTCCCTCTTCCACAGTCAGCCTTGCGACTTTCTGGCATGGGAGCCTGCTATCCACTGTGTTCCCTGCCATTTCGTTTTGTAGTCGTGGCTTCTTGTCTAAATTTATGTGAAACGGGCCTCCGTTAAGGTTAAAAAGCTCTCCAGCTAAAATGTCATAAAACACAATTACAACCATAAAACCCCTAATAACAGCCAGACATTAAAAAAATATGATGTTAACATCCAGCCCCACTCCCTCCTACGGCGCGCCCACACGATATATGTAAAGCACATTGAATGCACATGGCTTGCCCCTAAAGGATCCTGGGAACTGTAGTTTTCTTCTTCTTCACAGAGCTATCATCCCAGCACCCTTGGCAAACAACAGTTCCTATGGCCGTAGGAGCAAAGCCACGTGTTTTAGATCGGCTTTAACTGTCTGGTGTGGGTGTGCCGAACGGGTTACGTGACTACGATCCAACCTTTCAGCAGCACGAGAAAGACACAGCTTGGGAACAATTCAGACTAAAGCGGAGGAACCCTGAATGCCGAAACACCTGAATGGATGGGGAGCTCTTGGGCTGGTCCAGTGCTCCAGAGAGACATGGGGCTGCTGCAGATACGGATGTGGGTCTTGCTGTGGTCTAAACCACTGAGCCTCTTGGGCTTGCCAATCGGAAAGTCGACGGTTCGAATCCACGTGATGGAGTGAGCTCCCGTTGCTCTGTCCCAGCTCCTGCCAACCTAGCAGTTTGAAAGCACAGCAGTTGCAAGTAGATAAATAGGTTTCTTAAGAGGTCCTCTTCCCTTGCAAAATAGATTTTTGGTTTTGTGTGTCAATTCAAATTTCTTTGCCATGTTGGCAGGTTACAATGTTGCTTACCGCATTGTTTGTGGTGGGCAAAATCTGTCAATGTCGGTTTCTCTTTCTCCCAATCTTAAATACATATTTAAATTCATATTTCCACATAAATTTGTGTGTATAAATTTGTGTATATATATATATGGAAATCCATCAACATTACAGTGAAAATTTCTCTTGATAAGCACCTTTCATGCAATTTTGCCTAATATACAGTGGTACCTTGGTTCTCAAACGCCTTTGTTCTCAAATGCCTCGATTCTCAAATGCCCAAAACCTAGAAGTAAGTGTTCCGGTTTTCAAACGTTTTTCGTAAGCCGAGCATCCAATGTGGCTGTCAGCTATTGTTTCTGGGGCGCCTGCACCAATCAGAAGCTGCGCCTTGGTTTCTGAACATTTTGGAAGTCAAATGGACTTCTGGAACGGATTAAGTTTGGCGCTTTTGTTTTTGCTATTTATTTTGCATTTTTGTTTTTGAGGCTTTTTTAGTTCATTTGTTTTCGTGACTGTGTGGAACCCAGTTCATCTACTGACTGATTGGTTGTGTGACTGCGGAAATGGATAAAAGCCCCCCATCCAAACAATGCTATCATTAGTGCAGGTAAGAATTTTTTAAAAATTCATAATAAAATTAATGTTAAATTGCTCTTTTAGGGGTTGTTTTTAAAAGTCTGGAACAGATTAATCCATTTTGCATTGCTTTCTATGGGAAAGCACGCCTTGGTTTTGGAATGCTTTGGTTTGGGAATGGACTTCCAGAATGGATTAAGTTTGAGAACCAAGGTACCACTCTCTCTCTCTCTCTCTCTCTCTCTCTCTCTCTCTCTCTCTCTCTCTCTGTGTAATTTTTTAATTAAATTTTCTAATTTACATTTCAAAATAAGAAGTCTTCCCCTGCTGCATTTCTCCACAGTTCTCTCGAAGAACCTTATTGCAAAATTCAGAGAAGTGTGAATGTCAAAAGATGGTTGTTTTTCAATCCATGTATTGCGAGGATGAATGCAAACTGATTTGAAATTCTCCTGCATCCCTAAGCTGAGGGTGTTGTGCTTGTAATCTTTCCGTTAAACACTTCTCTAGCCCCCCCACTTGCCCGCGCTTTCTGATCCGAAACCCCCACGCCATTGGAGAAGTCCCCTGATACAGTAGTGCCTCGCAAGACGAATGCCCTGCAAAACAAATTTTTCGCGAGACGAATGCGTCTTGCGATCTGATGGTGACTCGCAAGACGAATTCATTTTGCAAAAAATTCGTCCTGCGAATCGCGGATTCCCATAGCAATGCATTGAAATTTAATTAATGCATTCCTATGGGCAAAAAAAGAAATTTCAATGCATTCCTATGGGAAACCGTGATTTGCAAGATGAATTTTTCGCAAAACGAATTGACTCGCGGAACGAATTAAATTCGTCTTGCGAGGTACCACGGTATTGCTTCCTCTTGGATGATTTGAATGAAGCCAAACTGAGATATCTACTAAATGATGAAGACCCCTTAAGATCACTCACGATTGCCAGATTCTTGATCAGCGTCCTATCCCTAAAGAAGAAAAACGGACTCCTGTGCGGCTCGGATAACCCTTTTAAACCATGATTTATGTTTTAGGATGTAATTAGGTGATATCAACATTGATGTCTTTTATTAATTTATGAGCAGAGGGCGATGTTTATGTTGCAAATTTATTGTATTGTATGTTGTTGGTTTTTTGTTTTTGTTTTTGTTTTGTTTGTTTTTTGTAGTTTTTGGCTGTTTTAAATTTGGAGGTTTAAGTACATATATGTTGGTATGGGAAATTGTTGTGTGATGGGCCAATGGCCGTAATAAATATCAATCAATCAATCTTCCTCTTGGAAACGTCACGTTCCCTTGGAAATGCAAAGAATGGGAAGCCAAGGAGACCGACTACTGAAGTATTTGAGATCAGCGCACCTTCTGAACTCCTTTACACACAAGCACACAACACCTTGGAAGGTAAGCTCAGTAAAAACCCCGACCAGAGCCGTCTTAAGCCTATCCAGCGGCGTGGTTCAAAGATCCCTCCGGTGCCCTCCCCCCTTTCCCAGAGTTGCTGACCCTTCTACAGCGCTGCCGGCAGCTTTGTGGGGCTGGAGGAGGCAGGCAGCGGCTGGAGGGCAGCTCCTCCGGCGGGGAAGAGGCGGAGGCCCCGGGCGTGGCGCTGCTTCAGTGCGGTGGGCAAGGGCGCTGCGTCCAGTCCCTGCCTCTTCCCTGGCTCCCATGCCTTGGTGGCCATGGCAGGCAGAGGCTCCGGGCGCGGTGCTGCTTCGGCGCTGCGGGCGAGGGCAGTGAGCTGATGCTGGGAGGCACCGCGTCCAGCCTCCGCCTCTTCCCAGGCACCCTCCAGAACTCGGTGCAAACTTGGCGCCCTGGTGCCCCGCGCCACTTCCCTCTATGGGCAAGACGCCCCTGACCCCGACATTTCACCAAAATGTTCCCTGCTAGTTTTCAAATGAAATTTACTTTTCATGGGGGGAAATTCCAGCAGAGCATTGAGTTCTCCCTAAATCACACATGCATTTTCATGCCCATGCTGGAATTATCTCCTTCCTTGGTTTCTTAGCCTCTCTACTGCCCGGAAAATTCTGCTTTTCATGCTTTAAATGCTGCAACACAGTCAGTGTGAGAGAAGACCCTCTCTTATCCCAGACATTGCCATGGAGCCCCCTCCAACTAGACTCACGAAATCTCACACAACTATCACCATTTCCTTTGCGAGAATCGCTCAGGCGTGAAGGAAAGGCACTCTGCACACGTCCCGGAATATTGCCCTTTCTCTCTCTTTTTTACTACTACGTAATGTTGCCTTTCCAAATGTTGGCTGCATGAGAATGCTGGGGTTAAATCACTTGTGGCTTCCTGGGATAGCTCAGCTGGCAGAGCCGCGAAACTCTTAATCTCAGGGCCGTGGGTTCGAGCCCCACATTGGGCAAAAGATTCCTGCATCGTAGGGGGTTGGACTGGATGACCCTTGGGGTCCCTTCCAACTCTACAATTCTGAGTCTATGAAAGAAAGGTGGAGCAGGCCCTGTACAACACTTTCTCCTTTCTGCCTTCCTTCAAATCACTCTTCAGTTTGCAGACTTCCCTGTGTGGCCTTTGACTTCCTTTCTGAAACAAAATAATAAAATTCCTTCCAGTAGCACCTTGGAGACTGGCTAATTTTGTCATTGGTATGAGCTTTCGTTTGCATTGGTATGAGCTTTTGTGTTCATGCACTTAAGAAGTGTGCATGCACACGAAAGCTCATACCAATGACAAACTAAGTTGGTCTCTAAGGTGCTACTGGAATGGATTTTTTTATTTTGTTTCGACTACGGCGGACCAACACGGCTACCTACCTGTAACTAGTTCCTTTCTGAAAATTACCCTTCCCAATTTTGACTGCCTTCGTCTGTATCCACCCACTCCCCAGTTTCCCCCCTGCCCTCTCCCCCAGTCTCATTTGTTAATTTTACTTTGTAAGCTCCTAGGAGGCGGAGAGCTGTCTTCCATATTTTTGCCTCCACGAGGAAGATAGCATGCGAATCGATGATGTATACAAAAAGTGCCTCTTAAACGGCAAACGCCCAGATGACATCCTCGCTAAGCTATTTCAAATAAAATGTCCTCACCTGGTACTTAAAATAAAATCACTCCTCTAGTCTTTCCTCAACCCCCCCCCCCGACATCTAGATTTTGCAGCCCTCTCATCCTTCTCTCTTCCCATGGTTTTGGAGAAGCAGCTCCGATCGTCTCAGGAAAGACACGCTTAATCTTTTGGGCACTGGGGGGAAATTTGACACCCTCAGCCTTGGTGGTGGAGGGTGGGGCTTGCCCAAACCCCTCCCCTCGTGCATCCAGCTCCGTGGACTGTACCTTCTCCGCCCCCCTCCTTTCACCCCCCCCCTAAAAAAGAGTTGGAAGGCAGGAACAGATCCACTAAACACTTGCAAACCCTTTCGCTGTTCCCCTTAAAGCAGAAGCTCCAAGGTGAATGTGTGTGTGAGAGATTTTTTCATACAAAGCAGAGGAGAAGGAAAATAGCTGCTGTGGAAGGAAATAACTTCTTGAAAAGTGACAAATCCAGAAGCCTTGGTGTGTTTTTTTGGTGTGTGGTTTTTTGTTTGGCATGTGTGTTTCTTGCTTTCTTTCTCCCCCCACCCCCCGCAACAACTCTGCTCTTCCCTCTCCAAAGGATTGCTGAGTTGAGGCTGGCAGCTGGATAGGAAGAGGAGAAAAAGTCAGCCTTTATGCACACCAGACGCACCAGCGCAAAGAGACTCCAGCTGCGGCTTCTAGTGGCTGGGAGAAGCGCCTTGAAGAGGGCATCCGCGTGACCTCTGGAGGCCTGAAGACGACCCTCTGGCCACCTTCCTCGCAGAGGGAGGCAGCAAGAAGCGGCAGGAAATTAGCCAGCTGGGGGGCGACCGGTTCGCCAGGTGCGACAGGGAGGCTCTGCTGCTCACGAGGATCACACCTGGCCCAGGGGGAGAGGCGGGTGGCAGCAGCCACGCGTGAGAGTCCACCTGCTTGGGCCCCCAAAGGACCTCTTCTCCCTCGGGGCGAGGCGAACGAGAGAGGCCGAGGTCAGCAGAGGGAACGTCCTCCGCCGCCAAGAGCCACAAAAACTTCTGGAATCTGCATCTGGGTGTCCTCCCCGGACCGTTTCCGATGTCCCTTGAAGTCTGGATCCCCAGGGACCAACGAGATGGGCCTTGGTAGCAGAGCTTCCCTGGTTTGGCAGAATGCAGAAAGCAGAATGAGGTCCTGCAGGGCGGTTGGTAGTCGGAAGCAGGATTGACACCAACCCGGGTGTGGTGGTTTTCTGGGGTTGCTGCTGAATTTGGGGGTGGGGGCTATTATCATTTTTGGACTTTCCTGGATGAGATGGGCCCTTTGAGGTGATTTTTTTGTGTTCCCACCCACCCCCCTCCTTGTGTTTTTGTGGGTTGTTTTTTTGTTTGTTTGTTTTTTGCAAGGATGACTGGCCTTGTGGGTTTTGATTCTTTTGGAGATCTCTGCTTTTCCGGGAACACTTTTTGACGGATGACTTTTGGAGAGACTGGACTGCGAAGGTAAGAGGACGGGCTCTTCCCATTGTTTTCTGGGCTGCTAAGGAAGGGCGAAATCCTGGTTTGCAGGGGAGGCGGAAGTTTGAGGACAGGCAGAGTTTTAGGACAACTTGCTGGGATCACTTTTGACAACCAGAAAGAAACCAGATCAAGAGGAGAAGTGTGTTAAATATGGGAGGGTGACGAAAGATGTGTAAATTTCCTTCTTTCCCCCCAGTGCCATCTGAAATCAGATCTATCCCTGCAGCAGAATGAGGTGGTCGGATCCTGAGGAAGTAGAATGGATTTATACCCCTTCAGGCTGCATGGAGTGGCGGGGGACATAGGAAATTATACATCAGTTTATCTACTCTCTAGTGTTGCACACAAGGAGTCATTTGAAGTCCCCCCTAGAGATGCCAAGGATTGAACCCTGGCATATGAAACAGTTGCCCTACCACTGGGCTTCGTCCCTTTCCCTGCCACAGTTTTGAACATCCCCCCATATTAAAATGAAAGCAAAGCAAAATGCCCCACAAGCAGAAATCTAGCACAGCACACAGAGGGCAAGGTTTTTCTCCTTGCGGTCAAGCAAGGAGCTTCTCCCCCCCCCTTTTTTTCATTTTACATGGCAGGAAGCATTTGAGCATTTCCCCTCCGCTTGCAACCTTGAAAGCAGCACAGTCCACTACGCTCTTCCTCCTCGGGACCATGCGTTTGGGCAAAGTGGAAATTCTACTTCTAGAACACAGGACCGGTCGGGAATTTATTTCTGGGCAGCTTAATGTAGCCTACGGTGAATGAACTTTACAAATTTGGATCCTGGATAGAGAATAGTTTCCATATCTCTTGTTAGAGGGGAAGGGCACTGCCAAGTGCTCAGCTAATTTGGACTAAGAATTGCTCCCTAGATTTTAAATTTTTTTTTAAGGGGGTCAGGAGAATACCAAGCGCACTGATATATCAACTGTTTCAACTGCTTCATTCACTAATTAATGAATAGCACGTCTTCCCAGTGTTGACAGGGCTGTGCAAAGTTAAAATTCCCAGGGAAGAATTTTGCACGTGAAATAATGGCTCAACGCACATGTTTCAACAGTGCGTAAACCAGCGACTCAAGACTAACTCTGCTTTCTCCCTGTAGAGTTAGTGGGGAAATGAGGGCAGGACATATTCTTCCGTTTTCACGAATACATATATGAGTATCGGATCAGCCGCTCGCATCAACTACGAACACGTTTCCAGAACTGTCCAACTTCTAATTATGGGAGCAAAACTGCATAGCTGGCTATAGCAAACTCGAAATGTATTTATTTAGTGAAATCTAGCTTTGGATACCCAGAGTTTCATTTGATAGCTTTGATAGAAGGCGACGCAGATGAGGAATGAGTTTTCTCGCGGTCTGGGAGACGGTGATTTCCTCACTCGCTGGCGACAAAAGAGCACGGAGTTTGCACATTGTAATTGATATGCCTAGGTGCACGTTTAGAAATAATTGCTAAGGTTTACATAGAGATGCGTTCCATCTCCTGGGAATGGGGAAGACTGACAAAGTGACTTTTGTGCTGCATCTGTAAGGTATAATATAAATTTATCATCATCCTCAATATCACAGTCTGTTGATGATGTGCTCATTGTGGATGGGAAGCATGGAAGTATTTTCAGATCTGTTTTCTTGGTGTTCCTTGGCAGTGTTCAGACCAGTGCCGGATTTATGTATAAGCTAAACAAGCTATAGCTTAGCCGCCCCCCCCACCTACCCCAAAAAATTAAAGAAAAAAAACACTGGGTGTACATTTACAAAATATAAGATTAAAAAAACAAATAAAATAAAACTTACATACAGCAACAGTGTTTTGTGTTGTGTAGGCTCCTAGGATGTAAGTCATGAGCCCCGCCTGTTAGCCTGCTCCCTAAAATATCACTGGTTTGCTCCTTTCTATATATAGGGTGCCTACATTCTGCATATTTTGTTATGTGCAAATGGCTTTAGATCCCTGTTAGGTCCATAAATGACCATATAGCATATATTCAACACAGCAAAACAGCGACAATTTGTTGTTGGCAAAGGACAGTTGGACATATAAAGGGCCCCATTACCTTCAGTAGCTTAGGCTTAGGGCCTCATCCACCCTAATACTGGCCCTGGTTTAGACTATACATTTAAATACACATAATTGGTTCCGGAAGTTTGCCCACTACAGAGCTACATTTCCCAGCACCCATAGCAAACTACAGTCCCCAGGATTCCTTTGGGGGGGGAGTCATGTGCTTTATGTGTGTATGCAGCCTTTGTCTTTAAACTAGGCTTGGGCTGGAGAACCCCCCCAAACAGAGAGCAGACCCTCCAAGCTTCTATATTTTCCAGGGACAGTCCCGGATTTATAGAAGCCGTCCTGGTTTCTGATCTGATCCCGGAACGTCCTGCTTTTCCTTGTTGTTGTTGTTGTTTAGTCGTTTAGTCGTGTCCGACTCTTCGTGACCCCATGGACCATAGCACGCCAGGCACTCCTGTCTTGCACTGCCTCCCGCAGTTTGGTCAGACTCATGTTGGTGGCTTCAAGAACACTGTCCAACCATCTCTTTCTCTGTCATCCCCTTCTCCTTGCGCCCTCCATCTTTCCCAACATCAAGGTCTTTTCCAGGGAGTCTTCTCTTCTCATGAGGTGGCCAAAGTATTGGAGCCTCAGCTTCAGGATCTGTCCTTCCAGTGAGCACTCAGGGCTGGTTTCCTTCAGAATGGGTAGGTTTGATCTTCTTGCAGTCCATAGGACTCTCAAGAGTCTCCTCCAGCACCATAATTCAAAAGCATCAATTCTTCAGCGATCAGCCGTCTTTATGGTCCAGCTCTCACTTCAATACATCACTACTGGGAAAACCATAGCTTTAACTATACGGACCTTTGTCGGCAAGGTGATGTCTCTGCTTTTTAAGATGCTGTCTAGGTTTGTCATTGCTTTTCTCCCAAGAAGCAGGCGTCTCTTAATTTCGTGACTGCTGTCACCATCTGCAGTGATCAAGGAGCCCAAGAAAGTAAAATCTCTCACTGCCTCCATTTCTTCCCCTTCTATTTGCCAGGAGGTGATGGGACCAGTGGCCATGATCTTAGTTTTTTTGATGTTGAGCTTCAGACCATATTTTGTGCTCTCCTCTTTCACCCTCGTTAAAAGGTTATTTAATTCCTCCTCACTTTCTGCCATCAAGGTTGTGTCATCAGCATATCTGAGGTTGTTGATATTTCTTCTGGCAATCTTAATTCCGGCTTGGGATTCATCCAGTCCAGCCTTTAGCATGATGAATTCTGCATATAAGTTAAATAAGCAGGGAGACAATATACAGCCTTGTTGTACTCCTTTCCCAATTTTGAACCAATCAGTTATTTCAGATTTCCTGAGAAATCTCTATGTGGGACAAGAAGCTTTTCCTTAGGGCATCCCTATTTTCATCGGAAAAATGTTGGAAGGTATGCTGTTATGCCACCCCCAAGCCAAGGATATGCCTTATGAGGAACGGCTTAGGGAGCTGGGTATGTTTAGCCTGGAGAAGAGAAGGTTAAGGGGTGATATGATAGCCATGTTCAAATATATGAAAGGATGTCATATGGAGGAGGGAGAAAGATTGTTTTCTGCTGCTCCAGAGAAGCGGACACAGAGCAATGGATTCAAACTGCAAGAAAGAAGATTCCACCTAAACATTAGGAAGACCTTCCTGACAGTAAGAGCTGTTCGGCAGTGGAATTTGCTGCCAAGAAGTGTGGTGGAGTCTCCTTCTTTGGAGGTCTTTAAGCAGAGGCTTGACAGGCATATGTCAAGAATGCTTTGATGGTGTTTCCTGCTTGGCAGGGGGTTGGACTGGATGGCCCTTGTGGTCTCTTCCAACTCGTATGATTCTATGATTCTATGATTCTATAATATAAGTCACAATACAACCTTTAGAAGACATCTGAAGGAAGGGAGGTTTCTTTGTTTTATTCTATGTTTTATTATGTTTTTATATGTGTTGGAAGCTGCCCAGAGTGGCTGGGGCAACCCAGTCAGATGGGCGGGGCATAAATAACAAAAGTGTTGTTGTTGTTGTTGTTGTTGTTGTTGTTGTTGTTGTTGTTCTTCTTCTTCTTCTTCTTCTTCTTCTTCTTCTTCTTCTTCTTCTTCTTCTTCTTCTTCTTCTTCTTCTTCTTCTTCTTCTTCTTCATGTTCCAGTCATGTGGGCGGGACATAAATGACAAAAGTATTATTATTATTATTATTATTATTATTATTATTATTATTATTATTATTATTATTATTGATGTTCCTGTGTTCTTCAGAGAAACGTTGGAGGGTATGAAAGGGTGTCCTTTGCACATTATAACGCAGGGCCACCTGAGCTAAAAAGGAATAGTTTTGTGGTCGTACCACCACCCCTGTCTGAATCTAGTAAATGCAAGTCAGGTGCTGAAAGAGATACCATATTTTTCCGTGTATAAGACTAGGGTTTGTTTTTTTTAACCCAAAAAATAGGCTTAAAATTGGGGCTCGTCTTATACACAGGTAGTGGTAAGGGAGGGGTGTTTTCTGAAATTTTGAGTCCCCAGAAATAGGGGGCGTCTTATACACAGAAAAAATACAGTATTTGTAGGTTAAAAGTTAGCAGCTAGACTGCTCTGCTACCAAATCTGCCCCACTAAGGAAGTACTAACTGGCAGTGAAGAAGCCAGGAATGGTTTGGAGGAGGAGCATCTATTGAAAAGGGCATTTGAGGGAAATGAGGGTTGGGGCTTACAATTGTCCAGTGCGTTCTCAAACTGGAAGTTGGGGGGGGGGGAGAGGGGAAACCGAGGGTTGCATTTGGACCTCTTTTTCCACATCTGGAATACTGTGTCCAGTTGTTGGCACCAAAATTCAGGAAGGATGCTGATAAGCTGGAAGGTGTGCAGAGGAGGGCGACCAAGATGATCAAGGGTCTGGAAACCAAGCCATATGAGGAATTGTTGAAGAGCAGGGTCTGTTTAGCCTGGAAAACAGGAGACTGAGAGGAGATAGGATAACCATCTTCAAATACCTCCAGCGCTGTCACCTGGAGGATGGAGCAAGCTTTCTTTCTTCTGCTCTGGAGGGTAGGACTCAAACCAATGGCTTCAAGTTACAAGAAAGGAGATTCCGAATGAACACCAGGAAGAACTTTCTGACAGCAAGAGCTGTTCAACATTGGAATGTTCTCCCTTGGGAGGTGGTGGACTCACCTTCCTTGGAGGCTTTGAAGCAGAGGTTGGATCCTGGTCACCTGTCATGGATGCTTTAGCTGAGATTCCTACATTGCAGGAGGGGTGGGCTAGAGCAGTGTTTCCCAACCTTTGGTCTCCAGCTGTTTCAGACTACAATTCCCATCATCCCTGACCACTGGTCTTGCTAGCTAGTGATGATGGGAGTTGTAGTCCAAAAACAGCTGGAGACCAAAGGTTGGGAAACACTGGGCTAGAGGAACCTTGGGGTTTCTTCTAACTCAACAATTCCATGATTCTGTGATCCTGCCCTCAGCTTCAAGGTTCCACCTCTCTCTCTCTATACAGTGGTACCTCTACTTACGAATAACTATACTTACGAATGTTTCTACTTAGGAACGGAGCTCCGTCTGCCATCTTGGATGCAGTTTAGATAGGATTGTTTCTACTTACGAATTTTTAGATAGGGTTGCTTTGACTTATGAATTTTTTCTCCCAATGCATTCCTATGGGATTCGACTTACAATTTTTATCAACTTACAAATGTGCGTTCGGAACGCATTAAATTCGTAAGTAGAGGCACCACTGTATATATATCTCTTGTTTAAAAGGTAAAGGTAAAGGGACCCCTGACCGTTAGGTCTAGTCGTGGATGACTCTGGGGTTGCAGCGTTCATCTTGCTTTACTGGCTGAGGGAGCCGGCATACAGCTTCCGGGTCATGTGGCCTGCATGACTAAGCCACTTCTGGCGAACCAGAGCAGCACACGCAAACGGTGTTTACCTTCCCGCCGGAGCGGTACCTATTTATCTACTTGCACTTTGACGTGCTTTCGAACTGCTAGGTAGGCAGGAGCTGGGACCGAGCAACGGGAGCTCACCCCGTCGCGGAGATTCGAACCGCCGACCTTCTGATCAGCAAGACCCAGGCTCTGTGATTCTGTGATCCTGAACTCAGCTTCAAGGTTCCATCTCTCTCTCTCTCTCTCTCTCTCGTTTAGGGTTCCTCAAATACCGCTGGCTGCTTGCTCTTTCGAGAAGCTGCCAGGCGCCGTGGAGTGTCTAAGTCATATAAATTTTTACTGTATTGCAATCTCAAGTGCCTTCTGGAGAAGCGGAGGATCGCTGCCAAGCCGCTTCACGAGAAAACTTTGTTTGGGGAAGCATGTTTATTTCAAGGCCCCACTCCTCCCCTCCCGGTTCTGCATGCTGTGGCCGCATTTTCCCCCAAGCACACATGCTCTCCTTGACTGAGATGGTTGTTCCTGAGCCATGCGCTGAGTGGTAGCTGGTGCTTCTTGCGCCTGGACCCAGAGCCAAGGACAAGGCAGGGCCAAGCCATTCTAGTTTGGTCTCCCTCCTCTTCCCTCTTGAGTTCCACAGGAGCAGCCTTGGGACTTGAGGAGCAGGAGGAAGCTGGGAGAAGGCATCTCCCTCTGGTTTGGCTGAAGGTAAGGAGCTAGTGGATGGCTGAGGGCATACATATAACACCGGTCCTGAAAGACCTCCATTGGCTCCCAGGACGTTTCCAAGCACAATTCAAAGTGTTGGTCCTGACCTTGAAAGCCCAAAATGGCCTTGGCCCAGTAGACCTGAAGGAGCGTCTCCACCCCCATCGTTCAGTCTGGACACTGAGGTCCAGCTCCGAGGGCCTTCTGGCGGTTCCCTCCCTGCAAGAAGCGAGGTTACAGGGAAGCAGGCAGACGGCCTTCTTGGTGGTGGCGCCAGCCCTGTGGAACGCCCTCCCATCAGATGTCAAGGAAATAAACAACCATCTGACTTTCAGAAGACATCTGAAGGCAGCCCTGTTTAGGGAAGCTTTTAATGTTTGATGTTTTATGTGTTTTTAATATCCTGTTGGAAGCCGCCCAGAGTGGCTGGGGAGACCCGGCCAGATGGGCGGGGTATAAGTAATAAATTATTATTATTATTATCATTATACATAAATCATTTTGTTTGTATGACACCTTTCCATTGCTAAAACCATGCTCAAGGTGGCTTACAGCATGAAACAAACTGCAGTGTTACAAGTATGACCATAGTAGTCAAAAACAATATAAAAAAACACATCAAAAAGTACGCAACCAAATTGAACCTCTGCTAACAAACTTCCAAGGAAGGAGACTACACCGGCTCTCGAGGGAGACCATTCCTCTGTCAAACTGCTCTTACTGTTAGAAGGTTCTTCCTGGTGTTGAGTCGAATCTCCTTTCTTATAACTTGAAGCCATGGGTTCAAGTGCTACCCTCCAGATGAGTCTGGATCATCTGAGCCCTCCTGATCTGAAGAGGCGGGAGACTATCCTGCCCTTTGAGAAGGGCTTCCGTTGGCCCTCTGCATGAGTGCCTGCTCTGGGCCTGCCTCCTTCCAGGCAAGAGGCACTCTGCAAAAATAGCAGTTCAAGGAAGAAAACAAACAAACTGGCAACCCCCCAGAGCTTGGGCTTCCCTGAGGAAAAGTAACTGCAACATGGACATTTTATGGTGTGCAGGATTCTTCACCCAGGAAAAAAACCCCTCAACACTTTGGCAACTGAGTGTTTGGGGCACACTGAGCCAATTCTGTTTCAGGGACTTAGTACCAGTTGTCAACTTGTGGGGCAATGTCTGGGAATCAAGAAATTGTCTACCTTTCCCTTGTTGAAATGGGAGCTACCCTGAGCTACCTACTGTGGCTACCATTTGCGGGAGATATTTAAGCAGAAGGCTGATTGCTGAAGAATTGATGCTTTTGAATTATGGTGCTGGATGAGACTCTTGAGAGTCCCATGGACTGCAAGAAGATCAAACCTGAGTGCTCACTGGAAGGACAGATCGTGAAACTGAGGCTCCAATACTTTGGCCACCTCATGAGAAGAGAAGACTCCCTGGAAAAGAGCCTGATGTTGGGAAAGATGGAGGGCACAAGGAGAAGGGGACGACAGAGGATGAGATGGTTGGACAGTGTTCTCGAAGCTACGAACATGAGTTTGACCAAACTGCGGGAGGCAGTGGAAGACAGGAGTGCCTGGCGTGCTATGGTCCATGGGGTCATGAAGAGTCGGACACAACTAAACGACTAAACAACAACAATTTAAGCAGAGTCTGGTTGTTCTTCTGTCGAGGATGCTGTGCATTCATGAAGGGAGATTGCAATTTCTGCTCGACCCATCTTCCTCACAGCTGTTTCCGTTCTGCTGCGATTCGGTTCCGCCAAATGCCACATTCCTTTGTCTCCCTGCCTGCTATTTAATGCGACCTCGGCGATGGTTTGCATATGTTACCTAAGTTGTGAATTCCATGGTGCCAAGGGCCTAATTATTTCTACCCCGTTCGCTGAAATGCAAAGGAAGAGCAATTTCAAACGGGGGAATGTAATCAGTTACAGACAGAAACAACAACAGCGAACACCTAAATGTCTCCAGCACTGCACCCTTTCCTTGCAGGGCTGCACCCCCTGGGTTGTTCCGGTGCCCCTTTTCCGAACCTTTTCCAAACTCTTCATTGTCCTTTTTGAGCTACGGCAACCAGAACTATACTCCAAATGTGGTCACATCACGCATTGGCACGAGGGCATTGTGATAAGGACAGTTTTGTTTTCAATTCCTTTCCTAATGATCTCTAGCGTGGAATTTGCCTTTTGCATGGCCACTACACACCTGATCTATCTAGCTCAGCTGTTGTCTCCACAGACAGGCAGCGAGTCTCTAGTCTCTAGAGCAGGCACCCCCAAACTGCGGTCCTCCAGATGTTTTGGCCTACAGCTCCCATGATCCCTAGCTAGCAGGACCAGTGGTCGGGGAAGATGGGAATTGTAGTCCAAAACATCTGGAGGGCCGAAGTTTGGAGATGCCTGCTCTAGAGATCTGGTCATTTAGGGCTTCCTGCCATCAGCAAGACCTTCATAGAATCATAGAATCATAGAGTTGGAAGAGACCACAAGGGCCATCCAGTCCAACCCCCTGCCAAGTAGGAAACACCATCAAAGCATTCCTGAAAGATGGCTGTCAAGCCTCCGCTTAAAGACCTCCAAAGAAGGAGACTCCACCGCACTCCTTGGTAGCAAATTCCACTGCCGAACAGCTCTTACTGTCAGGAAGTTCTTCCTAATGTTTAGGTGGAATCTTCTTTCTTGAAGTTTGAATCCATTGCTCCGTGTCTGCTTCTCTGGAGCAGCAGAAAACAATCTTTCTCCCTCCTTAAACTTGCCCCTGCAACATGCTGGTAGCTTGTTCACATTTTTCAGCTGCAACTCCACAAACTTCATCATCATCATCATCATCATCATCATCATCATCATCATCATCAAATTTCATTTTTATAAATGGAGCAGACTTTTTTCTTTTTTGATTCTTTCTTTCTTTCTTTCTTTCTTTCTTTCTTTCTTTCTTTCTTTCTTTCTTTCTTTCTTTCTTTCTTTCTCTCCCCCCCTATTCTTTTGATAAATGAAAGATAGAGGGGGGGGAAGAAGGGGGGGGAGTGAGTGAGAATGAATCAAAAAAAGGAAGAAAAATCTGCTTCATTGCCATTATTATCTCATTATCCAAATACACATAACCGAACATATTCTGTGTAAACTCCTCCCAAATATCACTGTATATAAGCTGTCTGTTCATATGCTGTCAGTGTTGTCACACTGCCGAGACATTGATTAAGGGGAATTGTAAAGGTAAAGGTAAAGGGACCCCTGACCATTAGGTCCAGTCGTGACCGACTCTGGGGTTGCGCGCTCATCTTGCATTATTGGCCGAGGGAGCCGGCGTACAGCTTCCAGGTCATGTGGCCAGCATGAGAAAGCTGCTTCTGGCAAACCAGAGCAGCACACGGAAACGCCATTTACCTTCCTGCTGTAGCGGTTCCTATTTATCTACTTGCACTTTGACATGCTTTCGAGCTGCTAGGTTGGCAGGAGCTGAGACCGAGCCACGGGAGCTCACCCCGTCACAGGGATTCGAACCGCCGACCTTCTGATCGGCAAGCCCTAGGCTCTGTGGTTTAACCCACAGCGCCACCTGGGTCCCTAAGGGGAATTGTATCTTCTCATTTATCCATATTGGTCTCTTGGCCACCATTAGGGCGTGAAGAATCCATTTCCGCTGTCCTGTTGTCAATTTCCATACAATGGGTATATCGTTCAAGAGCCTATGCACCTCTGAAAATCTTTATTTTCTCTCTCCGTAGAGTCTTCTTTCTATAGTCCAGCACTTTCTCCCGAAACTTAGTAAATGCGTATGTTTCAGAGAAGCATTGTCCCATATTACACCTCCAGCGAAGAGCTACAATGGACAGTCCTTTCTTCTAGAAACATAAGGGAGTCCAATAGATTCTAAATAGCATCAAGGGCAGACCCACTTAGAAACACACGGCGGCAATCCATTTTTCACTTGAGCTTCTGCAGCCTGCATCTGAACTGCCCGCACATCCTCTTGTATCGAAGCACACAAAGGCTATTTATGCACTCTCTCTGGCGCAAGGATTTGTATCCTAAACCTGTGCCAAAATAAGCATCCCTCACCCGTAATGCAAATTGAGGAAATGTGCGCAGCGCTTCTTATTTTGCATAATTCTGTAAAAAAATTCCTTCAGTAGCACCTTAAAGACCAACTAAGTTTTAATTTTGGTATGAGCTTTCGTGTGCATGCATCTGATGAATCATAGAATCGTAGAGTTGGAAGAGACCACAAGGGCCATCCAGTCCAACCCCCTGGACTGGACTGGTGTGCATGCACGCGAAAGCTCATACCAAAATTAAAACTTAGTTGGTCTTTAAGGTGCTACTGAAGGAATTTTTTTTATTTTGTTTCGACTCAGACCAACACGGCTACCTACCTGCATAATTCTGGTTTTCCTAGGTGAGGCAGTTGCTGGAAATCTGCAGCTGATTTTTACACCTGCTCTTAAAACGGCTACTGAACCTCTCTCCTGCTTCTGGAAATCCCAGTCTAGCGACAAGCCAGTACGAGTTGCCATTGAGGATGCCTTCTTCTCACATCCTCTGAATGGCTCTCGCGCACATGGCCTGAATATTTCCCAGAACCTCTCTCCCCCCCCCCCGCCTCTCTCTAAGTAAAGCAAGCTGAGATTCTCAGGAAGTTGAGTTCTGGGGTCAAAGCTGCCTTCTGTGATTTTTACGGCGCTCCTGGAGAATTGCAGCATCTAAACGCAGCCCTGAATTAGACCCATTTCCTGCTCTGTGAAGTAAGGTGGAACTCGGGAGGCTGGCGGTGAATGGAAAGAGGTCATCGTTCTCCGCTCCTGAAATAACCTGCTTCCTTTTGGTTCTCCCTCACACTTCTATTTTACTGCCCTCCCAGTGCTCATAAAGACTTCACAATACTCTCTTTCTCTTTCTCTTTCTCTCTTTCTCTCTCTCTCTCTCTCTCTCTCTCTCTCTCTCTCTCTCTCTCTCCATATTCAAGTTGGAAGAGGATTTTCGAGGGGCGGTCACACTTTGCATTTTGCTTTTGCACTTCATTTCGGGAATGTTTTATTTCTTCCTCCCAACTAAGCTATTAGGAAGAACTTACTGATGACATGAGGTGTTTGACCATGTGGACAGACTCTCCTTAGAATCATAGAATCATAGAGTTGGAAGGGACCCAGGGGTCATCTAGCCCAACCCCCTGCAACACAGGAAAAGTATGCAGCTGTTGCATGCGGGGATTGAGCCTGCAACCTTGGTGTCTTCGGCACCACGCTCTAACCGACTGAGCTATCCAGACTGTGCTTGACTTTCTCAGAGACTTTCTCAGAGACTTTTAAAACTAGGCTGGGCGCCTACCTGTCGGGGGGAGGAATATGGTTCGGGTGATATTTTAATGCAAACCCACCTGATTCACAACTTCTGAAACAATACCCAAAGTGGAACGCAGCCGTCCTTTTGAACTCTCTCTGTTCGTAGCTTTGAGAACACTGTCCAGCCATCTCGTCCTCTGTCGTCCCCTTCTCCTAGTGCCCTCAATCTTTCCCAACATCAGGGTCTTTTCCAGGGAGTCTTCTCTTCTCATGAGGTGGCCAAAGTATTGGAGCCTCAGCTTCAGGATCTGTCCTTCCAGTGAGCACTCAGGGCTGATTTCCTTCAGAATGGATAGGTTTGATCTTCTTGCAGTCCATGGGACTCTCAAGAGCAGGCATCCCCAAACTCCGGCCCTCCAGATGTTTTGGACTACAATTCCCATCTTCCCTGACCACTGGTCCTGTTAGCTAGGGATCGTGGGAGTTGTAGGCCAAAACATCTGGAGGGCCACAGTTTGGGGCTGCCTGCTCAAGAGTCTCCTCCAGCACCATAATTCAAAAGCATCAATTCTTCGGCGATCAGCCTTCTTTATGGTCCAATGTGTAGACTGGGAGAATTTTGCACTGAAACGTTGATTAATTTTAACTACTTTACGATACTGCATATTGCTGCAGAAATGTGGAGGATTGAAATTAATTTTTTTGGGGGGGGATGAGAAACTGAGAGAAACCGAAATTGTCAGATTCCCCCCTCAGTCTAAGGAGATCCCTTTCACTTTTATGATTCTATGATAAATCTCCACCACCCCAGCTCCATCTATGCCAGGGGTCCCCCAAACTAAGGCCCAGGGGCCGGATGCGGCCCAATCGCCTTCTAAATCTGGCCCGCGGACGGTCCGGGAATCAGCATGTTTTTACATGAGTAGAATGTGTCCTTTTATTTAAAATGCATCTCTGGGTTATTTGTGGGGCATAGGAATTCGTTCATATTTTTTTCCAAAATATATTTCCGGCCCCCCACAAGGTCTGAGGGACAGTGGACCGGCCCCCTGCTGAAAAAGTTTGCTGACCCCTGATCTATGTGTAGGATGTGAAACACAGGTAAACGCAAATTCATAGCAGGGCAATCCCATGCAAGGTTACTCTAAAGCAAGCTCTGTTGGGTCTAATAAGGCCTATTCTCTAGTCTAGTAAGTAGCGATTGGGGATAAATTTGGTTCCACCAACCCTTCCAAATCTGCACCTACCTCCTGTCCAAAAATAACCCCCGAAGTGTCATACTGTAATAAAATAACAATTCACAGGGAGACAGCAAACTAAGCCATACCGAATTTAATGGGCTTAACTCCATTGATTTCCATAGGTCACCTCTATGGCTAACATTCAATGGTACCCACATTGTGGGTTTTTTTAAATAATAATAATAATACAGCTTTAGGGCTTGTTTGGTTTCTTAAACCACTTAATACAACCAACTAAAACAAACAGTGGCAGAAGGATTTATTTATTCAAAGAGCACTGCCTTGAAAAAGGGATGGTTGTCAGTATATTGTTACAAGCACTTCTCTGAATGGGGAGATATCCTCAGATAAGTGCTGCTACAGCCCTTAGGAACCCAGAGAGCTCCTTATATGGCACGGACTTGCAGCAGCAGCGGCGGCTCTCCAGGATTCCAGGCAGGAAAGTCTGTCCCAGCCGTACCTTGAGTCGTCAGGAATTGCACCCGGGACCATATGCAGGCAAAGCGGGGGCTCTGGGCGACATCAGAGAGTTGTACCTGAACGCAAGGTGTTCTCAGGAATCGTTTGTCAGGCGAGTGTTTACATAACAAGTTGACGATTTCCATTGATTCCTATGGGGAAATTTCCTAATGCGTTCCCAGCCATGGAATTTTGACACCCCCCCCCCAAAAAAAATGATAGGGAAACCCTCTGAAACCTTGCATAAGGCAATGCTCTCTTATTTGTCCAATTTCTCCCCCCTCCCTGCCCCCGCCATCCATGGTTTCTGGGGAAACGGCTTCCGCAGACGAGCAAAAAACCCCCAAAGCAACAAAGTAAGACTTGTTTAAGGGCTGCTTATTTATTTACAGCACTACATGCAATTGTGGCTGTTTGGATACCTGAATCTGCAGTGTGTATTGTGAGGCTTGGGTACCAATTCCTCGTGTTTGGATAAGTGAATTTTCTTGCAATGAGAGAGCCAGGGTGGTGTAGTGGTTAAGAGCGGTAGACTCGTAATCTGGGGAAGCGGGTTCGCGTCTCCGCTCCTCCACATGCAGCTGCTGGGTGACCTTGGGCTAGTCACACTTCTCTGAAGTCTCTCAGCCCCACTCACCTCACAGAGTGTTTGTTGTGGGGGAGGAAGGGAAAGGAGAATGTTAGCCGCTTTGAGACTCCTTCGGGTAGTGATAAAGTGGGATATCAAATCCAAACTCTTCTTTTTCTTTTTCTTGCAATGAGCATTTGGATTATACAGTAGAATCATAGAATTGTACATTTGGAAGGGATCCTGCGGATCATCTAGTCCAACCGCCAGCAGTGTAGGAATATGCAGCTGTCCCATATGAGGATCAATCCTGCAACCTTTGAAGGTGACCCGCAAACTACAATTAATCCAGAATGCGGCCGCTAGACTGGTGACTGGGAGTGGCTGCTGAGACCACCTAACACCAGTCCTGAAAGACCTACATTGGCTCCCAGTATGTTTCTGTGCACAATTCAAAGGGTTGGTGCTGACCTTGAAAGCCCTAAACAGCCTCGGCCCAGTAGACCTGAAGGAACGTCTCCACCCCCATCGTCCATCCCGGACACCGAGGTCCAACTCCAAGGGCCTTCTGGCGGTTCCCTCCCTGCGAGAAGTGAGGTTGCAGGGAACCAGGAAGAGGGCCCTCTTGGTGGTGGCTCCTGCCCTGTGGAACACCCTCCTGCCCTGTGGAACATCAGATGTCAAGGAAATAAACAACTACCTGACTTTTAGAAGACATCTGAAGGCAGCCCTGTTTAGGGAAGTTCCTAATGTTTGATGTTTTATCGTGTTTTTAATATTCGGTTGGAAGCTGCCCAGAGTGGCTGGGGAAACCCAGCCAGATGGGCGGGGTACAAATAATAAATTATTATTAATAATACATTATTATTATCGGCAACAAGTTGTAGCCAACCGAGCTATCCGGTATATCATGATATGATAGCCATGTTCAAATATATTAAAGGATGTCATAGAGGAGAGAGAAAGGTTGTTTTCTGCTGCTCCAGAGAAGTGGACACAGAGCAATGGATTCTACTTACGAATTTTTAGATAGGGTTGCTTCGACTTACGAATTTTTTCTCCCAATGCATTCCTATGGGATTCGACTTACAATTTTTTTCGACTTACAAATGTGTGTTCGGAACGCATTAAATTCGTAAGTAGAGGTACCACTGTATTGGCAACCGTATGATGACAGGGTAAATCCAACATTCCTCTTAAGATGCATTAATTTCAGTTTGAGCTATCCGGTATCATAGTGAGGCCTGCGTGCTTACTGCTCTAGC
Source organism: Zootoca vivipara (assembly GCF_965207765.1). Classification (NCBI taxonomy): domain Eukaryota; kingdom Metazoa; phylum Chordata; class Lepidosauria; order Squamata; family Lacertidae; genus Zootoca; species Zootoca vivipara. The sequence continues at coordinate 89,854,069 of NC_142589.1, read as the reverse complement.
TGCCTGCCTGTCCTCCCAGCTCTCTCTCTTCCAAAATAAGGGCAGCAATACAGGGACATCGATGGCTTGTCTTTGCCTCCAAAGTTGGAGGCAGCAATGCTTCTGAACCCAGTTTCTGGAAACCGCAGGAGGGGAGAGTGGCTCTTGTGCCACGAGCATCTGGTTGGCCACTGTGAGAACAGGATGCTGGACTGGACAGGCCATCGTCCTTACGCCCTTATTTGCAACTGTCCCGTGCTGTGCCTGCGATTGCGGGCATCCGGAGCGAGAGGCCCTCCGCTTGAAGCCTGCGTCCTGCTGCTTCAGAACTGGACCCAGTCCAGAGCAGTAGAATCTTCCACGGGATAAATGAAACTATGTGAAGCATCCCTTCTCCCTTTCTCTGACTAGCTCCAGCTGGGGCAGCCGGCTGGGTTTAAAGCGTCTCCGTTCCCTTTCACGGCTGTTTTCAGCGCCGGAGAGAGAGAAAGAGCAAGGAAATGTGTTTTGTTTCACCTCTGCGTTTGGGAAGCGAGAAGAGTTATTTTCTTCTCCCCCTTGCATTTTCTTCTTTAGAAAAAGAACACACACACACCCGCCGCCCTGTTGTGTTCTTGTGACTTTTATGAAGTGTTTCGTTCTGCTGTGCAGGCGGTACCATTCCTGCAGAAAGAGGAGGAGGAAAAGTCGGGGGGCTGTGGGGCGGCGGGGGGCAGCTCTGCCTCCATTGTAGGGGCGAGGGCACAAAGCTTGTTAAATGTTCCATGTTTTGTACATATATGGTAGCTTGGAAGGAAGAGGGAAAGAGGAAGGAGCACACCCTGTCTTCAGCAAAAACCGGGAACTGCTTTGAAGATTGTCAATGTACAACCTGTGTACAATTAAATTAATCAAGCTTCCCCACCCCCACCCCGATTCCAACACTCAGTCTCATTGCACTCCGTGTGCTTGTCGCACAACAACACCAACCCCGAAAGTCAGTTGTACTACATTATTTTCTGTTCAGCAGCCTAACAGCCCACAGATAAAACAAATTAAAGAATCCTTCCAGTAGCACCTTAGAGACCAACTAAGTTTGTCATAGAATCATAGAGTTGGAAGAGACCACAAGGGCCATCCAGCCCAACCCCCTGCCAAGCAGGAAACACCATCAAAGCATTCTTGACATATGACTGTCAAGCCTCTGCTTAAAGACCTCCAAAGAAGGAGACTCCACCGCACCCCTTGGTAGCAAATTCCACTACCGAACAGCTCTTACAGTCAGGAGGTTCTTCCTAATGTTTAGGTGGAATCTTCTTTCTTGAAGTTTGAATCCATTGCTCCGTGTCCGCTTCTCTGGAGCAGCAGAAAACAATCTTTCTCCCTCCTCCATATTCCTCCTCCTCCTCCTCCTCCTCCATATTCCTCCTCCTCCTCCTCCTCCTCCTCCTCCTCCTCCTCCTCCTCCTCCTCCTCCTCCTCCTCCTCCTCCTCCTCCTCCATATTCCTTCTCCTCCTCCTCCATATTCTTCAGATGCACACGAAAGCTCATACCGATGACAAACTTAGTTGGTCTCTAAGGTGCTACTGGAAGGATTTTTTATTTATTTTGTTTTGACTGCGTTAGACCAACACGGCTACATACCTGTAACTAGCCCACAGATTGTTGTTGTTGTTGTTTAGTCGTTTAGTCGTGTCCGACTCTTCGTGACCCCATGGACCATAGCACGCCAGGCACTCCTGTCTTCCACTGCCTCCCGCAGTTTGGTCAAACTCATGTTCGTAGCTTCGAGAACACTGTCCAACCATCTCGTCCTCTGTTGTCCCCTTCTCCTTGTGCCCTCCATCTTTCCCAACATCAGGGTCTTTTCCAAGGATTCTTCTCTTCTCATGAGGTGGCCAAAGTATTGGAGAGCCCACAGATAGAAACTGTTTTTTAGCCTGTTGGTACAACTGATTATACTTCTATATCTCCTGCCTGAGGGTAGAAGATTAAAGAACTGCTGCCCGGGCTGTGAATCGTCCCTGAGAAAAGAAAAGAAAGGGAGAGAAATGACTGGAGTCAACTGGCGGGGAGTTCCGAAGTTTAAGGCGACTCCAGGTGGAAAGATTGATTTGTTACAAATGCGAAATGGATATTCCGTCACGCCTGCAGTGGTAGCCTTTTCGTAGCTGCCAAGGGGGCATATATGGGGAAAGATAGACTGTCCCCAAGCCAGCAAGGGTTTTGCATACTGTTTCAAAAGCTGGGAGCCTGCCCTCTCTCTGCCGGGTGGTATCAAGAGGCCGTGGGATCCCAGGCACTCACACAGGCTCTGTGTTCCTTTGGAGAGTTGAAGACGCGGCGGAGGCTGTCATGGCTTTACTAAATATGGTTTACTCGCCAATTTACACCTTAGGTCTGCATGGAGGGAGCCCATGTGCCACGCAGCCTGCCCAAGATGGACCTCAGCACCCCCTCCTGCCTCTTCCTCCCACAAACCCTTGCTTGAAAACTCCCTTTTCCTGTCTCCTCAAACATACACCTTGGTAACATCTCAGCGGCCCCTAAACACCTTTTTGTCCTGTTAACAGATTTTCTTTGCACTAAGCCAGCCCAGGAATTCCCCGAATTCCCTGTCTGGCACATCTCTGCAGCTTGTGCTTTAATCCATACCCCAATTAATCAAAATCCTGGCGTTTATGAATTTCTAGGGTTTAAGGGGTTCCCCTCCCCTTAAATCTATAGCAGGGGTGGCCAACTCCCAAGAGACTGCGATCTAATCACGGAGTTAAAAACGGGCAGTGATCTACCCCCTTTTGGGGGGTTCAGGTCAAAGTTGTTGAGCTTTTTTCGGAAGGAGGAAGGCCCATTTTTTGGGGGGGGGGGTTCGGGTTGGTCAAAGTTGTTGAGTTTTTTTCAGGGTGGAGGTAAAATGTGGAGCTTTTTTAAGGGGAGCCACAGTTGTTCAGCTTCTTTGGGGGGAGCCAATCATCTACCAGTGATCTACCACAGACATCCAGTGATCTACCTGTAGATCACGATCTACCCGTCGGACATGCCTGATCTATAGCAATACTAAGAACAACACCTTGAATCTGGCCCAGTAGCGGATCAAGAACCAGAGCAGATCTCTGAGCACAGGTGTTTTTATTTGTTTTATGTATGGTTCTTGAATGGCTTAGTAGTCGAACAACTTGGAACCCGAACACTGCAAACCCGGAAATAAGTGTTCCAGTTTGCAAACTTTTTTCGGAAGCTGAACATGCTCCGTTTTGAGTGTTACTCTTCTGATTTGAGTGCCACACTTCCATTCTGAGTGCTACTGAGGTCTGTTTGTTTTTGCTATTTATTTTGCATTTTTGTTTTTGTGGCTCTTTTTTTTGTTTTGTGACTGTGACTGTGTGGAACCCAGTTCAGCTACTGATTGATTGATTGTGTGACTGCAGTACATTGTTTATTGCTTTCATTTTTATGGATCAATGGTCTCGTCAGATAGTAAATTTCATGTCAAATTGCTGCTTTAGGGGTTGTTTTTGAAAGTCTGGAGCGGATTAATCCATTTTGCATTGCTTTCTATGGGGAAGCGCGCCTTGGTTTTGGAACGCTTTGGTTTTGGAACGGACTTCCGGAATGGATTAAGTTTCAGAACCAAGGTACCACTGTGTGTGTGTGTGTGTGTGTGTGTGTGTGCGCGCGCGCGTGCGTGTGTAATTTTTAAATTAAATTTTCTAATTTACATTTCAAAATGTTCATTTAAACAACCTTAAATCAATGACCTCATCTTCTCTTTCCGTGGTTCATTTTGCATACATAAAAGGGCCCCTGACCATCAGGTCCAGTCATGTCCGACTCTGGGCAGGAGCTGGGACCGAGCAACGGGAGCTCACCCTGTTGCAGGGATTTGAACTGCCGACCTTCTGATCAGCAAGCCCTAGACTCTGTGGTTTAACCCACAGCACCACCTGGGTCCCTTGCATACCATATATCCCTGCATATTTCACATGAACTAAACCATTCGGTAATCCGTTGTTACAGCCATCAAAACTCATCTACACTGTTGAATTTATCTGAATGCCACCAACGTTTTTAGATGAACACAATTTCCGCCCATATATTCAGTAAACATTTACCAGTCTTCTTTAAACGTACATTCTCCTTGTTCTCTTATTCTATAAGTTAAATCTGCAAGCTGTGCGTAGTCCGTCAGTTTGAGTTGCCATTCTTCTTTCGTTGAGACCTTCTTTGGTTTTTATTATGATTGAGACGACGGGCTTGAGAGACAGGTTCGTTGCATAGACACGCCTTGGGTTGGAGGCAAAGGGACGTCCCCCGAGCAGCTGCTGGCTGGCTCTGCTCCCTCAACTGGGTGACTCAACTTGACGTGTCCAGCGGGGCTTCCTCTCTGCTCCTGTTGAGCAACAGCCACGACCCGCAGGCGTAAAGTCAAGCGCTGTTGCATGGCAAGGTCCCAACCCCCCCCCCCCAATAGTTGAATAAAGACACTTGACACCAGTATTTAAGGTTAATGGCCTAAAAAATGGCCTCAACTTTATTGGTTACAGATTGTGAGTGACGTATTGGCTTAGGGCCGGGCATTGGACCTAAGTGACTATACCTGACTCCTGCCTGTCTGCAGGAAGTCCGGGAAGGGTAAGCCACATCAACTACTAGGAGTTCCCCTGGGGGTCACTGATAGGGGTCGTGCCTTAGCCCTAACCTCCCTAGGCTTCAGACAGGGCCACGCCCCCCGGAATCCTTTAACGGATTACCCTTCAATGTGTGGGGCAGGTTATAGCACTACCTGCCCTCTTCTCTTCTCCAGACATATTCCAATGCCTAACCGCCAAGCCTTACAAAGTTGTGACAATTTGCTACGAGGTAGGCGAAAACCAAGTGGCTGGTGCCAGTTTGCCAAGTGGAAAAAGTCCTATCAGGCCCCTTGACAGGGACCGACCGAAGTCCGTAGCAAGGTCAGTAGAGAGGAAAACCTAAAGGGCGGGAGGGTGGGAAAACCGGAGCAGCTGGAAGCATGGAAAGGGGAGAGCTCCTGGCCGTGTCTTGCTTAAACCAAGCAGCCCACACCTCCAGACCAACCGGATTGGTCAGCCTGGCCAGCGACGCAGCCAGGAACCCCCCAATTGCACAGGACTGACCACACACACACCCTGCACACATGGAGGGGTCGTGAGAGCCCGCAACCCCACCTCCTCCTTATGGCAGAAGTGGCTTCCTCGGCCAGCAGCCAGCAAGTTCCATTGCTGAGTGCCTGAGCTCAAATCTCTCTGGTGATCTGGAGCGGAGGACAAAGCAGCTGCTTGCTTTGGGCAACCCACCCCGGAGAAGAACCGGCCTCACCTGTGACTCACTGGTCTTTGCTCCTCAGACCACCTGCACAGTGGGCAGGATCCAGGGAGTGTGCAAAAGTAGGTGAAAAGAGAATTTGCCCAGCAGGGTTGGTTAATGAACCAGCCGCCCTGCTCTCGCTGACTCATTTGTCAAAAAAAAAGAACGGGTCAGAGGACAAGAGAGCAGACAGAGGGTTGGCTTGTCGAAAACATCCAAACATGTCCCGTGATGCTTCTTTCTTGAACGCCCTTCTCCTTTGTTTCCCTCCTCTCTTTCGCTTCCCATTTGTTCTGGGGAGGCTGTTTTGGGTCCTCACATCAGGGGGTTACCCAACTGCTCGAGAGGTACACTAGTGGAAAATTTTTTGGAAACCTTTTGGGAAAGGTGTGTTTCTGAGGTTTGATGGCTGACAACGCCACTTTTTAAATAAATCATTTTTATTAAATTTTCCACTTCAACAATCACATTAAATATTCCAAATTATACATATGCATCAAATAATCCAAATATTCTGCCAAATTGTAAAATAAAAATAAAAAATTAGGACTTCCCATGCTTCAAGTTCGGAAGGCATAACACCACTTTTTTTTGGAGCAATGCCGTAAAATTACATTATCATTGGAAAGATAATTTAATGAAGAATGTAATGCAATGAAGTTTGCTCAATTATCTGTCTTCTATCAAAAGTTATAGCCAAATAACCAGAAAAGGGAAGCACAACTTATTTAGGTTGATATGCAGTAGCTTTCCTTCATTTGAATGTAGCCAATGAGTACGAGTGTTTAGAGTGCCAATCAGGTGTTATGAGCCATCAAACCTCGGAAATGCACTTTCCCCAAAAGGTTTCCGTCTTGTCATCTTGTTTTGGCAATGAGCCAATCAGGTCACAGTAGGAATCAGCTATTGATGTTATGTACTGGAGCTGGATTTGTCAGTGTGTTATGTGATTGCTATCAAGTTGGTTGGGTTTTTTGTTTGTTCTTTCATTTAGTGAGATTGTAAAACCTCAGAAAGCGATGTAATTACTTCTGCATTGGCTGTGCATGCCAGTTCTGCATCAGCTAATGGGCAGGAGGTTAAATCCTGCTCAGTTTGGCAGGGTTCGGTGCAATCCGGAAGGGGGTCACGTTGAAAATACCTGATAAAAAAATGAGGGCTCTTGCTTTTGCAAGGTGCTTTGACGTCCCGACTTTGGGACGTCAAAGTGCCAAAACACCTAATGACATTGTCGCTTCCAGCCCCACACACCTATTAAATTTGGTCCACGAGGCTGGTCCTGATAAAGATCTGGTTTGCGGAGCCAAAGAAGCTCCCCACCCATGAGACAGAAAGTTCCCAAGCGAAGCTGAGCCCCCATACCTTTCTCTTGCAACCTGTGGGACCATTGAGTTCCCACTCCCAAAGCAAGCTTCTGTGCAAAGCTTGGTGGCTTCACTGGCCTTTTAACGATGTTGTTTTTGGCATGGGATCCTAGGAGGACTCTTGGAGTATTTATTGCAAACTCTTGTTGACTTCTGACCCAGTCCTATAAATGAGGGAAGTCGTTTGAAAACAGAGGGAGGAACTGAAGCCCATCGCTGCTCTCTCTTGCATCTGCCCATGCTTCTGGGAGAAAAGGTCCACTTTCTGGGTAGTCATGCCCTTCCCCTCTGGAAGGAGGAGAGGATATATAAAAAAGTCAAGACTCCTTATGCTACTCTCTGCTCCCCCATTCTTTTCGCCCAGGATGGCCCTGCACTCTGCCTGCCCTGCAAAGATGGCACATCAGACAGGGCTGAGCCTCGGTGGCCGCAGCCTTGCCCGTTCTCCAGCAACTGCTCTGAGCTGCCCAAGGGACGAGGCCAGCAGCAGCAACCAGGGAGAGGCAATGAGATGCTGCCGCCACCACTCAGGACAAGGGCCAGCTGTGGTGTAGTGGTTAAGAGTGGTAGACTCGTAATCTGGGGAACCGGGTTCACGCCTCCACACCTCCACATGCAGCTGCTGGGTGACCTTGGGCTAGTCACCCTTCTCTGAAGTCTCTCAGCCTCACGTACCTCACAGAGTGTTTGTTGTGAGGGAGGAAGGGAAAGAAGAATGTTAGCCGCTTTGAGATTCCTTAAAGGTAAAGGGGCCCCTGACCATCACGTCCAGTCGTGTCCGACTCTGGGGTTGCGGCGCTCATTTCGCTCTATAGGCCGAGGGAGCCAGCGTTTGTCCCCAGACACCTTCCGGTTCATGTGGCCAGCATGACAAAGCCGCTTCTGGTTAACCAGAGCAGCACACGGAAATGCCGTTTGCCTTCCCGCTGTAGCGGTCCCTATTTATCTACTTGCACTTTGACGTGCTTTCGAACTGCTAGGTGGGCAGGAGCTGGGACCAAGCAGCGGGAGCTCACGATAGCTGCCAAGTTATCCCTTTTTTAAAGGGATTTTCCCTTATGCTGAATAGGCTTCCTCGCGAGAAAAGTGAAAACTTGGCAGCTATGGAGCTCACCCCGTTGCAGGGATTCGAACCACCGACGACCTGATCAGCAAGCCCTAGACTCTGTGGTTTAACCCACAGTGCCACCTGGGTCCCCTGAGACTCCTTAGGGTAGTGATAAAGTGGGATATCAAATCCAAACGCCTCCTCCCTGAGCTTGGTTCTGGTGGGGGAAATAGGGACATTCTGGGATCAAACCCAAAGCCGGGATGGTTTTTGTCATCCAAGTGTCCCTGGAAAAACAGGACACTTGGAGGGGGTTTGTGTAGAGGACCTCGCCTGTCCGTGTTCTCCCTTTCTCTCTCTGCCTGAGATCTTGGGGAGCTATTCCGATCAGGCAATTTCCAATGCTTGGCGTGGCTTCTCCTCGACTGGGTTGTATAATCTCCCAAAGGGCACCCATCTCAGGCCTCTCCTTGCAGGCCCCTGCTTGCACATCTCTCCGGCAAGCTTTTCATGAATGTGGAAACTTGCCAGAAAGATAATGAGCTGGCGTTAATTAAGATGAACCCTCGCCCTTTTTAACATCTCCATCAACGTGCAAGGAAGGTGGATGTGAAACTGGATTTACAAACAACCGTGTCTTGGAAACCGAGGTGGATAAAAAGGTAGCCGAGGGCCCTTTGGAATAGTTTTGAAAGCATCCGAGACTCTCCTCTTTTGCAGCAAAGGGAACTGAGGTGTTTCGCTCCCTCAGGTTAACTGAATAATGTACTTTGATTGTGCCATCTCCCTTTCTGCCAAAGAGCCTGGAGGAATAATTCTCTGAACCATTGACATAGTCATTACTATCTCGCTAATGCTCATTTTATTTTTATTTATACCCAGCGGTGGGGGAGAGATCAAATTTGGTTTGCAGCTACAGGAAAACCTGCCAAATCTGCCCTTTCCAAAATAGCAGGGGAACCGAAACACAGAACCATCTTTCGAAATGCATGCTTCTCCGAAATTTACAGCCATGCAACGTGTAGAGAAATAGGCACCTTTCAGGGTCAAGCACGCACAGAAATACATTAGTAAAAACAAAATACAAAAAATGCATTATTTGTGAAAACTGCTTTGCAAAATGCACACACATACACACACACACGCACACACTTTATCTAGTTTTAAAAGTCCTCCTGAAAATTGTACAGTGGTACCTCGACTTACGAACGACTCGACAACCAAATTTTTCGACTTACAAATGGGGGTAATGGCCGCACGCTTACGAATGTCTCGACATCCAAAAGCAAACCGCGGCGGTTTTAGATAGGGATTTTTTGACTTACGAATTTTTAGATAGGGTTGCTTCAACTTACGAATTTTTCCCTTTCCAATGCATTCCTATGGGAAATCATGTTTCCAATGGCATTTTGCGACTTAATTTTTTTTTGACCTACGAAGGTGCCTTCGGAACGGATTAAATTCGTAAGTCGAGGCACCACTGTATTGCAAATGTCTCTGAAGGAACCCATCTCTGCAAATTTTGAAGTGCAGATTTCAAAGGATGGCCATGTTTCAGTCTGTGTATCGCTGACATGTCTGATCCGTTGGTCGCGATCGAAGCGTCGATCGCGCAATGGATTCCAGTCGATCACAACCAAGGCCTGGGGTGCTTCCGCCCGCCACCCTCTCCCATGGCCTCCGGGGGCACTCAGCACGCCCTTGGCTACGGCCAGAGTGGCTCTGCAGGCGGCATGGCCGGTAAAGGCTCCGCTTAGCCAGGCTTGCTACTGCTGCCGCAGCAAGAGCCCTGGCATTGCCTCCGCCTCATGGCCGCCTCACCCTCCCTGCTCCAGCCACCGGCTTTGCCTGACGTCCAGCCAGCTGGCTGCCCCCTGCAAGCCGCAGCCCCGAGGCAGGGAGGTGACGGGGGTGGGGGGCTGATGGCAAGCTTTACGCAGGCCGAGGGCCCTGGGAGGGGGCTGGTGTGGGGGCAATAATTTGTTATTATTTTTCTCATCGTCACCATCATTTATTGTTTATACCCTGCCCATCTGGCTGGGTATCCCCAGCCAAATATTATATGTTTAAATCGAAAAATGACAATGGGAGAATGTGGTAGATAGATCACTGCCAGTTTTTTTAAATTGGATAGTGGATCTCAGCCTACTGGAAGTTGGACGTGCCTGGTGTATTATTTTGGGAAAATCTGAATTAGGTAGGTTTGCCCATCAGTGCAAACTGGACCGGGTTTTTGCCCTTGTCCCTAGTAACACCTAAACCCTTTCTGTCTAAATGAAAGAGGTGTGTGTGTGTGTGTGTGTGTGTGTGTGTGTGTGTGTACCTTGCAGACCTTCAGACCATCCTGTTGCTGGCTGGAGATGATGGGAAATGGAGTCCCAGCCGGACTTGCAGGACCAAAGATTCCCCCTTGCTTTTTCGTTTACTTACAATTTTTTATTAGGTTTTTAATAGTTTTGTACATATAAAACACAACCTTTTCTGAAGAAGTGTGCATGCACACGAAAGCTCATACCAATGACAAACTTAGTTGGCCTCTAAGGTGCTACTGGAAGGAATTTTTTTTATTTTGTTTTGACTACGCCAGACCAACACGGCTACCTACCTGTAACTACAACCTTTTCAAACATTCAAATACGAGGTTCTTTTGAACCTTCGGCCCTCCTTCCCTCCCTCCATGGATTCCATATTTAAATTTAAGTTTGCTGCATCTTTTACCGTTAGGTAAAGGTAAAGGGACCCCTGACCATTAGGTCCAGTCGTGACCAACTCTGGGGTTACGGCGCTCATCTTGTGTTATTGGCCGAGGGAGCCGGCGTATAGCTTCCAGGTCACGTGGCCAGCATGGCAAAGCTGTTTCTGGTGAACCAGAGCAGCACACGGAAATGCTGTTTACCTTCCCACTGTGGTGTTACCTATTTATCTATTTGATGTGCTTTCGAACTGCTAGGTTGGCAGGAGCTGGGACTGAGCAACGGGAGCTCACCCCATTGCGGGGATTCGAACCGCCGACCTTCTGATCGGCAACCCCTAGGCTCTGTGGTTTAACCCACAGCGCCACCCGCGTTTTACCATCATAAATAATTCCACCATCATAAATAATTCCACATTACAAGTGTCCTTACATCCCTGCCAAAGATTGTAACTGTTTATAGCGGCCTTTTAAGCAAATTACAAATTTACTCCAGTTTTTAGTAAATGCTGTATTTTTCCATGTATAAGACTAGGAATTTTTTTTTTTAAAAAAAACCAAAACCAAAAAATTAGGTTTAAAATTGAGGCTTGTCTTATACATGGATAGTGCTGAGGGGTGTTTTCTTAATTTGGAGTCCTCCAAAATAGGGGGCTTTTGAATTATCAATTAAAAAATTGATGCTTTTGAATTATGGTGCTGGAGGAGACTCTTGAGAGTCCCATGGACTGCAAGAAGATCAGACCTATCCATTCTGAAGGAAATCAGCCCTGAGTGCTCACTGGAAGGACAGATCCTGAAGCTGAGGCTCCAATACTTTGGCCACCTCATGAGAAGAGAAGAATCCTTGGGAAAGACCCTGATGTTGGGAAAGATGGAGGGCACTAGGAGAAGGGGACGACAGAGGACGAGATGGTTGGACAGTGTTCTCGAAGCTACCAACATGAGTTTGACCAAACTGCGGGAACCAGTGCAAGACAGGAGTGCCTGGCGTGCTCTGGTCTATGGGGTCACGAAGAGTCGGACACGACTAAACGACTAAACAACAACAACATTATACATTGGGGCATATTATACACGGAATCCAATCACTTTATTTCAGCTTTAAGCTCATAGACAGACAAAAACAAGAACAAATGCACACACAAATTTGATTTAGAATTTATAACAATAAAAGGCTTAATAGGTATATAAAAATTAAATATAATAAATAAATTATTATACATGGAAAAATATGGTACTTGATCTTCCTGGTTTCGGAACTTTCCCATCCGTTTCGTCTGCCATTCTTCTTTTGTTGGTGGTTCTTCTTCTTCCTTCCATCTCTGGGCTAGTAGCATTCTCGCTGCCGTTGTTGCATACGTAAAACGTCTTTTATCTCTTCTTGGGAACGCTTCACCAGTTATACCTCAAATAGTCACCCTTGCCGGCCATCTCTGCCAATGGGTTTGTCTTGGAGTTAAATTGCATGGAGGACAGAGCAGAACCCTTTGGAATGCCATCCTATAAATTTCCAGGAATGCCTCTGGGCCGGATTTAGGTTTGATGAGGCCCTAAGCCACTGAAGGTAATGGGGCCCTTTATATGTCCTTTGTCAACAACACATTGTCGCTTTTGTGTGTGTGTGTGTTGAATGTATGCTATATGATAATGCTCAAGGGTACTCCCATAAGGAGGCTGGGGGCGTGGCCATGTCCGAAGCCGTGGTAAGTGAGGGCCCAAGGCACGCCCCCTATCGGTGGCCCAAGGGTGAGTTCCTAGTTGATCTGCATCGCAAGGCTCACCCAACGGTGTTAACCCTTCACAGACTGCCAGCACAATGGGCTGGAGTCAGATATAGTCAGTCGATCCAAAGCCTAAACCAATACCTCTCTACATCCGTAATCAATAAAGCTGTGGCCTTTTAATGCCCATTAACCTTATTCAACGTGTTCTGTGTCTTTATTTACTCCTGGAGGGATCTGGGTATCGCCACGCAGTGCACCAGTGAAAAACTGGCAGGTGGTTGTCGTTTCACAGAGCACTTTGTGGTACCCAAAGGATGTTGACTTGTTCTCTTGGGCTAGAGCGAGGCCTTGGAACGGAGTGGAAGTTGGGTTTGCATGACTTTCCACACATATATACTCACAAAGGATACTTCTGTTGCGATCGGGGCTTTTGCCAAACTCCAGACTCATGTCCCCTTGGGCATTTGAAGTGCTGAGAGTAATGTCATTCTAATTTTTTACAGTTGTGCCCTTCCCTTGGTTTAATTAAATTTTCCTCCTTCAAAATGACATTTCTGCAGATTTGAGAGGCGCTCGTTCATTTGGCTGGCGTTGTGTGTGTGTGTTGAAAGGCTTTCTGTGACCAGTGACATAGCATGAGTTGCTGGTGCCCGGGTTGTTCCCTCCTGGTAGACTGGGCAGTTGGGTTGGAGGCCTGCGTGTCCCAGCCTGGGCACAGCTTGCCTCTTTGCAGCTTAAGAAGATTGCAGGAGCATACCTGCCATGTTCCTGCCTGAAAAATAAGGGATTGGACCAGAAGTAGCAGACCGGAAGTAGCGCTGCCGCCATTTTGGAACTGGGTGGAGCATGCTCAGAAGTGACTTTTGATGCTGCTCCGCCCAGTTCCAAAATGGCCGCCGCGCCAGAATAAACCGGGGAAAAACTAAAAAAAATCCGTTTTTCGGCTGGGAACAGCTGGAAAAACGGGGGTTTCCCGGGGAATATGGGAGACTTGGCAGCTATGGGCAGGAGCTCAGCCATGCAGTCTCAATAAAGGAGCCAGTTGTGGAGGGCGCCTGGTTGTACCCCTCTCAGAATTTTGCGCCCAGGGCCACCCCCCTCTGTCCCCCCACGCTATGCCACTGCTGTGAACATAATCCAGACTGCACACTCAGATCAATCAGCTTTATTTTGTACATCTTATTCTTACATACTTGTAGTCTTACATGTTTTCTTATACTTGCATGCTCTGTGAAGAAGGACTTTCTTTTATCTGTCCTGAATCTTCCGGCGTCCAGCTTCACTGGATTTCCATGGGTTGTAGTGTTAGGACACAGAGAATCATAGAATTGTAGAGTTGGAAGGGACCCCGGGGGTCATCTAGTCCAACCCTTTGCAATGCAGGAATCTCAGCTCAAACATCCATGACAGATGGCCACCCAACCTCTGCTTTAAAACCTCCAAGGAAGGAGAGTCCACAACCCCCCAAGGGAGACCGTTCCACTGAGAAAAACGTAATTTTGAGCACCTCTGTCATATGTCTATTTACTCACTTTTCCTCCAAATTCTGGGCACAATTCACAGTGTTGGTGCTGACCTCCCTGTATTCCTGAAGGAGCGTCTCCGCCCCCATTGTTCAGCCCGGACACGAAGGTCCAGCTCCGAGGGCCTTCTGGCGGTTTCCTTCCTGCCAGAAGTGAGGCTACAGGGAACCAGGAAGAAGGCCTTCTCGGTGGTGGCACCCTCCCCATGGCACGCCCTCCTGTCAGATGTCCAGGAAATAAACAATCTGATTTTTGGAAGACATCTGAAGGCAGCCCTTTTTAGGGGAAGCTTTTTAATGTGTAGTGTTTTATTATGCTTTTGTAGTTTGGAAGCCGCCCAGAGTAGCGGGGTACAAATAAAATGAAATATAAATTAATTGAAAAGCCCCAAATGTTTCAGCCTTTCCTCAGAGGGGTTTGCTCCACCTGCTTGATCCCCAGCAAACAACAGGATCTCTCCCCCCCCCCTTGCTAGCTCATCCCTCACAGCCCCTCTTTCCCACGGATCATTTAAGTGGCAGATCCAGGCTGCAGGTATTGACAACCCAGAGCTAGATAGACTCCTTACGTTCCTTTGGTAGCCCAAGCAGGGTAGCCCACAGACTCACGGCCCCCCTCTGGGCAAAAGCAGCAGAGCCCAAGATAGGCCAGAGGGCTGTGGGTCACATCCTCTTGCCCCAGAGCTGTGCTGAGCGCCTCGGTCCTCCCCCCCCCCAAGAGAAGGACTTTGTGCCTCCGCAGGGGAGATTTAGTAGCAGAGGCTCTGACGGCAGAAAAACAGCTGCTGAGCCGGGAGGGGGTGACTCTCGAGTCCCCAGCGCCTGCATATTTCTGCCTCATTAGCGAAATAAGAAACAGTTCCGAACCCCCGAGGAAGGAGCAGAAGAGAGGAGGTAAAAAGGCCTCTTCTAAGAGAGCAGCGCTCAATCCCTGATCTCTCCTGACAACTGCACATTTGGGAAAGATGCTGAGTGACAGGCTCCCAGCTCCTCACAACAGGCGGCTCTGCCTCAGCGGACCTTGGATTGCCTGCTCCGGCCTTCGCCGCTCTTCTGGACAGTTATCACAATCGCATCAGGCGATGGGAAGCAATGGGGTGCCAGCCATCGGACGCAGCATTTCATCGGCGCTAGGAGGGGCTGGCCCGATGTCCAGATAGGAGCCTCCCACCAAGGATCCATCCTGCCTGGGATTCTGTTTCACACAGTGACTGAACAAACCTACAAATATGTCACTGTATCCTGGCCTGGCCCTAGGGCAAGGCCAAGTGAGGAGGCAGCCTCAGGCAGCCGGTTCTGATGTGGGGGGAGTGTCCAGTGTTTGATTGCCATGTGACCTGCCCTATACCTGCTAAGCTAAAGCAACGCAGGTGGCACTGTGGTCAGTTGGTTAGAGCATGGTGCTGATAATGCCAAGGTTGCAGGTTCGATCCACGTATGGGACAGCTGCACATTCCTGCAGGATGCAGGGGGTGGGGGTGCTGTGGTCTAAACCGCTGAGCCTCTTGGGCTTGGCGATCAGAAGGTCGGCAGTTCAAATCCTCGCGATGGGGT
The DNA here is from genome assembly GCF_965207765.1 of Zootoca vivipara. Taxonomy (NCBI): domain Eukaryota; kingdom Metazoa; phylum Chordata; class Lepidosauria; order Squamata; family Lacertidae; genus Zootoca; species Zootoca vivipara. Next base: position 89,838,878 of record NC_142589.1, on the reverse strand, counting down.
GAGCTCCCGTTGCTCTGTCCCAGCTCTGCCAACCTAGCAGTTCGAAAGCATGCCAGGGCAAGTAGATAAATAGGTACCACTGCCGTGGGAAGGTAAACGGTGTTTCCGTGCGCTCTGGTTTCCGTCCCATTGCTCCAGAAGTGGTTGAGTCATACTGGCTACATGACCCGGAAAGCTGTCTGCAGACAAACGCCGGCTCCCTTGGCCTGAAAGCGAGATGAGCGCTGCAACCCCATAGTTGCCTTTGATTGGATTTAACCGTCCAGGGGCCCTTTACCTTTTTACCTGTTAAGCTAGCCCATTGCCCTCAGCCATCATCATCATCATCAAATAAGTTGCTACCCTTTCGCCAGAATTGGAGTAAGATTCAACTACCAGTCCATTTGGCTTATAAACATGTTTTTTTATACTCTGTTCTGTTCCTAGATCAACTAATTTTCCTTAATCTTCACTGGAAAAGTAAAGGATGAATTTCTGCAATGAATTTCGACAACCGGTTGGCATGTGAAGGGCAAAATACCTGACATATTAGTCACAGGCTGGGATATTATTAAAGATGAGGATAATAGTTTGTGAAGTTAGAAACAGTTCAGTAGTAAACAGACTCTGCTATAACAAGTACATCTGTTTGCTGGCTCAGTTTTGAGTTTCGGGTTTGCATGGGTCATGGTGAAAGGAAGAACTGTATTGTCAGGAATTAAATCTGTATACTGCCCTTCGCCTGAAGATCACAGGGTGGCTCACAACTTGAAAGTGCACAAAGAGAACACAAAATACATAATGAAGGACTGCCTCTCTCCATATGAACCTACCTGGACCCTGAGATCATCTTCTGAGACCCTTCTTCGTGTGCCTCCTCCATGAGAGGTCTGGAGGCAACATGAGAACAGGGCCTTTTCTGCAGTGGCTCCCCTTTGGGGGGAATACTCGCCCCAGGGAGGCTCGCTTGGCACCTTCATAGGCACTAGGCAAAAACGTTCCTCTTTAGCCAGGCCTTTGGCTGATTAACATTCAATGCCCTTTTAAAATGTGTTGTAGGAGGGTCGGGGATTATTGGGTTGTCTTTGTTTCTATTTTTATTACGTATTTTGTGTTCTTTATGTTGTGATTTTGTAGCAGCACGCTGAGAGCCAGTGTGGTGTAGTGGTTAAGAGCAGTAGACTCGTAATCTGGTGAACCAGGTTCGCTTCCCCGCTCCTCCACATGCAGCTGCTGGGTGACCTTGGGCTAGTCACACTTCTCTGAAGTCTCTCAGCCCCACCCACCTCACAGAGCGTTTGTTGTGGGAGAGGAAGGGAAAGGAGAATGTTAGCCGCTTTGAGACTCCTTTGGGTAGTGATAAAGCGGGATATCAAATCCAAACTCCTCCTCTTCTTCCTCCTCTTCTTCTGAGATCTACAGGTCTAGGGCAATAATAATAATGATAACTGGGAGATTGCACCATCTTGCCCTTTGCCTCAGGCAGCAAAATGTCTTGAGCAGGCCCTGATACAGTGGTACCTTGGTTCTCAAATGCCTTGGTACTCAAACAACTTGGAACCCTAACACTGCAAACCCAGAAGTAACTGTTCCGGTTTGCGAACTTTTTTCGGAAGCCAAACATGCTCTGTTTTGAGTGTTAACGCTTCCGATTTGAGTATTACTCTGAGGTCTGTCTGTTTTTGCTATTTATTTTTGCGTTTTTGTTTTCGCGGCCTTATTTTTGTTTTGTTTTTGTGACTGTGTGGAACCCATTTCAGCTACCGATGGATTGATTGTGTGACTGCAGTACATTGTTTATTGCTTTCATTTTATGGATCAGTGGTCTCATTGGATAGTAAAATTCATGTTAAACTGCTGTTTTTAAAAGTCTGGAACGGATTATTCTGTTTTGAATGACTTTCTATGGGAAAGCACGCCTTGGTTTTGGAGCGCTTTGGTTTTGGAACGGACTTCCGGAACAGATTAAGTTTGAGAACCAAGGTGCCACTGTATGTACTTCCAACGTACTCCAAAGAACATACAGATAAAAACAGAATCCTGTTCGTGCTTTGCATCCTTCCATGTTTGCAATGCATCCACGGCTTCCCCTTCCTCTCCCACTCCCGACCCTTTGCTGGTAATGAGCTTGCACTTGAATAAAACCAATTTCAGGACCGAGCAGGAGGGATACGAGCAGGCTGGGAGCAAAGCACATCTAGCTTCAAAACCCAGACGCAGCTGTTTGCTCTGTGTCACTTTCCTTGCCATATCTGCCCCGTCTCAAGCAGCGATAATCCCAACAGGGCACTCTCCCCTTTGCTTTTGCTGGGGTGGAGGGGGCTGGGGGTGGCCTTTCCTCCTCCGAAGGTGTAAACCAGACCTACTGTGATCTCCAGCACATGTGAAATTTTGTGGCAGCTGTGCTCTTCCGCCTTTGTTCGCGGGCTTCCCTTAATGGCGTTCCCATCCCGCTTGGAATGCCAGAAATCTGCTTGCATAGCTGTGGTTCCTCCGCCCCCCAAACATGTAGGGAGTTTGTCCATAAACTCAAGTGGTACCTGAAACAGCCAGCCAGACGGACTCTGCTCTGGCCGGCCGTTCCGATTCCTCTTTTCCCGACACCCGTTCCCCTTTTTTCTCCTCCAACGGACTCACAACATTCTGTGTAAAGATGCCAGAGAAAAGTTGCCGACAATTGCTTATACCCAGAACGGAAATCAACCCAGCGATTGATTATTGCATTTGTTGCTTTCGATTCGCAAATGGCATGCAATTTATTACTCCCTACCCCACCCCACCCCAATTTGCATTGCATTTGCAAATGACACACAATTTATTATTCCCTACCCCACTCCAACTTGCATTGCATTGAACAAATGATGGAATGGTGTAATTAATTATGTAAAATTCTATCGCAGCAGACAGGCAAATACAGCATTTGACAGAAGCCCAACTGCAGCAGAATGGAAACATTGCTGCGTGGGAGGGGAAAGGGATCAGAACAGAAACGTTTGCCTTCTTCCATTCCTAACTCTCTGGATACTAACCATACTTAATTCTCCATGGGTGCGCTCTCTCTCTCTCTCTCTCTCTCTCCCCCCCCATTTAAACTTTTAAAAAATCTTTGGGTTCCTTTATAGATGCTGCTACAATCTTCTCATTAGCTTTTCTAATTTATTGCTATTTGGTTTAATTCCTGTTGGCCCTCACTACCTGAGTTTGTCATTAGAATGAGTGATTCCCCACCCCTCCTGAGGAACTGAAGAAGGAAAAGTGTGTTTATGTTTGTTTGTTTGTTTGTTTGTTTGTGTTTGTGTGTTTCTTTGTCTGTGAAACTGAAGAGCGCTAGGGAAAAGTGGACCTGTGTCCTGGTGGGAATTGGGTTATGCATGAGGATTTTTTTTTTTTTTACAGCAAAGCAGAACCATCTGGAGGCAAAGAGGATAGCTCTGGTTTTGCTTACGGCTTGGATGGAGGTGCATGAGAAGGAAAATAAGAAACAGAAGCAGCCTGTTAATAATAATAATGTTAATTGGATGCTGCGCCAATGATGTCCAGAAAATCTTGTCTCCTGGCAAAGAGTCGCTGGCTCTTTTGGGCCATTAGAGAAATCTTCTGGTGATCTGAGAAGGAAGCTTTGCAAATGTCGGGTCCTTCCTGTGTGTGTTTGTTATGCCTGGAAAAGAAAGGATGTGGGTTGACAGCTTTGCAGAGCACGGATCTGGTTTATAAAGCCGAAAGTGTACTGGCGAGGAGAAGTGTGTAGAGTTGGACTCTGGCACCCGGTTCAGTGTGTCTGGTTGTCAGATCGCACTGGAGAATTGCCCGGCGAAATGGCCAATTCAACAGAGTCGCAGAGGTTCAAGTCCATCAATGGCTATTAACCTTGGGATTGAACTTGCTTACTCCGAGGCAGTCTATAGGGTGGCCCCAAAAGTAGGCATGCAGTTGAATCAATGAAATTGATAGCAACAGATTATGTGGGTACACATAACTGACACACCACTAAGTGGCAGTCAGATTTTGGGCGGACAGTGGAGTCAGATGAAAGGATTAATTGCGAATGATGACAGCGAGCTTGAGTCAAGAACAAAGAAAGTGGATTCCACAGCAGGCTACCTACTTTTGAGCCACCTCGCAAAACCTATTTTGTGTTACTGGGTGGCCAATCGCATGAATGCGTGCGTACTTCATCTCTTAATTGTAGGCCTCCCATAGCCGCAAGGCTCTTCTTCCTTCCTCAGGGAGAACAGGCCCACCAATGTTAGCTGCTAGCAGTCTACCACTGAATAGTAAAAGGACACGGGTGGCGCTGTGGTCTAAACCACCGAGCCTCTTGGGCTTGCCAGTCGGAGGGTTGGTGGTTTGAATCCCCGTGACGGGGTGAGCTCCCGTTGCTCCGTCCCAGCTCCTGCCAACCAAGCAGTTCGAAAGCATGCCAGTGCAAGTAGATAAATAGATACCACTGCGGCAGGAAGGTAAACGGTGTTTCCGTGCTCTCTGGTTTCCGTCACGGTGTCCTGTTGCACCAGAAGCAGTTTAATAATAATAATAATAATAATAATAATAATAATTATACCCCGCCCTTCCCAATCAAGACCGGGCTCAGGGCGGCTAACAACAAAAATATCAACGCAAATATAAAAGAAACAATTCAATTAAAATGCAGGTTAATACAATGTTAAAATTCAATTTTAAAATTAAAAATCTACAAGTAAGATAAAACCATTATAAGATAAAACCTTAGGGGAGGGTAACCCTGGGGTCAGATTGCATCAGTCCAAAGGCCAAACGGAACAGCTCTGTCTTGCAGGCCCTACGAAAAGATGACAAATTCCGCAGGGCCCTAGTCTCCTGAGACAGAGCGTTCCACCAGGTCGGGGCCAGTACTGAGAAGGCCCTGGTCCTGGTCGAGGCCAGCCTAACCGCCTTCTGACTCGGGATCTCCAGTATGTTATTATTTGTGGACCTTAATGTCCTCTGCGGGGCATACCGGGAGAGGCGGTCCCGTAGGTACAAGGGTCCTAAGCCGCATTTAGTCCTGCTGGCCACATAACCTGGAAAGCTGTCTGTGGACAAACGCCGGCTCCCTCGGCCTGAAAGCGAGATGAGCACTGCAACCCCATAGTCGCCTTTGACTGGACTTAACCATCCAGGGGTCCCTTGTTGTTGTTGTTGTTTAGTCATTTAGTCGTGTCCGACTCTTCGTGACCCCATGGACCAGAGCACGCCAGGCACTCCTGTCTTCCACTGCCTCCCTCAGTTTGGTCAAACTCATGTTCGTAGCTTCGAGAACACTGTCCAGCCATCTCGTCCTCTGTCGTCCCCTTCTCCTTGTGCCCTCCATCTTTCCCAACATCAGGGTCTTTTCCAGGGAGTCTTCTCTTCTCATGAGGTGGCCAAAGTATTGGAGCCTCAGCTTCAGGATCTGTCCTTCCAGTGAGCACTCAGGGCTGATTTCCTTCAGAATGGAGAGGTTTGATCTTCTTGCAGTCCATGGGACTCTCAAGAGTCTCCTCCAGCACCATAATTCAAAAGCATCAATTCTTCGGCGATCAGCCTTCTTTATGGTCCAGCTCTCACTTCCATACATCACTACTGGGAAAACCATAGCTTTAACTATACGGACCTTTGTCGGCAAGGTGATGTCTCTGCTTTTTAAGATGCTGTCTAGGTTTGTCATTGCTTTTCTCCCAAGAGAAAGAGGGGTCCTTTACCATATATATATATACACACACACACACACACACACACACACACACACACACACACCTTTTACCACTGAATGCAAGATATTGCGGGCAAACCAGCAAGAGAGGGCTGTTGTATTAATGTCCTGCTTGTTGGTGTACCTTTGGAGCACGAGGATGGTCTCGGCTGCAAAAAAGAGAGAGAAAAGGATGCTGGCACAGATTGGCATTTAGCCCCATCGTTGGTGAGAGTGACCCTCTCGGGCAGCAGCTACTCGCGTGTAGACAGGCAGGGAGTGGCAGTTTGATAGCAGAGTTGTAGGTGCCATGCACTCTCGCCTGTTCAGAGAGAGGTTGCTTTCAAACAGAGGATGGTCCAGTTCGGTTCTTCACATTAAGACAGCAATCTGCAAAATCTGAAAATTCATCAGCGTTTTAATGTGAATTTCTTCTAATAACTACATTTTTTGTACGTGACTAACACACACGTTTCTGCAAGTGGTTTTCCCTAATAGGGTCTTTTGTGTGTGCTATTTTCACACTGTATTCTGCCCTGGTCAGACCTCACCTGGAGTACTGTTTCCAGTTCTGGGCACCACAGTTCAAGAAGGATACTGACAAGCTGGAACGTGTCCAGAAGAGGGCAACCAAAATGGTCAAAGGCCTGGAAACAATGCCTTATGAGGAACGGCTTAGGGAGCTGGGTATGTTTAGCCTGGAGAAGAGAAGGTTAAGGGGTGATATGATACCCATGTTCAAATATATGAAAGGATGTCATATAGAGGAGGGAGAAAGGTTGTTTTCTGCTGCTCCAGAGAAGCGGGCACGGAGCAATGGATTCAAGCTACAAGAAAGAAGATTCCACCTAAACATTAGGAAGAACTTCCTGACAGTAAGAGCTGTTCGGCAGTGGAATTTGCTGCCAAGGAGTGTGGTGGAGTCTCCTTCTTTGGAGGTCTTTAAGCAGAGGCTTGACAGGCATATATCAAGAATGCTTTGATGGTGTTTCCTGCTTGGCAGGGTGTTGGACTGGATGGCCCTTGTGGTCTCTTCCAACTCTATGATTCTATGCACGGGCACTCTTCTCTAATGTATGCACCCTTTGCTGGAATTGCTTGGCTGGAGAACTGACCCTTGCAGAATTTGGAGAAGTGTGATTCTTAAGTCATGGCTGTGTCGCATTCCTCCTATTGTTCTGGGAAGTGTAAATTGGGGAGATTTGCCCTTAAATGCAAATGGATCTGGATTTATTTCCCTACTCCTTACTTCGGTCACCCTGAGAACAAATGAAGAACCCATTTAGCCAGATGCCTCTGGGTGTCCCAAATGCAGCACTTGAATCTTGGTCGGGACTTAAGTTGCAAGAAAGGAGATTCCGACTACACATAAGGAAGAACTTTTTGACAGTAAGAGCTGTTCGTCTGTGGAACGGTCTCCCTCGGGAGGTGGTGGACTCTCTTTCCTTGGAGGTTTTTAAGCAGAGGTTGTGTGGCTGTCCGCTTTAGCTGTGATTCCTGCATTGCAGGGGGTTGGACTAGATTACTCTTGGGGGTCCCTTCCAGCTCTAGGATTCCAGTCAGATCTCTTACTTTGTACTCCAGAAGCTTTTGCACCTCGTAGTAACAGCAGCGGTGATAAGAGAAGGGTGGAGGTAAACACGGAAGCGTTTTTGGCAATGACACCCTCCTCCTTTTCACAAGGGCCGCCAAGAACACTTCACCAATTATTGGCCGGCAGATTGAAGATAAATCTTCATTTCCTGATGGCTTCCATCCCCTCTGCTTTGCCAAGACAAACTTGGGAGTGGGGATCTTTCACTCTCTCCGACTCCCCCCCTCCCCGGCCCCCAACTGGGTCACTTTGGAGATTCATCCTCTCTACGTTTGTCCCCAACCCAAGTTTGTCGACGGGGAGGAATGCCACCAAATGACCCGCCAACAAAACAAGTGGCGCTTTTTCCCTTGTTTTTTGAGAGCTGGATATGATTCAGAACAGCACCGGGGGAAAGAGGGGAAAAACAGCCATAATAATCTCTGTGTCGGGACAAAGACCAGCATGTGTTTTCTAAGTTGCACAAAGATGCGAGTGTCTCTTTCGACAGTGTACACAGTGGAAGTTGAGCCCAAGGCGTGTTGGGGCCGGGGACAGAAATTCTGGTCTTCTTAAGAGTCTCAGAATTGCTTCACCGGATCAAAGCAAAGGCTGGTTTGTCCCATCGTCCTGCCTCCACCACATGCCTCTAGGAAAATTGCAAGTGTGATCCACTCATGTTTATAAGTCCTTGTTGATCCCCCAGCTTCTGGTATTGAGAGGCAGATTATTTTTAGACAACAAGGCTGTCGTAGTTGAACTAGGCACGGGAGCGAAATCCAGTCCAGTTTGCCTTCAAAGGAGAACTTACCTTCGTGCTTTCCAAAACACATCGCAAACTGAAACCCAACCCATTCTTCAAAATTCACACTTCTGCAGATTCCATGGTGAAGTTCCCCAGGTACTTTTTGTACCAAAAAGAGGGGTATATCCATGCAGATTGATATGAATACTGTCTGATTCGCCCATCCCTAAGTTAAGTTTTAAAAAAGGGTAAAGGACCCTTGGATGGTTAAGTCCAGTCAAAGGCGACTCTGGGGTTGCAGCCCTCATCTTGCTTTCAGGCCAAGGGAGCCAGCCTTTGTCTGCAGACAGTTTTTCCGGGTCATGTGGCCAGCAGGACTAAACCGCTTCAGGTGCAACGGGACACTGCTCCCTGGGAACCTTCTGGGGGCCGCATGTCAATGGTGGGCAGGGCCAAATAAGTGGGTGGGGCCAAACCAACACCCGCCCACCCTCACTGGCTGCCAACAGTAGGGCAGCCAGTGGAAAGAGAAGTTGCTGAATTGGAACTCATTACCAAGCTTAAAACCATGGAGCCACCTGGGATGAACAAAGGCATTGGATTCTTATCTCATTATGCATGATCAAGCTTTCTTTAGTGCCTCAGCCCTTGCTTTTCCCCCGCAGGACCAATTGCAGTCATCAGCAGTCGTTAACAGCCATCCACAGGTTTACCACTCCCATCAGCCCATCACCCATTCCCCCCCCACCTTCTGTATATACATAAGGGACTGACTTCTGTTTCAAGTGTATCTGAAGAAGTGTGCATGCACACGAAAGCTCATACCAAAATAAAAACTCAGTTGGTCTTTAAGGTGCTACTGAAGGAATTTTTTTATTTTGCTTCGACTCAGACCAACATGGCTACCTACCTGTAAACAGTAGGGCAGGTTAGTCCCACTGGAGGCCCTCTGAGCATGTACAGAGGGCCTTGCTTTTCTCTGATCAGGGGAAATTCTGTTGCTCTGAAGGGGGTAAGGGGCGCTGCAGAATTCTAGATCAGACAATGTGGCTTCTGCATCGGGTCTTTTCTTTTCGGAGGAATGTAGTATCTCTTCCCCCACCCCCCACAATGATCCTGAGAACTGTCACGGGGGTGGGGTGGGGTGGGGTGGCGGCTCTGAAATCCCTCCAATAACAACTGGTTCCACTTACATGCTCATTCTGTCTGTGTGTTAAAATTGAAATAATAAGTTTGTTTTGCTTTCATGCAAGAGATTCTCCCGCCCCCCCCCAAAGAGAACGGCTTGTTTTTGCAAAACCTTCTTTAAGCCTCCTAATCCAGGCCTTCCCTAAACATCTTGACAATGTCTCTTTAACAGGCAGCCCAGCGCTATGTCGGAGGGGGTAAATTGCAAAAACAGACTCCCTCGCCTCCCTCGCTCCTTCCGCCAGCCTCCACCGCCAAAGGCAGGCTGCTGTTTGGCTGGAATAGCCCTCCTAAAGTTTTATGGGTTTTAAATAAAAAAGTGTTTCGGGGGTGGGTGGGAGAGGGGGGCGGCTAAGCACCCCCCCGCCACCGCAACCTATGCCGTCTCTGTACGGCTGCATCGTTGCACATGCAAGCGAACTACTGCGGAGGAGGAACCCCTTTGGGATTTGACATCTCCACCCCACGTGGGGCAAAAATGGCATGGATCTAGTAGCGGCAAGGTGCAATACTTCTGCTGCATGGATTCCTTCAGCTCCTAGGCAGGCGCCGCCTTTGCAGAGAGCAGCCCTTCATTGCAAGGGCTGTCAGAGCACACATCTCTCTATCTCAGGCATCCCCAAACTGCGGCCCTCCAGATGTTTTGGCCTACAACTCTCATGATCCCTAGCTAACAGGACCAGTGGTCAGGGATGATGGGAATTGTAGTCCAAAACATCTGGAGGGCCGAAGTTTGGGGGGGGGATGCCTGCTCTATCTCAGGGGTGGCCAACTCCCAAGAGACTGCGATCTAATCACAGAGTTAAAAACTGGCAGTGATCTACCCCCTTTTTTGGGGTGTGTGTGTTTCAGGTCAAAGTTGTTGAGCTTTTTTTGGAAGGAGAAATACCCATTTGGGGGGGGGGTCGGGTTGGTCAAAATTGTTGAGTTTTTTTCAGGGTGGAGGTAAAATGTTGAGCTTTTTTTAGGGGAGCCACAGTTGTTCAACTTCTTTGGGGGGGGCCAATCATCTACCAGTGATCTACCACAGACATCCAGTGATCTACCGGTAGATCATGATCTACCTGTTGGACATGCCTGCTCTATCTGATAGGGCTGGGGTGTGTAGAATCTGATCCCCTATGTGTTCAAAGGCTGATGTAACCTTGTCTAAACAGCACGCAAGTGGGAATAACAGCCATTCTCCGAATTGTAGAATTGTAGAGTTGGAAGGTACCCCGAGGGGCATCTAGTCCAACCCCCTGCAATGCAGGGATCTCAGCTAAAGTATCCAAGACAGACGGCCATCCAACCTCTGGTTTAAAAACCTCCAAGGAAGGAGAGGCCCCCACTTCTCTTGAGAGTAGTCTGTTGCACTGACAAACAGCTCTTACTGTCAGAAAGTCGGAATCTGCTTTCTTGCAATGCCGTTCGCTGCCCAAGTGATCGCTGTAAATATTGTTAGTATTGTTAATAATAATATTTATTAAATTTATATAACAACAACAACAATTTTATTACAGTCGTACACCACAAGTCGAACGGAATCCGTTCTGGAAGTCCATTCAACCTCCAAAACGTTTGGAAACCAAAGTGTGGCTTCTGATTGGCTGCAAGAAGCCCCTGCAGCTAATTGGAAGCCGCGGAAGCCCCATCGGGTTCCAAAGAACGCTTGCAAACCGGAACGCTCATTTCCAGGTTTGCGGCGTTCGGGAGCCAAAACGCGCAACTCGCAAGTCGTTCATCAACCAAGGTACAACTGTACAGTATTTATACTCCGCCCATATGGCTGGGTTTCCCCAGCCGCCCTGGGCAGCTCATAGTACATTACAAATGGTAAAACATTAGACATTACAAAAAATTCCTGATACAGGGTTGCCTTCAGATATCGACCTTCGCCCGTAGATCTCAGGGCGGTTCACAACATAAAAATACAATAAAGTGGTACCTTGGTTCTCAAACGCCTTGGTACTCAAACAACTTGGAACCCAAATACCGCAAACCCGGAGTAAGTAACTTTTTTTGGAAGCTGAACGTGCTCTGTATTGAGTGTTACGCTGAGGTCTGTCTGCTTTTGCTGTTTATTTTGCGTTTTAGTTTTTGTGGCTCCTTTTTGTTTCGTTTTCGGGACTGTGTGGAACCCAGTTCAGCTACTGATTCATTAATTGTGTGACTGCAGTCCATTGTTTATTGCTTTCATTTTATGGATCAACGGGCTCGTTAGGTAGTAAAATTCATGTTAAATTGCTGTTTTAGAGGTTGTTTTTAAAAGTCTGGAACGGATTAATCCGTTTTGCATTCCTTTCCCTGGGAAAGCACGCCTTGGTTTTGGAACGCTTTGGTTTAATCCGGAACGGATTAAGTTTGAGAACCAAAGTACCACTGTATATATAAAAGAACACAAAATAGGCATATATAGGCACATGTTAGTTTAAGTAACAGGCAAACATTGGGGGAAATTGCTTTGAAAACCTGCGTACATTAGGCAGACCTGCAAACAAAATTTTAAAAAATGCAGTTTCTGGGTCAGCCTACAGGGGAAGTCCCTCATAGAGAGGATTGCAGCAGCCTAGTCAACTGAGGAGCGGCTGTAGCTGTTGCAACGGCTGGTGCAGAAATGCTCCTAGCCTCTGAAGATGCTTGGGCCTTGGGGGACAAAGATGGATCTGGAAGTACTGTATTTTTCTGCATATAAGACTATTTTTTAACCCAAGAAAATCTTCTCAAAAGTTGGGGGTCGTCTTATATGCCGGGTCGTCTTATTTATACGGCGAGTATATCCCAAACTCTATATTTTAACTGGAAAAGTTGGGAGGTCGTCTTATACGCTGCGTCGTCTTATACCAGGCACCCCCAAACTGCGGCCCTCCAGATGTTTTGGCCTACAACTCCCATGATTCATAGCTAGCAGGACCAGTGGTCGGGAAAGATGGGAATTGTAGTCCAAAACATCTGGAGGGCCGAAGTTTGGGGGTGCCTGTCTTATACGGTATTCCCAAGCCATGCACTTGCTCTGTCAGAAAGGAGTGTGCTCCCCGACACAGAAAAATTGGCTGGCCAGTTTCCTGGACCAGGAAAATGCTTCCCGCCCCCCCAAGCCTCTGTCCCGCCATAAAATTCAGGGTGACATCTGATTCAGAGGTTGTTTTTATTTTGTAAGATTCACATACCACATGGTTGCAATAAAACTTCAAAGCAGTTTGCAAGACTAAAATGATAACATTATGATAACAGAACGATAACATTATCAGTAAAAAAAGAAACCAAAACCTTTTAAAAAAAACCAATTAAAATTGACTGTAAGCTAAAGACTAAACACATGACAACATCCGACATTCGAACACATGTCTGGATAGACTTTCCCGAGCAATAATGTTTTTAGCAAGCGCTGAAAAGGATACAGGGAAAGGGCCGGCCTGCTGTCAATAGGCAGGAAGTTCCACGCTTCCCCCAAGTATTATTACATGGCACCCGTAACAGGGCCAGTTCCATAGGCTGAAGCCGTCGCGTGGCACGTATGGGTTAAGGTGATTTCGCAGGTAATCTGCTTTCCAACAGAGCTGCAGAAAACAAGCTGGCGGTTGGAGGATGGGTGGCGGCTAACAGATTGAGGTTGAATCCTGACAAGACAGAAGTACTGTTCGTGGGGGACAGGAGGCGGGCAGGTGTGGGGGACTCCCTGGTCCTGAATGGGGTCACTGTGCCCCTGAAAGACCAGGTGCGCAGCCTGGGAGTCATTTTGGACTCACAGCTGTCCATGGAGGCGCAGGTCAATTCTGTGTCCAGGACAGCTGTCTATCAGCTCCATCTGGTACGCAGGCTGAGACCCTACCTGCCTGCAGACTGTCTAGCCAGAGTGGTGCATGCTCTAGTTATCTCCCGCTTGGACTACTGCAATGCGCTCTACGTGGGGCTACCTTTGAAGGTGACTCGGAAACTACAATCCAGAATGCGGCAGCTAGACTGGTGACTGGGAGCGGCCGCCGAGACCACATAACACCGGTCCTTTAAGATCTACATTGGCTCCCAGTACGTTTCCGAGCACAATTCAAAGTGTTGGTGCTGACCTTTAAAGCCCTAAATGGCCTCGGTCCAGTATACCTGAAGGAGCGTCTCCACCTCCATCATTCTGCCCAGACACTGAGGTCCAGCACCGAGGGCCTTCTGGCGGTTCCCTCGTTGCGAGAAGCCAAGTTGCAGGGAACTAGGCAGAGGGCCTTCTCGGTGGTGGCGCCTACCCTGTGGAACGCCCTCCCAACAGATGTCAAAAAGAAAAACAACTACTAGACTTTTAGAAGACATCTGAAGGCAGCCCTGTTCAGGGAGGCTTTTAATGTTTAATAGATTGTTGTGTTTTATTTTTCTGTTGGAAGCCGCCCAGAGTGGCTGGGGAAACCCAGCCACATGGGCGGGGTATAAATAATAAATTATTAAATTATTATTATTATTATTATTATTATTATTATTATTATTATTATTATACTCCAACCCTTGAGATACTTGAAGATGGCTCTCCTATCTCCTCTCAGTCTCCTCTTTTCCAGGCTAAACATACCCAGCTCTAATCCTCTTTCAAATCCATCTAACCGCTGGCTATCACTGCCTCTTGGGGGAGCAAATTCCATCACTTAACTACGTGCTGCATTTTATCCACCCTGAATCTTCCAACCCTTTGCAAGATTAGCCTTTGCACACTCAAAGAGCTGCCTTGACCAAATTGGGTAGCGCTTATCAGCCCCAGAATCGCCTCGCGAAAAGGCTCAAAGTTGAAGGAGCCCATATTTGGCTGTTTCGCTCTGTCCCCAATTCCTGTCACCTCTCGGGAGATTTTGCACAATAACAAACTCAGCTTCGTCGTGTTTTGGCACCGACGGTTTGCTAGGCGGGCACTGCGTCTTGCGGCAGTGCTGGGAGAGTCACAAAATGCCTAACATGTTGTAAAAGGCCATTAAAAAAAAAAAGGACTGGATTTCCTAGAAGTGTCTGTTTCTGCCAGAAAAAGCTTGATTTGGACCCGCTCTCCTGTTCTGTCCGGTTCATTCCACCAAATTGCAAACAGACCCTGCAAAACAAATTGCTGAGTTTAAAGCTCTGTTTGTGATAGGTTTCATTTAAGGATGAAAGGAGGCAATGAATTTCTTGGCGTTCCCCACAATCTGTGCTTCTTCCTTTCCACTGCAGTTCGTGTTCCTCTAAGACTTACTCTGTCTCGCTATCCGCTATTGCCGAAACGGATGCAATGAATCATGGTGCATTTCGCTGAAAGTGAAATGTCAAAAGCAATGCAGAAAATAATGTAATCATTTACATAATATTTGTGGACAACAACAAATGCCGCTCGCATTTGCTTGCCTGATTTTCATTCCTGACACTGGATGAGCAGGTGAATCCGAGCAAATTTCTGCTCCCAATTCCATTTGTGACTGAGTGATATGACATCCCTAAGCAGTTCAGTGGTACCTCCCGTTGTGTTCTGCTCTTGTTACGGACTTTGTTCTGCTCTTGCTTATGAAAGCGGCAAACCTGGAAGTGTTTGCTTCCAGGATCTCCATGCACGCATGCGCAGAAGCAATCTGCGCACTTTGCGCATGCGCAGAAGCACTCGATCACGCTGCGCACATGCGTGAAGAGGCGCTATAGTTGAGGACTTTTTGGGGTGTGAACGGCACCCCGAAACGGATTACGTCCGCAACTAGAGGTACCAGTGTACATCTATTTTGCATGTCACATCACAAGATTCCTGTGCTGGTTCATACCTGCAACCGGTCTTCCACAGTGATGCTCCATTGTGAAGTTCCTAAGCAGGGCAGGAGGGATGGCTGGGGGTGGGAATTCATGCAAGCCACAATTTTAATATAAACTGGCTTAATTCGCATTTCCTGAACTCAAATGTGAGCCAAAATCCAGCTATCCTGCACATGAACATTCTCCAACCTGGAAATGGAGGAAACAGAGTCGCATTTTGGAAGCGAGAGCAAGGCATTCTGAACTCTAGAACTCAGGAGAGAGATTTCATAGAATCAAAGAATTCTGGAGCCGGAAGGGATCCCCAAGGGTCATCTAGTCCAACCCCCTGCAGTGCAGGAATTTCAGCTAAAGCATCCATGACAGATGGCCACCCAATCTTTGCTGAAAAACCTCCAAGGGAGGAGTGTCTGTGAACTGAGCACTCATGGTTCAAAGGCAATGAATCATCGCACAACAGCCCTTGGATCTTTGGGCACCAATTCTGTTCCTCCCAACTGTTGATGTCTCCATCCTTGCGAGCTGTTGGCAGATCTACCCTCCCGTCGCCCACAGCGACGTCACAATTTCAACAGTTGGGGACGGATGATTTAGTCTGCTTCTAGACATGAAGGAAGAAGGGTGCCTCTCTAAGTTCGCAAATATCCATCAGCGGCTGCTGTAAGAAATGTCTGCTTTGGATTCCGTGAGACAGTTTGGCAAAAGTTTTGTGGCTTCCTTTTGCCCTCCTCAAATCTATAAGGAGAGCCCAGCAGGGACAGATTAAAATGGGTACATCTAATGGCATTCAGCTTGCTTGCTTCCCCCTCACCCAGCAAATGGTGTTCAAAGATAAACCACTTTTAAAAAAAAATACAGACTTTTTAATATAAGATAAACCACTCTTTTAGTCATTGAGAGACCTTGCCTCCTTCTCTTCCTCCTTTCTCCACAAGTTTGTGGGACCCTGATGATTATTTCCAGGCATTTCCCCCTGACAGGGACTCAAGGCACACTAGAGCTACAATTTTCATTCATTCCTTTTATCTGCCGAAGGTTTTGTACAAGATCCCTCCCCTCACACATTTTTTTTCTTTACAACGATCCTGCAAGGTAGGTGAGGCAGAGAGGTTGCAATTGGCTCAAGGGGACCGATGCTGATGTGTAGATTATGTCTATGGGGGGAAAGATGATGTCTATGGGGGGAGAGAAGCTTCCTGATGGAGAATAGGACGTCCCTATTTTCATGGGAGAAATGTTGGGGGGGATGGAATACTTAGGACAGTGATGGGCAACCTTTTGAGCTTGGTGTATCAAAATTTGCCAAAAAACCAAGCATAGCTTGTGTGGTGTGTCACTTTGCGGAAAAAACCATAATTTCGTGATATTTATAGTTTAAATAATAAAAATGTATAATTGTAATATGTAACTGTATTTAATAAACCAAAAACTAATTATTTAACCAAACCAAAAAACCCTTATTTATCACAAAGTGCCCAGAGTTGTTGAGCTTTTTGGGGGAGCTGCTGACCAAAGTTTTGGAGGGTTTTTTGGGGGGGTGCAAAAGTTGCTTTGCTTTTTTGGGGGGGAGAGAACAGAAATAAATAATGAATAATACCTTCGCTGGAACTGACACGCAGCACCGACATAGTCTGCCGAAGCGCCAATAAACCCCAGCACAGAACGGGTTAAAAAAACGAACGCTGTTACACCCAATCATAGTCTGCCAAAGCACCAGAAAAAACAGCACAGAAAGGGTTAAAAAACCAATCTCTGGCTACCAGCAACAACAACAAAAAAAGGATCCGGGTTTTAACAGTGGAGACAAGCTGTATAGCTGTAGCATGAGGAGGAGCGGGAGAACAAATGGGGGGGGCGGACAACAACAATAGCAGCACGAATGGGCCAATGGGGCACGTGCCAGCAGTGAGGGCTCTGCATGTCATGTCTGACACGCGTGTCATAGGTTCACCATCACTGACTTAGGATGTCCCTATTTTCCTTGGAGAAATGTTGGAGGGTGTGGAGTAGGACGTCCCTATTTTCCTCCGAGTAATTACTGTCCACCAGCATTATAAGGGGCGCAGGTACCGCTGTGGTTCTAAACCACTGAGCCTAGGGCTTGCTGATCAGAAGGTCGGCGGTTCGAATCCCCGCGACGGGGTGAGCTCCCATTGCTTGGTCCCTGCCCCCGCCAACCTAGCAGTTCAAAAGCACATCAAGTGCAAGTAGATTAATAGGTACTGCTCTGGCGGGAAGGTAAACGGCATTTCCGTGCACTGCTCTGGTTCACCAGAAGCGGCTTAGCCATGCTGGCCACATGACCCGGAAGCTGTACGCCAACTTCCCTCGGCCAGTAAAGCCAGAGTCGTCCACGACTGGACCTAATGGTCAGCAGTCCCTTTACCTTTACCTTTAATGCTGGTGGATATGTAGAAAATAAGAAACAGATTCATCCTCAGCTACTCAAGCCTTTGAGATGGCTCCACCAATTTTCCAGGCTGCTGGTGGAGAACTCCCTGCCCCCCACCCCCACCCCAAATCTAGGAAGCCCTGGAAGGAGCAGAAACAGAGTTGCCTTATCCAGCAAGTCAGCACAAGGGCTGGGTGCCGGTTTAATTTGGAGTCACAAGATCCTGCCATAGGGTGCAAGCTGGGCGTGCCACACCGAACGGGCTCACCATGGGGTGGGGGGAAATGACGTCACTTGGGGAGTGGTGTGTGTCAGAGGCACGAGAAACACTGCTTCCTTTCTCCTTTCAGTTCCTTAATGCCTCCATGTCTTTCATTTTATTTTTTCCCCTCCAGGGCAGTAATTAAGCTGGCACATGGAGATTCTCGCCCGCCTTGTCTTTGGGGCATATTTTAATCATCAGAATAATCGCTGCTTATCATTTGATGGCAGAGATTGACGGGCTTCGGGCAAATGGCGTGTGTGCATGTGTTTGTGTGTGTGTGCGCGCGTGCACGCAATGTTTGGTTGGCAACAGGAAGCTGCCATCAACAACGTCGGCAACAAGAACGTTAATTTCTGGCAAGGATATCTCCCCAGCAGAGAAAGCAGCTTCCCTCCACTGCTTTTGCCAGTTGCTCCCTAAACCTCTGGTTGTTTTGCTCAATATCATTTACCTTTAGACTGTGTCTAAAGGCAATAAGCACTGCCCGTTTCCTTGTCTCTGTGGGGCAGGGTCTGGGAACCTGTTGATCCTCCAGGTGTTGGTGAAATTCACCTCCCATCAATCTCAGCTAGCCTGTTGTCAGGGCAGGGCAGCAATAACTCACAAGGTGCCAGTGAAGTTAACTATTCACTGAAACAAAAACTGAGCAGGCCTAGCGACCACGCCAACTCTTCCCAGTGGGTCTTGCCCAAGTGAGGCAGTTGCAAGGACTGGAGGCCTTCCCACGGCTCCCTGACTCTCTTCCTCTGCCAGGTCCTTCCCAAGCAATCTGAGATTCTGACGCCTCGTCTGTCTCTGCGCCGACCTCTTTGTACCACTGCATGAGACCAGGGCGGAGGGAGCAGGTTGCAGCAGGAAGGCGAGATTCCCTGGCTTCTTCAGCAGCCAGCCTCCTCTCTGGACTCAGCTGCAAATAAAATGTTTTAAATGTGTTGAAAGGCGCAATATACAAATGTGACACCAGATGGCGACAATGAGCTACGCAGAATTGAGCGTATTTTTCAAAACTTTTTTTTAAAAAGCATTTTCGCAGCATTTATTATACGTGTGTACATTCCGCCTCTGTCTCTTGGCCTCCCTTCTCTCCAGCCTCTGAATCAGCACTGTTCTCTGGCACAGAATCTCCCTGCTCACTAAACCCTGTTGCCTCTTCAGCTTCCAACACCACCTCCTCTATATATACTCATTTTGTTGTTGTTGTTTAGTCGTTTAGTCGTGTCCGACTCTTTGTGACCCCATGGACCATAGCACGCCAGGCACTCCTGTCTTGCACTGCCTCCCGCAGTTTGGTCAGACTCATGTTGGTCGCTTCTATAACACTGTCCAACCATCTTGTCCTCTGTCGTCCCCTTCTCCTAGACCCCTCCATCTTTCCCAACATCAGGGTCTTTTCCAAGGATTCTTCTCTTCTCATGAGGTGGCCAAAGTATTGGAGCCTCAGCTTCACGATCTGTCCTTCCAGTGAGCACTCAGGGATGATTTCCTTAAGAATGGATAGGTTTGATCTTCTTGCAGTCCATGGGACTCATTTAAACATCCTTAAAATATCAATGACTTCCCTTCTTCTCTTTCCATGGTTCATTTTGCATATCATAAATCCCTGCATATTTTACAAAAACTAAACCATTCAGTTTTCCAATATTGCATCCATCAAAACATGTGAGTTTATCTTAATGCTGCCAATGTTTTCAGGTGTGCACAGTTATTTCCCATATATTCAATAAACGTTTCCCAATATTCTCCAAACGTATGTTCTTCTTGTTCTCTCATTCTATATGTTAGGTCTGCAAACTGTGCATATTCCATCAGTTTAAGTTGCCAAAGTTCTTCTTTGGTTGGGACCTTGCTCGCTTTCCATTTTTGGGGCAAAACACAGGCCTTTGGGGACGCTTGGGAGTTTCAGTCTGAATTATCCCCAACAGAAAGTACTCTGGTGTTTTTCTTTATGGGGGGGGGGAATGTACTTTTAAACATTTTCCCCAATTCATTATATATCATTTCCCAATACTCTTTTACCCTTTTACAAGTCCACCACATGTGAAAGAACGTTCCCTACCTCCCATCCCTTCTCTGCATTCACCCTCGGCCACTGTTCAGGGATGGTAATGGTGGAAAACACGTCTGCAGATGGACAGCTAGACTGATTTAATCGTAATTGTGATAGATGGAGGGACACATGGATTGGTTATAATTCTGTCCTGGTGTATCTGGATGTGCTGAGTTGCTTTTATGTAATGCATATCTTTCCCCCAAAGACAATGGTACTTTGGTTCCCAAATACCGAAAACCCGGAAGTAAGTGTTCCGGTTTTCAAACATTTTTTGGAAGCCGAACATCCTATGCAGCTGTCGGCTATTGTTTCTGGGGCGCCTGCACCAACCAGAAGGTGTGCGTTGGTTTTCGAACATTTCAGAAGTCAAACAGACTTCTGGAATGGATTAAGTTTGGCACTTTTGGTTTTGCTATTTATTTTGCGTTTTTGTTTTTGGGGCTTTATTGGTTCATTTGTTTTTGTGACTGTGTGGAACCCAGTTCAGCTACTGACTGATTGATTGTGTGACTGCGGAAATGGATAAAAGCCCCCCATCCAAACAATGGCTATCATCAGTTCAGGTAAGAAAAGAAAATTTTTAATTTTAATTTTTATCATCTACAATACTGTCTTGTTTATTTTATAGTACAGTACATTGATTATTGCTTTCCCTTTATGGATCAATGGTCAAGTGAGATAGTAAAATTCATAGTTACAGGTAGGTAGCCGTGTTGGTCTGAGTCAAAGCAAAATAAAAAAATTCCTTCAGTAGCACCTTAAAGACCAACTAAGTTTATATTTTTGGTATGAGCTTTCGTGTGCATGCACCACCCTCTGTATATATATAGGGTCTGACACTTCTGTTTCTAGTGTATCTGAAGAAGTGTGCATGCACACGAAAGCTCATACCAAAATATAAACTTAGTTGGTCTTTAAGGTGCTACTGAAGGAATTTTTTTAGTAAAATTCATGTTAAATTGCTGTTTTAGGGGTTGTTTTTAAATGTCTGGAACGGATCAATCCATTTTGCATTACTTTCTATGGGAAAGCGCGACTTGGTTTTGGAATGCTTTGGTTTTGGAACAGACTTCCAGAACGGATTAAGTTTGAGAACCAAGGTACCACTGTATCTTATATTCACCAATACATGCTTTTCTATGCCCTCTTCACGTGGTGTATGCAATTTTGTAAATATTATTTGGCTGGAAAACTGCATTGTAAAAATCCCCCCCCATATAGTTTAATAAAGTTTGAAATAAAGGTTAATATTAAATACCCAATATTTTTTACTGGAGATAATAGAAACTAATCTAAATAAAAACACAAACCCAAAGGAGTGGAGAAAAGGAAGCAAAGGGATTAAGAGAGAGAGAGAACTTCTGACTCTTCATCTGCCAGCTATATTGTTATGTACTGAGCTGAATCATAGAACAATAGGATCCAGAATCAGCAGTCTGATTGGTCTGCAGGAGCCACCCAATCCAACTCCAGGTGGAAGTGAATCCACAACCTGATTGGCCTGCAGGAGCAGCCAATCAGGCTGCTGGCAGAAGTCAATCCACAAACTGATTTTCCCACAGGTGTAGCCCTGAAGTAGCCAATCACGCAAAGCCCATTGTGTAAATAATGTATATAAGCAGGTGGTTTTGGGGAAAGGGCATTATTCTCTTCTTCTCCCTGATGACTACGAGCTGAATAAAGAGCATGAAATTCACTCTCGACTCCAAGTATATTTCATATATAGAGATTTTTCTCTCTCTAAAACATCCACTCCAAGATAGCATCCAACGATTCCACTTTCTATAAAGCACACTGGAAAATTTGAAGGAGTTTGCGTTTTGATGGAGGGCTGCATTTGGATCCAGGAAGTGTGAATTAGGTAGAAACACCTTTAAATGCGAACTGGAAATAATTTTTGCCCCTTTCTTAAATGAGGAATGATTAATGTTATGTAGTTTCCTGGTAGGGTAGGTGATAATATTTGGTGGTAAGCAAACTCTGCTTGCCAAAATGAACCATTTTTGAAACTTTTGGTCTCATAGTCTCTGCTTGACATCAGGAGTTGCTTTTCGAGTCCAAGCGAATGTAACGAGGGATCTGTTGCGTTGACATTTTTATTAGCGAATTTTAACCCAGAGCAAGCATGGTTATGAGTTACTGATCTGGAGCCTGGCAGCAAGCCTAAGACAGTGAATCATACAGAGAAACAACGGTCAGCATTCTCCATAGCTTAGAGCTCACACAAGATCCATTCATTGTTTTTAACTGACTGGTTTATTGTGGGACACCATTTGGGCAGCTAGCGTTTTCAGAAATTTCTGCAGCATTGATGGGTTGGCTGCTAGGATCAGCTAATTTTTTGTTGCTTTCTCTATTTACAACGTTCCTGCGTTTGATAGTTATAGCGATTGCAACGTTTGTTTGCTTCTAATACTTTTGTGCTTATTGTGAGCTCAGTGTTTGCTGTTGCAAAAGTGGAATACTGTAGAAGTATGAAATCAAATCGAAAGAAGCCTTGCGAGAACCGAGTTGTCAGATGAAAAGCAAAGACCCTTGCAAGACTGTGCAAAACTGGGGATGGGGCTTGTTATAAGAAAAAACTGCTCTTTTCCCTTATGGGGTTACCCAAGAGCCCGTATAGAGTCATTATGTAGGTTTTCTATTTGTAGGAGAAAATAACAGCGGCCAACCAGAAAATATTGAGAAGCAAGACTGTCTTGGGCCCAGTCTTATTCAACATCTTTATAAATGATTTGGATGATGGGCTTGAGGGCATCCTGAGCAAGTTTGCAGATGACACCAAATTGGGAGGGGTGGCTAATACCCCAGAGGACAGGCTCACACTTCAAAATGACCTTAACAGATTAGAGAACTGGGCCAAAGCAAACAAGATGAATTTTAACAAGGAGAAATGTAAAGTACTACACTTGGGCAAAAAAGAAAAAAAAGAAAGGCACAAATACAGGATGGGAGACACCTGGCTTGAGAGCAGTACATGTGAAAAGGATCTAGGAGTCTTGGTAGACCACAAACTTGACATGAGTCAACAGTGTGATGCAGCAGCTAAAAAAGCCAATGCAATTCTGGGCTGCATCAATAGGAGTATAGCATCTAGATCAAGGGAAGGAATAGTACCACTGTATTCTGCTCTGTTCAGACCTCACCTGGAGTACTGTGTCCAGTCTGGGCACCACAGTTCAAGAAGGATACTGACATGCTGGAACGTGTCCAGAGGAGGGCAACCAAAATGGTCAAAGGCCTGGAAACAATGCCTTATGAGGAGCGGCTTAGGGAGCTGGGTATGTTTAGCCTGGAGAAGGGAAGGTTAAGGGGTGATATGATAGCCATGTTCAAATATATAAAAGGATGTCATATAGAAGAGGGTGAAAGGTTGTTTTCTTCTGCTCCAGAGAAGCGGACATGGAGCAATGGATTCAAACTACAAGAAAGAAGATTCCACCTAAACATTAGGAAGAACTTCCTGACAGTAATAGCTGTTCGACAGTGGAATTTGCTACCAAGGAGTGTGGTGGAGTCTCCTTCATGCAGGGGAGCCATGCAAAGAGGACCTAAACACTTCTGCTTCTTGTCTCTGGAGGCTGGGCCATTAGATTGGATCTGCCCCACCAACCACAGTCTAGATTCCTCCATGCCCACCTTCCTTCTTCCTTAACAATGAATCCAGTGGGTGGCTTTGCCTGTCATTTTCCTTCTCAGTCGCAGCACTTAGCCGTACTTAAGTTTTTGCCCTGCTCTTTGTAGGCACGGGGAAGCACTTGAAAGCTCTGCAAAAGCCTGTTCTTTAGTGCTCCAACGGAGCAAATGGCAATCTGGGTTTTAGTGGATTGATGTTTACTCTGATTCAGCTTTAAGGAGTGGGTTTTTGCAGGGAAAGCTACGAAGCAAAAAAAAAATAAGGGGGGTGGAACTTGGACACGGAGGTGTGGACCGTGTCTGGAAAGAGTGGAGGAAAGGTAAATATGAATAGTTCATTGCTTTAAATGTGTGTTAAACATGTGGTACTTTGTCTTGTTCGTGTCACTACAGTGGTACCTTGGTTCTCAAACTTAATCCGTTCCGGAAGTCCGTTCCAAAACCAAGGCGGGCTTTCCCATAGAAAATAATGCAAAACAGATTAATCCGTTCCAGACTTTAAAAAACAACCCCTAAAACAGCAATTTAACATTAATTTTACTATCTGACGAGACCATTGATCCATAAAAGGAAAGCAATAATCAATGTACAGTGGTCGTAACCTCTGTGTTATGGAATCTTCAGGTTACGGCTGCAGCAAACCCGGAAGTGTATACTTCTGGGTTTCATCGTGCGCGCATGCACAGAAGGGCGCCTCTGGTTATGAAGTTTTCGGGATACGGCCAGGCCTCCGGAACGGATCCTGTTCTCAACTGGAGGTACCAATGTACTGTACTATAAAATAAATAAGACAGTATTGTAGATGATTTTTTTTATAAAAAATCTTACCTGCATTGATGATAGTCATTGTTTGGATGGGGGGGCTTTTATCCATTTCCGCAGTCACACAATCAATCAGTAGCTGAACTGGGTTCCACACGGTCACAAAAACAAATGAACCGCAAAAGCCTCAAAAACAAAAACACAAAATAAATAGCAAAACCGAAAGCGCCAAATTTAATCTGTTCCAGAAGTCCGTTTGACTTCTGAAATGTTCGGAAACCAAGGCGCAGCTTCTGATTGGTGCAGGCGCTCCGGAAACAATAGCCGACAACTGCATCCGACATTCGTTTTCCGAAAATCATTCGAAAACCGGAACACTTACTTCCGTGTTTTCGGCATTTGGGAACCAAGGCATTTGAGTACCAAGGCGTTTGAGAACCAAGGTACCACTGTATGTGTGGAAGTCTGGGTAGTGGCTTTTCGACAGGGAGCGGTTTTCCATGTTCAGTTTTGCAATGTGCTTTACGCATCTCATCCCCACTCCTTTTTATGTGTGTGGCAAGCCTGTGCGGCAGTTCATCACACAACCCATTATACAGATGAGGAAGACAGAGGTCGAGACCTTCAACAAGGGCCCTGAGAAAATCTATGCCTGAGGAAAAGAAATTCGAAATAGCATCTCAGGATGAGCGAAACCTGATCTGATCTGAGAAAGTGGACGTAGCTTCATGAAACCTTATGTCATCACAAGTGTTTTCGGACTGTTCAGGTGCTGGAGGATTTTGGGATGTTTTTGTTACAACGGACTAACAGCTGCCCACTCTGGGGAGAAACTTCCTGTCGACTCTTCGGTGGTTACTTACTAGCTGGTGAAATGGAGAGTTAGCTGGGGATTTAGATCACACGCTCCCTATACTTGCGGTTTTGGAAAGTATCTATTACATTTTGCCGATTTTATGCGTTTTCCTTACCTCGTTTGCCAGCAGATGAGACTCCCAGAGTTGCTTATGTAAGATCAATAAGAACAAAAACATATTAACCCCCCCCCAAAAAACAGAGTCCTTTCTGTTGGTGATAATTCAGACTGAAATTCCCAGGTGTCAAAAGAAAGAGAATGGTTATTTATGTATGCTACATCTGCGGCCCTGGTTTTGTTAGCCCCCAAATGGAAAATGAGAGAGGTCCCAATGAAAGAAGAATGGCAACTTAAACTGATGGAATATGCGCAGCTTGCAGACTTAACATATGGAATACTAGCTGGCCCGGCCACGCGTTGCTGTGCTTCGTTCCTGTGATTCCCCCCCACTTATCCTGCCCCTCCTCCCCCCATCCCCTGGTTCATCCCTGTGACTGCCCCCACCCTGTCCCGACCCCCATGAGCTATCGAGCCCCCTTCCCCCCCACCCCCACGGCACATCCATGTGACTGGCCCCACTCTGTCCCGACCCATGAGCTATCAAGTCCCCTCCTCCCCCACCCCTCCGGCACATTCTTGTGACTGCCCCCACCCTCTCCTGACTCATGAGCTATCGAGCCCCCTCCTCCCCCACCCCCTGTCTGAGCCCTCTGTTGTCTCCGGGGAGTGTTGGCCCCTCCCCCTCTCTCCATACCTTGGCCCCCACCCTTGGAGAAGGAACTGTCAGCTTCTGGGTTCTGTTTCCCAGAATGCACTTTGGTCTGGGCCCTCTGTTGTCCCTGGGGAGTGTTGGCCCCTCCTCCCGGTAGCTTCCTACATTGGCCCCCACCCTTGGAGAAGGAACTGTCAGTTTCTGGGTTCTATTTCCCAGTATTTACTTTTGTCTGAGCCCTCTGTTGTCCCCGGGGAGTGTTGTCCCCTTCCCCCTGTATCACCATACATTGGCTACTGCACAAGCATCGTGAACATATATATATATATATATATATATATATATATATATATATATATATATACAGATTATTATTATTTTTAAATAAGAACATGCGAAGCAGAAGTTAGTATTGTTTAATTTTATTTTTGGGGTTGTCATTTATTTTGGTGGGTATTGTATGATTTGGGCGTTGTGTGTTTTGTGGTTTGCTTGTTTGTTTGTTTTGGTTATTTGGATTTTTAAATTTTGGAGTAGGTGTTTTGAATGTAGGATGTGGTGTTGGTTTGACGACTTATACTGGGGAGAGAAAGTGCATGGTTGTTGTTGTTTTTTTAAAGACGCAGAGGCTGGCAATCAGTCATAGTATAAAGCCTAGGTTAAAAGGGGCACGACTGCCCTTACTTAAAATGGCCGCCATAGCCTCGCATGTGACACAGCACCCACTAAATTAAAAAGCAAAAACCCCTCGCTGTGCCCCCAAGTGTGTGTTAGGGGAAATGATAAACGACTGCCTAATGCTGCCAGGCGTTCATTAATGCAGCCGCCGGGAGAGGCTTTGGGCTTGGGCATTGGAGGTGGAATGGCCGTTTTAGCGGTCGGCCTACTCAGTTTTCCCTGTCCTAACCCACCCACCCCCCTGCTTTGGCTGACTCAGGGTCCCCCCCCCCCATGGCTATGTGTTCCCCCCTCCCTTTGTTGTGCCTCATCCCTGTGCCCCCCCCCCCCCCCGTTGTGAAAGGCCCTATTCTGTTTGTTTTTCCCTGCTTGGCAATGCTGCGGCCTATTGAAAAAGTTGGGCCTTGTTGCTGCAAAACTGTTTTCAGTTGGTTGCTGTGGAATTTTGTGATGTCATCTGGCAGCACAGCTGCTGGAGACTTCAGAGCTTCTGGTGGTGACGTCTAATTTGGGCGCCATTTTTTTGTGTTTAATCATAATTTTAGGTGTGAAAGGTGTGGGTTTTTTGGGGGGGAAATTATGCCAGATCCCTCCCTGATGGGCATGGAACGTTGTGGCCAAATTTGTTACATTAAGATTCAGTAGTTTCGGAGAAAGGCTGTTTCATCTGCGTGCGCAATGCCTACATTTTTATATATATAGAAGAGAACAAGAAGAACATACGTTTGGAGAAGATTGGAAAATGTTTATTGAATATATGGGGGGGGGAATTGTGCACACCTGAAAACATTGGCAACATTAAGATAAAGTCAACGGTGTTAACAAGTTTTGATGGATGCAATAATGTAGGCATGTCCAACAGGTAGATCACGATCTACTGGTGATCATGGGGGGTGTCCCAGGTAGATCGCGGTATGAGGTTTAGTGATCGCCTTTGGCCAACCCTCCCCCCTACAAAAGCTCAACAACTTTAGCCACCCCTCCCAAAAGAAAAGCTCACAACTCCTGGCAATGACAATGGGTAGATCGCAGCCGGTCTTTTTATACTGTGAGTTGGACGTGCTGGAATACTGAATGGTTTAGTTTTTGTAAAATATGTAGCGATTTATGATATGCAAAATGAACCATGGGAAGGGAAGAAGGGGAGTCATTGATATTTTATAGGATGTTTAAATGAGTATTTTAAATGGTAAAACAGAAAATTTACTTAAAATTCCAGATGTTGCGGGACTACAGATCACATCATCCCTGAGACTTGGCCATCTTAATGCTTGGGGATGCTGGGATCTGGAATCCAACAACATCTGCCCCTCAATTCTGACATATTTGTTGTGTTGTTGTTGTTTAGTCGTTTAGTCGTGTCCGACTCTTCGTGACCCCATGGACCATAGCACGCCAGGCACTCCTGTCTTGCACTGATTCCCGCAGTTTGGTCAAACTCATGTTCGTAGCTTCGAGAACACTGTCCAACCATCTCGTCCTCTGTCATCCCCTTCTCCTAGTGCCCTCAATCTTTCCCAACATCAGGGTCTTTTCCAGGGAGTCTTCTCTTCTCATGAGGTGGCCAAAGTCTTGGAGCCTCAGCTTCATGATCTGTCCTTCCAGTGGTGGTGACGTCTAATTTGGGCGCCACTTTTTGTGTTTAATCATTATTTTAGGTGTGAAAGGTGTTTTTTTTTGGGGGGGGAAATATGCCAGATCCCTCCATGATGGGCATGGAACGTTGTGGCCAAATTTGTTACATTAAGGTTCAGCAGTTACGGAGAAAGGCTGTTTCATCTGTCCTTCCTTGTTGTGTTATTTACAACATTTCTACAATGCTCAATAGCCTTGCTAAGTAGCCTACGAAAAAGAAACCAATAAAGTATAATAGAAGTCCGTCAGTCGCTGATAAAACATAGAATCAAGTTGGAAGGGACTCTGAGGATCATCTCATCCAACTCCCTGCACTGCAGGAATGTAAAAAACAATAAAGGTAGAGGACCCCTGAATGGTTCAGTCCAGTCAAAGGCGACTATGGGGTTGTGGCGCTCATCTCGCTTTCAGGTTGAGGGAGCCGGCGTTTGTCCGCAGACAGCTTTCCGGGTCATGTGGCCAGCAGGACTAAACCGCTTCTGGCGCAACGGGACACTGTGATGGAAACCAGAGCACACGGAGACACTGTTTACCTTCCCACCGGAGTGGTACCTATTACTTGCCCTGGCGTGCTTTCGAACTGCTAGGTTGGCAGGAGCTGGGACAGAGCAACTGGAGCTCGCCACTAGCGGGGATTCGAACCGCTGACCTTCTGATTGGCAAGCCCAAGAGGCTCAGCGGTTTAGACCACAGTGCTCCCACCCTCCACATCCTGGATCGAACCTGCAACCCTGGCATTATCAGCACCATGCTCTAACCCAGTGTTTCCCAACCTTGTGCCTCCAGCTGTTTTCAGACTACAATTCCCATCATACCTGACCACTGGTCTTGCTAGCTAGGGATGATGGGAGTTGTAGTCCCAAAACATCTGGAGGCACAAGGTTGGGAAACACTGCTCTAACCAACGGAGCTATCCGGTGAGATAGCTCAGTTTAAGTAATTCCCAGAATTGCTAGGTGAAACAAACATGAATTAAGTTAGTTTGTGGCAGGAATGGTCAATGATTTCAGCTCCATCTTTGGGTCCATTCCCTCACATGCAGTTTTTGGCTCTCAAGCCCCTGAGGCTTAAATATCATCATTGGCTCTGGAAAATAAGCAAACCATTCACACAGACCCCTGTGCATGTGTTTTGACCTTTTCTTCGTCTCCTTAAATACATTTTAGACTTCAGCACAGCAGTTTGTGACATTTCCAATGATGGGTGGGGTGGAATTTCTGGGGATCAAAATGGTCAAAGGCCTGGAAATGATGCCTTATGAGGAACAGCTTAGGGAGCTGGGTATGTTTAGCCTGGAGAAGAGAAGGTTGTTGTTGTTGTTGTTTAGTCGTTTAGTCGTGTCCGACTCTTCGTGACCCCATGGACCATAGCACGCCAGGCACTCCTGTCTTGCACTGCCTCCCGTAGTTTGGTCAAACTCATGTTCGTAGCTTCGAGAACACTGTCCAGCCATCTCGTCCTCTGTCGTCCCCTTCTCCTTGTGCCCTCAATCTTTCCCAACATCAGGGTCTTTTCCAGGGAGTCTTCTCTTCTCATGAGGTGGCCAAAGTCTTGGAGCCTCAGCTTCAGGATCTGTCCTTCCAGTGAGCACTCAGGGCTGATTTCCTTCAGAATGGATAGGTTTGATCTTCTTGCAGTCCATGGGACTCTCAAGAGTCTCCTCCAGCACCATAATTTAAAAGCATCCATTCTTTGGCAATCAGCCTTATTTATGGTCCAGCTCTCACTTCCATACACCACGACTGGTAAAACCATATCCTTAACTATAGCTTTAAGTAGCTTTATTGAATATTCATGGATAAATAGCAAACAGATAAAAACACTGGCAGGATTATTGTAATAACCCGCAGTTTCATAAGAGTTTATATTTAAAGTAGATAATTAAAATGAGCAAATTAAATGAATTTGGATATGCAAAAGCTGTTAAAAAAATAAATTTAGGGAACGGCAGAAAGAGAGGGAAGGTAGTTCAACCTTGAAATGTTAAAATGATTGTAAAATTAATGAAATGTATAAATTTGAAAAGTATGAATAAAAACTTTAAAAAAGAGTGAGAGTGAACTTTCTCAGCTCTGGGCGCCTTTAATAAGACCCTTGCCACAATAGCTGGCAGCCTTCATAAGCTATTTGGCAGGCTTGAGTCCCCAGCCATGAAGTGCTGGGGTAGGCAAACTAAGGCCCAGGGGGCCGGATCAGGCCCAATCGCCTTCTCAATCCGCCCCGCAGACAGTCCGGGAATCAGCATGTTTTTACATGAGTAGAATGTGTCCTTTTATTTCAAATGCATCTCTGGGTTATTTGTTGGCCATAAGAATTCGTTCATTCCCCCCCCCCCCAAATATATAGTTCGGGCCCCCCACATGGTCTGAGGGACGATGGACTGGCCCCCTGCTGAAAAAGGTTGCCAACCCCTGCCTTAGGACATCAGAAGAGCCTGCTGGATCCGGCCAATGGCCCATCTAGCCGAGCATCCTGTTCTCGCAGTGGTCAACCGGAGGCCCGTGGGAAACCAGGGAGCTGTCAGAGAGCCGACAAGCAGAGCCGGTCATTCGCAGATCAGAGAAAAAGAGTGAGACACTTGGTCATGCATAGGCAAACTCGGCCCTCCAGCTGTTTTGGGACTACAACTCCCATCATCCCTAGCTAACAGGACAAGTGGTCAGGGATGATGGGAGTTGTAGTCCCAAAACATCTGGAGGGCCGAGTTTGCCTATGCCAGCACTTGGTTGACTGTCTGTGGTTCGTTTAAAATGAGATTCAGAAGTAATGCAAAATACAAGTGGGTGAGAAGATTAAAGACTTGTGGAGGCAGGGCATAGCCATCCTGGCTTGTAGCCATGGATAGTCCTCTCCTCCATGAATTTGTCTAACCCTCCTTTTAAAACCATCCAAGTCGGTGGCCATCACTCGTGGGCTAGAGAGTTCCAGAGTTTGGCTATGGGCCCACCTGGGTGGGGAAGGTGGAAGAGGTGCAGGGAATGACCTTTCTAGTTTCTTCTGGAATGGCCAAATGTCCCAGGGAAGCCCCGGTCCCCAGGCTCCCTGATTGGTTGTAACCCACCCCGCCTTGACCAATGGATTGGGAGGGGAGGTGCATTTTTTTCGGAGGAGGAAAAGCCCCTCTTTCGAATGCTATTGCAGGGGGTCTGGGTGGGGCAGGGATACCAGGGCCCAGGCCGGTGTAATAAAGACTGTCGTTTTTGCCTGTTTTGCAGAGTTTCAATGTTCTGACTTGGTCTAAGATGAAGGTATGGAAGCTTGCAGCTATAGCCTCGATGCTCTTCAGTTCCATGTTGTCCGTTTTGGTTTGTAGAGACTTGTTCACCAGGAGCCAGGAGCACACCCTCTTCTCCTCGCCGCTGTTTTCGAGAAGCTCGCCGTCTTCCTCGCTTGCCGAAGGCCACAGGAGGCACCCAAGGGCTCTGGGACGCCGCGGGTCGCTGATCTCCCAGTGTAAGCTTGTGTGCTCAGCCCTTCCCTTTTCCTGATGGAAAATGAGTAGGCTAGTTTGGGAGGGTGTGCTAGTGCTTATGAGATAGAGCTGGGTATGAACCTAAGGTGGTCTCAAGGTGGCCGCCCAGGCCTCTTTAAGTGGTTCCTCAAGGTTAGATTACTGCAATACATCATACATAGGGCTTCCTCTGAAGATGGTTCAGAAACTTCAGCCAGTGCAGAATTCAGTGGCAAGGCGATTTGTGTATATTACACCGATCCTGGTCCGGCTGCATTGGCTACCAATTGGTTTCCGGGCCCAATTCAAAGTTTTGGTTCTGACCTATAAAGCCTTAAACCTACCTGGACTTTGAGATCATATTCTGAGGCCCTCCTTCGTGTGCCTCCTCCTTGAGAGGTCCCGAGGGTGGCAGCACAAGAACGGGGCCTTTTCTGCAGTGGCTCCCCAGGGAAGTTCACCTGGCACCTTCATTATACACCTTTAGTCGCCAGGCAAAAACGTTCCTTTTTAACCAAAGCTTTGGTTTATCTGATTGACATCCTATGCCCTTTTAAAATGTGTGGTTTTTTTAGGGGGGTGTCTCTATTGGGTTGTTGTTGTCATTTTTATTATGTATTTTGTGGTTTTATATCTTGATTTTATTTTGAGACCCCCATGTATAGGGTGGTATATAAATTCCAATATAATAATAATAATAATAATAATAATAATAATAATAATAATAAGTGTCAACTTACGGAACTGCCTGCCACAATATGTGGCGACAGCTGATGGGAAGCCAGTCTACTGGCCACAATTGAGCCTCAAACTCAACAACTAAGCAGCAATAGTTTAGAGGTTTCAAGTTTCCTGGAAGAAGAAGAAGAGTTTGGATTTGATATCCCGCTTTATCTCTACCCGAAGGAGTCTCAAAGCGGCTAACATGCTCCTTTCCCTTCCTCCCCCACAACAAACACTCTGCGGGGTGAGGGGGGCTGAGAGACTTCAGAGAAGTGTGACTAGCCCAAGGTCACCCAGCAGCTGCATGTGGAGGAGCGGAGACGCGAACCCGGTCCCCCAGATTACGAGTCCACCGCTCTTAACCACTACACCACACTGGTTCTCACATTGGAAGCATCTATCTACTGATGGCTCGAAACAGGTTGCTAGGCTAGATGGACTCTTTCTGAAAGAGAGATTCACGGACAAGTTAGGCTATGGCTGTTAGGTGTTATAGCTAAACAAACCTTCCATGTTCAGCTATGTCCTGCCTCCACCGTTGAAGGCATTATCAATACAGTGGTACCTCTACTTACGAATTTAATGCGTTCCAAACGCACATTCGTAAGTCGAAAAAAATTGTAAGTCGAATCCCATAGGAATGCATTGGGAGAAAAAAATCGTAAGTAGAAGCAACCCTATCTAAAAATTCGTAAGTAGAAAAAATCTTATCTAAACCGCATCCAAGATGACGGACGGAGCTCCATTCGTAAGTAGAAACATTCGTAAGTAGAGTTATTCGTAAGTAGAGGTACCACTGTAGTGTCTCAATCAAAGGGAGTAAGTCATAGCCCCACCTTGGTCAGACCCCACCTGGAGTACTGCGTCCAGTTCTGGTTCGCCACAATTTAAGAAGGATATTGACAAGCTGGAACATTCGCAGAGGAGGCCAAGGTTCTGGAAAACCAAGCCCTATGAGGAACGGTCGAGGGAGTTGAGGATGTTTGGCCTGAAAAAGAAGCGATGTGATAGCCGTCTCCCAAGATACAAAGGGCTGTTCTACGGAGGATGGAGCGAGCAAGTTTTCTCCTGCGTCGGACTCAAACCAATGGCTTCAAGTTACAAAAAAGGCGATTCCGACTGAAGTTTCTGACAGTAAGAGCTGTTTGACAATGGAACAGACCCCTGCAATGGGGGGAATCTCAGCTAGAGCATCCATGACAGGTGGCCATCCAACCTCTGCTTTGAAACCTCCAAGGAAGGAGAGTCCACCACCTCTTGTGGGAATCTGTGCCGCTGTTGAACAGGGGATATTAGAGAAGTTCAGAATGGATAGAATTAGCAGCCACTCTTGATCATTATAAACTTGGGCTTCCAAGCAGCATATCCTGGTGTAAAATTCTCCCGAACAGAGATACTAAATCAACTAATTACACATGCACACAAAATTTATGTAATTGCACCCATGCACTCAAAATTTATGTAATTGCATCTGCAAATCCCCGCTTAGAAAACTGTACAGTATATGGTAGCATGAGATTTCCTGTGACAGCATACAATTAAATCCAGACCCGTCCTACCCAGCTGGGATGGGATGGGGAGATTAGATTAATTTGGGGACTGTTTGACGGGGGAATGGTTGCTTCTGAGATTGGTTACATTTGGCTCCCCACCCCCACTCCCACCCACTGAAAAAAATGGATTTAATTGCATGTTTGTCTATGGATTAGAATTCTTTCAAAGGCAGTTGATTGGGGTGGATTTGTGTATACGATTAGATCAGGCTTTTTGCGGTTAACGGGTGCCTCCAAATTCCAGTTGCCGGGGAGCAAAGGAGAGAGGGCCACTTTGATGGGGGGCACCAGGCCCATCTCCGTCAGAAGCACAATAGTAAGGCGAGATGGAGTTCTGGCAGCCCAGTTCTGGGTGCCTCCTTTTAAGAAGGGCATGGGCATGCGGGAGGAAGAAACCAAATTTCAGGCCACAAGGCACTCCTGCTTAGGGACGGGTGAAAAAGGGATTGATCTAGCTCTATTCTAGGCATTTCGGGACGCGGGTGGTGCTGTGGGTTAAACCACAGAGCCTAGGGCTTGCCGATCAGAAGGTCAGCGGTTCAAATCCCTGCAACGGGGTGAGCTCCCGTTGCTTGGTCCCCAGCTCCTGCCAATCTAGCAGTTCGGAAGCACATCAAAGTGCAAGTAGATAAATAGGGACCGCTCCGGCGGGAAGGTAAACGGCTTTTCTGTGCGCTGCTCTGGTTCGCCAGAAGCAGCTTAGTTATGCTGGCCACATGACCTGGAAGCTGTACGCCGGCTCCCTCGGTCAGTA
Organism: Zootoca vivipara; assembly: GCF_965207765.1. Taxonomy (NCBI): domain Eukaryota; kingdom Metazoa; phylum Chordata; class Lepidosauria; order Squamata; family Lacertidae; genus Zootoca; species Zootoca vivipara. Next base: position 89,804,513 of record NC_142589.1, on the reverse strand, counting down.
AAGCGAGATGAGCGCCGCAACCCCAGAGTCATCCACAACTGGACCCAATGGTTAGGGGTCCCTTTACCCAGCGCCGTCTTAAGCGCTCCCGGCGCTGTGGTGTGCCGGATCCTCCGGCACCCTCCCGCCCCGTTCCGGCCCCCTCCCACCCCATTTCCCAGCGCGGTGGGCGGGTGGGCGCCGCGCGCCACGCGGGTGCAACAGGCACTGCTGCGCGGCAGGCGGGCGGGCAGGCGCAGCTGCGCGGCGGACCGGTCGGCCAGCGGGTGGGCGCAGCTCGCGGCGCCCTCCTGGCGGGCCGGCACCATGGTGCCCTGCGCCACCCAGCCTGCACGTAGGGCCGGGCCTGCCTTTACCTTTACCTTTATTCTAGGCATTCCTGAAAGCTACTGACTGCACACACCGGGAGACGAGTGAAGTGCTCCCCCCTCCATCCCCATCACCCTTCAGGAATTTTTATATGTGTTGGAAGCTGCCCAGAGTCACTGAGGCAACCCAGTCAGATGGGTGGGGAATAATAATAATAATAATAATAATAATAATAATAATAATAATAATACAACAGTTGTGCCTTGGATCCCGAACGCATTGCGGGTCGAATGTTTTGGCTCCTAAATGCCGCAAACCCAGAAGTAAGTGTTCCGGTTTGCGAACTACTTTTGGAACCCGAATGTCCGACGCGGCTTCTGATTGGCTGCAGGAGTTTGGGGAGGGGGTAAGAACAAAAAAAGGAGGGTCAAGGAGGGTCAGTTGGTGTGTGGGGGGGTGAGTGAGAAATGTCCCTATTTTTATCTGAGGAGTGTTGGAGGGTATGTAAGGAGGAGAAGGAAGCTGACAGGAGAGGGGCTGCTTGTAAGTAAGAAGGCGAGCAGGCAGGGGGGGGCTGGCTGGCTGAACTTGGAGGGGCAGTGCTAACTTTGCCTTCCCCAACGAGACCCCAACGAACAAACAGGACAACGCGCCAAGCAAGCAAGCAAGCAAACCCCGACTATTTCAAACTGAGCCTTCTGGGCCCATTCTCAAATTGGCGCCAGCGAATTACTGGCGGCGAATGGTCATTGGAATCAGATGCTTGCTACCCTCCCTGTTCTTTTGTTCTTTCCTCCCTGGGCTGGGAACGGAATAGAAGCCTCCAGCCGCTGGTTCCTTTAAAGGCCCTCGGAGGTTTCATGGAGGCTGTTAAATCCAGGTTGTGAGTGGAGGCCAAGCTCCCTTCGTGGAAAAACCCTGGATGCGCAGAGTGTGCTGAACAACACACCGGGTGGGGGTGGGGAGGGTATTTAAAGCAAAAATAAAAATAGAGGGTGCTGTCTCATGTTTGTGACAGTGGACGGGAGAGTTTTGTGTTCTTTTTAAAGAAAAAACTTTTACCATATCCATATACTGAGATTCTCTGAATTTCGCGACTCCCCCTCCCCCCTCCCCTGCATGGGTCTTTAACATAATTATTCTAGACACAGGTAGGTAGCCGTGTTGGTCTGCCGTAGTCAAAACAAAATAAAAAAAACATTCCTTCCAGTAGCACCTTTAAAAGGTAAGGGGACCCCTGACCATTAGGTCCAGTCGTGACAGACTCTGGGGTTGCGGCACTCATCTCACGTTATTGGCCGAGGGAGCCGGCGTACAGCTTCCAGGTCATGTGGCCAGCATGACAAAGCCGCTTCTGGGGAACCAGAGTAGCGCACGGAAATGCCGTTTACCTTCCTGCCAGAGCGGTACCTATTTATCTACTTGTACTTTGACGTGATTTCGAACTGCTAGGTTGGTAGAGCAGGGACTGAACAACGGAAGCTCACTCCGTCGCAGGGATTCGAACCGCCGACCTTCTGATCGACAAGCCCTTGGCTCTGTGGTTTAACCCACAGCGCCACCTGCGCTAAATTATTTTAGAATAATTATTTCTTCCAGTAGCACCTTAGATACCAACTAAGATTGTTCTTGGTATTAACTTTTGTGTGTATGCACACTTCTTCAGATAGCTTATACCAATGACAAACTTAGTTGGTCTCTAAGGTGCTACTGGAAGGAATAATTATTCTAAAACTACATATCATTACGTTCTCCACATTTTTCGTCTCTCTGAAATATCCACACACACACACACACACACACACACACACACACAGAGAGAGAGAGACACCATTTCTTTACAAGTTGTTTTTAAAGTCCAGCTCACGTTTTTATTTGTTTACAATGGTCTACTAAGTAAGTTATAAATTAACCCCATTCTTTTTTAAAGTCATTAACTTCTTGATTCCCGAGTCTCCCAGTCAGTTTTGCCATTCCAGTACAGTCCAGCAATTTGGCTTGCCATTCTCGTTGGTTCTTTCCATGCTAGTAGCATCCTTGCAGCTGTTGTCTCATACATAAACAATATTTAGTGGTATTTTGGGATATCAGGGCCTGTAATCCCCAATGAAAATGCTTCCGGTTTTTTAAACAAATGTTATTTTAAACTCCCCTCCCCCCAATTTATTTACCATATTTTTCCATGTATAAGACATTTTTTATTATTATTATCAAAAAATGTTTAAAATTGTGGGCTGTCATATACACGGATAGTGCAGAGGGGGTGCAGGCAATTGGTGGCAACCGCAAGGAGGTGATTGTCAGCGGCGATTGGGCAGGTGATTGGCTGCTGCTGCATCAATTGGGCAGGTGATTGGTCAGCAAGGCCTACTGACGATTGGCTGCTGCTGCGTCAATTAGGCAGGTGATTGGCGGCTCCGGCAAGGACTGCCGACGATTGGCTGCTGCTGCGTCAATTAGGCGGACGATTGGCGGTGGCTGGTGGGTGTGTGATTTTCGGTAATCCTCCCACCCAAAAAGCTCAACAACTCTGGGCAATCACCCCCCCCCATTTCCTTAATTTGGGTTCCCCCAAAATAGGGGTCATCTTATACACGGGGTCATGTGATACACGGAAAAATACGGTATATAAATTCCCAAAAAGACTTTGTTATCTTCCATGACCACCACATATGATAAAAAGCACCCTCCTTTTATTTATACTTCCATCAAATACTTGAGCTTGTTCTATACCTTTTGGATAACTTAGTAGGAGTCAGATACCACCGGTATATCATTTTCATGCAATTTTCTTTCAGCGTACAACATGCTTTGAATTTCAAATCTGTTCTCCATAGCCTCTCCCAATCTGCCATTTGTATATAGTGGCGGACAGGAGAGTTTGAATGCAACGGAGAAATCGAATGCAACAGAAGCCATGTCAGAATATGGCCTGCGGCTGCTTTTTCTTCAGGATGCAAGTTTCAGCTATTTGGGTGGGTGAGGTGGCAGAAGGCCATGAAGTGGTTGCTTGGTGGGTACCCACCCCACGGGCAGAGAAATGGCGCTGGGATGGGTGAGATTGTGCCCATTCCCGGCAAGATCTGGCCGAGATTGCGTGACGTCTTTGCGGAGGGTGTGAGATCATGCATGATTTCGGTGAGATCTTGCCAGGAATCGCCGTGGTCTTCTGTTTCCTGTTTCACCTGAGCTGCAAAACAGGATGCGTTGCCCCTGCCATGCTCAGAGTAGCTCCACTGAAATCAATGGGTTCGAGTTCAGCTATTCCCAAGCATGGCTTAGATGCAAACCCGTGGGTTCTCTGCCTGCTAGTACAGAGGCAACTGGAAATAGTAAATGGAAGAGTTTTAATGTTGCGAAACAGAAGAATCTAATACAGCATTTTCACAGCGTCCAGCTTGATCACCGGGTCAGGACGGTTTGAGCATATTGCACCGATCCTGACCCAACTGCGCTGGCTGCCAGTCAGTTTCTGGACCCAAGTACTGGTTTTGACCTATGAAGTCATAACCGGCACAGGACTACTTTCTCTCCAAATGAACCTACCCAGACCCTCACATCATTCCCTGGGTCCTTTCTTTGTGTGCTTCCTCCACAAGAGGTCTGGAGGGTGGCACCGTGAAAACGGGGCCTTTTCTGCAGTGGCTCCCTGCTTGTAGGATGCTCTCCCCAGGGAAGCTGGGAAGTACACCTTTAGGCATCAGCAGGGTTGCCAGACTCAATAGAGGACAGGACTTCTGTGCCTTTAATTGCCCTGCTCTCTTTTGAGTCTGGAAACCTTAAAAGAGAAACCAGCAGACCCTCAAAAGAGAGCAGGGCAATTAAAGGCACAGAAGTCCTGTCCTCTATTGAGTCTGGCAACCCTAGGCATCGGGTGGAAACATTTCTCTTTTCCTAGACCTTTGGCTAATTAAGCAATATATGGCATTTTAAATTTGTGTGTGTTTGATACTATGATATGTATTTTTACGTTTTTATATTGTAAACCACCCTATGATCCTTGGATGAAGGGCGGTAAAGAAATAACAACAACAAAAGCAATTCCCTGCTTAAAAACCTCCAGTGAAGGAGGAGTCCCCCATCTTCTGAGGGAGACCGTTCCCCTGTCAAACAGCTCTTACTGTCATAACCGTCTTACCGATGTTGAGTCAGAATCTCCTTTCTCGTAACTTGAAGTCATGGGTTTGAGCTCTACCCTCCAGAGAGCCAGTGTGGTGTAGTGGTTGAGAGTAGTAGACTCCTAATCTGGGGAACCGGGTTCGCTTCCCTGCTCCTCCACATGCAGCTGCTGGGGGACCTTGGGCTAGTCACACTTCTTTGAAGTCTCTCAGCCTCACTCACCTCACAGAGTGTTTGTTGTGGCGGAGGAAGGGAAAGGAGCATGTTAGCCGCTTTGAGACTCCTTTGGGTAGTGATAAAGCGGGATATCAAATCCAAACTCTTCTTCTTCTTCTTCCAGAGCAGGAGGAAACAAGCTTGCCCCCACCTTCCATGTGAGAGCCCTGTAGATACTTGAAGGTGGCTATCCTATCTCCTCTCCTCTTCTCCAGGATAACCATCCCCAGCTCCTTCAACCATTCCTCATAAGGCATGGCTTCTAGACCCTTGATAATCGGCAGACCGGAAGTAGCGCTGCTGCCATTTTGGAGCTGGGTAGAGCAGCATCGGAAGTCGCTTCTGAGCATGCTCCGCCCAGTTCCAAAATGGCCGCCGCACCAGAAATCGCTTCTGCGCATGTCCAGAGACTCCAGACATGCGCAGAAGGAGCCTCCCCCGGCCGGTAAGTAAACCGGGGAAAAACAAAAAAAATCCATTTTTCCAGCTGGGAATGGCTGGGAAAACGGGGATTTCCCGGGGAATACGGGAGACTTGGCAGCTATGCCCACTCGGCCAAAACTTTCTATCATTATTCTAATTTTCTGTTATTTCTTTAAAAAAATTCCAGACAGCACATTGTTCGAGAGCTACACGGAGGGAGAAATCCGCCACCTTATCTCCACGCTGATCGAGAGGTACAGCCAGTCCATGAACTCGGGGGGCCACGAACTGCCGCTATTCGCCAAAGCCGGCAACCGGATGAAACGCGCCAAGGCCCGCCACAAGCCCTGCTCCCTCAAGGAGCTGGAGGTGACTGTCAGCGAGCTAGGCCTCGGCTACAAGTCGGACGAGACTGTCCTCTTCCGCTATTGCAGCGGCACCTGCGACTCGGCTGTGCGCAACTACGACTTGTCCCTGAAGAACGTGAGGAGCATGCGGAAGATAAAGAAGGAGAAGGTGAGAGCCCGCCCGTGCTGCCGCCCCCTGTCGTACGATGACGACGTCTCCTTCTTGGACGCAGGGAACCGCTACTACACGGTGAACGAGGTGTCGGCCAAAGAGTGCGGCTGCGTGTGATGGAGCAAAGGAAGGAGGAGGAGGAGGGGGAGCCCGGCTGCGCACCCAGAAGTGCCCAGAGGCTGCTGGCGTGTGGGTGGTTGTCCAAAGGTGGAAGAGGACGCGAGGAGAAGACCGCCAGGGCATCCCCGCCTGGAGCAGCCAAGGAGACAACTGGATTTTAAGTCTACCTCAGGGCTGTCAATGGAGGCCAAGGGAAACCAGCGTCTGGTTGGGGGGCTCCTCAACGGGTGGGGGAGTCGGGGAGCCCCTGTGGCCTCGGCCTCTTGGTGCGGCAGCGCAAGGAATCCTGTCAAATGCCTCACCGGAACAGCCCGTCGCGCTGCCATGATGGAGAAGCCGGTGCACTCTCGACGCAGCCGGCTGGAGGAACGTAGTTCCAAGCTTCGCAGCGAATCAAAAACAAGAGAGATCTCTTGCTTGGTGGTCTTCTGCAGGGGCCACCGTGCCTAGGAGCAGCCCCATGGGCGATGCCCACTTTGCCCAAGCTGGAGATCTTTACGGGAATGGTTCCACGTGGGGCCCGGATGCCAGGGGCCGTTGCTGCCCATGCTGCACCTTCTGAATCCTGCGGGCGAAGGAGGGTCAAGAGATTGAGGTGTGCTCCTCCTATACTACAGGAGTGCCACCGTGCCACCATCTTAAAGTACACACACAGTTATAACAGTGCTGTGTGAAATGTATGTTTGTATATATACATGTAGACATAGGTTTAAAGTATCAACAAATGTGTACAAAAAGGCTGCCAATCCTTTCCAGGAATTGCATCAAATTCTTAACGGAGTCGATTGGAATCGGCGTTGTCGGGGGCTTCTGAAATCGAAGAGCTCAAATGTTTCCACATTAAACATTGGAGGGACATTGGAGAAGACTACAGTTTGGTGGCAGAGTTTTGCAGGTTTTAATTCCTGGCACCTCCAGTTATGTTTGAAATCCTGGAGAGCCTCTGCCAGCCGGTTGGGCCAACATGGAGCTCTGTGGACCCGACTCAGTTTAAGGCACCTGCACAGTTGTTTAAATCTGCTCAGAAGCATGAGGACTAGGTGCTTAAATTAATTTTATGGGAAGGAGGCATAGTTGCATGCAGGCTAGCCAAAGTTCAATCTCTGGCATTTCGAGGTAATTCAGGGAAGGGCGCCCCTGCCTGTGGAGAACTGTTGATGGTTTAGTGTAGAGAGAATAATAGAATGGTTGAGTTGGAAGGGATCCCGGGGGTCATCTAGTCCAACCCCCTGCAATGCAGGAACCTCAACACGCAGTCCCCCCCACCCCTTTTGAAAGCACAGGAAAGGACCCTGTGCTAGCTGTTTTATTAGGACACAATCCTCAGATCTTCCTACTCCTGAGAAATGGAGCAGGCCAGTGTTTCCCAAACTTGGGTCTCCAGCTGTTTTTGGACTACAACTCCCATCATCCCAAGCTAGCAGGACCAGTGGTCAGGGATGATGGGAACTGTAGTCCAAAAACAGATGGAAAGAGACCCAAGTTTGGGAAATCCTGGACGAGGCAATGTGTGAGCTCCTAAAGCTCTGGCCAAGGTAACTTCCTAGTTGTCTCCAGACTGGTATGCACTTTGTGAGGGACCATAATTTTGGAAGCAGAACGTCCTGAGTTCAAATCTCTGGAATTGCCTGCTTTCCAAAGGTATCAGGTTCCAGGTTCCATCTTTGCTTGAGAACTCCAAGAGCCACAGCCAATCAGAGGAGAGCAGCCTTCCCCAAACTGGTGCCCTCCAGATATCACAGAACTACAACTCCCATCTGTCCCCATCAGCTTAGCCAGGGGTCTGGGAGGATGGGCACTGCAGTCCTATAACATCTGGAGAAGGTTACAGTACACAATAACCCATTAGATCAGGCATCCCCAAACTGTGGCCCTCCAGATGTTTTGGTCTACAACTCCCATCATCCCTAGCTAACAGGACCAGTGGTCAGGGTTAGGGAATTGTAGTCCAAAACATCTGGAGGGCCGAAGTTTAGGGATGCCTGCATTCGATGAATCAATGAACTGACTTGGCATTTAGGCAACTCTCTCTGTTCTGTCAAATAATGGAAATCGTGACAGTCAAAACAAGTTCTAATTTGCAGTGTTGCTGTGCTTCCCAAAGCGAGGCTGATGGCTTCTCTACGTAAGAAGGAACTAGATATTCAGGCGCAAGAGGCCTTTGCTTCTGACCAGTGAGGAGGGAGATAAATTTGATTCAGTTACCATTTAATGGCAAATTAACAACAACAACAACAGCTTATTATTTATACCCCACCCATCTGGCTGGGTTCCCCCAGCCATTCTGGGTGGCTCCCAACAGAATACTAAAAACATGATAAAACATCAAACATTAAAAACTTCCCTAAACAGGGCTGCCTTCAGATGTCTTCTAAAAGTCAGATAGTTGTTTATTTCCTTGATATCTGATGGGAGGGTGTTCCACAGGGCGGGCGCTACCACCGAGAAGGCCCTCTGCCTGGTTCCCTGTAACCTCCCTTCTCGTAGGGAGGGAACCGCCAGAAGGCCCTCAGAGTTGGACCTCACTGTCCTGGCTGGATGATGGGGGTGGAGACGCTCCTTCTGGTATACTGGATTCACACGTCCCCAAAACAATATGGGAGCCAAGGCAGCTGTCCTTTGACATTTGCACTTTTCCGAATTTTGCAATGCAATTCTCCAGCCAAGTAAACTGCAAATGAATATACATATCCTAGGGTTAAATGTGCATACAAATGCATATGACGTACAAAAATCCATTGCACGAGGTGCATATATTTTGGCGGGGGGGGAGAGAGTATCAAATTCGCAATCAAATGCTCGTGAATTTTCATGAGGACTTTTCCCCAAGAAAAATTGCAAACTAATGCGGAAATGTGATGGAACCGAACATAAGATTGGGGAAAAAATAATCAGAAACCGGGACATAGATGCCCATCCATACTTCTGGCACAGCGGGAACCAAATTGGCAGGTGGGAGGAGCATAACCCTCTTGCACCCAAAACCTTTTCGTGAGAGTACTTCCCCCCATTCTTTCTCTGGCTACATTCCCCTCCAGTGTTGTCTCAAAGACCAGATTCAAACCCAATAAGGGGGGGGGGAGTGGCTGCAGGGAGAAGAGGGTTTGGGGGGCCAAGAGGCAGGAAACATAGCTGCCAAGTCTCCCGTTTTCCCCGGGAAATCCCCGTTTTCCCAGCTGTTCCTAGCTGAAAAAACGGATTTTTTTTGTTTTTCCCCGGTTTATTCTGGCGCAGTGGCCATTTTGGAACTGGGCGGAGCATGCTCAGAAGCAATTTTTGATGCTGCTCTGCCCAGTTCCAAAATGGCTGCAGTGCGACTTCTGGCGCAGCGGCCATTTTGGAACTGGGCAAAGCAGCATCAAAAGTCACTTCTGAGCATGCTCTGCCCAGTTCCAAAATTGCGGCAGCGCTACTTCCGGCCCAGTCCCTTATTTCTCTGACAGCAACTTGGCAGGTATGGCAGGAAAACAGCTCCCCGAATCTGCGACGCCTGCCAATTGCCCCCTCCAGCACCAGCTTGGATGGCTTTAAAATAAGATTAGACAAAATCACGGGGGAAGGGGACTCTCAGTAGCTGCTAAGCATGGCGCTACCTCTGCAGCTGGAGGCTGCAACGCTTCGGAAAAGGGGCATAGCGTAGGGGAGAAGATCAGATCCCAAATTTGCAAAGCCGCCCGCATGAGAAGGATACAGCAGCCATGCACCCTTTGATCCCAGCCTCACCTTTGCTGGCAAGGCTGGGATTGAGCCACTTGCAGCAGCCCTAGACCAGGAGTCAAAATACCAAAAAAAGAGGCAACTCGTCGACCAATTCCAACGGGTGAAATGTATCTGTTTTTATCTTTATAAACTATAACGACATGCGAGACAGTGATCCAAGGTAACCATACTGTTTTGGTTTGGTAACCCCTGCTCACATATGTGTATGACCCCTGTTCCACAGATTGTATACAAACACTAAGTTAAAAAACTGAGGAAGACCAAACCAAAACAGTATGATTACCTTGGATCATAGCTGCCAAGTACCCTGTTTTCCCCAGGAAACCCCCGTTTTTACTTACCTTTTCCCGGTGGTCCCCCGTATCACTTCGTCTCCCGTTTTTCTCCGTTATTTTCTCCTGCCAGCGGCCATTTTTTTCTTTCTGGTTTGCCCTTCTATGGGCACCAAAAATGGCCGCCGCCGGCTTCAAAGGTCGAATCTACGCATGTCCGGAAGTGCGTAGACGCGACTTCCGGTGTCGGCGGAGGCCATTTTTGGTGCCCATAGATGGGCGGAGCGACACCGGAAGTTGCATCTACGCACTTCCGGACATGCGCAGATGCGACTTTTGAAGCCGGCGGTGGCCATTTTTGGTGCCCATAGAAGGGCAAAGCGACACCGGAAGTTACGTCGATGCAACTTCCAGTGTCACACGGCTGCCGGTCCCGGATTCTGCAGTCCGGGACTTGGAAGGTAAGCCTTGGATCACTGTCTCGCATGTCATCATAGTTTATAAAGATAAAAACAGATACATTTCACCCGTTGGAATTGGTCAACGTGTTGCCTCTTTTTTTGGTATTTTGACTCAAGTCTGCAACACAGGGGGTTGTTTCATTAGCACTAGACCAGGAGTCAGCAACCTTTTTCAACCGTGGGCCACTGTCCACTGAGGTCCACTGTCCTCAGACCTTGTGGGGGGCCGAACTATATTTTTTTGGGGAAATATGAATGAATTCCTATGCCCCACAAAGAACCCAGAGGTGCATTTTAAATAAAGGCACACATACTACTCATGTAAAAACACGCTGATTCCCAGACTGTCTGCGGGCTGGATTGAGAAGGCGATTGGGCCGCATCCAGCCCCCAGACCTTAGGTTGCCTACCCCTGCCCTAGACACTTGGGCCAGATTCATATGCAGGTCAGTGAGGAATTGTTGCTTGTGTGCAAGGCAGTGCCCCTCTCGTCACAAATGGGAACTATTGTTCTGCTTCATGGCGTGTGTTTCGCCCTAGTTGTCCGCCCTGGCTGGACGGCGGGCAGCTGTCCTGATCCGTAGGGTTTGCTTGCATTCCACGTTCTTTGCTCATGCCTGCGAAGGGCGGCAGAACTTTACGGCCAGTCCTTCTGTTTAGCATTTCCTTGGCCCGGGAAGGCGGCCAAGAAAGAGAGGGGTGGGGGGGAGAGAGAAATGCTCTTTCGGGAGACAAATGAAGTTGGCTTGGCCAAGGCAGAAGTCCGAGGGCTCATTTATCTCCTTCCAGAGTAAACAACGGTGACATTGCTGCTCTGAAAACCAGTTTGGAAATAAGAGAGTCCTTCCTCAAAGCTATGAGGTTCGTGAATTGCAGCCGAATCTCATGGCATCTGTGGATGCGGTGGCCGGGTGGTGGAAACTTCCTCAGTCTGGGGGGCAGGGGGGAGATTTGATTAGGTCTGCATTTTGAAAGCACCCTTTAGCCAATTTGCACTTTCACGAGAACTCAAACACAGCCGCCCTTTTGACATTTGCACTTCCCACGGTTTTGCAGCGCAGCTCTCCGGGACACAAGCAATGCGTGTGCCAATGCATAGGCATGCAAAAGCGCATATAAGTGCAAAGAGCACACAAGAACAGGGGCGTCTTACCCATAGAGGTTAATGGCGCAGGGCGCCAGGGCACCAAGTTCTGGAGGGCACCAGGGAAGAGGCGGAGGCTGGACGCGGCACCTCCCGGCATCAGCTCGCTGCCCTCGCCCGCCTCTGCCATGTCTCACCAAAGCAGCACCGTGCCCAGAGCCTCCGTCTGCCGTGGCCACCGCGGCACGAAGCGGCCAGCTGAGCCGGGAGGCGCTGCGTCCAGCTTCCACCTCTTCCCCACCAGAGGAGCTGCCTTCCAGCCGCTGCCCACCTCCTCCAGCCCTGCCGGCAGCGCCATCCTCCCTTTAAAAAGGTGGACAACGGGGGGGGGGCACCGGAGGGAGCTTTGCACCACGGCGCTGGATATGCATAAGACGGCCCTGCATGAGAACATGCTGCGTGCATTGAAAAGCTTTGCACGATTAGGGTTGCCAGACTCAATCAATAGAGGACAGGACTTCTGTGCCTTTAATTGCCCTGCTCTCTTTTGATCTGGAATCCTTAAAGAGAAACCAGCAGGCCCTTTGCTTGGAAATGAATCAAAGGGTCTGCTGGTTTCTCTTTAAGGTTTCCAGACTCAAAAGAGAGCAGGGCAATTAAAGGCACAGAAGTCCTGTCCTCTATTGAGTCCGGCAACCCTATGCACAGTGTTCGCTGCTGAACAGCCATCAAATGCAAGGTGGAACATTATCCCTGAGCACCGGCGCATTCTGATGCAAACCTGCACAGTGTTGGTACAGGCAGCAGCTATGCAGGATTTCAGAAAGGGGTTGCTCCCCGCCCTTCCTGCAGGTGCTGGTGATTGATCCTGGGACCTTCTGCATGCAAACTCACCGGGCTGCAGTCTTTCCCCTAAAAAACAGAGCTACCAAACCAAATAACCAGTTCATCTAGCTCAGATTCTGTCCGTGAATCTGGGAGTTTTTGCAATTGCTCTCCCTGTGTGCTTCGACCCTCCCTGTAGCTGTTTTCCAGGCAACTTCTCCTCCTCCTCCATTCTTTCTGCACCAGCTTAGCCCAGGGGCCTCTCTTTCTTTCTCTCTCCCTCTCCCTGAGTTCCTCTGCATCCGTCTCTCCATTCAGCCTGCCAGGAGGACATTTCCCGGTCGACAGCAGTTTTTCTTAAAGATGCTCCTTTCTCGCAATATCTTCCTTTCCCAGGACCTTGCTTCAACGTGAAAACGGACCGTTTCCCACCGTGTAAAATTTCCAAAGTGTTGGCGGGAGTGAGATGTGAGGCAGGTAGAAAAAAACATCTGCATGTGAAAACGCTCCCCTTTATTCTTGCCGTCTTTCTTTCCGTTCTATCCTGTTTTGTTTTGCTAATCATCGTCCAGGAAAGGCCTTCATTCAATAAGAGCCCCGGCACGGATGTTTAGGAGAGAGTAGCCGTGTCATAAAGGCCCCTTTCCAGGTTCCTGTCTTTTCCTTGGCTCGGCTGCCCCAGAGGCGTCCAGATGACATCAACACACAGAGCACTTCCATTGTTGGGCAACAAGAGGTCCAAACCACAGGCCAGGATTGCGTCCATGAATGGGCTGACTCTCCAGAAAAATGTTCCTGAGAAGGGCCAATATTTGGAGAAAATATTCGGGGGGGGGATGAATGTTTTGCCTCTCCACTTCCCCAACAGCTTCTTTCCCCATCCATCCCTTCCCCACCTGGTTCTGGAGATGGTATCAAAGCACTATCAAAGATTCTTCTCCCCTCTGGATCCCCTTATCTTGGGGATTACGCCACTAGTTATCTCCCGCTTGGACTACTGCAATGTGTTCTACGTGGGGCTACCTTCGAAGGTGACCCGGAAACCGCAACTAATCCAGAATGCAGCAGCTAGACTGGTGACTGGGAGCAGCTGCCGGGGCCATATAACATCGGTCCTGAAAGACCTACATTGGCTCCCAGTACGTTTCCGAGCACAAGTCAAAGTGTTGGTGCTGACCTTTAAAGCCCTAAACAGCCTTGGTCCAGTATAGCTGAAGGAGCGTCTCCACCCCCATCGTTCTGCCCGGACACTGAGGTCCAGCACCGAGGGCCTTCTGGCGGTTCCCTCACTGAGAGAAGCAAAGCTACAGGGAACCAGGCAGAGGGCCTTCTCGGTGGTGGCACCTGCCCTGTGGAATGCCCTCCCGTCAGATGTTAAGGAAATAAACAACTATCTGACTTTTAGAAGACATCTTTTAAGACATCTTTTAGAAGGAAACTTTTAAGGTTTGATGTTTTATTGTGGTTTTTAATATTCTGTTGGGAGCCACCCAGAGTGGCTGGGGAAACCCAACCAGATGGGTGGGGTATACATTATTATTATTATTATTATTATTATTATTATTATTATTATTATTATTTCTTCCTGTCTGCCATAAAATATTTGAGCCCCTCAGTTGATGGGCATTGCCATTCAAGTTTTATTAAATTCCCACAAATTTCACATAAAATTTCAATCCATAATAATTTATTTTTGTTTGTTCTATCATCTTCCCATTCCATTTTGCGTGGTATTTTTTTTAGACAATATTATTGCTGCACCCTATATTCCCTTTTTTAATATATTTTGTTCAGCTTGGCAAGCCTGCCAGTGACATTCCAACTCCCAAAACATTTCCTTTCAGTCCCAGACCTTCAACTGTGTCATAGCTAGCCGCCACCAGCCATCAAAAGCCATCGATGACTACTTGTGCTCATTAAGAAAGAAAGGGCTGCTGTCACAATGTATTATTTCCCTGCGATCTAAAGATGTGCTGGGGGAAGGACCAGGGTTCAGTGGTAGAGCACGTGGTCTCCACTTAGTGTTGGGAAAAGCGAAACTCTGGAGAGCTGCTGCCGGCCAGTGTAGACAATATTGAGCTAGATGGACCAACAGTAAGCCAACAGCCTGGGTTCCTAGGGAGCTTTGAGGGTCTCCCAAACCTGGTGTCAACACCGCCCATTGATTTATCTTGAGAATTTGATGCAATTCCATTGTATATTATGCTGAGCTCTATTTATTCAAAGTAACTTATGATATTTATTTAGGTACCCTAAAATATATCCTACCTATTGGCGCTGAGGGCATCTTATTCCCCTCCCTCTCCTAATTTATTGTGCAAAACGATGCCAACCTTTGCTTGCCTTTCAGGTACATTTTTCTTTTACCATTTATTTCTCGGCGGAAAGCATACGAGTTCTTGGAGGAAGAAGCAAACGCCTTAAAAACTGAACGCGATGTTGGCATGGGGGGGGAATGATTAAAAAAGAGATGAATAACTGAACAAAAGCAATTGGTGTGGTGTGTTGATTCTGCATCAGGGTGGAGATACAATGGGTGGCATTCTATAAGGGTAGAGTCATTGAAGTTCATAGATAAGAACTGAGGTTCATTAATTTCAGTGGGTCTACTTTGAGTAGGGCATAGTTGACCAGAACCCAGTCATGCTCCTTTCAGCACATAGTTAAAGATGTATGAGTTGCAGCTAGGGATGAAGGAATGTGGCGATTTCCCTCCCGATCTGGCTTCATCGCAATCAGCGCTGTTTCCCTCCCACTGCAATTCGTTTTCTGCCAAGTACTGCATTTATTCCTCCCGCTTTGAAATTTCTTATGCAATTTAGGAAAAGAAACGCAACCGGTGAGATTGCAGAGGAAACGCCATTTAAACAAGGTGTGAGGAAAGTCATCCGCAGGGATTATTCAGTAAAGACTAAGGATTTAATTTAGCCGGTAATGTGCTCGGCTTCACTTACTTTAAAACGTGGAGAGTGAGCCCCAGTGTTTTTGGGGTGTGTGGCTCTGATCAGCCAGCTAATAACTGTCCTAAAGTCCTGTCCTCAATGACGATGCAGCAACTGTTTGCCCCATCCAAATATTAAGTGTTCCTGGAGCGAGAGAGTAAATGCATCATGCAGAAGAGGACTTCTCATCCCCACCCTTCCTTTGACACACATTTATCTATCTATTTATTTAGAGCATTTGTACCCCTGCTCTCCAAAAGGCTCCCAGAGTCACTTACATACAAAGCAAGACAGTCTACCCACAGGCTTACAGTCTGGGGAAAAATTCAAATCACCATCATCATCACCATAGCTGCCAAGTCTCCCGTTTTCCCCGGGAAATCCCCGTTTTTCCAGCTGTTCCTAGCTGAAAAAACGGATGTTTTTGTTTTTCCCCGGTTTATTCTGGCGCGGTGGCCATTTTGGAACTGGGCGGAGCATGCTCAGAAGCGACTTTTGATGCTGCTCTGCCCAGTTCCAAAATGGCTGCAGTGCGACTTCTGATGTGGCAGCCATTTTGGAACTGGGCAGAGCAGCATCAAAAGTCACTTCTGAGCATGCTTCGCCCAGTTCCAAAATGGCGGCAGCACTACTTCCGGTCTGCTATTTCCAGCCCGGTCCCTTATTTCTCTGACAGCAACTTGGCAGGTATGATCATCACACAACACACAAGGAAAAAGGGACAGGGAGGGATGAGGAGCATCAAACTCAATTTCTCAACAGTTGACCAGGTGGCACAGTTATAGAACCATAGAATGGTAGAGTTGGAAAGGACCGTTTGAGTCTTCTAGTCCAACCCCATGCAATACAGTATTGTTGTTGTTTGTGCCCAAGCTGGGGCTCGAGCCCACGACCCAGAGATTCAGGGGCAGGAGCTGGACGTCCAGCAAAGCTGGTGGAGTGTGAGCTCTGCTGCATCCCATGTTTCCCACTCAGGGAATGGCCCACCCCCAGGTGACAATTGTGGGGCGAGGACACCCGATGGAGCTGGCCTGCCCTGCCAGAGCAGATCTAATGGAGGGAGCCCCATGATCTCCAAAGCTTCCTTTTGCATGCCAACCTAGTGAAGGGAAAAAATTTTTTTTCTCTCCCTGCTGCTTCCAAGCAGGACAATGGAAACACCAGACTCCAGGGGCAGACAATTGTAGATTTGGAAAGGACCCCAAAGGGCATAGAATCATAGTCAACTAGTCCAACGCCCTGCAATGCAGGAATCTCAACATGTGGTACCCCATCCAATTCGAAACCATACCGGACCCTGCTTAGCTCTGCCAATGTGGCTGCAGTTTCATTGCTGCGCCACTCAGAGTGATGTCGACTACACCCAGCAAGCTCAAGGACCCTTTCCCGAAATCAACTCATCCTTTCCCTCCATCACATCGCTTTCCCCTTTCCTGCTTACGAAACGTGAGCCAGAATTGGAGCTCAACAACTAAAGAGGGTGAGATGCTGGAGGAAGGAGAGCCCATCAGCCTTCTCTGGGTTAATTCGCCTGCTGCTAAGGTAAGACTCCACCCCTCCCATTGGTTAGGTGCACAAATGGAGAGCTTGGGGGGGGGAACCCTTTTAAGAAGAACTGGTTCCAGTTCAACATGCCTGCAAAGGAACTAATTCCAGCTCATGTTTGGCCAGTGCCGGATTTACGTGCAAGCTAAACAAGCTATGGCTTACGGCCCCACTCTCTTGGGGTCCCCCAAAAAATAAAGGAAAAAACTGGATGTACATTTCCAAAAATAAGATTAAAAAATGAATAAAATAAAACCCACATACAGCAACAGTGTTTTGTGTTGTGAAGGCTCCTGTGATGTAAGTCATGGGCCCCGCCTGCTAGCCTGCTCCCTAAAACATCACTGGTTTGCTCCTTTCTAAATACAGGGTGCCTACATTCTGCATGTGCCAATGGCTTTGGATACCTATTAGGTCCATAAATGACCATATAGCATATATTCAACACAAAAAACAGCGACAACTTGTTGTTGACAAAGGACAGCTGGACATTATAAAGGGCCCCATTACCTCCAGGAGCTGAGGGCCTCATCAAACCAAAATCCAGCCCTGCGTTCAGCTCCTAGTTTGGTTCAAGTTCGTACAAAACATCCTCGGCTGTTTCAGCGTTCAGAATTTTCCAAGTTATGTGCTGAAGGATGAGAAAAGCTTAAAGAAGACTAAGAAAACATCTGCACACACACACACACACAGGGATAGCAGAATGCAAATAGCTTAATTAACCCCCCCAAACAATTATGATCTTTAAGATCCAAAGAGACCAAAAGAGGGTGGGATCATAGAATCACACAATTGTAGAGGTGGGAAGGGACCCAAGCGGTCATCTAGTCCAACCTCCTGCAATGCAGGAATCCCAGCTAAAGCATCCATGACAGATGGCCATCCAGCCTCTGCATAAAAAAGGATGGCGAGTCCACAGCCTCCTGAGGTAGACTGTTTCACAGTCGAACAGCTCTTACTGTCAGAAAGCCATGGGTTCGAGTCCTACCCTCCAGAGTAAGAGGAATCAAGCTTGCTCCATCCCCCAGGTGACCACCCTTCAGATGGTTCTCACACCTCTTCTAAGTATCTTTTTCCAGGCTAAACACCCCCAGCTCCTTCAACCGTTCCTCATCAGGTTTGGTTTCCAGACCCTTGATCATCTCAGTCGCCCTCCTCTGCACACCTTCCAGCTTGTCAACATCCTTCCTAAATTGTGGGGCTCAGAACTGGACTCCAGGTGTGGCCTGACCAAGGCAGAATAGAGCGGGACTATGACTTCCCTTGATCTGGATTAAGTAGAAATGGTTCGAACTTCTGCCCCCAAACAAACTCGATTGGTCAGTCCTGGGAATTACTTCCAGGTGTAGTTCAGAGGGGTTTTTTTTTTAACTAATTCGGGGAACTTCATTCAGGCAAACTGCATGAACTGCAGGCAGCATTCAGAACTGGCAACAGCTCAAGTCACTCAGTAAGCTACAAAACCGCAAAGATTTTCAAACCTTAAGGACTAGACGCTTGGCTTCCAATATTAATTGTGAATGTCAGAGGGCCAGGGAAGTGGACCCCCTGGAAAAGATGTGAAGGTGTTTTTCCTTCCTTCCTTCCTTCCTTCCTTCCTTCCTTCCTTCCTTCCTTCCTTCCTTCCTTCCTTCCTTCCTCCCTCCCTCCCTCCCTCCCTCCCCCGCTCCAGAAAACAAAGTGCCTTTAGACAGCCCTGAAGATTTATAGAGTTTAGGGGAATGGAAAAATGTTCCGTTTATATTACCGCGCCTTGTGCCACCCAGATTTCTGACAGCGGCAGGAGCAGAAGGGGAGCCAGGCCCTCTCTCCCACATCCAAAGCCACACTCTGTAAATATTTTATTAAGCATCTTCGGAGTCTCATAAATCTTATTTTCTTAAAACAGGAAAGTGCCGCCAGGCCGGCCACAGCAATAACAACAAGAGGGGCTTTGGGTGGGCGGGGGAGGGAAGCTAGAGATTGGCAATGGCCATCTTGGAAGGCGATGTCTGGAGAGTCTGGCTCGTGGAAAACACTTTGGGGAGAAGAAGGGGTGAAGGAGGTGGAAAATTGCACAGGAGGTGGGGCAGGCAATATGATCGATGGTTTGTTGCAGCTGCCCTACATGGAAGAGCCCAGGGAGGTTAGGAGAAATATGACTTTGGGAACAGGTTTATAAAATGCTGCTTGGGGTGGATAAACAGGAGAGAGCGATTTTCTCCGACTTTCGTAAGACTAGAACTCGGGTTGCCTCCATGGAGCTGATGGGCAGGAGATTAGCTAAAAGGTAAAGGGACCCCTGACCATTAATAATAATAATAATAATAAATTTATATTTATACCCCGCCCTCCCCAGTCAAAAACCGGGCTCAGGGCGGCTGACACCAACAGAACCACAATAAAACATAAAAACAATTAAAATACAGATTAAAATACAGTATTAAAATTTAAAGTGCAGCCTCATTTCAAGTAGGCCATAAGTGGCTGACACCAACAGAACCACAATAAAACATAAAAACAATTAGTTAAAATACAGATTAAAATACAGTATTAAAATTTAAAGTGCAGCCTCATTTCAAGTAGGCCATAAATCCAAGCCATGAGGGAGAAAAACACAGGGGTCAGGCTGAGTCTAACCCAAAGGCCAGGCGGAACAGCTCTGTCTTGCAGGCCCTGCGGAAAGATGACAAATCCTGCAGGGCCCTGGTCTCCTGGGAAAGAGCGTTCCACCAGGTTGCAGCTGCCCTACATTAGGTCCAGTCGTGACGAACTCTGGGGTTGCGTGCTCATCTCGCATTATTGGCCGAGGGAGCCAGTGTATAGCTTCCAGGTCATGTGGCCAGCATGACAAAGCCACTTCTGGCGAACCAGAGCAGCACACGGAAACGTCGTTTACCTTCCCGCTGTATCTATTTATCTACTTGCATTTTGACGTGCTTTCGAACTGCTAGGTTGGCAGGAGCTGGGACCAAGCAACGGGAGCTCACCCCGTCACAGGGATTAGAACCGCTGACCTTCTGATCAGCAAGCCCTAGGCTCAGTGGTTTAACCCACAGCGCCACCTGGGTCTGGGAGATTAGCTAATGGCCCACAATTAAGAGCACGGAATCCACTCCTGTTGTGGCTACAGACTTGTTTTGTTGTTGTTTTTGGGTTTTGTTCTGTTGTGGTTTTGACAAAGTAATAATAATAAATAAATAAGAATAAAAATGTGCAACCCCCCCCCCCACCGAGACCATTCCATTGTAACTTTCCAGCCTCCCAAAATTTCAACACCTCTTGCGATGGTTTGACGACCCCTTTCCGTTTTAACGGTACAAATTCAACAAACGACTTCCATATCTCCTCAGAATCATTTCTTCCGCATATTCTCCGTCTTACCTTAATGGCACATGTTAATTTATTTATCGTTAATAGCCAAATCACACACCCACATTCTTCCATTTTATATTCTGCTTGCGCATTCCCCTTCCTAGCTATCATAATTCATGACGCTGTCAATCAATTTGTGAGCAAGTTACAGGTAGGTAGCCGTGTTGGTCTGACGTAGTCAAAACAAAATTAAAAAAATCCTTCCAGTAGCACCTTAGAGACCAACTAAGTTTGTCACAGGTATGACAAGATATACCAACTAAGTTTGTCATAGGTATGACACGAAAGCTCGTACCTATGACAAACTTAGTTGGTCTCTAAGGTGCTACTGGAAGGATTTTTTTTTATTTCAATTTGTGAGCACGTCCGTCCTAGCCTGTGAACTATCCACCCCATCGTAAATCAATAATAAGGCTACCTCTGAACTTTCGGTCAGCTTTAACCTGGTGATTTCTGTTATCCCCTTAAACACCCTTTGCCAGAAAAATTGTACGTATTTACACCCCCACCACACGTGAACATAATTCCCTGTTTCCTGGCATCCCCTCCAACATACCGCCGAATATTCCTTGTTTATTTGATTTAATCTGACTGGTGTTAAATACAATCTTCAAACTAAATTATAATACTGTTCTTTTATTCTTACAGGCAACATTTTCAACGTACGTTTCTCCCATAATTTCCCCCAGCTGTGACTATCCATCTGCTTTCCCCACACCCCTTTTAATTGATCTTCTTGACCCTCCATTTCTAGTAATATTTTATAAGGCCACAGACTTGTGGGGTCGGACAAACTCACAGAGTCAGCTATGGGTTGGGGGGAATTTGACTCGTGCAAATTGGTTTGAGGTGCCTTCCTCCTGCCAGAACCAGTGGCCCTTTTAACACCAGGGAAGGGGGACGTTTTCCTCTGAGGGCCACATTCCAACTGAGGTAAAGTGTCAGGGGCCTGAGTCAAAACTGGTGTGCTGAGAGTGGAAGCCCCACATTCTCTCTCATACAGTTATACAAAGGTAAAAAGGTAAAGGACCTCTGGGCGGTTCAGTCCAGTCAAAGGTGACTATGGGCAGGGCCGTCTTTACCCAGGGGTGCAAAGGGTGCAGGGCACCCGGGTGCCGAATTCAGGGGGCGGCGGCAAATGCATACCCCGAGCTGCCAAGTACCCCGTTTTCCCCGGGAAACTCCTGTTTTTACTTACCTTTCCCCGGTGGTCCCCCGTATCACTTCGTCTCCCGTTTTTCTCCGTTATTTTCTCCTGCCGGCGGCCATTTTTTTTTTTCTGATTTGCCCTCCTATGGGCACCAAAAATGGCCTCTTGCCGGCTTGAAAAGTCGCATCTACGTATGTCCGGAAGTGCATAGACGCGACTTCCGGTGTCGTCGTCAGCCATTTTTGGTGCCCATAGATGGGCAGAGCGACACCGGAAGTTGTGTTGACGGACTTCCGGTCATGCGTAGAAGCGACTTTCGAAGCCGTCGACGGCCATTTTGGGTGCCCATAGAAGGGCAAAATGACACCGGAAGTTACATCGGCGCAACTTCCGGTGTCACACGGCTGCTGGTCCCGGATTCTGCAGTCCGGGACTTGGAAGGTAAGTGCATACCTACTGTATGTGCATACCTACTGCATACCCTATCAATTGGCGGCAGTGAAAAGCAATGGAGCAAAAGTCCTCGCCCCCCCTCCGTCGCTCTGTTACTCCGTAGCATCAAATATCAACAAGTCAACAAGTCAGGAAACTCAACAAGTCATCAACAAGTCAGGAAACAAAAGCAGTTTTCTTCGCTGTGTTGTTGTTACAGGTGAGTGATTTCGCCCCTAAAAAAAAGGTCAACAACTTTGGATTCCCCCCTCCCCCCAAAAAGTTAATTTGGGGGTGCTGGGCAGATCTTCACACTCCGGCGGCACGTATGCTGAAGACAGCCCTGACTATGGGGTTGCGGCGCTCATCTTGCTTTCAGGCCGAGGGAGCCGGCGTTTGTCCACAGACGGCTTTCCTGGTCATGTGGCCAGCAGGACTAAACCGCTTCTGGCGCAACGGGACATCGTGACGGAAACCAGACCGCACGGAAACACCGTTTACCTTTCCGTCGGAGCGGTACCTATTTATCTACTTGTGCTGGCGTGCTTTCGAACTGCTAGGTTGGCAGGAGCTGGGACAAAGCAATGGGAGCTCACCCACAAATGGGATTTGAACCGCCAACTTTCTGATCAGCAAGCAGAGGTGGAGGGTTTGAGACCGCAGAGAAGAGGCTCCACCTAGGAATCCACCTAGAGTCAAACCCTGCTTCTGCTCTACACGTTCCCCTGGGAGTAAGACCTGGCAAAAACAGCGAGAGATACTTTTGAGAAAAGGTACACAGGGTCATTTACTGAGCCCCACAGAATAAATCTGCTCCCTTCGCAATGGTCTGCTCTCGCACGCTGCCTTCTGCAAGAGGCTTTGCGTGCATGTGTGCTAATGAGCCGGCAAGAACAGCTCCCCCCCCCCAAAAAAAGAATAATTAAGTTTTAATATAGTGCTGGAATCCACAGCGGATCTGGTTGTGCTTATGAGAGAAGGAGAACATCTCTCAAGCACATCCAGGAAACATTGTCACTTGAGCAGTCTTGCAATCCTACGTGAATTTTCATACAATGGCATATGCCCTAACCAGGGACAGCCCGAATTCACATTTTCATTAGGAATGGAGGTCATGCAAATGAATATGAGCAGTATTTGCTCTTATTTTTAAAAGTCCACAAACATTATGTACATAACTACTACTACTACAGTCATACCTCATGTTGTGTCCACTGCGGGTTGCATTTTTCCAGGTTACGAAACCTGGAAGTGTTTACTTCTGGGTTTTGTCGTGCGCGCATGTGCATAAGCGTTCTGCGCTCTTCGTGCATGCGCAAATGCGCCGCTCGGGTTGTGGACTTTTCAGGGTTGAATGGCACCCCGGAACAGATTTGGTCCGCAACCCGAGGTACCACTGTATTTTCCACCTTGTTTTTGAGGTTTTCCTTCCACTGAATCATAGAATCATAGAATTTTTTAGAGTTGGAAGGAACCCTGAGGATCGTCTAGTCCAGTTCCCTACAGCGCAGGATTATTATTATTATTATTACTAGTGTCATTCAGCCCGTTTAATAAACGGGCGCTAGAGCATTCAGCCTTTTTCAGCGGCGGCGGTGCATGGGGGGCCGATTGGCCCCTCCCATGGCTGCCGTTTCGTCGGGGCGCTCCGCTGAGCCCAGCTGGCCAGCGGGCGCCCAGAAGAAGGCCGTGATTCGGCCTCTTTTGGCGGCGCCAGCGCGTTGGGGGGCGGCTGGCCGCCGCTTCGTCGGGGCGCTCCGCTGAGCCCAGCTGGCCAGCGGGCGCCAAGGAGAAGACCGTGATTCTTCTGAGGACTGCGAGGGAAACGGTAGGCAGAGGGGTGGGGGTGGGGAGAGCGTGTGTGTGTGTGTGTGTGTCAAGTCTCTGCATCCAATCCCTGTGTCCGTGGGGCACATGCGCAGTAGCGCGGACACAGGGACACAGGGAATCTGGACGCAGAGACACTTGCACTTTATTATATAGGATTATTATTTGTATCCCACCTTTTTCCCTAACAGAGACTCAAGGTGGTTTGCAGAGTAAATCTGGATTATTTTGAATGTTGCATGCAATATGCAATATGTTAAATGCAATATGCAGCCGTCCCATACAGGGATCGAACCTGCAACCTTGCTCTAACCAGCAGCAGCACAGTCTAACCATGTGAGCGACATTGAAGTTAATTACACAATCAATTACATTCATTTTGGCCATAGCAAAGATGGACAATGTAAGTGTTTGCAGAAGCCGAATTGCAGCTGAACGGAAACAGCACTGATTGCAAAAACCCCAGGGCGGCATGAAAGTTTACATCCCTCTCTGCAATCCTGTTGCGAACATTTGGGAAGAAGGCTTTTTAAAGCTAGTGGGGATTACTTCTGAGTAAATACACCTCTTGTGTATGCTGCTTTTTTGCCATTCTTTTTTTGCGCGCACATACAAACAGGCGCTGCTTTTCCACTGGGGGAAAGGTACACACACAATTCATTTCCGTTCCTGAGTAAACGAACCTCTTCCAAAGTATTGTCAGTTTTATTTTTAAAAAGGCAAAAGAGAGACACGATTTGTAGAGGAGCCAGACAAACTCGGCAACTGCTCGGAGTTTTTGCCATGCGTGAGAGCGGTGTGCACATGTGTCCATTCTTCAACACCCACTAAAACAACGCTCGATGAATCCCCTAAAAGGCGGTAGAGAGGGATGTGGGAGCCGGAATAAAATTTGTGAACAGATTTTCCTTCCAAGCTGGCTTGGGGTGATTCGCAAAACCTTGGTGACAGCTTTGGGAGAAACTTGAGTATGACTGGGTCATTAAGGCGGCACAGCAAAGGGGATGGGGCGTGGGTGCCCTGGGCCACTTTTATAAAGTGACGGAGGGAATTGTTTTAATTATCACCCGGCAGTCTCCCATGAGGTCATCGCTGCTACAGCTGAACTGTATAACCAGACCTACCATGTTCCCGTGAGAGCTCTCCTACCATGAAGGTTGCTGTGGTTCTGGCAGGGCCGGGGCAAAATATCTCGGCACTGGGGATCCCTAGTGGGGAGCCTGTGGCCTTCAGGTGCCATTGCTGGGCTCCAGAAAGCATCAGATTCAGCTAGCTGAAGTGGAAGATAACCAGAGCATGGATCACTCTGACGAGACAGTCTGCGAGCAGGGAGGGTCTCATCCTGCGTACCAGATGGAGCTGGTAGACAGCTGCCTTGGACACAGAACTGACCTGTGCCTCCATGGACAGCTGTGAGCCCAAAATGACTCCCAGGCTGCGCACTTGGACCTTCAGGGGCACAGTTACCCCATTCAGGACCAGGGAGTCCTCCACACCCACACCCCTGTCCTCCCAAAAGAATCATAGAATCATAGAGTTGGAAGAGACCACAAGGGCCATCCAGTCCAACCCCCTGCCGAGCAGGAAACACCATCAAAGCATTCTTGACATATGCCTGTCAAGCCTCTGCTTAAAGACCTCCAAAGAAGGAGACTCCACCACACTCCTTGGCAGCAAGTTCCACTGCCGAACAGCCCTTACTGTCAGGAAGTTCTTCCTAATGTTTAGGTGGAATCTTCTTGTAGTTTGAATCCATTGCTCCGTGTCCGCTTCTCTGGAGCAGCAGAAAACAACCTTTCACCCTCTTCTATATGACATCCTTTTATATATTTGAACATGGCTATCATATCACCCCTTAACCTTCTCTTCTCCAGGCTAAACATACCCAGCTCCCTAAGCCGTTCCTCATAAGGCATTGTTTCCAGGCCTTTGACCATTTTGGTTGCCCTCTTCTGGACACGTTCCAGCTTGTCAGTATCCTTGAACTGTGGTGCCCAGAACTGGACACCACAAGAGTACTTGTCTTGTCAGGATTCAACCTCAATCTGTTGAGCTTAGCTGTGATCAACAGGGTGTTTGTACATAACACAGCAGAAGACAAGCAACTTGACATCACCAGGAAGGTTTGCCATTGGCCTCTGCCTGACATGCTGGAAAGCTGCTGCCAGTTGGTGCCGACAACTCTGACCTCGATGGGCTGGTGGGCATCATACCTGCCAAGTTGCTGTCCGAGAAATAAGGGAGCGGGCCAGAAGTAGCAGACCGGAAGTAGCGCTGCCGCCATTTTGGAACTGGGCGGAGCAGCATCAAAAGTCACTTCTGAGCATGTTCCGTCCAGTTTCAAAATGGCCGCCGCGCCAGAATAAACCGGGGAAAAACAAAAAACAACAACACGTTTTTTCAGCTAGGAACAGCTGGAAAAACGGGGATTTCCCGGGGAATACGGGAGACTTGGCAGCTATGGTGGGCATTTGGTTCGGTTTCTCTCCGACTTGCTTAGGCTTAGAGCGGACTCTTTGCAAGCCCCGAGCCAACAGAGGAAGGAAACTTTCGATACGGGAGATTGCGGAGACTTGTGCAACTAAGAAGCCACTCCAAGACACACATTAGATTTTGGCAGGCTGCGATGTTGTGTTCTGGAAAAGGTGTTCAAGGCAGGGCTGCCTCCGCTCTGCCAATATCCTCGGGGCAAGACTGTTCCGCTCGCTCCTCTTTCCCTGAGTGTGAAGGGACGGCACTGCCATGGGTGACCTGTCTTTACCCCGCTGTGCCATTGACCGCTTCTAGGCATCGGCACTTGCCAGGCCTGGAGGGAAAGAAAAATAAACTCACTGCAAGCCACCTTGCGGGGAGGGGGAGCCTTCCGAAATTCTCCGTCCTGGGTTTGGAGGCGCCTAATCCTCTTATCCCTGAAGCAGGGTCGTGATCCTGCATCCAGGATGAGCAAAGGCGTCCTCTCCATCAGGGAGCTCGCTGCAAAGACTCAGAGGCCCTTGGTCAGCTTGCCTGTGCCTTGCGATTTTTGCACGGTTCTACCAATGCCGGATTTAAGTATAAGCTTAACAAGCTCTAGCTTAGGGCCCCACTCTCTTGGGGGGGGGCAAAAAAATTTAAAGGGGGGGGGGAAACACTGGATGTACATTTCCAAAATCTATATGTATAAAAATGTAGAGGGTCCAAGTTTGTTAAAACCGCTTGCCCGATCGCGGTCAAATTCGCCCACAACGTCACATGGGTATAGGCGAGTGTTTCCATGCACATAGATTGGCCACATGTCACACCTGTGCCACGAAAACCAGGTAAAACCCACTGGTTTGGAACCCTGAAATCAGAGGGCCGGGGAAGCTGGGAAATAGAAGGCAAAAGAGGTCGCAACACAGCGCCCTCTAGCAGCGGCTACACTGGTACTACAGCTAGAAAACATTGGCCCTCTAGTATAAGATAAAAAACAAATAAAATAAAGCCTACATACAGCAACAGTGTTTTGTGTTGTATAGGCTTCTATGATATAAGTCATGGGCCCCGCCTGCTAGCCTGCTCCCTAAAATATTACTGATTTGCTCCTTTCTATATATAGGGTGCCTGCATTCTGCTATTTATAATTACTAGCAGTTTGCAGTATTTTATGGGACCCAGGTGGCGCTGTGGGTTAAACCACAGAGTCTAGGGCTTGCTGATCAGAAGGTCGGCGGTTCGAATCCCTGCAACGGGGTGAGCTCCCATTGCTCGGTCCCAGCTCCTGCCAACCTAGCAGTTCGAAAGCACGTCAAAATGCAAGTAGATAAATAGGTACCGCTCCGGCGGGAAGGTAAACGGCGATTCCGTGCACTGCTCTGGTTTTGCCAGAAGCGGTTTAGTCCTGCTGGCCACATGACCTGGAAGTTGTCTGCGGACAAACGCCGGCTCCCTCGGCCTATAGAGCGAGATGAGCGCCACAACCCCAGAGTCGGACACGACTGGACCTGATGGTCAGGGGCCCTTGACATTTTTTTTTAGTTTGCATCATATATTTACACCTATTATTATTTCATGGTTACAGGTAGGTAGCCGTGTTGGTCTGGGTCGAAGTAAAATGAAAAAATTCCTTCAGTAGCACCTTAAAGACCAACTAAGTTTTTATTTTGGTATGAGCTTTCGTGTGCATGCACACTTCTTCAGATACCTTCTTCAGATAATACTTCAGATTATTATTTCATGTTATAGTAAATTCCTAGAGACTAGATTATGAGTCTTTGTAAACTGTGTTTCTAAAGGAACTTTTGCTATTGCCAAATGCCAATGTGTTTGCATTATTAAGTTTGTTAAGAAAAAAAATCATTTTAAGTTAGAGCTTAATAATTATTTCGCTATTAATATACTTTTTCTGAATTGTATTTCACTATCAATATACTTCTCCTTAATTGTATTTCAGTTCAACAATTATTTTGATAAAATACATATTTTGTTATGTGCAATTAGCTTTCGATACCTATGAGGTCCATAAATTACCATATAGCATATATTCAACACAAAAAACAGTGACAATTTGTTGTTGACAAAGGACAGCTGGACATTATAAAGGGCCCCATTACCTCCAGGAGCTGAGGGCCTCATCAAACCAAAATCCAGCCCTGCCTGTGCCTTGCGATTTTTGCACGGTTCTCCTGATTGATTGAGTGAGTGAGTGAGTGAAAAGTCTTGAAAGATCTACATTGGCTCCCAGTACGTTTCCGAGCACAATTCAAAGTGTTGGTGCTGACCTTTAAAGCCCTAAATGGCCTCGGTCCAGTATACCTGAAGGAGCGTCTCCACCTCCATCATTCTGCCCGGACACTGAGGTCCGGCACCGAGGGCCTTCTGGCGGTTCCCTCATTGAGAGAAGCCAAGTTGCAGGGAACTAGGCAGAGGGCCTTCTCGGTGGTGGCGCCTGCCCTGTGGAACGCCCTCTCAACAGATGTCAAAGAGGAAAACAACTACCAGACTTTTAGAAGACATCTGAAGGCAGCCCTGTTCAGGGAGGCTTTTAATGTTTAATAGATTGTTGTGTTTTATTTTTCTGTTGGAAGCCACCCAGAGTGGCTGGGGAAACCCAGCCAGATGGGCGGGGTATAAATAATATATTATTATTATTATTATTATTATTATTATTATTATTATTATTATTATATGTCTCTTTTCCAGCTGTGCCCAAAATGGCTCACAGCAATGACCCCAAACCATCAAAATAGGAAGCAATGAAATTACAAAGATAGAAAATGCAGAGGAAAGGGTAAAAGAGTATTGGGAAATCATTCATAATGAATTGGGAAAAAAATGTTTAAAAGTACTTTTCCAAAAACAACAACAACACCAGAATCCTTTTTGTTGGGGGTAATTCAGACGGAAAGTCCCAGGTGTCAAAAAAGGTTATTTATGTATGCTGCTACTGCGGCCCGTGTTTGTTAGCCTCAAAATGGAAAAAAGAGCGAGGTCCCAACTAAAGAGGAACGGCAACTTAAACTGATGGAATATGCGCAGCTTCCGGACCTGACATATAGAATAAGAGAACAAGAAGAACATATGTTTAGAGAAGATTGGAAAATGTTTATTGAATATATGGGGAGAAATTGTGTACACTTGAAAATGTTGGCAGCATTAAGATAAATTCAACAGTGTAAATAAGTTTTGATGGAAGTGGTCAGGGGACTTTCATACAGGGAGCCTCCCCCCATCCTGTTGACCAGCTCTCCGCCCAGTGAGAGCAGCAGCAGTGGGTCAGGTGGGGGGAATGAGGAAGTTAGGGGGTTGGAGGTGGCAAGGCTCAGTGATGTTGGAGAGCCTTTGCCTTGACCAAGAGGTGGAGGGGAACAGGCAGCCCCTTCCGGCGTCCGAATTAAGGCGCGCCACTAAACGTAAGGTCGGGAGAAGGCGTTTTGGGGTGCCCAAACTCTTATGCTGGTCACGCAACAGGAAACGCCCACTCCCGGATTCTGCAAGTGACTAGGAGGTCATATTTTCTGCTATCTTTGCACTGTAAATAGTATGCACAATACAGTGGTGCCTCGCTAGACGAATTTAATTCGTTCCACGGGTCTTTTCTTATAATGAAAAATTCGTCTAGCGAATCCCATAGGAATGCATTGATTTTTTTTGGATATTTTTTTTTTTGCCCATAGGAACGCATTAATTGAATTTCAATGCATTCCTATGGGAAACCATGACTCGCTAGACGAATTTTTCATAAAACGAATTCGTCTAGCGAGGCAACCTCCGCTCGAAAAAGCCTTTCGTTAAGCGGAAATTTCATTAAGCAGGGCATTCGTTAAGCGAGGCACCACTGTAAAACCTTTAAAGACAAGTAGGGACTTGGGCGTCCTTACTCGAGAGTAGCCGCAACAACACCATTACAGATGCAATGATGGAATACAGTGGTACCTCGCAAGACGAATGCCCTGCAAGACAATTTTTTCGTGAGACGAATGCGTCTTGCGATCTGATGGTGACTCACAGGACAAATTCATTTTGTGAAAAATTCATCTTGCGAATCGCGGGTTCCCATAGGAATGCATTGAAATTTAATTAATGCATTCCTATGGGCAAAAAAAGAAATTTCAATGCATTCCGATGGGAAACCGTGATTCGCAAGACGAATTTTCTGCAAAACGAATTGACTCGCGGAACAAATTAAATTTGTCTTGCGAGGTACCACTGTACTGAATGGTTTAGTTCATGGGTAGGCAAACTAAGGCCTGGGGGCCGGATCCGGCCCAATCGCCTTCTAAATCCGGCCCGCAGACGGTCCAGGAATCAGCATGTTTTTACATGAGTATAATGTGTGCTTTTATTTAAAATGCATCTCTGGGTTCTTTGTGAGGCATAGGAATTCATTCATATATATTTTTTTCAAAATCTAGTCCCAGCCCCCTGCTGAAAAAGTTTGCTGACCCCTGGAAAAGAGGGTCAGGCGTAACCCTGAATAAATGGCAAGCCTGGCTTCAAAATGTGTTGTGGGCCTGTTTTTTGTAGGGTTTGCCTTGCTGTGATGCTGGTATGTTTCCAGGGTGAGGAACTTGCTTTCGCCTGCCCCAAATGTGGAGCAATCAGGAGGCTTGCCAAAAACAAGGGCGTGTGAAGTCAGCCATGGGGAGGAAAAGGGTATTTCCCCCCAACCCTCTTGATGTGCATTTACGGGTTTCCTTTTGACAAATTGGAAGCAAGTGCAGACAAACTGTAACAAACAGAGACGAGGAAGCAGATAAGTGCTGCTTTGTATGGTCATGCCTAAAACACATTAGCCCAGTTTCCTGTTCCCAAGAGAGGACAGCCTCTGGGAAGCTCGCAAACAGGGTATCGAAGCGATAGGCTTTCCTCTCTTTCTTTTTGGCCTGCTCCATCAGGCCTGCTGTCCTTAAACCATACCTGCCAAGTTCCTCTCTGAAAAATAAGGGACAGGACCGAAATTAGCATACCAGAAGTAGCGCGGCGGCCATTTTGGAACTGGGCGGAGCATGCTCAGAAGTGACTTTTGATGCTGCTGTGCCCAGTTCCAAAATGGCTGCCGCACCAGAAGTCACACTGCAGCCATTTTGGAACTGGGCAGAGCAGCATCAAAAGTCGCTTCTGAGCATGCTCCGCCCAGTTCCAAAATGGCCGCTGCGCCGGAATAAACCGGGGAAAAACAAAAAATCCGTTTTTTCCGGCTGTGGACAGCCGGAAAAATGGGGGTTTCCCGGAGAAAACGGGAGACTTGGCAGCTATGCCTTAAACAGGTGGCTCATCATGATCAGGCCAAGGTTTCAACTATTCTATTCCGAACTTAAAAATGGAAAGCGTAATGCTGATGGTCAACAAAAGAGGTTCAAAGGCTCTCTCGAGGCAAATTGTTAAAAATGTAACACAATCTTACTCGGCTACGAGGGATCGTCAAAGAAGAAGAAGAAGACCATTCCACTGGGGAAACTGTCAGCGCTTTGAACAGTGCCACACTGAAGGTGAAGAGAGCTCCCGTCTCTCAAATCCAGCTCCGGCTCACCCTTCTTTTCCCATTGACCCCAATGCCCCTGCCTGCAGCCAAGGCCAACAGGGAGACTGCAAGCAGAAGGGAAATCTCATCCCCCTTGTGATAGCTTTCTCAGCTGCCAGCGAGGAATGCTCATTTGCACGCTTTGTGGGGTCGTTGCCTTGAGCTGCCCCTGGCTCAGCTCCAACAAGCAACAAGGCTAAATCCTGCGCATTCCCAAAGTCTTGGGAGCGGGGTGGCGCAGTGGGTCAGTGCATCCGGCTGTTGACCAAAAGATTGGTCGTTCGAGCCCACCCAGGGAACGGCTGCGGGCAGGATTCCTGAATGGCATATTAAACCGATCCTGGTCCGACTGCACTGGCTACCAATGAGTTTCTGGGCCCAATTCAAAGTGCTGGTTTCAACCTTGTTATTGTTGTTTAGTCGTTTAGTCATGTCCGACTCTTCGTGACCCCATGGACCATAGCACGCCAGGCACTCCTGTCTTGCACTGCCTCCCGCAGTTTGGTCAAACTCATGTTCGTAGCTTCGAGAACACTGTCCAACCATCTCGTCCTCTGTCGTCCCCTTCTCCTAGTGCCCTCCATCTTTCCCAACATCAGGGTCTTTTCCAGAGAGTCTTCTCTTCTCATGAGGTGGCCAAAGTATTGGAGCCTCAGCTTCAGGATCTGTCCTTCCAGTGAGCACTCAGGGCTGATTTCCTTCAGAATGGATAGGTTTGATCTTCTTGCAGTCCATGGGACTCTCAAGAGTCTCCTCCAGCACCATAATTCAAAAGCATCAATTCTTCGGCGATCAGCCTTCTTTATGGTCCAGCTCTCACTTCCATACATCACTACTGGGAAAACCATAGCTTTAACTATACGGACCTTTGTCGGCGAGGTGATGTCTCTGCTTTTTAAGACGCTGTCTATGCATCTTATTATTGGATCTTTATTTGCAGCTGCAACTAAAACATTTTAAAAGGCGAAAGATTTATATGATCTGAAGAGAAACCAGAGTAACTAAACCAGAGCAACTAAAACGTTTTAAGTGTGTTTTAAATGCAATATACAAATGGGACACTAGATGGCGATGGTGAGCCTTATGGAAAATTTGATGTCCTGTATTTTTAAAAACACTTAAAAAAAAAAAAGCATTTTCAGAACGCTTCTTATATGCGTGTAGATTCATTCCACCTTGGTCTCCATTTCTCTTTTTTCCCTGTCTTGAATGTTCAGTTCTGCATATTTGTAATTTTTTAAAAAAAATCCTCTTGAAAATCCACCAGCATTTTAATGTGACTTTCTCCTAATAAACACATTTTTGTATGCAATTTTGCCTTCCCCCCCTTTTGCATTGATTCCCTCCGATAAATTGGTGTGTTGCATGTTATTTTCACGGATATACAGTACACATTTATATGCACAATGCATGTTAGTATATGCATTTTTGTACGTATTCCTTGGTGGGAGAAGATAAAATCCAGGATCTCTTGCTGGAGACTCATCAAAAACCCAACTGAGCTCTAGTTAGGTGAAAATCCATGGAGGACTTTGGCAAAGATACTGGAATGGCCAGTGTTTTGATTACAGGTGTGTCAGTGAGAACACTTTCCTGGCACAACTGATCTTCTTCTTCTTCTTCTTCTTCTTCTTCTTCTTCTTCTTCTTCTTCTTCTTCTTCTTCTTCTTCTTCTTCTTCTTCTTCTTTTTCATTTGTAGCCGAGTAAGATTGTCTTCCATGAACACGGTCTTAACAGTGAGTCCGTAAGTGACTGTGGAGGGCAATTTTGGATCCCCACATCCTTCCGCAGTGGGACATAGGTTTCCGGGCAGGAGTCGATCACGGTGAGGGTTTGCCAAACGCTCTTCCTCTTAGCATGTTTCTCCTTTTCGTCCTGAGTTCAAGCGTCTTCAAAGCCCATGGCACCTTTGGTAAAGGCTGTTCTCCAACTGAAGCGCTCACAGGCCAGTCTTTCCCAGTTGTCAGTGTTTATACTACATTTTAAAAGATTTGCCTTGAGAGAGTCTTTGAACCTCTTTTGTTGACCACCAGCATCACGCTTTCCATTTTTAAGTTCGGAATAGAGTAGTTGCTTTGGAAGACGATAATCAGGCATCCGAACAACATGACCAGTCCAACGAATGTTGAGGAATCATTGCTTCAACACTGGTGATCTTTGCTTCTTCCTGTACACTGGCATTAGTTCACCTGTCTTCCCAAGTGATGTGTAAAAAATTTCAGAGACACAATTGATGGAATCTTTCAAGGAGTTGGAGATGGCGTGTGTAAGTGGTCCATGTTTCACAAGCATATAGTAAGGTTTGGTAGTACAATTCAGTCAAACCTCGGGTTGTGTTCACTGCGGGTTGCGTAGTTTCGAGTTAAGTACTCGGCGGACCCAGAAGTGTTTACTTCCGGGTTTCGCTGTGCACGCATGCGCAGAAGCATTCTGTGCGCTGCCACGTGCGCAGAAGCACTCTATTGGTGCTTCGTGCTTGTGCTAATGCACTGCTCGGGTTGAGTACTTTTCGGGGTGCGAACAGCACCCCGGAACAGATTGTGTACTCAACCTGAGGTACCACTGTAGTTTTGCAAATGAACATTTTTGTTTCCCTGCGAATGTCCCGGTCCTCAAACACTCTGCACTTCAGTCGGGAGAATGCTGCACTCACAGAGCTCAGGTAATGCTGGATTTCAGCATCCATGTCGGACCTTGTGGAAAGATAACTGCCTAGGTAGGAGAAGTGATTGACACTTTCCAACGTTACACCATTGGTTGAATTTGTGGCGCTGCAGAGGGGTTGTTTTGTGCATGACAGGCAGGCAGGCACCTTAAACAACAGGGACAAAATGACTTGGGAAATCAAAAGTTATATTGGTTTGATCAGCGTTTCTCAACCGCTGTTCCGCGGCACACTAGTGTGCCGCGAGACGCTGGCTGGTGTGCCGCGACGTGCCGTGGCGAGAAGGGCGATTTGCTGCCTTGTCACGTGCCTAGTCACGTGCCGTGACGAGAAGGCGGCCGCCATTAGGGGGCGCTGACCCGCCGTAAAGGAAGCCGGCCGGGGGACTTCCGGGTTGCCGCGGACCGCTCCAGACGCTCCCTGACGAAGCTCCGGGGAGCGCTACTCTTTGCGGGGTGAAAACGGGCGGTTTTGAGGCTTCAAACCCCCGTGTGAGGAACAGGGGGGACTCCCTGCCTAAAGAGGGGCTGCAGGGCGTTGGAGGGGTTCCCGCAACGGACTGCGAGGTCCAGAAGGGGATCACAGATGCCGGCTGCAGCTCTCTCCCTCCCGCACTGAGAAAGCCTGGCTGCTGAAGCGCACAAGCAGCAAAACCTCCGAAATAAGAAAGAACCGGGACCTGCATAAAAGGTTGGTGCAACTCTACCCTACTGCAACTCTTCAGAATTAAAGAGGCTATGTATCTGTAGAAGTGCAAAGAGATTTAAAAAAAGAGATACTTGAAAAGCATTCAGAAAGATACTTTTAAGAGGCGCTTAAAAGAAACATTCCAAACAGACTGAGAGAGGGCAGAAGGGAGCCTTGCTTGCCTTGGAAAGAGATTGCAAACAGTGGAGGAGTTTTAAGAAATAAAAATAAAGAGGGGGTCAACTTTGATGTATTTAGATAACTGCAATATAGGCACAGAGTTAAATTTTTTAACTTTTTTAATGGTGGTGTGCCTCGTGATTTTTTTCATGGAACAAGTGTGCCTTTGCCCAAAAAAAGGTTGAAAAACACTGGGTTAGATTCACACAATTTAGTTTTGCTTGTTAAGCAAAATGTGTGCAAAACCATGTAGAAATCATTAAAAATTATTGCAGAGTGCTTGCAGAGAGATTTATTACTGTTATCATCATCATCATAGAATCATAGAGCTGGAAGAGACCACAAGGGCCATCCAGTCCAACCCCCTGCCGAGCAGGAAACACCATCAAAGCATTTCTGACAGATGCCTGTCAAGCCTCTGCTTAAAGACCTCCAAAGAAGGAGACTCCACCACACTCCTTGGCAGCAAGTTCCACTGTCGAACAGCTCTTACTGTCAGGAAGTTCTTCCTAATGTTTAGGTGGAATCTTCTTTCTTGAAGTTTGAATCCATTGCTCCGTGTCCACTTCTCTGGAGCAGCAGAAAACAACCTTTCTCCCTCCTCTATATGACATCCTTTTATATATTTGAACATGGCTATCATATCACCCCTTAACCTTCTCTTCTCCAGGCTAAACATACCCAGCTCCCTAAGCCGTTCCTCATAAGGCATCGTTTCCAGGCCTTTGACCATTTTGGTTGCCCTCTTCTGGACACGTTCCAGCTTGTCAGTATCCTTCTTGAACTGTGGTGCCCAGAACTGGACACAGTGCTCCAAGTGAGGTCTGATGAGAGCAGAATACAGAGGTACAGAGGTACTATTACTTCCCTACATCTAGATGCTATACTCCTATTGATGCAGCCCAGAATTGCATTGGC
This sequence comes from Zootoca vivipara, assembly GCF_965207765.1. Lineage (NCBI taxonomy): Eukaryota > Metazoa > Chordata > Lepidosauria > Squamata > Lacertidae > Zootoca > Zootoca vivipara. The sequence continues at coordinate 89,768,763 of NC_142589.1, read as the reverse complement.
TTTTTTAGCTGCTGCATCACACTGCTGACTCATGTCAAGTTTGTGGTCTACCAAGACTCCTAGATCCTTTTCACATATACTGCTCTCAAGCCAGGTGTCTCCCATCCTGTATTTGTGCCTTTCATTTTTTTTGCCCAAGTGTAATACTTTACATTTCTCCCTGTTAAAATTCATCTTGTTTGCTTTGGTCCAGCTCTCTAATCTGTTAAGGTCATTTTGAAGTGTGATCCTGTCCTCTGGGGTATTAACCACCCCTCCCAATTTGGTGTCATCATCATCATCATCATCATTATGCATTACCTGAGATGTTCAGAAGGTAAAATGGTAATGATTTGGTTTTCCGAAAGCAACTGATGTCCTTCTTCGTCAAGCGATCAAGCTGAATCTTGCCCAGTCACAAACATAATAGCAGATATGAATTCCTCACATCCAAAAACAAAATTTTTAAGACCCCTCACTGAAGAAATCTGCAAAAAGTAAGTTTTGGCCCCCTAAAATGACACATGCTACTGGCGCTCCCCAGTTTTGCTGGAGTTCAAGCTCCTGTTAGACCCAGCCAGGTCAGGGGTGACTGGGACTGAAGTCTTGAAAGATGTGAGTGGGTACAAACTCTCCATCACTGGTTTCTTGCTCCAGAGGAGCCGCCTTGTCGCTTGGACAGCGTGGAGAGTTTGGGTTTGGAGGAGGAGCATTAAAAGCTTTTACAAGGTTTGGAGTCCTCGCCCGCCTGCTTCTTGGGTTGCCTCCAGTCCTGACTTTGGGGATTCGTCTTCAGCCTATAGTGGTCAAAACAGAACAAAAACCAGCTACTACACGTACGCAGAGGCTGGCTCTGGCCTCCGGGACTTTCTGGGCCAAATTTCCATGTTAATAAAACACAACACCCAGTGTGATAATCGCTTAGCAAAACCTTTATTGGATCCCTTTCCCTTCCCAAACTGCAGGGCAAGGGCTGTTTACTGGTTAGAGAAGGAATTTCGAGCCAAGTATTGGGACCACACTTAGGCACCCCAGTTGAACCCAGCTTGCTAGCAGGGTTTCTTTTGCAAAGTATAATTGCACACCGAAATGAAGAATGCCTGTATGTATGTTGCCGAAAGGGTTTAACATTGGAAATTTCCATCAAAGCATGCTGAAGCTCTCTCTAATCTGTACCTGGGTTGATAAGGAACTTTTGATGTTCTCTGCTGGCCTTCACATGAGTGTTTAACCTTAGATCATGCGATTAAGGTTGTTGTTGTTGTTGTTGTTGTTCTTGTTGTTTAATCGGTGAGTTGTGTCTGACTCTTTGTGACCCCATGGACTAGAGCAGGCCAGGCACTCCTGTCTTCCACTGCTTCCCACAGTTTGGTCAAACTCATGTTCGTAGCTTCGAGAACACTGTCCAACCGTCTCGTCCTCTGTTGTCCCCTTCTCCTTGTGCCCTCCATCTTTCCCAACATCAGGGTCTTTTCCAGGGAGTCTTCTCTTCTCATGAGGTGGCCAAAGTATTGGAGCCTCAGCTTTAGGATCTGTCCTTCCAGTGAGCACTCAGGGCTGAATTCCTTAAGAATGGATAGTTTTGATCTTCTTGCAGTCCATGGGTTTAAGGTATTCAATTGCAGATCACCATCTTGAAGGGAGTTGCCTGTAAGTCTTTCTCTGAACATTACAGAAACTACAACAGATGTGATAATCTCTCCAGGAACTTCATAGCCTGAAGCTGGATGCAGGCTAATGCAAGTTATGGGAAAGACAGAGATTTGAATTTTACTCTGATCGTAATTACGTTACATATATTTAAGAGGAAGTACCTCTGCTTGGATATTATGGAATTATTTGGATGTATCATTGATGTTTTTGTACCTGTTTTGGCTAGTAAAGCTTTGAATCATAATTATGGGTCTGGACATTTTTTTTTATTCCAAAAGGATTCCGTTTTCTGCATCCAATTGCTTCATGCTGTGCCATATTAATATCTGCAATATATTTCGCTCGTTTCCCAGGATATGTAGAAGTTAAGATTCGGTAAATGCATTTGGAAGGAGAAGGTATCAGAAAGGACTATATCACTTTAGCAACAGGGAGAGTGTTGTCTGTTCGGGAGAAGGATTGTAGCTTAGCAAAAGAGTTTTTGATTGACATGCAGAACACTCCAGGTGCAGTTTACGTAGGGCTGAGAAAGGGCCCATCTAAATCCCCGGAGAGCGGTTGACAGTCATAGGAATTAAATCTAAGCTACATTCATACCTGCTAAGTTCTTGCCTGAAAAATAAGGGATCGGACCGGAAGTAGCATACCGGAAGTAGCACTGCCGCCATTTTGGAACTGGGCGGAGCATGCTCAGAAGTGACTTTTGATGCTGCTCTGACCAGTTCCAAAATGGCCACCACACCAGAAGTCACGCTGCAGCCATTTTGGAACTGGGCAGAGCAGCATCAAAAGTCGCTTCTGAGCATGCTCTGCCCAGTTCCAAAATGGCTGCCGCGCCAGAATAAACCGGGGGAAAACAAAAAAATCCATTTTTTCGGCTGGGAACAGCTGGAAAACGGTGGTTTCCCGGGGAATATGGAAGACTTGGCAGCTATGGCTACATTTGATTCATTTCAGTTTGTATTTAAGAGAGACCTTGGCTCATTTCCTGTTTTTGAAACAATGCACCAAATCTCAGCCGTCCTTCAAAATTCACACTTCTCTGAATGTTGCAATGCGGTTCTCCAGCCAAGAATTCTGCATGAAAATGCATTTAATAGTCAAATTGTGAAAGTGAAAATAACATGGGAAGGTGCATTATATTAGTGAAAACTGATTTGCAAAATAAATAAATAAATGAGCATGTTATGGAAAATTGCATGCAGAACTGTATATAACTGGAGAATTTCACACTGAAATGTGGATAAATTTTCATGTGGACTTAGAAATTAGTAATCTCAAAGTGATGTGGAATGTGGAGAACTAAACCTAAGGTTGGGGGCGGGGGAGAGAAATGGAGAGAAACTGAAATGGGCATGTTCCTTACCTGAAGGCCAAACCAGGTAAGTTTTGCAGATAAAGCTGATTTACCATTTAGTTAAGCATCTCCGCCACCCCCCCCCCAAAGCAAAACAAGATTATAGTCTTCATGGTTTTAAATCAAGGGCATATTGAAATAAAAAGCTAGGTTGTTTGCGGGCAGGGCATGAAGTTCCAGCCTCCTCTTCTCTTTCTGGCCATCGAAAAGCCAGAGGTTTCTAGACACAGACACCTCAGAGTTTAGCTTCCACCCAGGCAAACAATTCTTGGGGCTACAAAACCCTTATTCCCAACCAGGGCATTCTTAAGTGCATCTGACACCCTGGTTCAAAGATCCCTCCGGCACCCACCCCACCACGTTTCCCTCCTGGCGGGCAGCGGCTGGGGGGGGGCGGCTCCTCCGGCAGGGAGGAGGCCCCGGGCACGGCAGGGCGGAGGCGGACGAAGAGGGCACTGCTGGCGGGGCTGGAGGAGGTGGGCAGCGGCTGGAGGGTGGCTCCTCTGGCAGGGAGGAGGCTCAGGGCGTGGCGTGGCATGGCGGAGGCAGGCAAGGGCAACGAGCTGATGTGAAGAAGAAGAAGAAGAAGAAGAAGAAGAAGAAGAAGAAGAAGAAGAAGAAGAAGAAGAAGAAGAGGAGTAGTTTGGATTTGATATAGAATCATAGAGTTGGAAGAGACCACAAGGGCCATCCAGTCCAACCCCCAGCCAAGCAGGAAACACCACCAAAGCATTCTTGACAGATGGCTGTCCTTCAGGATACTTTCCTCCATGGAAAAAAAATATGATGCTGGGTTCCTCTGCCAGGCTGCTTGGGGCTACAGGGTTGGGGCTTTTCATTTGGGTTGCTATTAGGGATGAAGGAGAAATTCAACTTTTAAATGTTGTTGTTGTTGTTTAGTCGTGTCCAACTCTTCTTGACCCCATGGACCAGAGCACGCCAGGCACTCCTGTCTTGCACTGCCTCCCGCAGTTTGGTCAAACTCATGTTCATAGCTTCGAGAACACTGTCCAACCATATCATCCTCTGTCGTCCCCTTCTCCCCTTCCCAACATCAGGGTCTTTTCCAAGGATTCTTCTCTTCTCATGAGGTGGCCAAAGTCTTGGAGCCTCAGCTTCACGATCTGTCCTTCCAGTGAGCACTCAGGGCTGATTTCCTTCAGAATGGATAGGTTTGATCTTCTTGCAGTCCATGGGACTCTCAAGAGTCTCCTCCAGCAGCATAATTCAAAAGCATCAATTCTACAGCGATCAGCCTTCTTTATGGTCCAGCTCTCACTACCATACATCACTACTGAAAAAACCATAGTACCCTGGGCCAATCACTACCCTAAGGAGTCTCAAAGCGGCTAACATTCTCCTTTCCCTTCCTCCCCAACAAACACTCTGTGAGGTGGGTGGGGCTGAGAGACTTCAGAGAAGTGTGACTAGCCCAAGGTCACCCAGCAGCAGCATGTGGAGGAGCGGAGACGCGAACCCGGTTCCCCAGATTACGAGTCTACCGCTCTTAACCACTACACCACACTGGCTCTCTAGGTCCAGCCTCCGACTCTTCTCTGGCGCTCTCCAGAACTTGGCGCCATGGTGCCCTGCGCCACTAGCCTCTATGGGTAAGACGCCCCTGTTCCCAACCAGTTGAGACTTAATATCCAACCCATTTGATCGGGGTGGGAGCAAGGGGAGAACCATTTCAACCTTGCAAATTGCAGTGCAGTCAGTGGGTCTTGATTGACAGACTCAGAAAAAGCCTGGGGTGTCTTGTCCTTGTTCACAAAAACACCCCTTTGATGTGCTTATCCTCCTCCTTTGTTCGTCATTTGACTATTGCAACGACCCAGAACTGCAGGGAATAATACATCTGGCCTCAAAACCTTCGTGGCCGAGCCAGCAAACATACTATAAATTTCAGCAACATGCTTAAAGAGAGATGCGGGTTTTCCGTTGCAAAGTTTTATAGACTTGCTCCAACCTCAGCTGGAAGCTGGAAGCCCGAGTTTCTCTCTTTCCCAGCCATGTTTTCAGAGACACACAAATACACAGAACACAGACACACACATATGGTGGTAAATCTGAAGATTGCTTTGATAGATTTTGTAATCACTCCATTAGTGGCTCGTTTGGGAACAGTTCAAGGAAGAGCTTTTTTTAATAATCTGTATCAAATAACTCCAAAAAAAGGAAGCCATATTCTCAGGATAGCGAAGCGGAATTTTCTCCTTTGCAATCCTTGACAGTTCCTCTGTTTTAGCGGCGAGGAAGCTCAGACAAGGGAGCCAAGTGTGGCCTTCTGGACCTTTGTCCCCTGACAATTGGGACTCTGCCCCAGGCAATCTTCCCTCCCCATACTGAGACACTTTTGTCCATCTAGAGATGGGTGGCAACCCTACTGGGAGGAGCTACCACTGAGAAGGCCCTCTTCCGCATTCCCACCTGGTGGGATCAAGGTCCAAGCTGTCTATCCTATTATTTTGTATTACTAAAGCATATAATAAAAAATCAAACATTAAAAACCTCCCTTAAAAGGCTGCCTTCAGATGTCTTCTAAAAGTCGGATAGTTGTTTATTTCCTTGACATCTGATGGGAGGGCGTTCCACAGGGCAGGCGCCACTACCGAGAAGGCCCTCTGCCTGGTTCCCTGTAGCTTTGCTTCTCGCAGTGAGGGAACCGCCAGAAGGCCCTCGGAGCTGGACCTCAGTGTCCGGGCTGAACGATGAGGGTGGAGACGCTCCTTCAGGTATACTGGGCAGAGGCTGTTTAAGGCTTTCAAGGTCAGCACCAACACTTTGAATTGCACTTGGAAATGTACTGGGAGCCAATGTAGGTCTTTCAAGACCGGTGTTATACGGTCTCGGCGGCCGCTCCCAGTCACCAGTCTCGCTGCCGCATTTGTGCTATACCAGACATCCCCAAACTGCGGCCCTCCAGATGTTTTGGCCTACAACTCCCATGATCCCTAGCTAATAGGACCAGTGGTCGGGGAAGATGGGAATTGTAGTCCAAAACATCTGGAGGGCTGAAGTTTGGGGATGCCTGTGCTATACCTTCCCGAGTTCCATGTTTTAGAAAAATTCTGTATTTAGTTTTGTAACTGCAAACAGAAAAAAAACATATAATACGGGGAAAACAGGCTGTGCAGGAATACCCACGGAAATGGGGAATCTCTGAGAAAATACTTGACCTGCCTGTTTTTGACGCAGCTGGTTTGTTGCTAGTCTCTCGGCCTTTTCCGAATCTCCCCCCAAGGCCAGGTGCTCATGCCACCTTCCCCGGGAAATTGGAGAGCGATGAGGAATGCGCCATAAACTGAGAAAAGGGTGATACATCTTCTTGACTGCATCTTTCAAGGCGGATCTTGCATGGCGGGAAAGGGGGGGGGATGGACAGCCCCACAGCAGCTAACCACCCTGCAGAGGGCCTCCTTGTTGCTGTTGTTAGTAATATTGTCAAGTGGATTTAGTGCCAGCTGAGCGGGGGGTGGGCAGCGGACCTCCGCCGTCCTCCCCAGACGCAGCCGGAGAACCGGCTCGTCTCAAAGAGCAGCTGTACAATCCGAGTGCCCACCCACCAGTTTGCATCCGACTTCAAAACCAGCAAGAGGAGGATAAGGGCTCCTTCTCCCTTGCCCTTTGGCTCCCTCTTCCATGACGAACCATAAAAAAGAGGCCGTGGAAGTCTGAAAAATGCATTTTGATTGGCACTAGGGCATGGAAAATTTGCTCCATAAATAGCAGAGCTCTTGGAAGGGGAAGAAGCGACTGGGCCTTTTTTTCCCCTTTTCTTTTGGGTTGTTGCTGTTTCTTCTTTTTTGTTTAAAGCCGCGGCAAATTGGCCCTCGTGTTTACACGTCCTCTAATGAGACGAAAGGAATCGCAGGCTCCTGGTTTTCCAGACCTCGGGTCCCCAAAGTACTGCTGAGGATTTCATGCAGGCCTCGGAACTGCTTTCCGAGGTGGGAACCTGCGGTAGGGCAGACTTCAAAACGTAGACACAGACAAGCAACGACCGGAAATGCAGTTTCTGCCACCCCCCAGCCCCCTGGATTGTATATGTGATGCAGGCAGGTAAGTACGCTGGGGTGGGGCTTAGGGGTCTTCAGCACCCCCAAGATTTTCAAGGAGGGGGCTGGACTCCCCCCAAATCCTGTGGCCCTGCTCCACCTCCCTGCAATGGGGGGGCCACAAATCGACGCCCTTGCATGCAGGGCTGAGAAGCTGACTAGCTGTATATATTCACTGGTGACATTTAGAGACCACCTTTCTCTTCCAAGGATCCCAAGGTGGTGAACGTTGTTCTCCTCCTCCGCGTTTCATCCTCGCAACAACCCTCCGAGGAAAGTTAGCCTAAGAGGCTGTGACTGGCCCCAGCTCACCCAGCGAGCTTCATGGCCGAGAGGAGATTCAAACCCAGGTATCCCCCAGGTCCAACACTCTCACAGTTACGCCACAGCCTAGAGGGTGATGGGCATAGGAGCCACCTCCTGGGGGTGGAGGTCCCTTCGGGTCCCCCCATAAAATATTTGAGGGGGCTGCTCTACCTCTCTTTCAAATCAGAACCAGTGAAGGTCCTGTGTGAGAGCCTGGAGGCGGTTGGAGGATGGATGGCGGCTAACGGATTGAGGTAGAATCCTGACAAGACAGAAGTACTGTTTGTGGGGGACAGGAGGCGGGCAGGTGTGGAGGACTCCCTGGTCCTGAATGGGGTAACTGTGCCCCTGAAGGACCAGGAGCGCAGCCTGGGAGTCATTCTGGGCTCACAGCTGTCCATGGAGGCGCAGGTCAATTCTGTGTCCAGGGCAGCTGTTTATCAGCTCCATCTGGTACGCAGGATGAGACCCTACCTGCCTGCAGACTGTCTCGCCAGAGTGGTGCATGCTCTAGTTATGTCCCGCTTGGACTACTGCAATGCGCTCTACGTGGGGCTACATTTGAAGGTGACCCAGAAACTACAACTAATCCAGAATGCAGCAGCTAGAGTGGTGACTGGGAGCGGCCGCCAAGACCACATAACACCGGTCTTGAAAGACCTACATTGGCTCCCAGTATGTTTCCAAGCACAATTCAAAGTGTTGGTGCTGACCTTGAAAGCCTTAAACGGTCTCGGTCCAGTATACCTGAAGGAGCGTCTCCACCCCCATCGTTATGCCCGGACACTGAGGTCCAGTACCAAGGGCCTTCTGGAGGTTCCCTCATTGCAAAAAGCCAAATTGCAGGGAACCAGGCAGAGGGCCTTCTCGGTGGTGGCGCCCGCCCTGTGGAACGCCCTCCCATCAGATGTCAAAGAGAAAACAGCTACCAGATTTTTAGAAGACATCTGAAGGCAGCCCTGTTTAGGGAGGCTTTTAATGTTTAATAGATTATTTTATTTCGTTTTTCTGTTGGAAGCCGCCCAGAGTGGCCGGGGGAACCCAGCCAGATGGCGGGGTATAAATAATAAATTATTATTATTAATTATTATTATAAAAAGTTGATGGGCACTGCCATTCAAATGGCATGCCTGTGATCAATTATGCAGGGCAGGGCTTACCTAACACCCCTGCCCCACAATATTTTATTGAAGCTGGCACCCCCAGTGATCTCCTGTTGCTCTGTCTCAGCTCCTGCCAACCTACCAGTTCGAAAGCACGCCAGCGCAAGTAGATGAATAGGTACTGCTGCAGTGGGAAGTTGAACGACGTTTCTGTGCACTCTGGTTTTCATCATGTGCCAGAAGCGGTTTAGTCCTGCTTGACACATGGCCCAGAAAGCTGTCTGCGGACAAACGCCGGCTCCCTCGCTCGGCCTGAAAGCGAGATGAGTGCCGCAACCCCTCCTTTGACCGGACTTTAACCATCCAGGGGTCCTTTACCTTTTGCACATTCACAAGAGCGCTCTCTCTCATTCATTTGCAAGTTCTCTGGCTCACAGACACAAGGATGGGAAGTCAAAACCTAAGAAATTATTATGCTGAAAGTGAAATGAATAATGTCAGGTTCTGAGTTTAAAAAAACCAAAAAATTCTTTTAAGAGGACTCTGGCCAAGCCACGCCTCCTCTCCTCAAGCCACACCCCTCAACAGTATTGCTCCACCCTCACTTTGAGTGCCGTCATCTGCCTGGAATCTGCTTCTTGCAATGTTACTTACGTCTTCCATGCCTGGATGTTGTGTGTGCAGAACTCTCCAGCTTTCTCAGGGCTAACTGTGCCCGCTTTTCAGAGTCGCACCTGTCGCTCTGCCAGGGGCCTTCCCCACCACCATGCAACCCTTGGGAAGTTGCCCCCAAAGGAATGTGGGGCTTCCCACCCAATCTGGGAGGTTAAAAAAAGCTTCCATTGCCTGGACGCGAACCCATGTTTCCCCCCCCCTCCTGCTTCCAGCCTCTTCCTTTTGCTCATCTGCAAACATCTGCAGTCTGAATCATAAATTAACCTGCCTAAAACGCAGTTAACAGATTTGCGGCGACCCCCAGATTCTGATCTTGACGGATTAGAGAGGAGAGGAAGGATCCGAGGGGTGCTTTTCTCAGCCCTTTGCTCAATGGGACAACTCTGAGAAAAAGTCTGCAGAGCTGCACATTCTGAGTCGGTAACGAGTTCCAGATTTTTTGTTGTTGGGGGGGCCCGCTTGTCATCTGCTTTGCATTATTTATAGATCCCTTGTGGTCATCGGGAAATGATGGGGGGGGGTGGAAGTAGGGTCTCATCACTCAGGACTCAAGGCAGCCTGCCCCTCGGGGATACGTTACAAGTTCCGTTCACAATTTTTCAAACAACACCCCCTCCCTGAGTATTCTGTTTCCAGGTCTGAAGTAAGAAGCAATTTAGCTCTGTCCGTTCCTTATGGCAAGGTTGTAGATTTACAGTGCTTGGGGGGGGGCAGGGGTTGCCAGGAGCCCGAGACCGATTAACACCCCTTTTGCAAAAGAACAAAAAATAAATCCCGGCTAACGGGAGAGGTCGTGTACAAATCCACAGCATGAGCGTTGATATCTGAAGCACCGAGGTGACCTTCTAGCACCTCTGCACAGCGGTTGTGACATGATTTGTGGGGAAGGGTACCTTTATTTATTTGGTTTTGTCATCATCGAAGTCAGGGGAGAGGGGTTGCGATGGCAGCCGGTGTCCAGCCCTTCTCTAGCGATTCCTGGCTCTAAACTGGCCTAAACGGCTTTCAGGGTCGGCCATACTGCTGAAAATAGAATCGCGGAATCGTAGAGTTGGAAGGGATCCCGAGGTTTATCTAGTCCAACCCCCTGCAATGCAGGAATCTCAACTGAAGCATGCATGGCAGATGGCCGTCCAAAGAACACCAGCCAAGTGTTCATTCATGCATTCCTTCATTTTTTGGTTTGTTCAGCGTGCTTTATCTTCAACCAGAGAGCATCTGCAGAACAGCTTGCCTATCGAGAAAACAACACAGTCCCTACCTTTCAGGCTTACCCCAAAAAAGGGGGGGGGAAGGTGCAGCACAAAAGGAAAAAGGATTGGAGAGGGAAGAGGAAAGCACGCAAACTCGGGCGCCACATTCTTAACATTGCAGGGTTCTCGTTGAGATTTTGCTGACGAAAACCTGAATGGATTTGATTCAGGACAGTCACTGTGTTTCTGGCCGGTTGCAGCAGCCACAAACCTACATTTTTTCTGGCTCATGGGATTGACCAGTCAGTCGTGTTTTCTGCCCCTTGACCCATAAGTCTGTTGACCCGTCGCGTTGTCGCATTAATCCACCTGAAAACCCCATGCAAGAAGACTGCATTTAAATTTGCAAAAGAAGAGTCTGCTGGATCAGACCCTCCAAGTCCAGTCTCATGTTCTCACTCGGTGGACAAGAAGCGGCTCCCGATCCTGTGAACACTTCGTCTTCATTTTTAACAGAGCCATTTCCTGTTACAGAAAGCCAGTTTGAACTCAATCATCACGGAGGGGGGCAGCGATCCTAAAATTAAAAGGGGAAATGGGGAGGATGAGGGGGTCGAATCCGATTCCATTCCTCCCACCCACCCCCTTTCCACTCAACTTTTCTTCCTTAAGAAGAATTTTCCCATCCACCAACCCGTCAAGAGATCCGGTTACTTCTGAACGATGCTTGGGGGGCTTTGTGGTCAACAGATACCTCTGACTTGCGTGTTGCCATAGCGATAAATACATGCGGTCCCATCTTCCCTTCCTTACCGCCCCCCCCCCAACTTGCCAGAGTAATCCCATTGTCTGCAAAATCTTCCTGGAAGCCAATTCTCATGCTGCAAGAAGGCAGGTGGCTGTGAAGTCCGCCCTCCTTGATTTCCTCACCTGGGTGATGCAATTTATGGCTATTGGCACAAGTACAAGGAACAGCCACGGTGCTCCGTGGGGCTTGGTTGCAGCCTGAACGAAATATTTCGGGAAGGAAGGAAAGCAGGGGAAGGGTGGTGGTGGAAGGAAATGGGCAAAAACAGGCACGAGGCCCAGCTGGGGCTGTTGGTTTAGACCTGCATGACAGCACCTTATATGAGTTAATCTTCCCTTCGTGGGAAATAGGGTTAAAACACAGAGCCTAGAGCTTGCTGATCAGAAGGTCGGCGGTTCGAATCCTTGCGACGGGGTGAGCTCCCGTTGCTCTGTTAGGACACCAGAAATGTAATATGGATGATTGGCTTCCCAAATTGACCAGACGAAATCTCAGGCAGTTGTACATATTATAAAACAGATTTATTAAAACATTTATTGCAATAAATGGTGGCAGTGAGAATGAGTTTCTCATTCTGCCCGACCCATGGGCATACACAGAGTGCTTTTATACCTTTTTGACAGAGTGAAGTGAAGATCAGCCTTTCTGCAGTACTTCATCAACCAATCAAGAGAGAGCACCCCAAGATGCAAAGTCACCCGCCCAACTCTACTAGGTGGCGTTATGTACCTGGTACCTTCATACACGTGTCTATGTGGAATTTTACAGGCACAATTGTGGTTGTGCTCTACTTAGAATTTGCGGTGGGCTGCATCCTCTTGCTCTTGTGGTTTATGCTAGAATTTCTTAGAAGTGCTGTGTGTGGTTAGATCTTTGCATTAGATGTGCAAACATGCTGTGCCCATTTGCTTTCTATCAGAGGCAGAGAGATTTAGAATTGAATATACAAAATGGAGTTCTTCTTGCTCTCCTGCGTGGCCTGACCAGGATTATTCTGGCCCTGGTCATTGCCACCCTATATTCCCTCCTCTTCAATATGGAGATGAAGAACAGGTGTGTTTCTGCATCTCCATTTGATTGACCCATCGCACTACAGTGTTTCCTGGTGTTTCCTGCTTGGCAGGGGGTTGAACTGAATGGCCCTTGTGGTCTCTTCCAACTCTATGATTCTACAGAGGAGCCAGCAGCTTCCCATGCTCCAATGTTAGGCCAAAGGATGGGCAACAGAGAGCAAAGTAAGTGAGGAAGCTTCTGCTGACTTTTCCCAGGCTTGTTATTCAGCTTGTCTCAGAAGGGTTACCAGAAGGTTTATACAGACCAAGGTTCTGCATAGGGCTAAGACAATAAGAAAGAAAATTAATATTATGAGCAGAATCTCTTTTAACTATGACCAACCTGGGAGCCAAGAACTAATCTAACTCCATACACTGGGCAGACCTTCACCGTCTAGGCTAACCTTGTGGTACAAATCAGCCTGCTTCTTAATGTTTTTAACATCACTCTCAACATGTTTACTCTGGTTGTATACCGATGTTAGTTCAGAGCCCTCAGAAGATTGCTGGGCTTCAAAGAAGTATGTAGGGCAGAAGAAGGCTAACTGGAAGCTTGCTCAAATGTTAGGTTTTTGACTTCCAGGGAAATAGTGCAAGGCAGATAGATAACTTCGGGGCTGCCTTTTCTACTGAACAGTTAAAATACCTGACCAAGGCTGTTAAATGTTTCTTAGTGTCACCAGAACTAAAAAGGTGCTAGGAACTAGCAGTCATTAAAGACATAGTACATTGCTTTTCTTAAATCAAATAGCAAAATATTTTACAAACAGACCTAAATTTTGTTACCTGGCACATTCAGACCTTCATTTTGAAACTTCTTAACTTAAGGTATACAAGCTAGTGTTTCTAAAACTTGTGAATAACGTGCATTACTAAGCAGTTTCTTAAAAATGCTACCACACATACACATGGGGTTGGAAACTTTCCTAAGGGGGAAAGGATAATTCATTGTTAGGATAGACACCATCAGCTAATTCATAGGGCTATACACAAACTCTGAGAGCCTGTAGATTAAGGCATTCAGTCTGCAGAACTGTCAGTGTAAAATAACCATGAAAGTTTTTTTTCCCTGCTTCAGCTTGATGCTATAAAGCAGAGTAAAAATGCTTGCTGAATTTAAGCCTGGTTCAGCTTTTGATTAATCTATTTCCATAACTCCTAAGCATTTTCTGTTGAAGTTTTTAGCCTTCGTGTTAGACCTAACTGGGAACACATATTTGCATTATACAAACATCATTTTTGTCGAAGCACAAGTGCCACTTTCTACTACATTGCATTTCCATTTGAGGCACAACAAAAAAATCGCAATACAGACTTTTGGCAACAAAGGGTTCTTTCTCTCAGGTGGGCCATGAATCTATAATGGCCACACTAGTCTTCAGAGATACTAGGATACTATAGTTGCTGGAAATCTAAAAGCCAAGGGGCTTTAGCCACTGTTTCCAAAACTTTATGTCAGCAGGAAAATACACAGTTCTCTCTCAGCTCAGTACTGGGCTTCAATGCAAATCAGTGGGTTTCAAGAGTTCCTACACAGTTCTAAAGGCCAGGAATATATATATATATATATATATATATAACAATTGGAGGTTTCTCCTAGCTGAGCATTTGGCTACAGAAAGAATGGCTATTGTTCCAGTTTGCCAGAGTCAGGAGAGGCTTGCATTAGACATCAGTGGGCTACCAGAAGCTTCTCCCATCATTTCCAAAACCAGAACTGAGGGGTGCACCTGGCCAACTTCTTCCAGTTACATCCCCAACCCAGCTATAGCCCTGTATCACCTAGGGAGTTGCTGGAACCCTCCCCATATCTGTATGACCTAGGGAGTTGCTGGAACCCACCCCATGTCTGTATGACCTAGGGAGTTGCTGGAACCCACCCCATGGTTCAATTTCTGAAACTGTTTTGGGTCTGTTCGCTCAAGTGAGGCAGGTACACTGCCCTTCCTTCCAAATTAAGGATACTGCTTTGGGGGCAGGTAGACTTCTACTGTGGGTCCCACTCAATTGATGCCTCCCATACAAATATACATACATACATACATATATAAGGGTCTAAGATTTACTGCGTCTCCTTGTCTCCTTGATGTTTGGTGCTGCATAAGATGGACATTCCTCAACCCGTGCGTCGAGTGACAGCGTCCGGAGTGTCACAGCAGGGGCTACTTCGGTTTCCCATGCGCTGGGCATCTTTTGCCGGTCAGACGCTGCAAGGGGAAACTGGTGCACCGTGCGCTGGGTGCCCACTTCTGATTAGGCACAGCAGGGTGTGGATCCAGGGGGTCACCTCAGGCACTTTCACCAGTTGGAATGGATACCTCACCACCTAGGAATGAAGAGGGTCTCGTCTCCCTTCCTTCAAGGATTCACTCAGGGACTCGCTAGCGTCAGGCTGGAACCATCGTGTCAGGCTCCGCGAGGCTACACGCTGTTCGCTCGAGTGATTTCCTGTAGATAAAAAACAAAGGAGGGGGGGGGAGAGAGAGAGATTGTCCTTGTCCTTGTAGCTGCCGCTGCTGTTTTAGAACTTCTTGCTGGTAAGTCCACCACCAAACTCTCCGAGGTAGTGCGTCCCACGTATTGGACATTGAGGTGTGTCTGGCACACAGAAGTCATCTCTGGGATGTAGCAGCAGTTAGTTGAGAAGTCATCTCTGGGATATAGCAGCAGTGCCTTACAGCAGTCTTTGCCGAATTTCACAAGGCTTGCAACAGGATTCCACGTCTGGTCCATCTTTCAGGATCTCCCCGTGGTTTCTCTTTCCTTCCACAGAACTTCATGCATGTGCAGGGTTAAGGAGGGGTCCTTTAAATCCGTATTTGCCTCCCATCCAGCTGCTGACGGCTGAGTTCTGCTAGGATACTGAAGCCTGTTTTTCAAATTATGCAAAGTCTTGTGGTTTCTAGAAGAAGAAAAAACTTACAGCTGCTTTGTAGCAACGGGCTGTTTCCATGAGACATAAAATTTTTTAAAGTCAAAGCATTTAGAGCAGTAGTGTTTTTGTAAGCTGAAACGTGGACCTCCAAAGCATAACATCTTTTTCTCCCTACTTTCACAGCAACGGTCTTGGTCACACAATGTCACACAATAGAATGTCCGAAATGGCAACACCAGCCAGGCACAGCCACAGTCTCTAGGTTGCAGGAGAAAGCAAGTTGTGCAAATACAAATCATGCAGAATCGCTTGTGTAACCAAATAAGGGGGGTTACGCCACACATCTCTGCCGGAGGTTTGAGAGACTGCTTGAGATTTTTCGCAGCCTGTCTTCCAATGGTAGTGTTAGATTCAAACAGACAATGTCTTTACACACAAATCTCCATTCAGTATAACTTCCTTCTACCTTATCCTGAATTCTTTAGTTGACAGACATTCATTTCATTAAAATATGCAGTTCTACAAATTTTCCAACGTTGTTGTCACAAAAACATATGAAATGGGTTTGCAGGTAGGAGGGTAAAACCCTTTAAACGTAGTTTGCTTTTAGAAGGACTCAAATGTCTCTTTTTCCCCCATTCTTGTAAGTTTCCCCAAAAACTAAAGTCTGCACAGTTCCAACAGGACTTGGGGAAAAGATGTTAATTGTTCAAATAAAATCTATTGTCTCTTGCGTTGTGAACTACTTAAGTACATGATTTTTTTCTTTTCTTTTCTTTTGAAGCCAGCTGAAGCATATGAAAACATTTTCTGAGCACCGTTACTGGCATTTTGTCAGTTTCCTGTGGGGGGGGGGGTAGCCTCATTTCTAGTATGGTGAATAGCATTCTAAAGGTTGCAGAGATGATTTTTCTGAACCAATCCTCCGCTGTCTGTTTGTACAGCCCTTTTAGGCATAAAATCAGTCTGATGCTTCTTTTGGCTTTTTGGTGCTGTTTCAAGGATATTTAAAAACAGAGTACTGGGTGCCTATGTTTATAACAAAGTCCAGATGCAGGTAACTCTTAAGTCACCTTGACCATGGCTCCTTGCCATGCCTGCCAAACCGACGAACTCTCTTCTGCTGGGACCCCCTTGTCCCATCTTTCTCCGAACACTCTTCCTTCCTCTTTTACATTGACCGAGACATCTCCGTCCTAGCAACTGACCTTCACCAGTGACCTTTGAACCCCTTCTGGTTCCTCACTGGTCCTTGAGCCATTATTTGTTGCTGTTTAACCACTGCCTTTCTCTTCATCTTCTTTCTCAAAATGCCTTTCTTCTCTCTTGGGGGGGGGGAATACTGGTTTGCGCCACCCTTTATCTCTGAACTTGTTGTTGGCAGGACTTGTAAATTAAATTTCTTTTATGACATTCTGAATTTATCTATCATGAATTCTAGGGAAATCACATTTTCCCTCCTCTTGACCATACTCCTCCCATTTATGGCCCTGTAAAGTATCCCCTCATTCAACCAGAGCATGCACTGCAAACTTTGCCACACATACCATGCATTGGACACTTTACCACACTCTACCTCCCAGTTTTTCCTTGTTTCCTAAGTATCTATTTGTCAGGGGACCTCCTCCCTACTGGCTACTAACATACACATTTTCCTCCTCCCTTTGCCTCTTACCCAAAGCGCCTGGTTTTCCCAGTTGACCTCTGATTAACTGAGTACTACCAACACGCTGGAGATGTGATCAGGATCTCCCTTCCCCTCATTAAAGGGGGCCAATTCCCTTCAAGGTACCTTTTCCCTTTCTACTTACCCCAGCCGGCTTTTCCTGTTCTTCCCTTCCAACCTCGGTCCTTTTGCCTCTTCGTCCAGGGCACGGAAACTCAAGGGCCACCTCTGATCCTCCGGAAAAAGTCTGCCGGTGTGCACCAGACCAGAGGCGCCGTTAGGAATCTGCGCCCTGTCCAGTGGGGCAAAAGGGGACTGCCTCTGGTTCAGGGAAATGCCCTCATCCGAGTCACGGCACCAGAAATGTTAGGACACCAGAAATGTAATATGGATGATTGGCTTCCCAAATTGACCAGACGAAATCTCAGGCAGTTGTACATATTATAAAACAGATTTATTAAAACATTTATTGCAATAAATGGTGGCAGTGAGAATGAGTTTCTCATTCTGCCCGACCCATGGGCATACACAGAGTGCTTTTATACCTTTTTGACAGAGTGAAGTGAAGATCAGCCTTTCTGCAGTACTTCATCAACCAATCAAGAGAGAGCACCCCAAGATGCAAAGTCACCCGCCCAACTCTACTAGGTGGCGTTATGTACCTGGTACCTTCATACACGTGTCTATGTGGAATTTTACAGGCACAATTGTGGTTGTGCTCTACTTAGAATTTGCGGTGGGCTGCATCCTCTTGCTCTTGTGGTTTATGCTAGAATTTCTTAGAAGTGCTGTGTGTGGTTAGATCTTTGCATTAGATGTGCAAACATGCTGTGCCCGTTTGCTTTCTATCAGAGGCAGAGAGATTTAGAATTGAATATACAAAATGGAGTTCTTCTTGCTCTCCTGCGTGGCCTGACCAGGATTATTCTGGCCCTGGTCATTGCCACCCTATAGCTCGGTCCCAGCTCCTGCCAACCTAGCAGTTCAAAAGCACGTCAAAGTGCAAGTCGATAAATAGGTACCGCTACAGTGGGAAGGTAAACGGCGTTTCCGTGTGCTGCTCTGGTTCGCCAGAAGTGGCTTTGTCATGCTGGCCACATGACCTGGAAGCTGTACGCCGGCTCCCTTGGCCAATAATGCAAGATGAGCGCCGCAACCCCAGAGTCGGTCACGACTGGACCTAATGGTCAGGGGTCCCTTTACCTTTACCTTTATACCAGGGGTAGGCAACCTAAGGCCCGTGGGCCGGATGCGGCCAATCGCCTTCTCAATCCGGCCCGCAGACGGTTCGGGAATCAGCGTGTTTTTACATGAGTAGAATGTGTCCATTTATTTAAAATGCATCTCTGGGTTATTTGTGGGGCATAGGAATTTGTTCACACACACCCCGATATAGTCCGGCCCACCACATGGTCTGAGAGACAGTGGACCGGCCCATGGTTGAAAAAGGTTGCTGACCCCTTTCCTATTCCACTATTCTCCTGCCAACCTAGCAGTTCAATAAGTAGATAAATAGGTATTGCTCTGGCGGGAAGGCAAACAGCATTTCCGTGCGCTGCTCTGGTTCGCCAGAAGCGGCTTAGTCCTGCTGGCCACATGACCTGGAAGCTGTCTGTGGACAAAAGCCGGCTCCCTTGGCCTATAGAGCGAAATAAGCGCCACAACCCCAGAGTCGTTCGCGACTGGAACTAACAGTCAGGGGTACTTTTACAATAATAATAATAATAATAATAATAATAATAATAATAATAATAATAATAATAATTTATACCCTCCCCATCTGGCTGGGTTTCCCCAGCCACTCTGGGCGGCTTCCAACAGAAAAATGAAATAAAATAATCTATTAAACATTAAAAGCCTCCCTAAACAGGGCTGCCTTCAGGTGTCTTCTAAAAATCTGGTAGCTGTTTTTCTCTTTGACATCTTATTCCATTACTACTACTACTACTACTACTACTACTACTACTACTACTACTATTACCCTGGCCATCTGACTGGGTTGTCCCAGCCACTCCAAATCCAGCCACCTCACCTCGCCCCTTGGGTGGGCCGGCACTGACTGCTGGGATGAGTGGCCCATGGAAGATTTAAATTGATTTAAACGCAGAAAAGAAGAAGAAGAAGAAGAAGAAGAAGAAGAAGAAGAAGAAGAAGAAGAAGAAGAAGAAGAAGAAGAAGAAGAAGAAGAAGAAGAAGAAGCATAGCTGCCAAGTACCCCGTTTTCCCCGGGAAACCCCCCGTTTTTACTTACCTTTCCCCGTGGTCCCCCGTATCACTTCATCTCCCGTTTTTCTCCGTTATTTTCTCCTGCCGGCGGCCATTTTTTCCGATTTGCCCTTCTATGGGCACCAAAAATGGCCGCCGGCGGCTTCAAAAGTCGCACCTACGTATGTCCGGAAGTGCATAGACGCGACTTCCGGTGTCGGCGGCGGCCATTTTTGGTGCCCATAGATGGGCGGAAGGACACCGGAAGTTGCGCTGACGCACTGCCTGACGTGCGTACAAGCGACTTTTGAAGCCAGCGGCGGCCATTTTTGGTGCCCATAGAAGGGCAAAGCTACACCGGAAGTTACATCGACGCAACTTCCGGTGTCACACAGCTGCCGGTCCCAGATTCTGCAGTCCGGGACTTGGAAGGTAAGAGAAGAAGAAGAAGAAGAAGAAGAAGAAGAAGAAGAAGAAGAAGAAGAAGAAGAAGAAGAAGAAGAAGAAGAAGAAGAAGAAGAAAGTGTATTAATGAAGGTTTAAAATGAGAATGCCCAAAGGTCTATTGGTGAAAAGGTTTAACATGGGGAATTCCCATGGGGCTGTGTTAAAGTTCTTTAACTCAGCTCTTGCTGAGTTAATGATTAACTAACTAATTGTTGTTCTCTGTAGCTAACATGTGAGTGTTGTAACCTTAGAGCAGGCATTCCCAAACTGCGGCCCTCCAGATGTTTTGGCCTACAACTCCCATGATCCCTAGCTAAGAGGACCAGTGGTCAGGGATGATGGGAATTGTAGTCCAAAACATCTGGAGGGCCGAAGTTTGGGGATGCCTGCCTTAGAACATGTGAGGAAGGTATTGAGTTGCAAGTTTGCCATGTTGAAAGGGTGGTGGCTGTTTGTCTTTCTCTGAACTCTGAGCTGCCGCAGCAGCTTCTAGCACGTATAAAAACATAATAAAACATTACACTTGAAAAAAAAACCACTTCCCTACCTTCAGATGTCTTCTAAAGGTTGTATAGTTACTTATCTCCTTGGCTCGGGGGTCGAATAGCTCCATACCCTCCAACATTTCTCCAAAGAAAATAGGGGCATCCTAAGGAAAAGCGGGACATCCCAGGATCAAATCAGAAACTGGGACGGCTTCTGTGAAATGGGGGCTGTTCCTGGAAAATAGGGACACTTGGAGGGTCAGTGATCTGCGGATATAAAGAGAGTCCGGCTGCCGGATCAGACCAAAGGCTTCTCTAGCTCTGCATCCTGCATCCAGTTAGATCCTGCCCGGATGCCCGCATCCACTGTTTCTTGCAAGTGGCTGGCATGGAGAAGCATGGTGGTTTCTGATCCTGCAGATTTATGTAACATGCAGCCATCACGACTTTTCCGCCTTCATGAATTTATGCAATTCTCTTTGAGAGCCACCCAAGTTGGTGGCTGTTACTAGCTCTTTCGGGAGTGAATTCCACCATTCAGCTGGGCGGGAAAGTATTTTCTTTTGTACGTTCCGGAAGCCTAAGGGCACCGTGAGCTCAAATCATAATGGATGTGCAAGAAAAGGAAGCCTGGAGCTGTCCTTGCGTTACCATTGCTTGGTTTCCTTAATAGTTTTGCTTCTATAGTGGTACCTTGGTTCTCAAACGCCAAAAACCCAGAAGCGAGTGTTCCAGTTTTCAAATGTTTTTCGGTAGCTGAACATCCGATGCAGCTGTCGGCTATTGTTTCCGGGGCGCCTGCACCAATCAGAAGCTGCGGCTTGGTTTTCGAACACTTCAGAAGTCAAACAGACTTCCGGAATGGATTAAGTTTGGCGCTTTGGTTTTTGCTATTTATTTTGCGTTTTGGTTTTTGAGGATTTTTCGGTCCATTTGTTTTTGTGACTGTGTGGAACACAGTTCTGCTACTGACTGATTGTGTGACTGCGGAAATGGATAAAAGCCCCCCATCCAAAGAATGACTAGCATCAGTGCAGGTAAGGGAAAAAAATTAATTTTAATTTTTATCATCTACAATACTGTCTTATTTATTTGATAGCACGGTACATTGATTGTTGCTTTCATTTTATGGATCAATGGTCTCTTTAGATAGTAAAACTCATGTTAAATTGCTGTTTTAGGGGTTGTTTTTAAAGGCCGGTGTCAGAGGTTCTTGCGACTACTCTAGAGTAACGACGCTCCACATGCTTGTCTTTAAAAAGTTTTTATTAGTGCAGTCTATTTACAGTGAGACAGGTGTGTAAAACATGTCTGCTCATTCCAATGCAGAATCCGGCACTGCCCCCCCCCCACGTGATCTTCTCCAACATAGGAGTCTCGGGACAGTTAATCTCCTCCCTTTCTTTCTCCTGCATAATTCCGGAACCGGAGGAAAGGGTCTATGGTCCATGCTTTCCTTTTCCCCATTCTCTCCCTCTCTTTCCTCCATCCTGTGTAGCCGGGGCTCTCCCATGCTGCTGGAGCCCTGGCTCTCTCTCTCTCCACTTCCTGACTGGCCTCCTCAGAGCCCTCGCTTCCATCACTGCTTGGGGAGGAGCTACTTCTGATGCAAGGGGGAGGTTCTCTGTACTTTCTCCCCCTTACAGCCGGCATGGATTAATCCGTTTTGCATGACTTTCTATGGGAAAGCGCACCTCGGTTTTGGAACGGACTTCCGGAATGGATTAAGTTTGAGAACCAAGGTACCACAGTACTCAAAAGCAACCACGGAAAGTCCAAGTTGGATTTGAAGAGTGGTGTGAAAATGCCCACAGCTCCTCGCCTCTCCTTCCCCATTTGCATTTCCCTTGATGAGGCCCCACCTTGAGTGGACTTGAATCATAGAAATTGTAGGATTGGAAGGGATTCCAAGTCACTCCAACCCCCTGCAATGCAGCCCTCTCGCCTCCAGCAGTTGTCAGCAACTCGCAATAGGAAGCTGCCCTTGGTCTCTTTAGCTTGGTACTGCCGGTACTGACTGGCAGCGTCTCTCCTGGGTTTCAGGCAAGGGGGCACCTCCAGCCCTAGCAGTGGATGCCAGGGAGCTGACCCTTGAAACGCCTGAGTGCAATAGCAGATGCTCTCTTAATGATCAATCCTGCCTTTTCCCCCTTGCTCTAAGGTAAAGAAGGTAAAGGACCCCTGGACAGTTAAGTCCAATCAACTATGGGGTCGTGGTGCTCATCTCGCTTTTCAGGCCGGGGGAGCTGGCGTTTGTCCACAGACAGCTTTCTGGGTCATGTGGCCACAGGACTGAACCACTTCTGGCGCAACGGGACACCGTGACGGAAGCCAGAGTGCATGGAAACGCCGTTTACCTTCCCGCCACAGCGGTACCTATTTATCTACTTGCACTGGTGTGCTTTCGAACTGCGAGGTTGGCAGGAGCTGGGACAGAGCAGTGAGAGCTCATTTCGTTGGGGGGATTCGAACCGCCGACCTTCTGATCGGCAAGTCCAAGAGGCTCAGGGGTTTAGACCACAGTGCCACAGAGCAGACTGCTCTGTTGGCTACAGCCTGGTTTAACTGAGCTACGCCTGCAGGGACCATGTTGACGGAAGCTCCAACTGTCTTGTTTTCACCAGGACATCCCAGAATTGCAGAAGCCGTCCCAACTTCTGATTCCATTCCGGAACATCCCAGGATTTCAGCCAAGCGGGAAGAAGAGCGTGGAACCAAAAGACGTACGTACAGGGGGGAGAGGACTCTGTTCCAACAGGAAAATAATAATATCTTTCTTGCTTTTCTTCTGCTGATTCTTGCTTCCCATCATTTTCCTCTGACTGATAACAGACTTAGGAGACCCTGAATCCATTGGGCTGTTAAAACCAAGCCCAATTTTCCCCGCCCCCCTACAATACTTCCCAGCGGGCTGCGAAGAAGTACTTGACAACGGAATCACTTTGTGGTATCCTCTTTATTTTCAGTTCACACAAAATGTTTTTTGGGGGTTGGGGTGGGGTGGGGTGCAGCAGGTAAGAGGAAAACAGATTTGACATTGCGTACGTTTCCAGAGCTGATCTATGCGTTTGGAAAAAGCACACAATAATAGTCGTGCGCAGGGAATCTGTGGCCCAACAGATATCTCTGGATTACATTCTCAATGGGCCACGTTGGCTGGGGCTGATGGGAATTGGAGTCCCGCAGCCTCTCCCCGGAGGGCCACAGGTTCCCGAGGCCTGGTGTAAGGGAAGAGAAAACAGCTCCCTGCCTTTGGAAATCCAGCCACTCAGAGAGGAGGCGAGATTGCGTCTCCTTCCTTGCTTTGGAAAAGCAAGCAGTCTGAGCATAGACCGGAGACATCTGTGTGTTTTTTCTGAACAGCCAGATCGCCCGCCTCAACAATAAGCAGACCGTTAAACATTCGTCGCATCGAACTTCGTGACACCAGAGAGCTTTCTCTGTTATTTAAAAGTATGGCAAGCATTTGGGACTGGGTTGATGGGTCCGGATAGATCCCTGTTCCGTTGCCACTGCCTCTCCCTTGAAGAGGGAGTTTGGGTCACAGCAACTGGTAAACCAAGAAACCTTGACCGCTGGACCCTTTGTACCCCGGAAAGAGGAAGGAGAGGTGATAGCGGCAAAGGGGCAGGGAGGGGGGTTAGGGGAAAGAAGAGTCCCACACCACCTGCCAGAGCCCACTGGCTATGGGCATCCTTCCCTTAGAGGAGGTGGTAGCAGCTGTCAGCGACTTTTAGCATTACATCTGATGCCCTGCCATTCAGGAGCCGCCATATGTAGGTTATACAGGGAGCTCAGAGCTGCAATCACACAAGCCTGTTTTCCACCCCCATCCCCATATTTATTGGTGCTCCAAAGGGCAGTGCTAAATTGGGGGGGGGATATACAGGGAGAAGGAGAAAGGATAAATGCCCCCATTTCTTAAACAGGATGTCTCCTAAGAAATCGCGTTAAAAGGGAGCAGAATTTTTTTTCAACTAAATGCACGGGGTTGTATCCAGCACTGGTCATATTCAGAGTCAAACCCCCGCGAAATAAAATGGGTCGGATCCGTTTCATTTCGGCAGGTTTGTTCTGAGTAGAGCTCTGCTGGAGACAAGTGGTGGGCATCCTTAGAACGGAGGAAGGGGACGCAAATATCAGCCATTCTCTGCCTCTTCAATGATTCGTTTTGTACGAGGAGAAGAAAAATTAAAGGATGGGAGATTTTGCTGTCTTTGGGCTCATCCACATTTGATATTTGACACTTTCCCCCGGGGAAACCCAAACTTTACTGCTGAATCAGAGCACACATCACTTGGGTAGGGTTGGGCTGATGTTTGCTCTGATTTATTGATGCAGGGCAGGTGGGACAAGCAGAAAACTGGGCTTTCTAGACACGGCACAAGTACAGGTCTGGATGAGCTCTTGGTCAATTCACACACACACCCAAAAAATCCTACATATAATACCATTGCATAAAAACCAAATTAATCTAAAAATGATAGATACAATCATAGGTAAAACACAAACATGGAAAGGCATTAAAGTTATTTAAGAATACGACTGAACGGCAATGCTTTATGGGATAAAACACAAACAGTGCTTTCCGAAGAGAAACATTTGAAACGAAATAATTGAACAGGTTCAGAGGTGGGAGATTAGGGGGGGGGGACAACAACAAGAACAACAACAACAACAACCAATCTATTTATCTCCACGATGATTTCTTTTGTACTAGGAAAATAACATTAAAAGAAAAACCTCCTTTTTGCTGAAGTCATGAATAAATCAGACTTATAAGGCAACTAGGTAAAAATGAAATTATCCTAAGCTTTCTAAATATATATGTATATATATGCATGATATATATGTATATATATATGCATGCACATACACACAAACATTCTCCAGAAAATAACAAAGCACATTTTATGTTCAAATAACACAGATACTATGGTTATAATGCAAATAACTATGGTTAAACAATGCAAAGATTGCTAAAAACTTTCTAAACGTCAACACACAGATCTGGCAGAACTTTGTCACCACTTCTAGTCCCATTGAAATCGAACCCACTCAACAAGTTTAGCTCTGGCTAAATTGTATCTCGCTGACTTCAACAGAACTTAAATAACAACAAACTTCTACCAGATGCCGTCTGGGATTTATTTAGGGACATTTAACTTGCAAACAATTAATGGAAACATGCACAAATTTAAAAAGAAGAGGAATTCGTTGAAAAGTAGTGGGATGTTTTGTAGCGCCGAGTTTTTTTTGGGGGGGGGGGGCTAATAAGAGCATAGACCTCGCACGTATTTTTGAAAAACCGCAGCTTTCAATTTATTGCTTGCACCAGGACCAATTAAATTCAGCATTTTGTCGGCTGGCGCAAATGCGTTGGTGCGACCTCCTCTAGGCAAGGGATCCCTGGAAAGAGAACGGCAAAAAATTGTAATTCTTACAGCAGGCACGAGTTCTGTCACTTGAAGTAAAGCGAAAGCAGCACACCGGCCTAAGATGAAGACCTTTATTGGGAGCAAGAAAATAGGGGCAAGATGGCAGAGGGTCATGGAAGAAGGAGAATAATAATTGATAAATCTTAGTGTTTTTAAGTGTCAGGTGTAACTTCAGCCTGAACACAGCAGAGTTTGCGCAGGTTTTTCCGGAAGCTTCTGGCGGTAACTTAAATGACTAGACGCCTGGACGCAGAGTAAAACTATATACAGGATTTATTAAAATAAAAGAAAATCCAGAGTTTCTATGTACAGCTTTAGAACTCAAAAACAAAGTAAAATAAATCCTTTCCTCTCTGTCTCTCTCTCAACTGATACAGCACCTCTCCTCCTACACTGACCACACTCACCACACCACGTACTGTGCTACATTTCTCTGATAACAGGTCTCAGTGCTGATATCAACCAATGAGAGCGCAGTTGCTAAGGCAGAAGTAGACCTTGGCTTTCTGCCCAGTGTTAATTGCTTGTCCTAGAGTTGATTGTGTGAAGAAGCAATCTGATGGTTTCTCACGCTACTAATTTAGCAAAACCCGAACAATAAATCCACGGTGGTTCAGGCTGGTGTTGGGTGACATCCACACAATATGTCCAAGGCACAGTTGAAATGCATAGCTACCCCTAAACCTGAGACCTATACTCTAGATTACTAGTTATAGGTAGGTAGCCGTGATGGTCTGACACAGTCAAAACAAAATAAAAAAATCTTCCCAGTAGCACCTTAGAGACCAACAAAGTTTGTCATAGGTATGAGCTTTCGTGTGCATGCACACTTCTTCGGATACACTGAAACAGAAGTCACCAGACCCTTATATATAGTGAGAGGGTAGGGAGGGGGTATTACTCAGAAGGGTGGTGGAAATGGGTGATTGGCTGATAGGTGGGGTAAACCTGCGGACGACTGTTAACGACTGCAATTGGTCTTATAGCAAAAAGCAAGGGGAGAGATTGCTAAAAATAGCTTTATCATGTATAATGAGATAAGAATCCAGTGTCCTTATTCAGACCAGGTCTCTCCATGGTTTTAATTTCAGAAACAGACTGGAAAGAGAAGTTGCTGAATTGCAACTCATTACCAAGCTTAAAACCACGGAGAGACCTGGTCTGAATAAGGACACTGGATTCTTATCTCATTATACATGATCAAACTTTCCTTAGGACCTCAGCCCTTGCTTTTTCCTGCAAGACCAATTGCAGTTGTTAACAGTCATCAACAGGTTTACCACTCCTATCAGCCAGTCACCCATTCCCACCACCCTTCTGAGTAATACCCTTCCCTACCCTCTGACTTCTGTTTCAGTGTATCTGAAGAAGTGTGCATGCACACGGAAGCTCATACCTATGACAAACTTAGTTGGTCTCTAAGGTGCTACTGGAAGGAATTTTTATTTTGTTTTGACTTTAGATTACTGCAATGTGTTATACGCAGGGCTGCCTCTGAAGATGGTTCGGAAACTTCAGCTGGTGCAGAATTCAGCAGCCAGGTTGCTCACTGGGTGGCAAGACGGTTTGAGCATATTACACCGATCCCGGTCCGACTGCACTGGCTACCAATTAATTTCTGGGCCCAATTCAAAGTGCTGGTTCTGACCTATAAAGCCTTAAATGGCTCAGGACCGCAATACCTCAAGGATCGCCTCTTTCCATATGAACCTACCCGGACCCCGAGATCATCTTCTGAGGGCCCCCCCCCTTGTGTGTCCCCTTCTTGAGAGGTCCGGAGGGTGGCATGCTGGAATGCTCTCCCCACTGAAATTTGCCTGGCCTCCCCGCCCCCTTTTGTGTTTTTATTGTATCTAGACAAAAGTCCTGATTTGGTTTTTAAAGGGGGGGGGGAGATATTATGTTTTGCATTTTTCTCTATATACACACACACACACACACACACACACACACACACATATATACACATATATATATACATATATATATACATATACATATATATACACATACTGTATATATACACATACTGTATATATACTGTATATATATATATACTGTATTCACTCACATACCTAATCCGGCGTGCCAACTTGAATTAAATATGGGGGGGGCAGGCAGGCCCCACCCTGGATAATCTATCATAAGATGTGACACACACACAAACACACCAACTGAATGGCAGTACCTATTAATTTTGGGGGGAGTGGACCCCTCAAATATTTTCGGGGGGGGGGGGAAACCAAAGGCACGTAGGAGTTGTCCCAGAAGTACCTAATAAAACAGGCATCCCCATCCAGATGTTTTGGCCTACAACTCCCATGATCCCTAGCTAACAGGACCAATGGTCGGGGAAGATGGGAATTGTAGTCCAAAACATCTGGAGGGCCGAAGTTTGGGGGTGCCTGCTAACAAAACCCACCTCACAGTTGCTGCCAGTGAGTTCCTGGCTCCTCTACTAAGCCAGGATGCTGTGTCGAAACCAGGGCTCAGCAACCTTTTTCAGCCGTTGGCCGGTTCACCATCCCTCAGACCTTGTGGGGGGTCGGACTATTTTTTTGGGGGGGTGGGGAATGAACGAATTCCCATGCCCCACAAATAACCCAGAGATGCATTTTAAATAAAAGCACACATTCTACTCATGTAAAAACACCAGGCAGGCCCCACAAATAACCCAGAGATGCATTTTAAATAAATGGACACATTCTACTCATGTAAAAACACGCTGATTCCTGGACTGTCCGCGGGCCAGATTTAGAAGCAACTGGGCCGGATCTGGCCCCCTGGCCTTAGTTTGCCTACCCATGGTCTATAATGAAACCAATTCCAGAGGGGGCAGAACTGAAATCACTGCAACTCACTTCGCATCTCTGCCCACAGGCTAGACAGGAGGGGATGCTTTTTGTTTCGTTAACATCCCTGTGGCAATGCTGCCATCTTGCGGGGAGAATGCACAATAAACAATGCCGGATTTACGTATAAGCTAAACAAGCTGTAGCTTAGGGCCCCACTCTTTTGGAGGCCCCCCAAAATTTTAAAGGGGAAAATACCTGGATGTACATTTCCAAAATATAAGATAAAAAACACAAATACAATAAAACCTACACACAGCAACAGTGTTTTGTGTCGTGTAGCCTCCTAGGATGTAAGTCATGGGCCCCACCTGCTAGTCTATTAGGTCCATAAATTCCCATATACAGTGGTGCCTCGCTTAACAAATGCCCTGCTTAATGAAATTTCCGCTTAACGAAAGGATTTTTCAAGCGGAGGTTGCCTCGCTAGACGAATCCGTTTATGAAAAATTCGTCTAGTGAATCGCGGTTTCCCATAGGAATGCATTGAAATTCAATTAATGCATTCCTATGGGATTCGCTAGACGAATTTTTCATTATAAGAAAAGACCTGTGGAACGAATTAAATTCGTCTAGCGAGACACCACTGTAGCATATATTCAACACAAAAAAACGGAGACCATTTGTTGACAAAGGACAAAGGACAGCTGGACATATAAAGGGCCCTATTACCTTTAGTAGCTTAGGGCCTCATCAAACCTAAATTCAGCCCTGACTATAAATAAAAATTCTGTTCCAGTGTATCTGAAGAAGTGTGCATGCACACGAAAGCTCATACCAAAATAAAAACTTAGTTGGTCTTTAAGGTGCTACTGAAGAATTTTTTTATTAATAAATATACAGTGTTTCTCCAAAAATAAGACACCGTCTTATATTTATTTTTCCTCAAAAAACAAAAACAAAACACGGTGGCCTATTTTCAGGGGATGTCTTTTTTTATTACCGTATTATTAAGTATGGCACAGTTTAACCTACAAGGTTAAACTGCCTATCACTATGCCTTATTTTCGGGGTATGTCGTATTTTAAGAGAAACACAGTATCAGCAGAGAGAGAGAGAGGGTCCCCCCCCCCGCTAACAATAATGGTATCCCTTGTCCCCCCCCCCCGCTAACAATAATGGTATCCCTTGAACCACATTTTATTTTATTTTATTTGAATTATTATTATTTTTTTTACTCTGCCCGTCGGCAAAAAGAAAGAGAAAAAAGACTCCCCAAGTGGTTTTTACGGAGACAGTCTTACAAAAGGAAAAGTGGTTGGAAGGGAAGAGGCAAACCTAAGAACGTAAAGAAAGGGGTCAGGGCCATCTTAAGCAGATGCGGTGCCGAGGTGCAAATATCCGCCCAGCGCCCCCAAATTACCACGGATAGTGTTGCAGTGGCCATAGCTGCGCACTGCCAGCCAGCCAGCCAGCCAGGGGGAGTTGCAACTCTCCCCATGCCGCTGCGAGACAAGAGAGCGATCTCCGCCGAGGCTTGGGAGTGAAGTTGCGCCCCCCCCAAGCATCCTCGGGAGGAGAGCAATCCCTGCAGAGTCTTGGGAGGGAAGCTGCATGCCCGCCAGCCTTATGGTTGGTGGGGCGCAGCTGGCGGCTGTGCAAGGGAAAGGGGAGGTTCCGGCGCGGCTCCCCCACTCGCTGGGGCACCCCTGAGAGGCTGGCGCCCTAGTGCGACGCGCCACTAAACCCTATGAGAAAGACGGCTCTGGAAAGGGTATTGCTGGATCAGGGCTAATGGCCTCATCTAATCCAGCATCCTCTTCTCACATCGGCTGACCAGATGCCTGTGGGAACCAGCGAGCAGGATCTGAGCGTAAGAGCGACTCTCCCCTCCTGTGGTTTCCTGCAACTGGGATTTGGAAACATTGCTGCCTCCGTGAATTTTCTGGGGACCCTCTATAATCCCCCACTTTTGCAGCGAGCGGGGGTGACACTCAGCTTTTGCAGGAATAATATCTGCAAACTGCCTTGAAATTCAGTCTGGGGAAAGGCGGGGTATAATAATAATAATAATAATAATAATAATAATAATAATAATAATAATAATACTTTTGAGGACTGAAGACCTAATTCACACATGCCCTACCTGATTCATTTAGTCATCACTGTGGCTCCTTGGATTCCGGCTCCTCTGCTGTTTTTTCCTGATCTGGAGCGGATTCTGGCTGATCTGGGGCTGGGACTTCCGGCTGGTCAGAAATTGGTGGCTGTTCCGAGGCTTCGGGTTGGTCAGGAGCTTCCAGCTTTTCCAAGGCTTCCAATTGGCTGGAAACATCTAGCTGATCCAAGGGTTCCAGTTGGCCAAGGGCTTCCAGCTGTTCCATGACTTCCTGTGGAACCGGGGTCGAGCCGAACAATAATTCCTTGGAAGGAATCATCACATATTCTGGGGCGGGAGGTAAGACAACCTCTGGCCGTACCGGCAACACTTTTTTCTCGTAACAGTCTAGCCTCATTTCCACCGTGTCTCGGATTAAGTCTGCAAGGAAAGTTGTGTCGCGTTAGAAATTGTAAATGGGTCCTTATGGTTAAAGCTATGGTTTTCCCAGTCGTGATGTATGGAAGTGAGAGCTGGACCATAAAGAAGGCTGATTGCCAAAGAATGGATGCTTTTGAATTGTGGTGCTGGAGGAGACTCTTGAGAGTCCCATGGACTGCAAGAAGATCAAACCTATCCATTCTGAAGGAAATCGGCCCCGAGTGCTCACTGGAAGGACAGATCCTGAAGCTGAGGCTCCAATACTTTGGCCAGCTCATGAGAAGAGAAGACTCCCTGGAAAAGACCCTGATGTTGGGAAAGATTGAGGGCACTAGGAGAAGGGGACAACAGAGGACGAGATGGTTGGACAGTGTTCTCAAAGCTAACAACATGAGTTTGACCAAACTGCGGGAGGCAGTGGAAGACAGGAGTGCCTGGCGTGCTATGGTCCATGGGGTCACGAAGAGTCGGACACGACTCAACAATTAAACAACAACAACAACAAAATACCCTCCTAAACGCTCAGGAATTAATAGGCCAAAGTCAGTTATGGTAGTTGATTTCGGTGCGGGAATCTGGCGCAGATCAGCAATCACAGCCTGATTAACCAAACGGGCAGCGTAAACACTGGCCTAAGGACGCTACACCTTTTAAGAGCCCCGCAACAACAGATCGAAATGAATACTGTACGTTTTGTGTAATAAAATGGGTTCATTTAAAATGGTTGGTTGGTAAAAAGAAAAAGAAACGTATTAGGAGATAATTTGCGAGGGACCCCGCAACTTGCAAGTGTGGGAGCTGCCTTCTGGCGGTGGCTCTCAAGGCTGCAGTTGCCAGAGAATGAACCAAGGAGCTTTGCTTTTATTTAGAAAAATATATAATTTTGCATTGGCATTTTGTAAGAAAACAACAGTCATCAAATCTTATTTGCACATGAAACCCCCCCCCCACACTCCCCAGATAATTTAACTTACTGTCAGCTATTGTTCTGCCCAGAACCCGGTTTTCCATTATCTCTTCTACCTCTGACAGCATCCCCGGGAAGAAGCCTGTCTCGATGTCTGTGAAACACAATGAGAGGTTTTAAAAATTATTACCCATGGCGAAATACTGGGACTTTGCACATAGGCAGGTTGTTGTTTGGTGGAGCAGCTGAGCCTGGAAGCAGAAAGAGCTCACCCACTCTGTGATGCGACAATGGTGAGAGAACTTCCCTCAACAGGGCTGCCTTCAGGTGTCTTCTAAAAGTCAGGTAGATGTTAATTTCCTTGACATATCTGGTGGGAGGGAGTTCCACAGGGCGGGTGCCACCACTCGAGAAGGCCCTTTGCCCGGTTCCCGGTAACTTTGCTTCTCACAGGCAGGGAACCGCCAGAAGGCCCTTGGAGCTGGACCTCAGTGTCCGGGCTGGATGATGGGGGTGGAGACGCTCCTTCAGATCTACTGGGCTTGAAAGAACAGCACCAACACTTTGAATTGTGCCCGGAAACGTCCTGGGAGCCAATGTAGGTCTTTCAAGACTGGTGTTATGTGGTCTCAGCGGCCGCTCCCAGTCCCCAGTCTAGCTGCTAATGTTTATATTGCTTGCTGTTTAGAATAAAATCTTCTCACTCACTTGCGTTTGTATTGCCTCTGAATCTCATTTAAAAGAACCGCCTTGCATTTGGCAAGACAGGTGCCTTTTCTGGGGAGCCTGAAAGCAGGATGGGGCCCCACCCCACCCCACCCCAACACACAGCAAGCCACACACCTCTCTCCACTGGGTCATAGAAATATCCACTGTCCCGGAGGCTGCCGAAGACGGAAGGAATGAGGTCCGACAGGTAGCGTTGAGCAAACGCCCGAGCCGCGATCTTCTCCGAGGTTTCTTTCTCCCTCTGAAGGAATTCCAGCTGCTGCTTTTTACGACGCTCCTGCCAGAGAGAGGAAAACAACCAGTGTGGGGTTTTTTTTTTTTTAATATTTCCCAAGCCATTTCAGCAGACTTTGAATCGGATCCAGTAGCTGGTGGTCAACAAAAGAAGTTTAAAGACTCTCTCAAGGCAAATCTAAAAAAAAATGTACATACAGTCGTGCCTTGGATCCCAAACGCCTAGTGAGTTGAACGTTTTGGCTCCTGGAAGTGAGTGTTCCGGTTTGCAAACATTCTTTGGAACCCGAACGTCTGGCACGGCTTCCACAGCTTCCGATCGGCTGCAGGAGCTTCCTGCAGCCCATCGGAAGCCACGCCTCGGTTTCCAAACATTTTGGAAGTCGAATGGACTTCCGGAATGGATTCCATTCGACGTCCAAGGCACCACTGTAGTATGAACACGGGCAACTGGGAAACACTGGCCTGCGAGCGCTCCCATTGGAGAGCAGCCTTTACCATAGGTGTCATGGGATTTTGAAAACGCTCAAACTCAGGACGCAAGGGAGAAACGTGCTAAGAGGAAGGCACGCTTGGCAAATTCACATCGTGATCAACTCCCACCTGGAAACCAATGTCCCCACTGTGGAGGGACGTGTGGATCTAGAATTGGCCTCCACAGTCACTTACGGACTCACTTTTAAAACTCTTCGTGGAAGACAATCTTACTCGGCTACAAGGAATTGCCAAAGAAGAAGAAAGGAGTCCTCCGGCAGCCATTGCAGCACATTGACACAGCCTTCCCGCTTCCCAGCCTGCTCTGTCAATTTGCTTATTAATTTCGTAAAAGATTTCATAAAACAAAATATAACTTCAAAGCAAGTTTACAAAAAAATCAAGAAAAACTCGCAACCGGGCGTTAAAAATTTCCTCCACTTTCTAAGCACTTGTTTATCTCGTTCCTTAAAATCTATAACCTCAAAGTGGCTTGCAAAAGATAACACGGTAAAATCAAGGGGGGGAATCACAGACACCCCTACTTTAAAACACACAGAAGTTAAAATACTTTTTTAAAAAAACCCAGACTTTCTGAGCTTCTGGTTAGACCTATCTAAAGGGAACAGGGAAGTTTTCTGTGTTTTAATATTTTGTTGGAAGCCGCCCAACACAGGGTTGTTGCAACAAACAGCCATGCAAGCCTTTGGGAGGCAGAGACGCCAGAGGGCATCAGAGGAGGGAGGGAAGGGAAGAGGGGCAGAGGCCAGTGTTGCCTCGGCACCCCTGACCATCATTCAAGGTACCCCAGGGTGCCACAGCAAACGGGTTGAAAACCACTGCTTCTTTCCCCTCCCCACCCAGTTAGCAGCGTCGGTCTCTGTACCTTTTCCTCTCTGTGCCGCCGCTCTTGCTCTTCAAGACGCTGGACCTCAGCGAGTTCCGCACAGCGCAGCTCATGGTATGCGTACTGATGCGCTCGCAGGTCGGCGAGTTCCTCTTCCTCCATGACTTCCAGCAACGCTTGCTCGATGGTCTTGCCGACCAACACCTCCAGCATCGGCCTCACTTCAATATCAAAATCGAAAAGCTGGTGGGGTGGGGGAGAAACAAAGAGGAGAAATCAGAGGGTGGGCTGACATTTTGCATAAGGGAATGTCTTGAGATATGATTTTCTTTAAAGTGTAAATTTGCACATCGAGGACAAACTTCACACCGCAGCAGTACCTATTGGTCTACTTGCACTTTGAGGTGCTTTCGAACTGCTAGGTTGGCAGGAGCTGGGACAGAGCAACGGAAGCTCATCCCATCGCGAGGATTCAAACCACCGACTTTCCAACTGGCAAGCCCAAGAGGCTCAGTGGTTTAGACCACAGCGCCACCCACCTCCCTAGCAGCATTGGACACAGTATGGATCCAACCCCCCAGGAAATTTGGCATGGCAGAGGAAAGTGCTTCTGTCCAAAGTCCCGCCTGGACCAGAGTTCTGGCAGCCTGAAACTCTCTTGCCAGGCTTGCCTCGGAGGGGGTTGGACTAAGTGACTCCTGGGGGTCCCTGCCGACTCTACGGTTCTATGGTTCTAACGTACATCTCCTTCCCAGATCTGGGTGGCCACATCTCTGCCGGTCTTCGCGGGGATGAACAGAGGCGTTGCCGGCCTGTCCAGGAAGGCGTCTGTTTGGCATTCCATGTCCACTTCGATGATACGATCGGCAAGCTCTTCCAGGTACAGTTCTGAAACGGCATTTGGGGTGCTCTTATATAGGGGCAGCTCCCCCAACCCCGTTGCACGGAAGACAACCGGGCTGGAAATGGGACTCTCGAGCTCGTTCTGAAAAAGGAACTGCTTTTTGTTCAACATCTCCAAAGGGGAACTAATTCCACTTCCCGTTCAGCTCAGTTCCCGTTCAGTCCCCAGTTCAAATGATCCCTGGCCATTCCCCATTTGGAATCTCGCAAGCCTCTGTGCCGAAGCATAAATTAAATTAAGAAGGCTAAGGAAATACTGAAACACAGTTTAATTTATTTCCCCCAAGCGATCGCGGTCCTTAGAAGCTCGAGGAGTCTGGTGGGTCAAAAAAGACGTTTAAGAACTACCTAAATTGTATAGAAACTTATTTATGTATGCGACTACAGCGGCAAGAATGTTCCTTCCCCCAAAATGGAAAGAAGCAGAAGTCCCAGCAAAGGAAGAACGGATACAAAAACTTACGGAATATGCAGAAATGGCGAAACTCGCTGGAAGGATAAGAAATCAAGATAACAAACTTTTTAAATAAAAGAATGGAAATGGTTTCTTGAATATTTACGGATCTGTTGTAAACAGATAAAAACACTGGCAGGATTATTGTAATAACCTGCAGTTACATAAGAGAACATTTTTAAAGAAGATAAAAATAAATGAGTAAGTTAAGTTATTTTGGATATGCAGAAGATTTCAAAAATAAATTTAAAGAACCGCAGAAAGAGGGGGAAGGAAGTAAAGTTTTGAAAAGTCAAAATGATTGTAAAATAAGTGAAATGTATATATCTGAAAAGTATACATTTTTAGAAAGATGTTTAAGACGATGAACTAGGAGATGGGCAAAAAAAATGTTCAAAGTCCTACTCTCAGGTGACTTTAATTCATCCTCAGTCCACTTGGCAATTCTGGGAACTACTTTCAGATATCTTTAAACTAATTTTTGCGTGCTTTACTTCAAATCGGATGATCTCATTGCGAGCACTGCTCTATGGTGAAGGTAAACCTCCATAGGAAGAGGATTCCTGGTCTCCCAGGTCCTTGTCTGACCCTCTGACTACTACACCACACTGCCTCCTGCTCTCCCACTCTTGCAGCTTGTGTTTCATGACCTCTGAGCCTGAAGATATGGTTGCACACCACCCCAGTCTCCAAGCAGGGCGAGATTCCTGGGGTCCCAGCATGGGCGTACCCAGCATGGGGCAAGGGGGGCAGCTGCCCCCCTAGAAGCAGGGCAGCTGGAGAGGACAGGCAGGGACGCTGCCTGCTGTGCTCCGCCTCAGCCTGCAATACATGCAAATGAAGTGCCATGGAGCATTGTGGGGCAGCACTTTCTGTGCTGTGCTCGCTGTGACTTGAAAGAGTGTGGGCTGAAGTTAGCCCAGGTCCAGGTCCAGGTTTCCTTCAATGGAGGCAGCTGGTTTTAGTCACCGCTGCTGTTAAAGGAGCGGGCGAGGCAGGAGTGCAAGCGCGGGTGGCTCCGTGTGCTGCCTTGCAAACGCCCCCCTTTCCTCCGGGGGGCGTGGATGTTGACCATGCCTCCTGGGGGGATCCTGGCCACATCATTGCCAGCTAGCCAATCGGGTGGCTGGGGGTGTGGCTGGGGGTGTGGCTGGTGTGCCCCCCCTAGCTTTGATCCTGGGTATGCCCATGGGTCCCAGCTTTCTTGGAATGAGGGGCTGCAGAGACTGTCTTGTATTTAGGCTATTTGCTTTCATTAGTACAATGTCTCCTAGCAGTGCAGCAGTAAAATTGCCACCGCATTTGCAGAGCTAAGCAGGGTCTGGTCTGGTTTCAAATTGGATGGGGAACCGCATGCATTGCAGGGGGTTGGGCTAGATGACCGCTTGGGGGCACCTTCCAAGTCTACAATTCTACGAGTCTATCTATCTATCGATCTATCTATCCAAGAACCCAAAGCCAGAGGGATTCACAGCATGAACGCACCAAAAGGTGTTGCTTCTCCCATCGTCACAGTCTTAAGATTCCAGCAGAAATCGATCCTGGCTCTGACTTCCAAACTCTCAAACACACTACCAGCCAGGTGAGCAAGCCCCCCACCCACCCATTTGCATTTTTACTAGGAATTTTAGGTGCAGAGATACCAAAGGAGCAGAAATGACACGTAGGCGATGACAGCAGCGTGGGTACTACTGGCCAATAGATGGAAAGAAGATAAAGTCCCGACCAGAGACGAATGGCTGATGCGGATGATGGACTACGGCGAAATGGCGAAAATGACCGGGGAAATCAGAAACCAGGGAGAGAATAATTTTAAGAAGGAATGGGGAAAACTTATAACGTATTTAAGGGAACAACTAAAAACTTTTGCAGGATTTGAGTAACGCTAGTAATGTACTATAAACGAAGATAAAAGTGGATTGTTTAAAGAAAAATAGAGAAAATATATGATGCAGTTGAAAAAGGTCGAAAATGGAAACCATGGTAGGGCGGAGGAAAGCCCAGGGATGCATGGAATCCTAAATGTTAATGATTATGTTTAGCGTTTGAATTTAAATACAGTGGTACCTTCGTTTACAACCATAATCCGTTCTGGAGGTCCGGTTGCAAACCAAAACAGGTTGTAACCCAAGGTGCGCTTTCGCCTATGGGGCCTCCAAAAAAAAGGGGGGGTTGTAATCTAAAAAGAAATGGATTGTAATCCAATAAAAAGGGACACACACTTCCAGGTTTGACGTGGTTGTAATCCAAAACGGTTGCAAACCAAGTTACCACTGTATGTAGTGTAAAACTGAATTTTTAAAAGATTTTTTTAAAAAAGAAGAATTTAAGGTTGGGAAATGAGAAACCGAAACCAGCATATCCCCCCCCCCATTCCCCTCCCTCTCCACCTGGCGCATTACCTGTCTGAACATCGACATGCCTCCTGCCTTCTAAAGGCTCTGGGGTTCTCGTCCGAAGCTGATCCCTAGCTCTCCTCCTGGCCAATGCTTTCCTTTGGGCTTCCCGCTGCCTTTGAAGCTCCAGAGGATCGGGTTCGCTGCTCTGGCGGAGGGGACGGACAGAGAGAAAGCAGTTCATGCAGTGCCCTTAATCTTATTTATTAGATTTGCATACTGCCCTATAACGCACAGCTACTCGGGGCGGTTGACAACACGAAATCATGAAATGCATCATGGAAACAAAAACAGGAACAACTCAATAATTCTCCCCGCAACACATTTAAAAGGGCATCGGATGTGGAATTAAAAGAGAGAGAGAACTAGAGAGAGAGAAAAGAGAGACAGAGAACGCCCAATGCTTCTTTTAAAAGGGCATTGGATGCCCATCAGCAAAAGGAACATTTTTGCCTGGTGCCTAAAGGTGTACAGTGGACCCTCCGGATACGAATTACTGTAAATTCATTCCGGGGGTCCATCCGCAACCCAAAAAGTCCGTAGGCAGAGGCGCTGCTTCTGCGCACATGTGCGACGCAATTGAGCACTTCTGCGCATGCACACAGCAAACAGAACGCTTCTGCGCACACACGTGCGGCGAAACCTGGAGGTATACACTTCCAGGTTTGCCGCGTTCATAACCCGAAAGTTACATATCCAGAGTGGTACGTAACTAGAGGGTCCACTGTATAATGAAGGCCCCAGGCAAACCTCCCTGAGGAGAGCATTCCACAAATGGGGAGCCACTGCAGAAAAGGCCCCGTTCTCCGATTGCCACCCTCAGACCTCTGGCGGAGGAGACACACGGAGAAAGGCCTCAGAAGGTGATGTCAGTGTCCAGGTCAGTTCATATGGAGAGAGGCTGTCCTTGAGGTATTATTGCCAGTGCTATTTTTCTAGAAAAAGAGGTGCCAGAACTCACCACAAACGCTTTCCTTGTCCACCTGAGAGGTGCCGGAACTGAGTTTTGGTGAGTTCCGGCTGAAAAAAAGCTCCTCGGTATTGGAGTCCTGAGCCATTCGAGGCTTTATAGGTCAAAACCAGCACTTTGAATTGGGCCCAGAAACTCATGCCCAGCCCTGCATCTTGTAGCAGCTAGTTCCACTGGTTAATTATACACTGTTCCTTTTGCCTGGAATATGGAGTTCTTAATTTTTTTAAAAAATTGTGCAGTTAAATTAGATATAAACTGTGTGATTGAAAGAGATGTAGATACAGTGGCGTATTAAGATGGGGGCGGTGGGGGCGTGCCACCCCGGGCGGCAGGCAGGGCAGAGGGCAGCAGGCTGGACAGGGGCTGACCACCTCCGACGGCCGCTGCCGCGCGACGCGACCGCCATCGAGGACTTAAGCCATAGCTGCCAAGTCTCCCGTTTTCCCCGGGAAATCCCCGTTTTCCCAGCTGTTCCTAGCTGGAAAAAAATGGATTTTTTTGTTTTTCCCCGGTTTATTCTGGCGCAGCGGCCATTTTGGAACTGGGCGGAGCATGCTCAGAAGCGACTTTTGATGCTGCTCTGCCCAGTTCCCAAATGGCTGCAGTGCGCCTTCTGGTGTGGCGGCCATTTTTGAACTGGGCAAAGCAGCATCAAAAGTCGCTTCTGAGCATGCTCCGCCCAGTTCCAAAATGGCGGCAGCGCTACTTCCGGTCTGCTATTTCCGGCCCGGTCCCTTATTTCTCTGACAGCAACTTGGCAGGTATGACTTAAGCCCCGATGCGAGTGAGATTGCCTCCTGTGCGTGCATGCTTTGCGGGGTGCCTCCGGGTTTGCCGCCATGGGCAGCCAGAAGGCTAGAGACGCCGCTGTGTAGATACATAGATATAATGACAACAACAACATATAACTGCAAGTACCTGGCAATCATTTTCAATCATTTCTATGCAATTTTACACACATTTCACTTACCAAGCAAAGATCAAACATATTCATTTAACCAAAACATATTTCGAATTCCCAAGTCATGCGATAACTTTTTAGCTCCCCTGGTTTTGGGGAATAGAAAGCTGAAAAATTCAACACGCCCAGCGGAGCCCATTGAGATTTTGTGGTTAATAGCCACTGATAGAGCTAACCTTACATAAGAAGTACCCTTCCAGACCTCAAGGTAAAAGGTAAAGGACCCCCGGATGGTTACGTCCAGTCACAGGTGACTATGGGGTGCAGTGCTCATCTCGCTTTCAGGTCGAGGGAGCCGGCGTTTGTCCACAGACAGCTTGCCGGGTCATGTGGCCAGCAAGACTAAACTGCTTCTGGTGCAATGGAAACCAGAGTTCACGGAAACGCCGTTTACCTTCCTGCCGCAGCGGTACCTATTTATCTACTTGCACTGGCGTGCTTTTGAACTGCTAGGTTAGCAGGAGCTGGGACAGAGCAACGGGAGCTCACCCCGTCGTGGGGATTCGAACTGCAAGCGGAGTCTGAAGGCGACAGCAATATCCACCACTAGACCTCTCCTCCTCGACAAAGTTCATGCCCAAGCCCTGCATCTTGTTGCAGCTAGTTCCACTGGTTAATTACACATTGTTCCTGGAACGTGCAATTGAAATAGATGTAGATAAATAGATATGTCAAAGGTTACGGGAGAAGGAAAACTCACCCATGGTAGGATGTGAAGAGCATAGGTATTGCCCCGAACAACTCGCCTCTCGTACATGAGGTTGGCATAGTGATAGGCCTCCTCTTCTCTGAAAGAGAGAACATGAAGAGGGACAGGATTCAAAATCAGCATAAATTAGCAACAAAGTGTAAGTGAACAGGGTGTCACTGTCCCCATTTCTGCTGCTAAATCTGCAGGCCGCCAGAGATATGTGCGAATAAATAAGCTCTCCTTAATTTGCAAGTTTACAAGCCTGTCAGAAGCATTTGTGCCCAGTGGGATTTTGTGATAAAACATTCTTACAGAGTTCCGGGCCTTTTTATAGCAATAATA
This sequence comes from Zootoca vivipara, assembly GCF_965207765.1. Taxonomy (NCBI): domain Eukaryota; kingdom Metazoa; phylum Chordata; class Lepidosauria; order Squamata; family Lacertidae; genus Zootoca; species Zootoca vivipara. The sequence goes on along the minus strand of NC_142589.1, from coordinate 89,728,221 downwards.
ATAATAATAATAATAATAATAATAATAATAATAATAATAATAGAGGTGCCATGATATATCTTTACTGAAACAAATGTGTTCTTTAAAAATGTGAGCTAAAAATGACATGAAATGTGCTTTTGTACCCCACTCCCAGTGAAAATGGGAAAGGCAACGTTCAAGAGCTAACACAGAGAATGTTCTTATTACTCTTTTTGTGTGGTTTTAAAATGAACTGGGAATTGTTTGGTTCTAACACTGCAAGAAGATAAGAATCACACATTGGATTTCTAATTATTTTGTAGAAGGAGTAGCAGTTTTAATTTTTTAATTTTTAAAAACACTCTGCTTTTAAGCTGAGGCTGGCTGGCCATCTGCCGTGGATACTTTAGCTGAGATCCCTGCATTGCAGGGGGTTGGACTAGAGGACCTTTGGGGGTCCCCTTTCAACTCTACCATTCTATGATTCCTTTGCAAACCAACAGGGCAGCCGTACACATTTAAAAACAACAACCAAAATAACAACAGCAGCAAGCTTGTTTTTTGCATCTCTTTCTTTCCAGCGCTTTCTTAAATTTCACAGCATACTGTATATAAAAATTATCCAGAGAGAGAGAAAAACAACAACATTACAATACTGTATCAAGACAAATCCAAACTGAAAAGCATCAGAAACAAACAAAAACACTTCCATTTTCTAACAAAAGTGGAGGTGCAGCATTTAAAACCGACAAAAAGCAAAAATGTAACAAACCCATATACTGGGAGTGTTTGGGTTGTCTGAAGTATTTACATAAGCAGTGGTGCTACACCAGCCTCGTGCAAACATGTGTCTGTGTTGTTTACTTCCTCTGGCTATTCTTCAGTTCATGTGCAATAATAATAATAATAGTAATTTTTTATTTATACTCCGCCCATCTGACTGGGTTTCCCCAGCCACTCTGGGCGGCTCCCAACAGAATATTAAAAACATGATAAAACATCAAACATTAACAGCTTCCCTAAACTGGACTACCTTCAGGTATCTTTTAAAAGTCATGTAGTTGTTTATTTCCTTGACATCTGATGGGAGGGCGTTCCACAGGGCGGGCGCCACCACTGAGAAGGCCTTCCGCCTGGTGATCTCGTAGGTAAGCCGGTCCCAGGTTGTTAAAGGCTTTAAATGCTAACAGGCGCGCCTTGAATTTGGCAGACACCTGAGCATTGTGCGCTGGCATTGTGCCCCAGCCACAGCTTCTGGGCCGAGGGATGCCCCACAGGGAGCGCACTGCAGTCGTCTATCACAAATGTCGGTTTGACTCTTTCGGGTCGGGCCCTTCCTTCCCGGTCCAGCCTGGGAGCCTAAAGGTACTCACGTCTCGTTGGCATCGATGGAGGAGCGGTACTTCTGCCTGCCCGGCAACGCCCTGGGACGGTTGCAATACGAATAGGTGGCAGAGGGTCCCGCCGTGCCTTCCCGGGTGAGGATCACCGATGTGGAGGCCATGCTGGCTCCTCGCAGAAGCCTCTGGCTCCAAGAGGCCTGGGCTGGGAGCAGCAGCTCCTTGGCAACCGTCGCCAGGCGACACGGACTCCGTTCCCTGGCAACCGTCGCCAAGGTAAACTGATCGCTGCCACCTGACCCAGCCGGGAGCCGCCTCCTCTGGCATCCCTCCAAGGGAACATAACATCAAGGAGCTTGGAGTTCACGAAAGGGGAGGGGTGGGGGGAACGAGAGGATCTGGGGCTATGGGGCTCAAAGGAAGACAAATGGGCAACTAAACGGCCACAGTTGGAGACAGGCTGTCGGCGCATTGTCTACACACCAACTGGCGACGGCAACAGAATGGAGGTGCTTGCATTTTCTGGGGTGTTTCTGTTACTTTTGTTGTTGTTTCTTAATAGGGTACAACACATGTTTGTGGTTTTTATGCTGCAGACTGCCCTGTGTTTGTTGGGTGGAGGGCAGTGTGTAAATTTAATAAATAATGATAATTACTATTATTATTATCCGTACCCCGCCCGTTTGACTGGGTTGCCCCAGCCACTCTGGGCAGCTTCCAACAGAATTTAAAAGAACCTCTGACCTTTGAGATTTTATAAAAAAATCTATAAAGATTATGCCTTTCATTGGAATAGCTATTCGTTCACTCTTTTTTCCTTCATATGCCACAGCTATACAGATACGAATTTAATACAGTGGAACCTCGGTTTGCGACCGCCTCCGTTTACAACAAACTCGGAGAGCGACCGCCGCGGACCCGGAAGTATTTACATCTGGGTTCCGTGTACACGGATGCGCAGAAGCGCTCTATCAGCGCTTCACGCATGTGCAGAGGCATGTCTTCAGCGAGCGGCGAACTCGGGGAGCGACCAGCTCCCCGGAACGAATTGTCGTCCTAAACCGAGGTACCACTGTAATGTGTGACGAAAATAGTTTGATGGAAAATATTCCCATTTATATCTGGAAAACAACATTATCTTCTAAGCTTTTGTTTTTCGGCACCTGTGATTACATTTCCGCTTCTTTTATTACGTTCCATATTATGACTGGTGTTTAACGCTTCTCCCCTAAACCTATTAAAACGGCTCTTAATTCATTAGCTTCCTGTAAAAAGAACGGGGTTCTACACTGACACAGGACTCAGGAAATGATCAAAAGTAACAAGTTTAGTCATTTCTCACTAGGGATCATAGAACTGGACAGTTGGAAGGTACCCCCAAGGGTCATCTAGTCCAACCTCCTGCCATGCAGGAATCTCAACTAAAGTACCAGATGGCTATCGAATCTCTGCTTTAAAACCTCCAAGGAAGGAGAGTCCACCACTTTCCGAGGGAGTCTGTTCAACTGTCGAACAGCTCTTGCCGTCAGAAACTACTTCTTGATGTTTAGTCAGAATCTTCTTTCTTGCAACTTGAAGCCATGTGTTCGAGTCCTGCCTTCCAGAGCAGGAAAAAAACAAGCTTGTTCCCTTTTCCATGTGGCAGCCCTTGAGATATTTGAAGATGGCTCTTGTATCTCCTCTCGGTCTCCTCTTTTCCAGGCTAAACATACCCAGCTCCTTCAACCATTCCTCATCAGTTTTGGTTTCCAGACCCTTGATCATCTGGGCTGCCCTCCTCTGCACACCTTCCAGTTGGTCAACATCCTTCTTAAATTGTAGTTCCCAGAACTGGACACAGGACTCCAGGTGTTGCCTGACCAAGGCAGAACAGTGTGGGACCATGACTTCCCTTGATCTGGACACTAGACTTCTGTTGATGCAGCCTAGAATAGCATTAGCCTTTTTTGCTGCTGCATCACACTGTTGACTCATGTTAAGTTTATGTAAATAAAAAATACTGGTGCTGATGGAGAAATCACCACTGATGCTGGGTATAGATCCATAGATTGATAAATTGATAGATTGATATAGTGTTGTGTGCCTGACAAGAAATTTGTGTTGCTGGGAAATCTGCTTTTTTAAAAAAAAAAAAAACCTGCGCTTGTCATCCATTAACATGTGTTTTTACTGGGCCGAGTTCAAGATATCAGTATATGAAGTCCTTGACAACTTGGGACTGAGCTGTCTTTAGCAAAGATCCGCCCAGTGCCCCCCCCTTTTTTGTTTAGTCCCCAAATTACCGGTAACTTTTATTATGCTTATGTCAGACACCATGCTTACGCCTTATCTCTTGTTTACGAAAGAAGGGAGGAAAAAGAAACAAACTTTTTTATTTGCTCATTTATTTACAATACACCTATACTTATTGAGTCTGACAAACACTGCCGTTGTGAATGGCAAGCGCCATTTACTTTGGTAAATGAGCGCACAAAGTCAAAAGTCCTTTAGTGAAAATAGTAGGTATATATTTCAGTGATACAGTGGTACCTCATGTTGCATATGGGGCTCTGGAACGCAACATGAAGCGCCTTCTGTGCATTATGTCATTCATCACGCCAGCCCATTCCGGTGCTTCCGGGTTCGGCACGTACGTATCCTGTGTCGTACACAACCAGCAGCATTCATATAATCATAGAGTTGAAAGAGACCACAAGGGCCATCCAGTCCAACCCCCTGCCAAGCAGGAAACACCATCAAAGCATTCTTGACATATGCCTGTCAAGCCTCTGCTTAAGGGCCTCCAAAGAAGGAGACTCCACCCCACTCCTTGGTAGCAAATTCCACTGCCGAACAGCTCTTACTGTCAGGAAGTTCTTCCTAATGTTGAGGTGGAATTCATAACAAGAGGTATGACTGTTACCTAGGTATATATGTATTTTGTTTTTCTGGCTTGATCAAAATTATTATTTCATAACAGATAGATAGTTAAGAGCTTAGGCGGCTTCAGCGGTGGGTGGCAGGCGCCCCCCAGAAACCAGCACCCAGGTGCTCCGCACCCCTTGCACCCCGGGGTAAAGATGGCCCTGATTTGGGATCAGTTTATCTATGATATCTCCTGCTCTGGAGAGTTCGACTCAAACCAACAGTTTCCAGTAACAAGAAAGAAGATTCCGACTCAACATCAGGAAGAACTTACTGACAGTAAGAGCTGTTTGACAGTGGAACGGTCTCCCTCGGGAGGTGGTGGGCTCTCCTTCCTTGGAGGTTTTTAAGCAGAGGTTGGGTGGCCCTCTGTCGTGGATGCTTCTGCTGAGATTCCTGCGTTGCAGGGGGTTGGACTAGATGAATCTTGGTGTTCCCTTCCAACTCTACTGTTCTATAATTCTACAAGATTGCCCTGCCCCACATGTGCCCGCTTGACCACTTCGATCGGTGGAATTGACACTTTCCCAAGTACAACCTAATGTCCCTTCTGCATCTTGTAGGCCCTCAGTTGTTTAGCTGAAACTTTGGAACTCCCTGCCTATTGATTCCAGTTGGGTTACTTCACTCTATTCCTTTCCGTACCTGTTTAGAAATCTTGCAGGCTTGATTTGCTTCAGTCTATTTTACTGCAGTTTCAACTTTCTGCAGATTTTAGATTTTTTTAAAAAATGATCATTTCATTGCTTCAACTTTTTTCTTTTTGCCAAGTACTTTGATGTTCTTCTGCAATCCAGCGGTATATATAAATATTGTAAGAATAAAGGTTTTTTTTTTTATAAAAAACAACCTGTGGCCATCACCAGATCTTGTGGTGGAATTCCTCAAGAAGTGCTTTCCTTTGCTGCCTTCCTACATCTAAAGTCCCATCCATTACCTCGGGGGGGGGGGGGAATTCCAAATTCAGGTTCTTATGGGATAAGGTGAGAGGCAGTGAAGTGGAGGCAGTGAGAGATTTTACTTTCTTGGGCTCCTTGACCACTGCAGATGGTGACAGCAGTCACAAAATTAAAAGACGCCTGCTTCTTGGGAGAAAAGCAATGACAAACCTAGACAGCATCTTAAAAAGCAGAGACATCACCTTGCCGACAAAGGTCCGTATAGTTAAAGCTATGGTTTTCCCAGTAGTGATGTATGGAAGTGAGAGCTGGACCATAAAGAAGGCTGATCGCCGAAGAATGGATGCTTTTGAATTATGGTGCTGGAGGAGACTCTTGAAGATCAAAGAAGATCAAACCTCTCCATTCTGAAGGAAATCAGCCCCGAGTGCTCACTGGAAGGACAGATCGTGAAGCTGAGCCTCCAATACTTTGGCCACCTCATGAGAAGAGAAGACTCCCTGGAAAAGACCCTTTCCTGTTGGGAAAGATGGAGGGCACTAGGAGAAGGGGACGACAGAGGACGAGATGGTTGGACAGTGTTCTCGAAGCTACGAACATGAGTTTGACCAAACTGCGGGAGGCAGTGGAAGACAGGAGTGCCTGGGGTGCTATGGTCCATGGGGTCACGAAGAGTCGGACACGACTAAACAACAACAACAACAATGGGATAAGGTGAAAAACCTCTCCCCCACACATGCCATTCACAGATCGTAAGTTGGGTTCTGTGTTTTCAATTTTACAAAAAAACAAAACACTACCATCGTCACAGGTGGCCTCAACTTTTCAGCCTTTTGCTCCGTGAAGACTTGACTGTATGCAAAAACAGATCTGCCTTCCCCTCTTGAAAACCAGAGTCCTCGGCCGTATCCAAACACTCACAAAACGGTCCAGCTTCTTATCCTATTTGGCAGCGGTTTTTCTCGAAGCTTCTTGTCCCCCACCTTGACTCCATTCGCTTCCATTTCCCTGCGAGATATCTGCAAGGAGGATAGAAAGGGTTGGTGAAGCAACCTTTGTTTTTAGCAAATGATGCCACTTGGTTAACACACACACACACACACGAGGGGGGAGGAACCAGCACGCGCCATCCTTCCTCCAGCGTTTTCCTGTACCGGATGCTCAATATCTCTCTAATCAAAACGGATGGTGCTGAACACCTCCTCCCCACCCACGTATCTCGTTGCTCCCCCATCCCCGGCACACAAAAGCAACAGCAATTAAGCCGGCTTTAAGTGGGTTTAAGCTTTCCGCAGATTGCCACCGGGGTGCGGCGTTGGAAATTAAAGCAAAAAAATACCTTGGAGAGCAACGTCGCGCGCGGAAGCAAAGCCATGCACGGCTAGGCGGAGGCGCATAGCCAGCGAGACACCGATTTATCCGGGGAGAGAGAGGGGGAGGGTGGCGGAGATGGGGGGAAAGAAGAAGCAAGGCTGGTGAAGGCCAGGTCGGATTCATCGGGTAACCGCACATGCAGCCAGCTCGTCTACCGAAGCGCTGCTTTTCGGGGCTAAGGCATTTGGCACCCGAAGGAGAGGCTTTGTGCATAAAGCAGGATGCGCTGCTGGGATTTGGACAGAACGGTCTGAGTATCAAATGCGGATGCAGTAAGTAGAGAATAATTTGCTTCTATTGGAATAACGGCATGGCGGTGGCTGTGCAAAATGCTCTCTCTCCTCCCCCCCCCGCCCCACTTTACCCAGCACAATGTTGATGGCAGGAAAGCTGTGAGATTACATGATGCTGTGGCGTAGGCAATTGCGCAGCCGAATATCTTCGAACGGAACGGAGACCCTGAGATGTCGCTGGGAGGGGGGTGGGGAAGGGTTGGCGGAAGATGCGTTCTAGAGAGAAGCAGAAAGAAAGGTAAAATGGCACCTGCTTTTACAGCGTTAAGTGAGCTGTCAGCTCCGGTAAAGAATGGTTATAAATCGGCTCAGCTTTCTGTTAGCCCGGAAGAAAAGGGAAAGAAGGCTCAGAAGAATCAGGGCCTTATTGTGCTAACTAAGCACACCGCAACCATGCTGAGCGTTTACGTTGGCCCATTTTGGGGCATTCGAAGGCAGGCAGCCTTCAAGCTCAGCCTTGTTGCTTCAGTCTCTGCCATCTCTCAGCAATGCCAGTGATCTGCTGCTCAAGCACAGCAGCTTCCTCTAGAGACAGAGCCCTTCCAGGTTGCTGTGGTCTGCAACATAGTCTTTGGCACGAGAATCATAATGTGTTAGCGGTGGGCTGGCTCCGTTTTGGTTTGTTCTGGGATGTTTCCCCAATGCTACCAAAAACCACTGCTTGCTGTAGTAGCGCATCCAAGGCAGCACATAAATAAACCCAAGCATATGTGCTGTGAAAAGGGTGCAGGGTTTCAGCAGAAAGTTGCAGGGCACTCGCTGGCTGCAAACGGAGGAGTGTGGCTGCCCTAAAACCTTTGCAAGAGCAAACGGTATTGAAAATGGGTTTGGGCATAGGTTGTTCCAATAGCATCAGAAGTGCTAATCATCACCCGTGTGCAAAATAATGTCTGGAGGACCCCTGAAAATTCTAGTCCTCATGATCTTTAACAAAGGCCCTTTGTTAAATAGGAACACAAAAAGCTGATAGACCCTTGGTCCATCTAGCTCAGGCATCCCCAAACTTCGGCCCTCCAGATGTTTTGGACTACAGTTCCCATCTTCCCTGACCACTGGTCCTGTTAGCTAGGGATCATGGGAGTTGTAGGCCAAAACATCTGGAGGGCCACAGTTTGGGGATGCCTGATCTAGCTAAGTATTGCTACACTTGTTGTTGTGTTGTTTAGTCATTTAGTCGTGTCCGACTCTTCGTGACCCCATGGACCATAGGACGCCAAGCACTCCTGTCTTCTTGCTATACTTAAAAAAAGGTAAAAGTAAAGGACCCCTGGATGGTTAAGTCCAGTCAAAGGCAGCTATGGGCTTGTGGCACTCATCTTGCTTTCAGGTCGAGGGAGCCGGCGTTTGTCCGCAGACAGCTTTCTGGGTCATGTGGCCACATTACTAAATAATAATAATAATAATTTATTATTTATACCCCACCCATCTGGCTGGGTTTCCCCAGCCACCCTGGGCGGCTTACAACAGAAAAATGAAATAAAACAATTAAACATTAAAAGCCTCCCTAAACAGGGTTGCCTTCAGATGTCATCTAAAAATCTGGTAGCTGTTTTTCTCTTTGACATCTGATGGGAGGGCGTTCCACAGGACAGGCGCCACCACCGAGAAGGCCCTCTGCCTGGTTCCCTGCAACTTGGCTTCTCGCAACGAGGGAACCGTCAGAAGGCCCTCGGTACTGGACCTCAGTGTCCGGGCAGAACGATGGAGGTGGAGACGCTCCTTCAGGTATACTGGACCGAGGCCATTTAGGGCTTTAAAGGTCAGCACCAACACTTTGAACTGTGCTCGGAAACGTACTGGGAGCCAATGTAGATCTTTCAAGACTGGTGTTATGTGGTCTCGGTGGCCGCTCCCAGTCTGGCACAACGGGACACCGTGATGGAAGCCAGAGCGCATGGAAATGCCGTTTACGTTCCTGCCGCAGCAGTACCTATTTATCTGCTTGCACTGGCATGCTTTCGAACTGCTAGGTTGGCAGGAGCTGGGACCGAGCAACGGGAGCTCACCCGTTTCAGGGATTTGAACTGCTGACCTTCTGATCAGCAAGCCCAAGAGGCTCAGTGGTTTAGACCACAGTGCCACCCGTCTACACTAGCTGGCAGCAGACAGATGAGTCTTTACCAGCTGTGACCAGTGGTTTGTGCAGCATTGCTTTCGATTCCCAGCAAAGCCTAACAATGTAACTGCATTGCTCACATTCAAGTCATGTTCATCTTGCCTTTTTCACTCCTTCCAACCCTCCGCCAAATCAGTTTTACGTTGTAAGCTCCTTGGGGACACGGAACTGCCCTGAGCTACTTTGGTACATCGTTGCAAACTGCTTAGAGGGTTTCCTCACAATCAAGTGATATATAATTTCTGTGAAATAAAATGATGGATCAGGCCAATGGGGTCTGATGGATCAGGCCAATGGCTTGTCTAGTCCAGCATCCTGTTCTCACAGCAGCCAGGGGACACGGGTGGCACTGTGGTCTAAACCAAGCCTCTTGGGCTTGCCAATTTGAAGGTTGGGGGTTCGAATCCCCGTGACGGGGGGTGAGCTGCCGTTGCTCTGTTCCAGCTCTGAAAGTATGGTGGACTTTATTGATGTTCAACTCTCTCAAGTAGGTCCCAGGGTAGAAACATAAAACAAAACTCTGCCCTAAAGGTTGTGCGACCAGCACAGGAGGTGGGTAAAATGTGGAATTAAAACTGTAAGCTGATGCGACATCAAACAAACCAGGAACAAGAAGCATGAGAACGGCGGCTTGCTAAGGCATTAGTACCCCTCTGGAAACCAGTTCGAGGAGACTTTGGAATCCCAAAACACAGGAAGAAATTTGGAGGGGGTGAAAAATCTCTCGGGAAGGAGCGCTGGGTGCTTCTTCGAAGCATCTCTCATAGTAGCAGTTCCTTCCTCTTGAACTGGAATGAGGAAACTTGGGGCAGAGTGTGATATTACAGGCTTCTCTATCCGGCACCAATGACTCTCTTCAAGTTTCCCACCATCTCTCGAGTCTGTGTATTTCAGCCCCACACCATGACCCTCCTTGAGTGCTATTATTATTGTTGTTATTGTTGTTATTAATTTATTTATACCTCACCCATCTGGCTGGGTTTCCCCAGCCACTCTGGGCAGCTCCCAACAGAACATTAAAAACACAGTAAAAAAAAAATCAAACATTAAAAACATCCCTAAACAGGGCTGCCTTCAGATGTCTTCTAAAAGCCAGATAGTTGCTTATTTCCTTGACATCTGAGGGGAGGGCGTTCCACACAGGGTGGGTGCCACCACCGAGAAGGCCCTCTGCCTGGTTCCCTGTAACCTCACTTCTCGCGGGGAGGGGACCGCCAGAAGACCCTCGGAGCTGGAGCTCTGTGTCTGGGCTGAATGATGGAGGTGGAGACGCTCCTTCAGGGATACAGGCCCATATAGCGCTTTAAAGGTCAGCACCAACACTTTGAACTGTGCTCCAAAACGTCCTAGGAGCCAATGTAGGTCTTTCAGGACCAGTGTTACATGGTCTCGGCGGCCGCTCCCAGTCACCAGTCTAGCTGCTGCATTGTGGATTAGTTGTAGTTTCTGGGTCACCTTCAAAGGTAGCCCCACGTAGAGCGCATTGCAGTAGTCCAAGCGAGAGATAACTAGAGCATGCACCACTCTGGCGAGACAGTCTGCAGGCAGGGAGGGTCTCAGCCTGCGAACCAGATGGATCTGATAGACAGCTGCCCTGGACACAGAATTGACCTGCGCTTCCATGGACATCTGTGAGTCCAAAATGACTGCCAGGCTGCGCACCTGGTCCTTCAGGGGCACAGTTACCCTATTCAGGACCAGGGAGTTCCCCCACACTTTTGCCTGCCTTATACCGAATCCAACCGTAGGTGTATCTAGTTCAGTACCGTACTGTCTGCACCTACTGACAGCATCTCTCCAGGAAACTTCTGAGTTTTGTGTGGCTGCAATGCAGGATACTGAGCAAAGTTCTCCACCCCATCCTTTATTGATTTGATTTACCAATATTAGATTTTTTAAAATATGTATTGACTTGCATTCTTTGTGGCCCTGTTGTGTGTTGCCTTGACATATATGAAAGGAAAAACGGTATACAAACCTAATAAGTAATAAATTTATTATTCCAAACTTTGCCTGTGAAGGAATGCACCTCCAAAAATGCTCCAAAAATAAAATAAAATAAAATAGAACATTTGCATCTTCTTTTGCAGACTGAGCTCAACAGCAAGTTAACTTTGCCGTGCTTCCGAATCCTTTATCCGAAGCAGCATGGGGACTACTGAGGCCACCCTGCGTATGGAAAACGTGGATGTGAAAGAGGAATGGCAAGATGAAGACTTCCCCAGGTTGGTTCCTGCAGCTGTTTGTTGTTTTTTAATTTATTTAAGATGCTTGAAGCAGCTCAAGCCCTCCCTATGCAAAAATATGCAAGTAGCCGTTGTTATAAGAAAAAATTGGGGTTGGCTTTTGCAGCGCAAACCCCCCATCGATGGATGTCCCCCTGAGTCCGTGATCGGTGAGAGAAGAATGGATGGGGACAGGATCCAGTGAAAACAAAGCAGATCTTTGTTTTTCTGTTGCGACATAGTTCCTCTGCGCTTTGCAAGGAGGTCAGAACCCAGAACAAAAGCGTGTAAGAACTTTTAAAGGCTTTAGCAATTGCCCAAGCCCTTAGCCCAGGGGTAGGTAACCCAAGGCCCGGGGGCCGGATGCAGCCCAATCGCCTTCTCAGTCCGGCCTGTGGACGGTCTGGGAATCAACGTGTTTTTACATGAGTAGAATGTGTCCTTTTATTTGAAATGCATATGCATTATTTGAAATGCATATGGGTTATTTGTGGGGCATAGGAATTCCTTCATTTCCCCCCCCCCCAAATATAGTCCAGCCCACCACATGGTCTGAGAGATGGTGGACCGGCCCACAGCTGAAAAAGGTTACTGACCCCTGCCTTAGCCAAAGAGCATCCAAAATTATCACACAAGGGTCACAGAGCGAGGCGGGTCTACAACAGAAATTTGAGAGTGTGGCTTGTCTGTCAGGATACCTGATAATGTTTGCTGATCGCCCTACCTTGGCCAGATTAGGCACTGATGATAATCATTGTTTGGATGGGGGGCTTTTATCCATTTCCGCAGTCACACAATCAATCAATCAATCAATCAATCAGTAACTGAACTGGGTTCCACACAGTCACAAAAACAAATGAACCGAAAAAGCCTCAAAAACAAAAACGCAAAAACAAAAGCACCAAACTTAATCCGTTTGACTTCCGAAATGTTCGAAAACCAAGGCACACCTTCTGATTGGTGCAGGCGCCCCAGAAACAATAGCCGACAGCCGCATCGGACGTTCGGCTTCCGAAAAACATTTGAAGACCGGAACACTTATTTCCGGGTTTTCAGTGTTTGGGAACCAAGGCGTTTGAGAACCAAGGCGTTTGAGAACCAAGGTCCCACTGTACTATGCATCTCTCTGTCTGCTGTTTAACGGAAATTATGTTATTACATATGTCGAAAACGAAACAGAAAATAGCACCCTCGTTTATGTAGCATCGTTGGCCGATGTTTCGCGTGATTTCCATCCCTGATCTCAGGCGGACATGGAAATCGCGGAATTTTCCAGCCCCGTTTCCAGAGGGATTCTCCAATGTCCCTCACCAAAGCATGCATGTGCACACAAATGCAGGGAAGCTACAGGAAGTTCATGTAATGTCCTAAAATGAAATGGGCACATGACGAGGGCGCACGGGCATCGGCAGCTGTAATCTAACATGGCTCAGGGGAGTGAAGGCATCACTTTTGCATGGAGCATGCTTCTTACTGAGATCCTATTGATGGCCACAGTGATCCTGTTCTTCCTAAGACAGTAGTCTCCCTGTCTAGTGCCAGCTGCCAAGGCAAAAGTCGCTGCAGCAGATGGAACCAACAAGACATGCCATCTCCTGTCTTCCTTTACACACCATCATTAGCTTAGTGCTCTGTCTATGAAAGGCACAGCTGCACAAGGGGCTAAGAAATGCCTTTTCTAGTCACTGGTAAGGCAGGGAAGGGCCTGCGATTCAGTGGGAAGGCACAGGCTTTGCAATGCAGAATATCTTGGGTTCAATCCTGGGAACCTCCAGCTATTTATTAACTTATCAGATTCTCCTATATAGAATCATAGAATCACAGAGTTGGAAGAGACCACAAGGGCCATCCAGTCCAACCCCCTGCCAAGCAGGAAACACCATCAAAGCATTCTTGACATATGCCTGTCAAGCCTCTGCTTAAAGACCTCCAAAGAAGGAGACTCCACCACACTCCTTGGTAGCAAATTCCACTGCCGAACAGCTCTTACTGTCCGGAAGAAAGAAGACTCCACCTAAACATTAGGAAGAACTTCCTGACAGTAAGAGCTGTTCGGTAGTGGAATTTGCTACCAAGGAGTGTGGTGGAGTCTCCTTCTTTGGAGGTCTTTAAGCAGAGGCTTGACAGGCATATGTCAAGAATGCTTTGATGGTGTTTCCTGCTTGGCAGGGGGTTGGACTGGATGGCCCTTGTGGTCTCTTCCAACTCTATGATTCTATGATTCTAAGTTCTTCCTAATGTTTAGGTGGAATCTTCTTTCTTGTAGCTTGAATCCATTGCTCCGTGTTCGCTTCTCTGGAGCAGCAGAAAACAACCTTTCTCCCTCCTCTATATGACATCCTTTTATATATTTGAACATGACTATCATATCACCCCTTAACTTTCTCTTCTCGAGGCTGAACATACCCAGCTCCCTAAGCCATTCCTCATAAGGCATCGTTTCCAGGCCTTTGACCATTTTGGTTGCCCTCTTCTGGACACGTTCCAGCTTGTCAGTATCCTTCTTGATTCATATCCTGCCATTCTTCCCCTAGGGGCAAAACATGCCCATGATTAAGCGAAAGTGTTGGTTTTTTTTAAGGGGGTAAAGGACCCCTGGACGGTTAAGTCCAGTCCAAGGCGACTATGGGGTTGCGGTGCTCATCTCGCTTTCAGGACAAGGGAGCCGGCGTTTGTCCGCGGACAGTCTTCCAGGTCACGTGGTCAGTGCTTTTTTGTGGGGGGGATGCAGGGGTACGCACACCACTAAACATTTTGTGAATCTACGTTTGGCCTCCTTGAGGGGCAGGAATATGAGTAGGAAAATGAAAGTACCCCTAAACTTTTTTTTTAGTAACAAAAAAAAAAGAGCACTGCATATGGCCAGCATGACTAAACCGCTTCTGGCACAACGGGGCACCGTGACGGAAACCAGAGTGCACGGAAATGCCGTTTACCTCCCCCCCCCCCCCGAGCGGTGCCTATTTATCTACTCACCCCAGTGTGCTTTCGAATTGCTAGGTTGGCAGGAGCTGGGACAGAGCAAGGGGAGCTCAAAGGCGACTCGCGGGGATTCGAACCGCCATCCTTCTGATCAGCAAACCCAAGAGGCTCAGGGGTTTACACCACAGCACCACCGATTAAGCAAACAAACAAATGATTTGCTTAATCCATGATTAAGCAAACAAACAAATAACAACACAGTCACATCGTATATAGGCCATTGACTCACACGACTTCAACCTTGAACTCAAAAGGAGCACAAAATGGGGAACTCACAAAGCTCCTTTTGAGCCCAGTTTCCACAGAGCAGACAGCCAGGAATTGTGCTTCAGCATCTGGCACTAACTGAGATAGCTAAGGAAACAAACTTTTGGGGTGCGCTGGTTTCCGGAAGCCGCAAAACTAATGCGGCAGCCACTCTAGCTCAAAAGCAAGTCCCCCTGAGTTGCATGGGTATCTGCACTGACTGGCAGCAGCTCTCCATTATTTCAGGCGGGAATATCCTGCCTGCAAAGCTGATGACTTACCATGGAGATGTGGTCCTTCTTAAAGTTATGCAATTGCAGGGGGCTGGACTGGATGACCCCTTGGGGTCCCTTCCACCTCCAAAATCCTATGATTCTATAAGCCACGTGGTCAGACATTTTTAACGGCCTGATCGGCAGGATGCATTTGAGATGGGAAAGTGATGCCGGGGAAAGGGAGGCTTCCCCTTTGGAAAACCAAAATAAAGCAAAGCAGAAAGGAGCTTGTGTAATTACGTCAGCACCTCCCGAAAGTATGTGCTCATGCGCTTAGCAGATATTAATCCATCTGGCCGCACAGGTCCCAAGTGGCCAGTATGGCGAGAGGGAATCCGGGCGAGGCAAACCGAGCCATTTGCCAAAAGCAGGGATAAATTAATACGTCTCTAACAACGGGGTGGGTTGGGGAGAGGACATTTCCAGCCCCCGACCCCCACCGGATGCAAAGGAGATGTGCAGAATGACATGTCCCGGCTCTCGAGCGCGAGAATGAGCTGAGGCATACAGATGTGGAAAGATCCCCCTCTCTCCCCCCCCCAAACCCAAAAAGAGGGTTAAGTGTCTGTCTTGGCTGCTTGAGAGATGCCGCCCCCCCTGTTAGCAAGCCCAAGTGATGCTCACGCAGGCTGGGATGCAGGGAGCATGCTCAGTGAGTTGCTCCCGGCAAGATTAGAGGAGGCAGGCACCATAACAGAGGCAGAGAGGGAAGCATCATATGATCAGCGCAGCCCGAAATGGTGACACATGACCAGCTGGGTCGATTCAAGAAAGTCCAGAGGAGAAGAGAGGGGAGGGGAGGGGAGGGAGAATTGGCATAAGCGCAGGCCGAAAGAAGCGACGAAGCTTTTGAGCCTGGAAACTGGGAGTTATCGCAGTCAAGAGCTGCACTTGTCTAGGAGGTAAGGTAAAGGAGGAAGCTTTTCTTTTCATCCTCTCTGCATCCATTTAATAGCCTTTGCTGCCTCTTAATCTCCCCTTACATATACTGCGCACAGCCAAGACAGACAGATGCATTTATTGATGATGATGCTTGGATGCTAAAAGCATAGAGGTCAAACCTGCTAAATTTGCCCCTCTAAATAACCTGCTTGTGTGCTTATGAGTTGTCATCTGCGCTTCTTCCCCTTCTGCGTTATTGCAGAGATGGGGTAAAGGAAAAATTGCTGTTTCGTTTTAAAATGAATGTACCTTTGAAACAAGCATATTTCGTAACACACAACCACTGCTTCAGGAAGAGGAGGGTGGGATTATGCTGTAATCCACGTAATTGCATCATTTACTTTGCTTCCGCCAGCCTTATGCTGAGGCCTGGCAAAAAAAAAGGGCAGGATAGGTGCTGCCCTTTATGGCTTTAACTCTTTGAGGGCTGTGTGGGTGGCGACTTCTCCACCCTCCCAACTGCCAGAGATTTGGAATCGTTTTGGCTTCATCTTTTAAATATCTCGAGTGCTCGGAATGTGAACTACTGTAGTTTGGTTAACAAAGTTCACTGAATTAGCCCCCCCCCCCCCCGAATTGCCGAGCGGACGAAACGTGAATTAAGTTCACTTTTGAACAATTTCGAGTTCAAGTTCATTTTCTTCCATGTGTGTGTATGGGTTTGATTGTTTTTACCCATTAGGCTCCAAATGTTGTTGGATTCTCAACTCTCATGAGCCCCTGAAACCAGCATGACCAATGGTTAGGGATGATAGGAGCTCATCAGTTTTGTGTTTTTCCAGTATCTGTAAGATACGTCTGGAATTTCCAAGACATAGCCGGCATTCTGCCCTTGTTGTAAACAGTGTCTGGGCAAAAATCGCTGAACTGTCCGGGAAAATCTGGATGTATGGCAGCCCATGTCAGAAGTGTCGATTTTGGCAAAATTCATTTTAAAAAGCTCACAAACTTCTTCTCTCTTTTTTGAGATTTTGCATTAAAAAAAAAGTTCAACAACTTTGTGTCCAGATTTTTACTTTTTGAAATATGGCTGTAAGGTACACCAATGATTTGGGGGGGGGGTTGTTACTATTAATAATTACAGTATATAATGTTTATTGTCTTTGATTCTCTCCACAACCCCCCTTCTTTTTCATCGTAAAATTTGCAGATAAAAATAATAATTTCAGAAAAGGGAGTTGGAGCCCGACACCACCTGAAAGTAATATATATCCTTCTTGAACTGTGGTGCCCAGAACTGGACACAGTACTCCTCACCTGGAGTACTGTGTCCAGTTCTGGGCACCACAGTTCAAGAAGGATACTGACAAACTGGAACGTGTCCAGAAGAGGGCAACCAAAACGGTCAAAGGCCTGGAAACGATGCCTTATGAGGAACGGCTTAGGGAGCTGGGTATGTTTAGCCTGGAGAAGAGAAGGTTAAGGGGTGATATGATAGCCATGTTCAAATATATAAAAGGATGTCATATAGAGGAGGGTGAAAGGTTTTCTGCTGCTCCAGAGAAGTGGACACGGAGCAATGGATTCAAACTACAAGAAAGAAGATTCCACTTAAACATTAGGAAGAACTTCCTGACAGTAAGAGCTGTTCGGCAGTGGAATTTGCTGCCAAGGAGTGTGGTGGAGTCTCCTTCTTTGGAGGTCTTTAAGCAGAGGCTTGACAGTCATCTGCCAGGAATGCTTTGATGGTGTTTCCTGCTTGGCAGGGGGTTGGACTGGATGGCCCTTGTGGTCTCTTCCAACTCTATGATTCTATATGTGTGTTATCGGGTGTTCACAACCGTTTGTTAATTGAAAAAGAAAAGAAAGCATAAGACTGACCTGGGAATACTTTTTAAACTTCTCTCTCTCTCTCCTTCGCCCATCACCCAACCTATAGACCTCTCCCCGAAGAGGCAGGAATGGAGTCATTGGGAAGCCCAGCTGAAGATGCCCTCGGTAAGTATGGGTTCAGGTGGGGCCCTGCTGCTCTCCCTCCCAACACAACAGGTTGGAACAAATGAGATGTAGATGATAAAATGGGCAGAAATTTAAATGGGGGGTGGGGTGGCAGAGAACTGCAGAGTTGGAAGGGACCCCAAGGGTCATCCAGCCCAACCCCTTGCAGTGCTGGAATTTTGAGCGCAAGACCATGGGATAGCGATTCAGAGAGGCCAGAGGACCACGAGCCAACACACAAATGCCAAAGGCGCTTGGAGAGACGGATGGTCTGCTAGATTGTGTCTGGAGGCGGTTGGAGGATGGGTGGCGGCTAACAGATTGAGGTTGAATCCTGACAAGACAGAAGTACTGTTTCGGGGGGGGGGACAGGAGGCGGGCAGGTGTGGAGGACTCCCTGGTCCTGAATGGGGTAACTGTGCCCCTGAAGGACCAGGTGCGCAGCCTGAGAGTCATTTTGAACTCACAGCTCTCCATGGAGGCGCAGGTCAATTCTGTGTCCAGGGCAGCTGTCTACCAGCTCCATCTGGTACGCAGGCTGAGACCCTACCTGCCAGCAGACTGTCTCGCCAGAGTGGTGCATGCTCTAGTTATCTCCTGCTTGGGCTACTGCAATGCGCTCTATGTGGGGCTACCTTTGAAGGTGACCTGGAAACTGCAACCAATCCAGAATGAGGCAGCTAGACTGGTGACTGGGAGCGGCCGCCGAGACCACATAACATCGGTTCTGAAAGACCTACATTGGCTCCCAGTACATTTCCAAGCACAATTCAAAGTGTTGGTGCTGACCTTGAAAGCATTAAACGGCCTCAGCTCAGTATACCTGAAGGAGCATCACCACCCCTATCGTTCAGCCCGGACACTTAAGTCCAGCTCCAAGGGCCTTCTGGCAGTTCCCTCCCTGTGAGAAGTGAGGTTACAGGGAACCAGGCAGAGGGAAGCCAACTAGAGTGGCTGGGGAAACCCAGCCAGATGGGTGGGGTATAAATATATTAGTAGTAGTAGAGTAGTAGTAGTAGTAGTAGTGGTAGTGTAAGGGACCCAGGTGGCGCTGTGGGTTAAACCACAGAGTCTAGGGCTTGCTGTTCAGAAGGTCGGCGGTTCAAATCCCTGCGACGGGGTGAGCTCCCATTGCTCGGTCCCAGCTCCTGCCCACCTAGCAATTCGAAAGCACATCAAAGTGCAAGTAGATAAATAGGGACCGCTCCGGCGGGAAGGTAAACGGTGTTTCTGTGCGCTGCTCTGGTTCGCCAGAAGCAGCTTTGTCATGCTGGCCACATGACCCGGAAGCTGTCTGCGGACAAACGCCAGCTCCCTCGGCCTATAGAGCGAGATGAGCGCCGCAACCCCAGAGTCGGACACGACTGGACCTGATGGTCAGGGGCCCCTTTACCTTTACCCTTTATTAGTAGTAGTAGTAGTAGTACAGTACAAGTTACTTTTGAACTGACTCGTTCCCTCTCTTTCCAAATATAAAAATCTGCAGCTCCTCCGAACACGTTAAATTTTAGTAACGGGGCACATCACAAGCGGAAGACGCTCGTCGCCCCGGAAATCAACATTTCCTTGGACCAGAGTGAAGGCTCTCTCCTTTCAGACGATTTCCTGGACACTCCGGACGACCTAGACATCAATGTCGATGACATTGAAACCCCAGACGAGACCGATTCCCTTGAGTTCCTCGGGAACGGGAATGAACTGGAATGGGAGGGTAAGTAAAGGGGAATTTTAAAAAACCCTCCATGATATTTTATGCATTTTCATATGGCTTCGAGATGATAGCTGAGGACAAGAAGGAGCTGAAAACGTTGGGCCCCCCTCATGCAGATAGGTGGAATATCACCTACAGACACACCCCCCCCATTAATATCCCCTATAGTCCTAAATGGACAGATCGTGAAGCTGAGGCTCCAATACTTTGGCCACCTCATGAGAAGAATCCTTGGAAAAGACCCTGATGTTGGGAAAGATTGAGGGCACTAGGAGAAGGGGACGACAGAGGACGAGATGGTTGGACAGTGTTCTCAAAGCTACGAATATGAGTTTGACCAAACTGCGGGAGGCAGTGCAAGACAGGAGTGCCTGGCGTGCTATGGTCCATGGGGTCACGAAGAGTCGGACACGACTAAACGACTAAACAACAACAACATAGTCCTAAATACTGTAGTGATGGGGATGAAATTTGGTTATTTCTCTATTGAAAAGGCAATCGTCCCTGTAGACCAGGGTTCAGCAACCTTTTTCAGCCGTGGGCCGGTCCACTGTCCCTCAGACCATGTGGGGGGCCGGGCTATATTTTTTTGGGGGGGGGAATGAACGAATTCCTATGCCCCACAAATAAGCCACAGATGCATTTTAAATATAGCACACATTCTACTCATGTAAAAACACCAGGCAGGCCCCACAAATAACCCAGAGATGCATTTTAAATAAAGCACACATTCTACTCATGTGAAAACACCAGGCAGGCCCCACAAATAACCCAGAGATGCATTTTAAATAAAGCACACATTCTACTCATGTGAAAACACCAGGCAGGCCCCACAAATAACCCAGAGATGCATTTTAAATAAAGCACACATTCTACTCATGTGAAAACACCAGGCAGGCCCCACAAATAACCCAGAGATGCATTTTAAATAAAAGCAGGCATTCTACTCATGTAAAAACACCAGGCAGGCCCCACAAATAACCCAGAGATGCATTTTAAATAAAGCACACATTCTACTCATGTGAAAACACCAGGCAGGCCCCACAAATAACCCAGAGATGCATTTTAAATAAAAGCAGGCATTCTACTCATGTAAAAACACCAGGCAGGCCCCACAAATAACCCAGATATGCATTTAAAATAAAAGCAGGCATTCTACTCATGTAAAAACACCAGGCAGGCCCCACAAATAACCCAGAGATGCATTTTAAATAAAAGGACGCATTCTACTCATGTAAAACACGCTGATTTCCAGACTGTCCGCGGGCCGGATTGAGAAGGTGATTGGGCCGCATCCGGCCCATGGGCCTGAGGTTGCCTACCCCTGCTGTAGACTTTCAGAGCTTTCAGACTGTCAGACTGTCAGAGCTTTCAGACTTTCAGACTGTCAGGAAGTTCTTCCTAATCTTCAGGTGGAATCTTCTTTCTTGTAGTTTGAATCAATTGCTCTGTATCCGCTTCTCTGGAGCAGCAGAAAACAACCTTTCTCCCTCCTCTATATGACATCCTTTTATATATTTGAACATGGCTTTCATATCACCCCTTAACCTTCTCTTCTCCAGGCTAAACATACCCAGCTCCCTAAGCCATTCCTCATAAGGCATCGTTTCCAGGCCTTTGACCATTTTGGTTGCCCTCCTCTGGACACATTCCAGCTTGTCAGTATCCTTCTTGAACTGTGGTGCCCAGAACTGGACACAGTATTCCAGGTGAGGTCTGACCAGAGCAGAATACAGTGGTACTATTACTTCCCTTGATCTAGATGCTATACTCCTATTGATGCAGCCCAGAATTGCATTGGCTTTTTTAGCTGCTGCATCACACTGCTGACTCATGTCAAGTTTGTGGTCTACCAAGACTCCTAGATCCTTTTCACCTGTACTGCTCTCAAGCCAGGTGTCACCCATCCTGTATTTGTGCCTTTCATTTTTTTTGCCCAAGTGTAGTACTTTACATTTCTCCTTGTTAAAATTCATCTTGTTTGCTTTGGCCCAGTTGTCCAATCTGTTAAGGTCATTTTGAAGTGTGATCCTGTCCTCTGGGGTATTAGCCACCCCTCCCAATTTGGTGTCATCTGCAAACTTGCTCAGGATGCCCTCATCTCCCAAACACTTTCTGTACAATCGAGTCTTGCTAGGGATGGTCTTTGTGAATTCCCACCCTCAGACGATACTCCTGTGGCCACAGCCAAAAACATGCCGGGAGACAGCGCGGACTTATTTGGAGATGGAGCCGGGGAAGGGGCCAGCGCCACAAACGGCCGCCTGTGGAGAACGGTCATCATTGGGGAACAGGAACACCGAATTGACCTGCAGATGATCAAACCGTACATGAAAGTGGTGACACACGGAGGTGAGGAGCATTGGGGGGGGGGGCTTGCATTGTGGGGGGAGGATTTGTGTCGCTGGGTGTGCAAATGCATCGGTTAAGTTGTGCAATATCCAAGCAAGCAGCACCAGCAGCCAACTAAGCCCGGATATTGATTTGATGGGTGGATGGTGGTTAACAGATTGAGGTTGAACCCTGACAGGGTGTAGCCTTGTTTGCTAATAAAGGGTCCTTAAGTTGCGCCCAGGCAGGGACAGAGACAGTCAACAATGACACCGAGGGTTGAATCCAGAGAAAAAATTTAATTCTTAAATTTAAGAGACTCTTGGTGATCAAGCTTCATGACAAGAGTAAAGAAACACAAATTTGCAAAGCTTCTTATACACTTCTTGGGGTCCTTTCCCCCTCCTCTGTAAATGTGCGCACGCAAGGGGGTCACGGGTTACAAATCCATATTAGGAAAATCCGTATCCTGTCCTTCTCATAAACACAAAAGGGGGTCACAAGTACATATAAGGAAGATCCGTGTCCGGTCCTGTGCATAAACACATGCTGACTCATGCTACCCCGGTAGCATCCTCACTCAGCCTTGAGTGGGGGCTTGAATTTCTCTATCTTGCCTGCTCTTTGCGTCAGACTGCTAGCATCAGACAAGACAGTCATCCGGCCTTGATAGCTTAGCAGGGCATTCTGTCTTGCTATTGAATGCTTACACTTTGGCCCACTTTGGTGCACAGACGCAGAGGCAAAAAGGAAAGCATTTTAAGAAGCATTTTAGGGATATGGGGGGCTAAGCCATACAATTAGAATTATACAATGCAAACTGTATGATCAGATTTAGCTCAATAACACAATTGGCAAATCTCTCCCTTCAAGGGAAGTACTGTTTTCGGAGAACAAGGGGTGGGCAGGTGTGGGGGACTCCCTGGTCCTGAATGGGGCAACTGTGCCCCTGAAGGACCAGGTGCACAGCCTGGGGGTCATTTTGGATCCACAGCTGGACATGGAGGCACAGGTCAATTCTATGTTCCGGGCAGCTGTCTACCAGCTGCATCTGGTACACAGGATGAGACTCTCCCTACCCGCGGATTGTCTCGCCAGAGTGGTGCATGCTCTGGTTATCTCCCGCTTGTAGAGTGGCCGCCAGGACCATATAACACAGGGCCTGAAATTACGTTTCTGAGCGCAATTCAAAGTGTTGGTGCTGACCTTTAAAAGCCCTAAACGGCTTTGGTCCTGTATAACATGAAGGAGCATCGTTCAGCCCAGACACTGAGGTCCAGCTCCGAGGGCCTTATGGCAGTTCCCTCATTGTGAGAAGTGAGGTTACAGGGAACCAGGCAGAGGGCCTTCTCGGTGGTGGCACCCTCCCTGTGGAACGCCCTCCCATCAGATGTCAAGGCAGGGGCGTAGCCAGGATCAAAATTAGGGGGGCAAGGGGCGGGGGCAAGGGGCGGGAGGGGAGGGGCCACAGCGGAAATGTGGGTGGGGCCACGTGGCCTGCGCCTCCTAGGTCTTCGGAGGAGGCGGCCCCAGGCTCCCGCTCCCGGCGCAACTCTGAAGCTTCGCGCTGGGAGCGGGAGCCTGGGGCTGCCACACTGCGCCCCTCAGCCTTTGCTTCTATGGGGGGGCAATTGCCCCCTCCTGCCCCCCTGCCTACGCCCATGTGTCAAGGCAATAAACAACTACCTGACTTTTAAAAGACATCTGAAGGCAGCCCTGTTCAGGGCAGTTTTTAATGGTTGATGTTATATTGCGTCTTTAGTATTTTGGGGGGAGCCGCCCAGAGTAACTGAGCCAACCCAGTCAGATGGGTGGCATAATAATAATAATAATAATAATAATAATAATAATAATAATAATGTCGACTTATGGAACTGCCTGCCACAATATGTGGCGACAGCTGACAGGAAGCCAATCTGCTGGCCACAAGTGAGTCTCAGACTCGAGAGCTAAGAAACAGTTTAGAGGTTTCAAGTTTCCTGGAAGCATCTATCTACTGATGGCTGGAAACAGGTGCTAGGCTAGATGGACTCTTTCTGAAAGAGAGATTCACGGACAAGTTATCGTCTGTGGCTGTTAGGTGTTATAGCTAAACAACCCTCCCCCAACCCACTTTAATTAATTGAGGTCTGTTTTTATGCATATTGTGTTGTTTTTATGTTAGGCCTGGGAGGGCGGGACACAAATAAATTATTATTATTATTCGTTTCCTATCTGTTTCTCTCTCAGGTTATTACGGGGAAGGACTCAACGCCATCATCGTCTTTGCTGCCTGCTACCTGCCGGACAGCAGCCTGCCCGATTATCATTACATCATGGAGAACCTATTCTTGTGAGTGACTTTAACTTGCCTTCTGCTTGGAACGGAGGAGGGAAAACTTACTTTTGAGCTCCATTCGCATTCATCTCCCTAGCACCTCCTTTGCTTGGCCACGTCAGGGTGAAGATGGATGTGTTAAAATCAGGAAGGGTGGCGGTGCTGGGGGGCATTTTGGAAATAGCCCTTATTGCATTCAAAACACTCCCCCACCCCACCCCCAGCCAAGCTCTGCAAAAGTCATCACCTGGCTACAGCCGGCGATTTCACCAATCCGCACCCCAACATTTATTATTATTATTATTATTATTATTATTATTATTATTATTATTATTATTATTATTATATTGTATTTATCCTTTTCGAATCTATACATTTCACTAATTTTAACATCATTTTAAGGGACCCAGGTGGCTCTGTGGGTTAAACCACTGAGCCTAGGGCTTGCTGATCAGAAGGTCGGCGGTTCGAATCCCTGTGACGGGGTGAGCTCCCGTTGCTCGGTCCCAGCTCCTGCCAACCTAGCAGTGTGAAAGCACGTCAAAATGCAAGTAGATAAATAGGAACCGCTACAGTGGGAAGGTAAACGGCGTTTCCATGTGCTGCTCTGATTTGCCAGAAGCGGCTTTGTCATGCTGGCCACATGACCTGGAAGCTGTATGCCAGCTCCCTTGGCCAATAATGTGAGATGAGCGCGCAACCCCAGAGTCGGTCACGACTGGACAGGGGTCTCTTTACCTTTACCTTTTTAACATCATTTTAACATTTCAAAACTCGACTTCCTTCCCCCTCTTTCTGCGGTTCCTTACATCAATTTTTAATAACTTCTGCATCTCCAAATTAACTTAATTTACTCATTTATTCATCTACTTTAAATATATACCCTTATAAAACTGCAGGTTGTTATTACAATAATCCTGCCAATGTTTCCATCTGTTTACAATATATCTGAAAATATTCAGTAAGCCGTTTCCATTCTTTTATAAAAAGTTTGCTATCTCAATTTCTTATTTTCCCTAGTTAAGTTTCGCCATTTCTGCATATTCCATAAGTTTTTGTATCCATTCCTCCTTTGCTGGGACTTCTGCTTCTTTCCATTTTAGGGCGAGTAACATTATTGCCACATACAGTACATTAAGAAGTTTCTATGCAGTAGTTCTGTCCCTATAATTCCCAAAAGAAAAGCTTCTGGGTTTTGTTTGGTTTTACAAATGTTATTTTAAACATCCTTTTCAACATCCTTTATTTATTTTTCTGCCTCTGCTCTCCCCTCTCCCCTAACCACTAAGTTAGATAATGATAATAATCTTAATAATTTTATTGTTCATATGCTGCCCCCAGACACTCAGAGAGAAACAGCAAGTCCATTTAGAGCAACTGTGTTTTCATCCTTTCTGCAATAATAATAATAATAATAATAATAATAATAATAATAATAATAATAATAATTTATTATTTATACCCCGCCCCTCTGGCTGGGTTTCCCCAGCCACTCTGAGCAGCTCCCAACAGAAAAATGAAATAAAAAAATCTATTAAACATTAAAAGCCTCCCTAAACAGGGCTGCCTTCAGATGCCTTCTAAAAATCTGGTAGCTGTTTTCCTCTTTGACATCTGGGAGCAGCCACCGGGACCACATGACACCGGTCCTGAAAGACCTACCTTGACTCCCAGGACGTTTCCGAGCACAATTCAAAGTGTTGCTGATGACCTTTAAAGCCCTAAATGGCCTTGGCCCAGTATACCTGAAGAAGCGTCTCCACCCCCATCGTTCAGCCCAGACACTGAGGTCCAGCTCTGAGGACCTTCTGGCAGTTCCCTCCCTGCGAGAAGTGAGGTTATAGGGAACCAGGCAGAGGGCCTTCTTAGTGGTGGCACCTGCCCTGTGGAATGCCCTCCCGTTAGATGTCAAAGAAATAAATAACTATCTGACTTTTTGAAGACATCTGAAGGCAGCCCTGTTTAGGGAAGCTTTTAATGTTTAATTAATCATTGTATTTCAATATTTTGCTGGAAGCTGCCCAGATGGGCGGGGTATAAATAATTCCTCCTCCTCCTCCTCCTCCTCCTCCTCCTCCTCCTCCTCCTCCTCCTCCTCCTCCTCCTCCTCCTCCTCCTCCTTCTTCTTCTTCTTCATTATCTGCTTCTGGTTTTCTAACAGGTATGTGATAAGCAGCTTGGAGTTGCTAGTGGCAGAGGATTATATGATTGTATACATGAACGGTGCCACGCCACGCCGAAGAATGCCCGGGATCGGCTGGCTGAAAAAATGCTACCAAATGATAGACAGAAGGTGAGGTTTTGTGGATTGAGTCCATGACAATGGGCCACGTTTTGCAGGGGATGAGGATTCACATATGTGTGTTTGTGTGTGTGCCAATTTAGTTCATAAGATTTGTACACCACTTGTCTGTAAAACAACAACAACCAAACAAACCTTCAAAGCAGTTTACAAAAACAAACAAACATATATTGTGAGAACTGAAGTCTAATAATATATGGAGATTCAAGATTCTCAACCCCTCATGCAGATGTAAACTCTTTACCGGAGTCTTCCACTGTCCTGAGTGGAAACCCAGCCAGATGGGCGTGGTAATAATAATAATAATAATAATAATAATAATAATAATAATAATAATTCATTTATCTACTTATTTATTTATTTATATCCCACCCATCTGGCTGGGTTTCCCCAACCACTCTGGGCAGCTTCCAACAAAATATTAAAAATACAATAAAACATCAGACATTAAAGATTTCCCTAAACAGGGAAGCTTTTAATGTTTAATAGTGAAATAATGTTTCCGAGCACAATTCAAAGTGTTGGTGCAGACCTTTTAAAGCCCTAAATGGCCTCGGTCCAGTATACCTGAAGGAGCGTCTCCACCCCCATCGTTCTGCCCGGACACTGAGGTCCAGTACCGAGGGCCTTCTGGCGGTTCCCTCGCTGCGAGAAGCCAAGTTACAGGAAACCAAGCAGAGGGCCTCCTCGGTAGTGGCACCCGCCCTGTGGAACGCCCTCCCAACAGATGTCAAAAAGAAAAATAACTACCAGACTTTTAGAGCAGTGTTTCCCAACCTTGTGCCTCCAGCTGTTTTTGGACTACAACTCCCATCATCCCTAGCTAGCAAGACCAATGGTCAGGAATGATGGGAATTGTAGTCTCAAAACATCTGGAGGCACAAGGTTGGGAAACACTGTTTTAGAGGACACCTGAAGGCAGCCCTGTTTAGGGAAGCTTTTAATCTTTAAGAAATTAGTGTATTTTAATATTTCTGTTGGAAGCCGCCCAGAGTGGCTGGGGAAACCCAGCCAGATGGGCGGGGTATAAATACCGTAACAACAACAACATGTTGTTGTTGTTGTTGTTGTTGTTGTTGTTGTTGTTATTTTAGTATTATTAGTGACCTAGGGTGCATAGGCCCAATTTTACTTCTTGCCCTAGAACTTTGAAACCATTCCTGCTGAAGGCAGTAGGATTTCTCATAAGGAAAGTGGTTTCAGGTTTTCTCATTTAAACACCGCCAGATATTCATTTATGGAGTTTGGTTTAAACAAACTGCCTCTCCACCACCTTCCAGCTGGTTTATGTTTTTGCTTAAGTTTCATTAATATTTTATTTTTCATTTCATCTCCAAGCTTTTAATGTGTTTTTTCTGTGTTTTGCAATGTATGCCCTCCTTGCTGAAGTCTAATAAATAAATCTGAGAGTTAAAAGAAAGAAAGATAAAATAGTAAAATTACGGGGAGGGGAAATCACAACCATTCTTTAAAACAGAGGTTCCCAAACTAAGGCCAGGGGGCCGGATGCGGCCCAATCGTCTTATAAATCCGGCCCGCAGACGGTCCAGGAATCAGCGTGTTTTTACATTTGTAGACTGTGTCCTTTTATTTAAAAATGCATCTCTGGGTTATTTGTGGGGCCTGCCTGGTGTTTTTACATGAGTAGAATGTGTCCTTTTATTTAAAATGCATCTCTGGGTTATTTGTGGGGCATTGGAATTCGTTCATAATTTTTTCCCCAAAATATATTCCGGCCCCCCACAAGGTCTGAGGGACAGTGGACCGGCCCCCTGCTGAAAAAGTTTGCTGGCCCCTGCTTTAAAACAAGGTTTTCCAAACTTGGGTTTCCAGCTGTTTGGGGACTACATCATCCCTAGCTAGCTAGACCAGTAGTCAGGGGTGATGGGATTTGTAGTCCAAAACCAGCTGGAGACCAAGTGTGGGAAACCCTGATTTAAAACTTATCGAAAGGGTTCAAATATTACTTGCAAGAGTAATCGCATATAGAGGAGATGAGAAATTAAATTGTATTGTGTTTATGTATGAAGGTTTGGATCTGGCGCAGAACTAATGCACGGCCAAAGGCAACTGCTGCTCGGATGTGTTCTTATACCTCCCTGCCTTCTTTATTTTTATCACAGGTTGCGGAAAAACCTGAAAGCACTGATAATCGTTCACCCGTCGTGGTTCATTCGAACGGTCCTGGCTATATCGAGGCCGTTCATCAGGTATGAGCAGCCGAGAGGATAGCTGCCTCGAAGCCAGTTAAACATGTCGGAAACCTCTCCAGGTGTTTTGGACTACAACTCCCATCAGGCCCCAGCCAACATGATGGGACTTGTAGTCCAAAATTTGTTGTTTAGTCGTGTCCGACTCTTCGTGACCCCATGGACCATAGCACGCCAGGCACTCGTGTCTTTCACTGCCTCCCGCAGTTTGGTCAAACTCATGTTCGTAGCTTCGAGAACACTGCCCAACCATCTCGTCCTCTATCGTCCCCTTCTCCTAGTGCCCTCCATCTTTCCCAACATCAGGGGCTTTTCCAGGGAGTCTTCTCTTCTCATGAGGTGGCCAAAGTATTGGAGCCTCAGCTTCCGGATCTGTCCTTCCAGTGAGCACTCAGGGCTGGTTTCCTTCAGAATGGATAGGTTTGATCTTCTTGCAGTCCATGGGACTCTCAAGAGTCTCCTCCAGCACAAGAATTCAAAAGCATCAATTCTTCGGTGATGAGCCTTGTTTATGGTCCAGCTCTCACTTCCATACATCACTACTGGGAAAACCATAGCTTTAACTATACGGACCTTTGTCGGCAAGGTGATGTCTCTGCTTTTTAAGATGCTGTCTAGGTTTGTCATTGCTTTTCTCCCAAGAAGCAGGCGTCTTTTAATTTCGTGACTGCTGTCACCATCTGCAGTGATCAAGGAGCCCAAGAAAGTAAAATCTCTCACTGCCTCCATTTCTTCCCCTTCTATTTGCCAGGAGGTGATGGGACCAGTGGCCATGATCTTGGGTTTTTTGATGTTGAGCTTCAGACCATATTTTGCACTCTCCTCTTTCACCCTCATTAAAAGGTTCTTTAATTCCTCCTCACTTTCTGCCATCAAGGTTGTGTCATCTGCATATCTGAGGTTGTTGATATTTCTTCCGGCAATTCAAAGTCCAAAATATCTTTCTCTAAATTTACCCCACCCCTCACACTCCAAAGACCGCTGAGAGAAGCCCCAGCATGAAAAGCTCGAGTCAACAAGTGCTTCTGAACAAAACAAAAAAGACACAGCGTGATGGACGGAGGTCCTGCTAATCCAAACATAAGGCAAATGGTTCGTCAGGCGAGCGTTCACATAACAAGTCAATGATTCCCATTGATTCTTATGGAGAAATTTCTAACGCGTTCCCGACCGTGGAATTTTGACCCCCAAATTATGGAAAACCCGGGGAGACCCTCCGAAACCTTGCATAGGGCAAACATTTCCCCAGTTTCTCCCTGTTCCTCCCACCCACAGTTTATGGCAAAACGGTTTCGGCAGACCAGCAAAACACAAAAAGACTTGTTTAAGTCTGCTTATTTAAAGCATTACATGCGAGTCTGGCCGTTTGGATATCGGAATCTGCAGTGTGTATAGTGAGGTTTGGGTACTAATTCCTCACGTTTGGATAAGTGAATTTTCGTACGATGACCTCTTTCGCAGAATTGCAGAGTTGGAAGGGACCGTGAGGGTCATCTAGTCCAACCCAATGCTAAGCAGGAATATTTTGCCCAACGTGGGGCTCGAACCCACGATCGGCATATACAACCTTTCAAACCAAGGTAGCATGGTAGCTTAGTGAATCAGACACGGACCCAGACAACCCCGGATTCAAACTCTGCGTAGTCACAATTTCTCAGACTAACCTGTTTTGTGAAGATAAATGGGGGAAGCCATCAGGATAGAATACTAAGAGGAATAACATAATAATGGGTTGCAGCCAACTATTTTTACTCAAGAGTAGACCCATTGAAATTAATGGACCATAGTTGGTAATGTCCATCAATGGCTGTGCTCTGAGTAGGATTAACATTAGATTCAGCCCAATGATCATCATAATAGGTTGGATTCAGTGTTAGCCCTAGAATGAGACCCACTGAAATTGATGGACAATACTAAGGGGCGTTAATTTCAGTGGGTCTACTCTGAGTAGGGCTTCATTGGCTACCACCAGGTGGGGATGGTTCCGTATCGTTGAATGTGAAATATAACATTTGTATTCCAGATATTCTAGAACAGCCCTTTTTCTTCTCCCTGCAAATTACCCCCGTTCTGAATTTCACTCTCCATTAAAGCAGTTTAACACACACACACCCAAAGTGGTTGACTTTCAAGGGGGTCCAGAGTTAATTGCAACACCCTGTTAGGCTTCAGGGAATCGGCTTCCACCCCCATGGCAGTAAACTAAAGATCAAACGAAAAGAATGTCTTACCAGTTAGAATCTGTAATAGAATCATAGAATCATAGAGTTGGAAGAGACCACAAGGGCCATCCAGTCCAACCCCCTGCCAAGCAGGAAACACCACCAAAGCATTCCTGACAGATGGCTGTTAAGCCTCCGCTTAAAGACCTCCAAAGAAGAAGACTCCACCACACTCCTTGGCAGCAAATTCTACTGCCGAACAGCTCTTACTGTCAGGAAGTTCTTCCTAATGTTTAGGTGGAATCTTCTTTCTTGTAGTTTGAATCCATTGCTCCGTGTCCGCTTCTCTGGAGCAGCAGAAAACAGCAACCTTTCACCTTCCTCTATATGACATCCTTTTATATATTTGAACATGGCTATCATATCACCCCTTAACCTTCTATTCTCCAGGCTAAACATACCCAGGTCCCTAAGCCGTTCCTCATAAGGCATCGTTTCCAGGCCTTTGACCATTTTGGTTGCCCTCCTCTGGACACGTTCCAGCTTGTCAGTATCCTTCTTGAACTGTGGTGCCCAGAACTGGACACAGTATAATCACAGTGCAAGAACAAAGAACACATTTCCTAGAAACTGGTGGTGCTCTGAGTTAAGGGTCATTCCCCTCATCTCTATTAACCTACATCACTCCTACGTCTTGTAATCTGAGTTTGTACCCGCTGCGCTTTCTGTTCTAACACTTTCTGAGCTCTCTTTGGGGAAGGGGTGTGGATACTGTCCAGAGTCTGTGAATCTGTTAACTCCCCATCTCCCAGTGTCTCTTCTGCTAGCTGTTCCCCATCCAGTATTCCCCAGCTTCTGCTTCTGAACTATGCCCCTCTGCAAACCAGTGTTCCAAATCTATGCTGCCCTCCTGCTCCTGGGAAGATTCAGGATCAGGGGGAGAGGGTGACTCCCACCATTCCTCCTCAGTGCAGCCCCCCTCAGCACGGTCCCTAATACACCCTAAGCTAGATTTTAGCAAAAGAAAAATGTGTGTGGCCGTGGGAGAAGTTGTGCCTAACGTTTGGAAATACTCTTTCCTAGTGTGAAATTCATCAACAAAATCCAGTACGTTCACACCTTGGAGGAGCTATCGCAGGCCATCCCCATGGAGCATGTCCAGATTCCGGACTGTATCCTACAGTAAGTATTGGGCGATACCTTGAAACAGGGTTGTCTTCCTACACTGCCTTTCCTTTAATTCTGATTCATATACAGTAGTACCTCGGTTTATGAACACAATTGGTTCCGGAAGTCTGTTCATAAACTGAAGTGTTCATAAACTAAAGCGACCTTTCCCACTGAAAGTAATGGAAAGTGGATTAATCTGTTCCGGACGGTCCACGGAGTGCTTAAACTGAAGCGAACTTTCCCATTGAAAGTAATGGAAAGTGGATTAATCCGTTCCAGACGGGTCCGCAGAGTACTCGACCTGAAGCGTACTTAACCCGAAGCATGGGTGTAATTGGTTCCGGAAGTCTGTTCATAAACTCAAGCGTTCATAAACTGAAGCGAACTTTCCCATTGAAAGTAATGGAAAGTGAATTAATCCGTTCCAGATGGGTCCGTGGCGTTCATAAATCAAAAATTCGTAAACCGAGGTGTTCATAAACCGAGGTTCCACTGTACAGTGGTGTTTCAACTTACGAATTTAATCCGTTCCGAAGGCACCTTCGTAAGTTGGTTGCGAAGGTGCCTTCGGAACGGATTAAATTCGTAAGATGAAAAATTCATAAGTCGAAAAATGCCATTGGAAACGCGATTTCCCATAGGAATGCATTGGAAACGGAAAAATGCATAAGTCGAAGCAACCCTATCTAAAAATTTGTAAGTCGAAAAATCCCTATCTAAAACCGCCGCGTTTTCCCCCCCCCCCCGGATGTCGAGACATTCGTAAGCGCGCGGCCATTACCCCCATTCGTAAGTCGGAAAATTCGGCTGTCTAGTCGTTCGTAAGTCGAGGTACCACTGTACAATGAAAGGTGGTTGGAGGGGCCTAGAGCGGCCTGGACTGGGGTATGTGACATGTTATTCTACTCAATATTGATCCAAAGCAGAACTCCAATGTAGAGTTAGCAGAGTAAAAACTTAAACACGTTGCAGGATTCACAAAAAATAGACCAGAGGCAATTGTATTTCATCCAGCAGAGCTTTGCTGCTACTGAAGGCAAATGGGCAAAACGGTCACAAATCAAATGCATTCAAGATTAAGCAGTGTCCATAAGAAATCCAGTTGCAGCAGACTTAAACTTACAATAACTTATAAGACCAAACCTTAACACTATAGAGTCGTACCTTGGTTTTTTAACAGCTTAGTTCTCGAACGTTTTGGCTCCCGTACGCCACAAACTCAGAAGTGACTGTTCCGGTTTGCGAACTATTTTTGGAAGCCGAATGTCTGACGTTTTGTTTTCCGAATGTTTTAGAAGTCGAACAAACTTCCGGAACGGATTCTGTTCGACTTCCGAGGTACGGCTGTATACAGAACACTACGACAGAAGGAAAGAGAGACAGAAAGACGAAGTGAAACTCAGGCTCCTTCTGACCTTTTTTTTTTATAGTCAGCGTGACCTTGACAGTTTAAACCAGCTGTACTCATCTTCTCTGAAGGAATAACCCAAACATCACGAACCTTCTGCTTGCTTCTTTCACACAGAAGCTTCCAGAACCATCTTGAATTAAGTAGAATAGGAAAGACCTCTACACATCAGATCAATAGTTCCTGTACTAAGAAATTCAAACGGACAGTAGGAGCCAGCTCTGCATTCAGGAAATTCATTTCTGGCCCACCTCTGTTCCAGCAAGGGCTGGCCTGCCCATGAGGCAAGGTGAGGCGGATTGGGGCCCAAGGAGCACACTATGCACCTTCACCATGTCGTCTGCTGTCATGGACTGGGTGGATGGGAGCACCTAAGAGGTGTTGGAAGGAGAAGAAGCAATAGGGGGGGTGGAAGGTTCGCAGGCAAGGAAGGACTTGCTCACAAATTTATCGACAGCTGCACGAATTATGATAGCTAGGAAGTAGAAGGAGCAAGCAGAATATAAAGTGGAGGGATGGTATGGGTGTGGGATATAGCCAGTGTGGTGTAGTGGTTAAGAGCGGTGTACTCCTAATCTGGTGAACCGGGTTCGCTTCCCTGCTCCTCCACATGCAGCTGCTGGGTGACCTTGGGCTAGTCACACTTCTTTGAAGTCTCTCAGCCCCACTCGCCTCACAGAGTGTTTGTTGTGGGGGAGGAAGGGAAAGGAGAATGTTAGCCGCTTTGAGACTCCTTCGGGTAGAGATAAAGCGGGATATCAAATCCAAACTCCTTCTCCTCTTCTTCTTCTTCTATTAATGATAAATTAACATGTGCCATTAAGACGGGGAATATGCAGGAGGAATGGTTTCGAGGAGATATGGAGGGTGTTTGTAGAATTTGTACTGTTAAAACGGAAAGGGGTCAAACCGTCAGAAGAGGTGTTGAAATTTTGGGAGGTTGGATAGCTACAATGGAATGGTCTCGGTAGTGGGGTGCACAATTTTATTCTTATTTATGTATTATTATTACTTTGGTCAAAATAAGATTAAAAGGGGGAGGGGAGAAGACGCAACAAGGTTTCGTGAGCAGGGGGAGTCTGTGGCAGATGGCAGTCCAGAATCAGAGGCAGCAGCGGAGGCTGGAGAGGTGGGAGACCAAGAGGCAGAGATGAGTCTGGTCCGTGATGGAGCCAGGGAGTCTCCCTCTCCTGCTGCAACCAGCTCCCCTCTCCCCTGGTCTCCCAGAACACAAAGAGCACAGAGACACACAAGGCAAAAGAGCCTCAGTTTGCTGGGGAAGAAACTGGGGGAGGAGGAGACTTAAAGAGCGTTGGGAAGAGTGTTGAATAAAGAGTTAGGATGCCACGGAGGGCATCCTAAACATCACCTCCAGTGTGCAAGGTCAGAGAATTCCAGCAAAAAATGGAAAAGATAGCAGAAGCAGTTTCCACACTCATCCGTGGTTAGGAACAGAAACCAGTCAACACATCTTGTTTCGTCCTGACCATCATTAATTTTACAATCATTTTAACATTTCAAAGTTTGACTTCCTTCCCCCTCTTTCTGCGGTTCCTTAATTTTTTTTTAATATCTTCCGCATATCCAAATTCATTTAATTTGCTCGTTTAATTATCTACTTCAAATATAAACTCTTATAAAACTGCAGGCTATTGTTACAATAATCCTGTTAATAATCTGTTTGCAATTTATCTGTAAGTATTCAATAAGCCATTTCCATTCTTTTATTTAAAAAAAGTTTGTTATCTTGATTTCTTATTCTTCTGGTAAGTTTCGCCATTTCGCCATATTCCATAAGCTTTTGTATCCATTCTTCCTTTTGTGGGACTTCTGCTTCTTTCCACTTTGGGGCGAGTAGCATTCTTGCTACTATAGTAGCATACATAAAAAAAATTCTATGCAACTTATGTACATAGTTCTGTCCCTATAATTCCAAGAAGAAAAGTTTCTGTTGTTGTTGTTTTTTTTACAAAGGTTTTTTTTTTACAAAGGTTATTTTGAACATGTTTTTCCATTCATTATATATCGTTTCCCAGTAAGCTTTAACCTTACTACAAGACCACCACATAGGATACATTTCCAACACTTGTTTGATTTAGATTCATACATTTTCGCCAGTTTACTTGGTGTTAGATACCAACGATATATCATTTTCATATTATTTTCTCTTAAACCATTACATGCTGTAAAATTTTATATCTGTGTTTCGTAATTTAAGTTATGTAAGTCACATTAAACAGTGGACAGCGAGACAGATAACGTAGTGATTCACACAAACCGAATTGCAGCAGAACAGGGAAAGCGTCGATTGCGACAAACTCAGGTCGCAGCTTTCCTACGACCCCAACAGGTTTGTTTCGTTGGCAATATGTTCATTTGCAATTTGTCGCTTATTGGGAATTTGTTCCTATGGTTGGTTTTAAGCCAGTTGCGAACCATGGTTTTTTTCACAGTTCTAAACACTTTGTTTCAGGTTTGAAGAAGAGCGGAACAGAGCAAGAAAAGAAACGTAAGTAGGTTTTCCCCTTTTTGGTTTATGCTAGGAAAGAGGAATGCAGGGGGCCCGCTATCACACAGTTGCCCAGGGTATATTGTCATTTTACATTGCTCCTTTAGGCAAAACTGGCTATTTCAAAATGCAATTTATCCCTGACAGGGTGGAAGAGAAACAAGACACAACGGTGAGAGAGAGGTAAGTCTCTTTCCATGCTACTGTGGATGCATTATATCGGGAGGAAATGGTTTGCAAAAATCTATATTAGGCAAAATTGCAGACAGACATGTCTTTTTAGGATTCCCACCCTCCACCCCTAAAATGCTGGTGAATTTTCAGGAGGATTTGTAATGTGGAGATGTAGCGAGATGAACTTTAGATTGGAAACATGAAAAACTGAGAGAAACCAAAATTGATAGATTCACCCATTTCTAGTGAGGACTAGGGACACAGAGAAACCATCATTTCAGGCACGCAACAGGGAGGAAAGTATTTCCGCTATCCGAAATATCCGTTAGGTGAGCATTCGCATAGCAAGTCGACGATTTGCATTGATTCTTATGGGGGAGGCATCTTTTTTAAATAATATACTTTTTATTGAACTTCCAAATTTTTATAAATTAACTTCAAATTGAATGCTTACATTGTTTCATGTATTGACTTCCCTCCACAGTGTTCACACCCTTTCCAACCACGTTATATATCAGACTCTTATCTATTACAGAAATCTGTCTAATGCAATTACTAGGGTTGCCAGATTCAATAGAGGACAGGACTTCTGTGCCTTTAATTGCCCTGCTCTCTTTTGAGTCTGGAAACCTTAAAGAGAAACCAGCAGACCCTTTGTTTAATTTCCAAGCTGGTTTCTCTTTAAGGTTTCCAGACTCAAAAGAGAGCAGGGCAATTAAAGGCACAGAAGTCCTGTCCTCTATTGAGTCTGGAAACCCTAGCAATTACTTTATCATTTTTCTTCCACTGTTCCTATCTCAAATCCTGCCCACGATTGACTGTAGTGTTCCTCTGAAACCTTGCAAAAGGCAAACAAGGAAGGGGGGGGGGGAATGCCTATTTGTCCAATCTCCCCGCTCCATGATTTCTGGCGAAATGGCTGCCACATACAAGCAAAACACAAAAATATTAAGACTTGTTTAAGGCTGTTTATTTGTTTGCAGTGCTATCTGCAGATCTGGTTATCTGAATATCTGTTTAGATATCTGAAACTGTGGTGTGTGTAGCTAGATTTGGGTACCAATTTTCTGTTGTTTAGATAAGTGAATTTTCATATACTGAGCGTTTGGATAGCAGGACCTGCATGTATTCAGTTGCCGTTCACTGTAATGGGTGTTCTCATTTGTCTTCTATGGCAGCAAACTTTCCTAAAATCAAAATTTTTAAAGGGATCTCAGAATAGGGCTTTCTGGGGGGGAAATAAACCACGCCTCCCAAAAAGAATTCCACTCCACCCCAAAATGTTGCCGAAACAAAACAGCTGATTTCCAAGTGAATGAAATGGCTGAGATATGGCCTTTGCCAATTTGGTCCAGCTCTAAGGATCTTCAAAAAATTCTGCCTGGGGGATGTGGGGCTGCCAGGAGGGATGTTGGAGCAGTCTGATGGAAACAGAAACAGGAGGAAATTGCTGAAGTCTGCTTATTTGTCCCATTTGCAATTCGAGGACCCGCCCCCCGCGAGAAATAAAAGACACAGTGACACATGAATTTGGGTTAATGGGTAAAATAAGGCCACAACTTTATTGGTTAGAGCAAGTGAGAGGTATTGGCTTAGGCATTGGACACACAAGCAAGCATGACTCCACCCCGCTCAGCGGGGAGTCATATAAGGTTAACACCCAGTGGGAGGAGCCTGTTGATCGAAATACAACTGGAAGCTTCCCCTGATGTCACCGGGGGTCGTGCCATGGCCCTAGCCACCAGCAGGGCATCGGACGGGATCCACGACCGCCGGATCCCTTTAATGGGATACCCAGGGCCAGATTTAGGTTTGATGAGGCCCTAAGCTACTGAAGGTAATGGGGCCCTTTCTGTGTCCAGCTGTCCTTTGTCAACAGCAAATTGTCACTGTTTTTTGTGTTGAATATATGCTATATGGTAATTGATGGACCTCATAGGTATCATAAGCCATTTGTGCATGTTGCCATGCAACCAGTCCATGCAGAATGTAGGCACCCTATATATAGAAAGGAGCAAACCAGTGATATTTTAGGGAGCAGGCTAGCAGGAGGGGGCCATGACTTACATCATAGGAGCCTACACAACACAAAACACGGTTGCTGTATGTAGGTTTTATTCTATTTGTTTTTTATCTTCTATTTTGGAAATGGATATCCCGTTTTTTTCATTTACATTTTTTTGGGGGGGCCCAAGAGAGTGGGGCCCTAAGCTATAGCTTGTTTAGCTTATACGTAAATCCGGCACTGGAGCAGACCACTGAAATGAATGGATCTTAATTAGTAACAACCTTTAATTTCAATGGGTCTACTCTGAGTAGGATGAACGTTGGATAGAGTTTTTGCCAGAAGAATGGAGCCAGAGCTGCAGGCAACAAAGATTGGGCAGAAGAGAAATTGATGCCTTCGTACATCCCTAGTGCAATTTTTTTAAAAAAGTATCCTTTTAGAGATACTGCAGACATTCCT
The DNA here is from genome assembly GCF_965207765.1 of Zootoca vivipara. Taxonomy (NCBI): domain Eukaryota; kingdom Metazoa; phylum Chordata; class Lepidosauria; order Squamata; family Lacertidae; genus Zootoca; species Zootoca vivipara. Next base: position 89,689,965 of record NC_142589.1, on the reverse strand, counting down.
TATTTTAAATCAACTCAACCCATTAAGAGTCCCCTAGAACAGGTTTGCTAATCCACTTGTAAGATTCTGCCTCTTCAGATGCAGAACTATGCAGTGGCGGAGGAAGCCGCTCGGGTGCATGGGCCAGCACGCCCAGGGGCAGGGCGAGCCACCCATAGGGGCTGGCCGCACTGCGGGGCCTCCGGGTCTGCCTGCCCCCTCCCACTCAGCCCCCCTACAGCTGGGGGGGCAGCGGGCGGATCGTTTGGGCAGCGCAAAGCCAGCACACACCCAAGCCATTGTTCTCTCTCGCAGGAGAGACGTGTGGCTCAGGCGTGCTGCAGGCCCCGCGGTGAGTGCCACCCGGCATTTTGTCACCCCCCTCAGTGGTGACACCCGGGGCGAGCCCCACCCTCTGCCCCTGGAACTATGAGGTTTAACAGCATACACAGTTTTTCTAAATTTATTTACTATTTTGTCTGTCTTCCCAAACAGGCCTACATTGCCAGCAGAGGATCAGGAAACAAGGTGTGGGTTTGTTTTATTTTTATTTTTAAAATTACATTCAGAATTTAGTTACCTGCAGCAGCCCTGGGGATCCTGAATCCCTTTTGGCATTGTTGTTTCACCACAATGAGCATCATCCCTGATAGTTGGCCGTGATGGTTGCTGGGGATTCTGGAACATCTCTGGAGTGCGCCAGGTTTTACCGATCCCTGCTCTACAGACTGGCAGAATATCAATACCCGGGGAAGCATGAAAAGAAAATGAAAATATGAACCAAAGGTTGGAGCATCGTTCGTATGAGGAAATGCTAAGCGAGACCATGTTCAGGCTCAGCGCCACATAGACTCCTGATTAAATCCGCAGTTGTGGGGGTATAAGGAGATTCAGGCGTCTCTCCCCTGTCTTTCCTCGTTGCTGATCGCATCTTTAACTAGAGTTAACTAATTCATTTCAATTAGGGCTGGTGCAAAGCTCCACATTTGGTATGAGACCCAGGTCAGGTGTGGGTCCTCGACAGGTCAGATTGGGCCCCATCCGAAGCACCAAATCAGACTGGGGTGTGTGCAGTCCCAGTGATTTCAATAGCTTATCAATCTATGTGTGCAATTTGTATGTTAATCTCAGGGCCCCTTCAGACATCCTTTGTGCTCATGATGCTGTTGGAGCGATCAGACACAATCCTGCTTTCGGTGTGAGGTGGTCCCAGTGTTTCATTTCCAGTCATATACCGTAACTTCCTGCTGAATTGTGCAACCTTTTATACCACAAATGTCCTGGGTTTATTTTTGCCTTGTGTTTCTTGAGGTTTAGCCGCCATCACTACCCCTGCCAACAGCAATTGTGCAGTGGTTGCAATGGGGCATAGAATCATAAAATCATAGAGTTGGAAGAGACCACAAGGGTCATCCAGTCCAACCCCCTGCCAAGCAGGAAACACCATCAAAGCATTCTTGACATATGCCTGTCAAGCCTCTGCTTAAAGACCTCCAAAGAAGGAGACTCCACCACACTCCTTGGCAGCAAATTCCACTGCCGAACAGCTCTTACTGTCAGGAAGTTCTTCCTAATGTTGAGGTGGAATCTTCTTTCTTGTAGCTTGAATCCATTGCTCCGTGTCCGCTTCTCTGGAGCAGCAGAAAACAATCTTTCTCCCTCCTCCATATGACATCCTTTCATATATTTGAACATGGCTATCATATCACCCCTTAACCTTCTCTTCTCCAGGCTAAACATACCCAGCTCCCTAAGCCGTTCCTCATTAGGCATCGTTCCTCATAAGCCAGTGTTGCAAAACAAACTAAAGCAACATACCAGTAATGCACAACTGTTGTTTCAGGAATATGTTGCAGGATACCCCCACACAGGTAAAAAGGTAAAGGTAAAGGACCCCTGGACGGTTAACTCCAGTCAAAGGCAACTATGGGGTTGCGGCGCTCATCTCGCTTTCAGGCCGAGGGAGCCAGCATTTGTCCACAGACAGCTTTCTGGGTCATTTGGCCCACATGACTAAACTGCTTCTGATGCAACGGGACACCGTGACAGAAACCAGAGTGCACGGAAACGCTGTTTACCTAACCACTGAGCCTCTTGGGCTTGCCGATCAGAAGGTCGGCAGTTCAAATCCTCCCAATGGGGTGAGCTCCCGTTGCTCTGTCCCAGCTCCTGCCAACCTAGCATTTCAAAAGCACGCCAGTGCAAGTAGATAAATAGGTACCACTGTGACGGGAAGGTAAATGGAGTTTCCACGCGCTCTGGTTTCCGTCACGGTGTCCCGTTGCGCCAGAAGCAGTTTAGTCCTGCTGGCCACATGACCCGGAAAGCTGTCTGCGGACAAACGCTGGCTCTCTTAGCCTGAAAGCGAGATGAGCGCCGCAACCCCATAGTCGCCTTTGACTGGACTTAACCGTCCAGGGGTCCTTTACCTTTACCTATGCATCCACAATAAAACACCAGTCTGGAGGGGCCCTTAATAATTGGCAACAAGCAGTCTCTTAAGTATTCACTGGGCCTGTTTTTTTCTCTCTCCTTCCTCCCTCCTCCCACCATTTAGCATGTCCTGAATCAAGGCAAGAACACACAGACCTAAAGAACGACCCAGAACGATGCATTACCCACTGTAAAATGACCTTCCTGGTGTTAAGACCACCTCATCCTCCGTTCCATCCAACCAAGGAACCAGCCTTTCCGTCTTTGCCCAAAAGGGATTCCATTGCACGCAAGAGATTCACTGAACGAACAGCACTTTCCAGCAAAGGCTCCGAATGGCAAACCCCATTGCCGAGAGATGCGAGCAGCTTCCATCTTTAAAAAGCAACAACGTTGGGATATTACAAAATCCAGCCTAAAATGTAGAACTCTGGTTTATACATCGCAAGGCTCCTCCGTTTGGTTGCTGCAGGTCAGCATAGCGACATCAGGATGGGAAAGCACACATCCATTCTTAAATTTCTTGCCGGACGCGTTTGAAAGGAAACTGTTGCTCTGTGCATTCATTGGGTCAGGAAGAACTGCGGAAGCAAACTTTCGTCCCCTTCTGAAGTTTGTGCATGCCTGTTCCAGTATAGATACAGAGCACCTACCTGCTTTTTGCGTCATCTGTTTCCCAAATGCAGCCCTGGCACTATTTCTTTTACCACTTGAGCTCATGGTGAAGTCTCACGCGGGAAATGATGTACAGATCGCTTTTATTTGTCGCATCCTCTCTCTCCTGAATGGTTCTGTCCCCGAATCTTGGGCACCAGATATCGCAAGTACCGTGCCCATTCATATACACTATTCAAGATACCATGCCCATTCATATACACTATTCAAGATACCATGCCCATTCATACACTAGTCAGTGGAAAGGTGACGGTGTTAGTCACTTTCAGAACACTGGACAATCTCCTCCCCCCCAAATTCTGCCTCCAAACCTCTGAGGCAAGATGGAGGCACATGAAAACACAGTCTACATCTCAAACAAGAAGGGATAAATTGAGTCAGATGGTCAGATTAGAAAGTGAGCACATTTAGAACAGGAAAATGAATGCGCCACATACATATACCCATCTTCCGTCCTAATGAACATGGGAGTGGCTCCCACTTTATCCTAGAAAAACAAACAAACCCAACCCAGCAAGACATTTAGGTTAGGTTGAAAGATCACAGCCGAGTAGAAATTTGAACCCAGGTCTCTGTGCTTAGAATCACGTGATCCACTTCCCTCACTGGACTTTGCAGGGCAGGAAGGCAATTTGTTCAAACACACAAAATCCTGGGATCAGGAGGAAAGGTACCGCATGAGCGCCCATGCACACACTTAGATTTAATCTATGCACTTAAATGTGACCCAGTCATTTCGATCCGAGAAGAACAGAAAACCCTGAAGTCCACATTCAGATAGTTGCTGTTTTGGTTGTTCCACACTAGAGGGCAGCAGTGGCAGAATTACATGTACAAGCTTGGTTCCCCCGGGAATCTTCCAAATGCCAGCACAACAAAAGGCTTCCTCTGCTTTTGTGTGTCTGCAGAGGAGCGTGGAACAGCTGGCTTGCTCGTTTTTTTCTTCTCATTTGATACATGACACCTAACCCTGAACAAGTAGCCAGAAGAGCTTGCGACATAATGGGGATCAATTGCTTTAAAAGACCGGTCTGCTTCGTTTGCGAAAGAAAGGAATCTAGCCCTATCTGAAGAAGCTTTGGGAATGTCTTCTTTGCATAGCAGAATGCGTGACATCCTGAACACTTCAATCATACCTCTCTACTGACAATGGAAGTAGAATCTACACCCCATAGTGCCCTATGGGGGTCACCTTACGAGCAGATGTGTTCACAACTGCGATGATCAAACATCTGGGAAATGTATGGTTCACAATCATGTCTAAAAACTTCTCTCTCGTGCACGGAGTATTTATAAAAGCAAAAAGAGCTGCAAAGACATCTATCAGTTTGGATATGAAATAGTTTCAACTGGATTTTTTGAAAGTACATTTTAAGCTGCTTTCTGCGGGGAGGGAGGGGGAGAGAACATGAGTTCTGTTAGCTGACACGCGTGCTGCATTGAGGAGTGTTTACATGCTCTTCCACCATTCTACAAAGAGAAATGTGGAAAGTATTGGCAGTCTCCAAAGAGACGCCTCCAGGACCACAGATTTGCGCATCCTTCTCCGGAAACAAATGGGGTAACAATCAAAGCCGTCTTAAGCATATCTGGTGCCATGGTGCAAAGCTCCCTCTGGCACTCCTCCCCCCCCCGAGTTTTTTAGGGAGGACAGCGCTGCCGGCGGGGCTGGAGGAGGCAGGCAGCAGCTGGAAGGTGGCTCCTCCAGTGTGGAAGAGGCAGAGGCTGGACGCAGCGCCTCCCGGCTCAGCTGGCCGCTTCATGCCATGGTGGCCACGGCAGACGGAGGCTCCGGGCACGGTGCTGCTTCAGCGTAGCATGGCGAAGGCGGTCGATGGTGGCGAGCTGATGCCGGGAGGTGCCATGCCCAGCCTCTGCTTTTTCCCTGGCGCCCTCCAGAACTTGGCACCCTGGCGCCCCGCACCACTAGCCTCTATGGGTATGACGCCCCTGGTGACAATTCTTTGTGATATCTTTGCCGGTTTCTCTATGCTTGGTTTTAAAAGGATGTGTTTGCCTTGCAATCTTGGGCACCAGAGGGAAGAATACGGGACTGCTTGGTTTTAAAGCTGGGATAGGTAATCTGTGGCGCTGCAGGTGTTGGGACTACATATCCCATCATCCTTGACCATTGCCCAAGTTGGCTAAAGCTGTTGGGACTTCCAGCCCAACATCATCTGGAGGGTCAAGTGTTCCCCTATCCATGGGTTACTCTTAAAGAGGAGGACATGTGAAACGAGAGAGGTTTGGGGAAATGGCCTTAATCACATCTACTATCATAGTCTGTAATGGTTAAATCTCGTTCTTGTGTAACTCCCCTCTCCTCCTCCTCTCAATTTATTCCTCACAACAACCCTGAGAGGTAGGTTTCTGCTGCTCTACCATAAAATGGAAAATGATGTACTATTTTAGAGCATACCTCAGTACAATTCCTAACCTCTCATTCCTTCCTCTTGCCTCAAACACTTACAGGTGTGATGTATATGTCAGAGGAGAGAGAAAAATCAATGTTCGACATTTACAAATGTAAATACATGTGGGGTTTTTTTGTATATTCCTTGTAACAGAGCATGCCACTATCGAAGTGAAGTTTCCCGTCATCAAGACCGGGCACAAAACAGCACACACCTACAATTTCCCTGTGTTTAAAAGTGGAGCTCCGCCATCCGAAAACATTCTTGTAAAACTGCGAGGACGTATTAAGTCCTCCACCCCTGTCCTAATGTGTTTCGTATTTAGGTGATTTAACTCTAGGAAATACAGTTTGCTGTTAACGGCGTGTGGCGACGGTCATTTTTCTTGCTATGAAACCAAGAAAACCTGTGGATATTTCATTAAAAACGCCAAGTCTTCAACAAGAAATATGTCTGTTGTATTTAAAGTCATAAAAATTGTTTGTTTGGTGTTTTTTTTTCTTAAAGAGACAAACCATGGAAAAAACAAGGCTTAATTAGCCAACACAATGCATGGATAAAAAATAGATTAATACAGCATTGCAAAAACAAATGAAAGTAATTACAAAAAACAACTATAGTCCATGTCAGAATTTAAACCATTAGGATGTAGAGAGTTGAACAGGAAAATGAACCTGGTTTTTCTAACGGGAGGCTTTTTACAATGCCTTGTTTGTTTGTTTTTTAAAAAAAATTTATTTGAAGTGTTTTAGCTGACCTCCTATCACATTTAGTTTCTGCCATAGATGGTGAGCCCAGAAATGTGGGTGAGCACTACAAGAGGGAACGTCATTTGTTCTTGGCAGTGACTTCCTCACTCATACGAGAACCACCTGACTCCGAGGAACGTGACGGGCGAGTGTGCCGGATAAACTTTGCCGCATACCATTGTAACTAAACTATGACTTATAAGTATACGGTCAGTGCAACTGAAAGAGGATTAGCGGCTGCTTTTATGAGAAACACCAAATGTGCAGGTGGAAAGAGACAAGACATCTTTGGTGAGATGCACAGGTTCTGGGCGTCCATTGCTGTGCTTTCCACAAGCACTGATTTAAAATGTGCCAATATTTCTTTCCAAGCTAGGGAAGAAAAAGTGTTGTGGCCGCTCCAGACCGCTGTTTTATCATAGCTGGCTGCTGCAATATAATCTTGACACCGTAATAGTGCATGGTGGCTCAGTAGGTTAGAGCATGGTGCTGATGATGCCAGGGTTGCAGGTTCATTCCCCATAAGGGACAGCTGCATATACAGTGGTTCCTTGGTTCTCAAACACCTTGGTACTCAAACAACTTGGAACCCAAACACTGCAAACCCGGAAGTAAGTGTTCCGATTTGCGAACATTTTTTGGAAGCCGAACGTGCTCCGTTTTGAGTGTTACACTTCCGATTTGAGTGCCACACTTCCACTTTGAGTGTTACGCTGAGGTCTGTCTGTTTTTGCTATTTATTTTGCGTTTTTGTTTTTGTGACTTTCAGGGCTGGTGCATCCATAAAGGCAGACTAGGCAGCTGCCTAGAGCGCCAGAATTGAGGGGCGCTGCCTGCCCGCCGCCCAATGCCCGCATCTTCCTGGAGGCTGATTCCTGCAGCCAATCAGAAGCGGCAGGCGCCTCTGGGCGCCGCCCCTTCTCTGAGACGCAGCAGGAAGACACACCCGGCAACTCGCCCACATGTGACGGAGCCCGGCCAGCCCCCACCCGGTCACGAAAGAGGGCCGCGATCTGCCTGCTCCTCCTTGGCGCCCCCCCCCAGTCAGCTGCACGGCCAGAGTGGCAAGCAGCGCTTCTTCCCCGGGCGGCCCCGGAGGCGCCTCCGAAGACGCCATCACCGCCCGGCTCGAAGGCCCTCCATAGGTGGGAGGAGCACGAGCCAAAAGAAGAGCTCAGCGCCCACCCGCCTATGGAGGGGACGCTGTGAGCTCCTCAGTGGCTGCAACGAATGAGCGGTGGCAGTGGCAGCACCCGTAGCTGAAGCCCTCAGCTATGGGCGCTGCTGCTGCCGCCGCCGCTCACTTACTGCAGCCGCCGCTGAGGCACTCACAGTATGCCCTCCATAGGTGGGAGGACGCTGTGAGCTCCTCAGTGGCGGCTGCAGTGAACGAGCGGCGGCGGAAGCAGCAGATGCTTGGGCCTTCAGCTGTTTCAGTAGCAGATTTTCATTTGAGGAATGCCCTCCCCTGTGAGATGCATCTGGCTCCTTCATTACTGGCTCTAATGAGAAATTTTAAAATATTCCTTTTTTACTCAGGCGTTTGATAGCTGCTCCTGACACTTGGAGCAACTGTTTTAAGAATGTCTATATCTGTTTTGAGCATATATACATACTGTACATACAAACACACACACAGTCATACCTCATGATACACCTGTTTCATGTTGCGCCTTTTTAGGTTACAGATGCGCTGAACCCGGAAGTCCCAAAACAGTTTACTTCTGGGTTTGGCGCATCCGTAACCTGCGCACATGTGGAGAAGTGCTAAATTGTGCTTTGTACATGCGCAGAAGCTCCACATTGTGTCACGCACATGCGTAGATGCGGCGCTTCAGGATGCGGCCTTTTCATGTTGGAAACGGGCCGCCAAAACGGATCCCATTCGCAACATGAGGTACCACTGTGTGTGTGTGTGTGTGTGTGTGTGTGTGTGTATATATATATATATATATATATATATATATATATATATATATGTATATGTATACATACGCACACACGCACACATATACAGTGGTACCTTGGTTTGCATATGATTAAAGGCCTACATGGATTAGATAATTAATTAATTAATTAATTAGCAAGCCTGTTCCAAGTATTTAGGAGGAATAATAATAATAATTTTTAGTTTCTATTCTGCCCATCTGGCTGGGTTTCCCTAGCCACTCTAGGCGGCTTGCAACATATAAAACACAACAAAGCACCAAACATTTTTTTAAAAAAAGATACAGTATCCTAGTAAACAAGCAACATATAAACCAATAAATCAGTGAAAACCAGTAACAACAGCAACAATAAACCATTCACATTCATATCCAAATCAAAGTAACCGCCAATCCCAGCTGAACGTTTAACCAACACCAAAACCGACAAAAAAATGAAACAAGAGGAACCAAAATTAGGGAGGGAAAACACTGCTATACTTCTAGGAAACACAAGGGGGGGAATTCTGCCATAGAACCCTGAAAGGATAAGCGTAGAAAGGAGGGGAAGTACCGGTAGGTGACATTTCTGTGTCCCCGTTACTAAGTTTAGGCAAAGGAAAGGCAGCCACCAGAAGCTATTTATAACAAAGCAACAGGGGCAAGTGAGAAGTGAGTGGGGAGATGTGAAAAGTGCCTAACAGGTGCAAGGCAAGTGCGCATGACTTCTGCGCATTGGCTGGACTGTGAACCCCTTGTGCTCTGGATAGATATTTGTGCTTTTCCACCAGCCACGTGGGCTGGGGAGGGGAAGGGGAGAGGAAAGGAAAGGGGAGAGGCCATTGCTGCAGTGCTGTATAAATAACAGGCACACACGCCTTTTTTCCCTGAATGAAATAGCTGAGCAGAGCAAAGCGCAAGATTTAGGGCAGGAGATCTCCAGTGCTGTTTCTCCGTTGTTTTCTACACTTCTGCATTCCAGCCTAAAGAAGAAGAAAAAACAGGAAGAAGATGAAGTACATCATAGGAATTGGAGGGTAGGTTGTGTTTTGTATTTTTTGAGTTTGTGTTTTGTATTTTTTCATTGCTCCGGGATTTGAAGTGCGCCAATGTGCTTTACACCTTGGACAAAAGCCAAGTTTGTAAACAGAAGTTAGGCTCAAGAAGCCCATAAAAACCTCCAGGCTTCTTCTTCTTCTTCTTATTATTATTATTATTATTATTATTATTAAAAATGTAGTTTGGAAAGATGTAGTGATGTTTTCAAAAGTATTGCCCATAAAAACCTCCAGGGTTCTTCTTATTATTATTATTTTAAAAAATGTAGTTTGGAAAGATGTAGTGATGTTTTCAAAAGTAGATTTATGTCTGAAATGATGAGATGAAGTGTCATCTCACCATGGCCTAGAAAAAGGGATTTGGTAGCCTCAAAGAGGGAAGCTCGATAGCCAATTAAAAGGCACAACTTTAACTTTTATTCTATTTCATAAATCCCCAAAGCATCACTTGTAATAATCGCTAGAGGCGGGGGGGGGGGGGAGAAAAGGTGCCTGAAGTAACCTGCAGGGAAAGAAAGAAAACTGTTGAAAGAATTCCTGTTGCAATGTGCGGAATGAAATTGCGGGAGACATCTGTCCATGTCCTTCCCGAAATTTGCTTTCGTGTTGAGTATTTTAGATAGATCTGGAGCCTGGCCAAGACACTGAGATATTAATTACCCCCCCCCCCAACTCCATTAATAGGGCTGTGGCAACCCTAATACTTTCATAACAGCATTTAGAAAACCTGCAGAGCAATAATAGTAATGATATATACTGCCATATTCTGCCTGCAAAAAATTTCATTACAGCGCATGATAGAGAAGTACCGCTTTGTGTTAATCAGGGTGCTTTCGGC